>NC_133140.1:87719199-88919199 GCF_048418815.1 Hemitrygon akajei | reverse complement strand
ATCTCTAATCGGTCCTACCTTCACCCCTGTCATCCTTTTGTTCTTCACATAATTGAAGAATGCCTTGGGGTTTTCCCTTTACCCTACTCGCCAAGGCCTTCTCATGCCCCCTTCTTACTCTCCTCAGCCCCTTCTTAAGCTTCTTTCTTGCTACCTTATATTCCTCAATAGACCCATCTGATCCTTGCTTCCTAAACCTCATATATGCTGCCTTCTTCCACCTGACTAGATTTTCCACTTCACTTGTCACCCATGGTTCCTTCACTCTACCATTCTTTATCATCCTCACCGGGACAAATTTATCCCTAACATCCTGCAAAGGATCCTTAAACATCGACCACATGTCCATCTACATTTCCCTGCAAAAACATCATCCCAATTCACACCCCCAAGTTCTAGCCTTATAGCCTCATAATTTGCCTTTCCCCAATTAAAAATCTTCCTGTCCTCTCTGATTCTATCCTTTTCCATGAACGGGAGCGGTGATCACTGTCCCCCAGATGCTCACCCACTGACAGATCTGTGACCTGACCCAGTTTGTTACCTAATACTAGACCTAGTATGGCATTCCCCCTAGTTGGCCTGTCAACATACTGTGACAGGAATCCATTCTGGACACACTTAAACTCTGCCCCATCTAAACCCTTGGAACTAATCAAGTGCCAATCAATATTAGGGAAGTTAAAGTCACCCATGATAACAACCCTGTTATTTTTGCACCTTTCCAAAATCTGCCTCCCAATCTGCTCCTCGGTATCTCTGCTGCTACCAGGGGGCCTATAGAATACTGCCAGTAGAGTAACTGCTCCCTTCCTGTTCCTGACTTCCACCCATACTGACTCAAAAGAGGATCCTGCTACATTACCCACCCTTTCTGCAGCTGTAATATTATCCCTGGCCAGTAATGCCACCCCTCCTCCCCTTCCCCTCCCATCCCTTTTAAAGCACTGAAATCCAGGAATATTGAGAATCCATTCCTGCCCTGATGCCAGCCAAGTCTCCGTAATGGCCACTATATCATAAAGCTTGACTGTGGCTATATTTCACTAAGAGTTTCAGAAAATTTGGTATATCTCCAAAAAAAAACTTGTAAATTTCTACAGATGTACTGTGGAGGATGTTCTAACTGGCTGCATCACTGTCTGGTATGGGATGGGGGGTGGCTACTGCATAGGACTGAAGCAAGCTGCAGAGAGTTGTAAACTTAGCTCCATCACAAGCACTAGCCTCTGTAGTATCCAGGACATCTTCAAGGTGCAATGCCTCAAGAAGGTGGCGTCTATTATTAAGGACCCCCATCACCCAGGACACGCCTTGTTCTCATTATCACCATCAGAAAAGAGGTACAGAAGTGCAAATACACGCACTAATGATTCAGGAACAGCTTCTTCCCCTCTACCATTGATTTGTAATGGACACTGAACCTAGGAAAACTATCTCAATCTTTTTTTACTTCTGTTTTTTCACTACTAACATATATATTTATACACACACACACTGTAATTTATGTTTTCTCTATTATGTATTGTATTGTACTGCTACCGCAGACTCAACAAATTTCACGACATATGCCAGTGATTCTGAAGATCACAATGGGAATATATGAGTATGTCCAGCTATAAGAAAGATGTCACTAAGCTGAAAAGGGTAGGGGAAAGATTCACAAGGATGTTACCAGGATGACAGCTTGAGTTACAAGGTGATACTGGATAGCCTGGGACATTTCCCCCAGAGCTTGGGGTGATTATACAGGAATATATAAAATCATGGTGGGGGGGTGGGGTTATAAAGGTGAATGATCCCAGGGTAAAGGAGTCTAAGACTAGTTGGTGCAGATTTAAAGTGAAAGGAACCTGAGGGGAAAATTTTTTCAACGCAGATGGAATGAGCTGGCAGAGTAAGTGCTGGTGGTACTCCTCATCACGAGCCCTGATGAAAGGCTACAGCCCAAATAGTTGACTGTACTTTGCTTTCCATAGATGTTCGCTGACCTGCTGAGCTCCTCCAGCTTTCTCTGTGTGTTATTCTGGATTTCCAGCATCTGCAGAATCTCTTGTGTTTAAGTGCTAGAGGTACACCCTAACCTCATTACATGCGTCTTCAGACAATGCGGCTTCAATGTTATGCGAGGAACCTATTTTTACCAACGTCTCTTTATATACATCCAAAACTCACAGTTGTGCGAGGAGCGCTGCTTTCCCGCCAATACAAGTCACGTGTACACGCCTCGCGGTCTCACTGTTGGGATGAGAAGCACCACTTTCCCGCCAATACAAATCACGTGAGCACACCTCACAATCTCACTCCTGCCAGTCTTGCACTGGTTTTGGCAAGGTGTGGATGTGCGATCTTGCGCTCTTAAACTTCTGTTGGTTTTACCTACAGTGCAGTGATTTTGTGCTTGAAATATTTAACTGTACCTCCTAAGTGTCCGATGTCATGTCCTGGGCCATCAGCCAAGCGGCAGAGAACCGCTTTAACACTTGAAGAACAGTTGGAAATTATAAACAGCACGGCATCAAGTGAAGGTAATGCAGCTCTGGGACACTACTGCCAGGAACAGAATCTTGCCTTTAAAGTTCTTTTGTTGCTTGACAACGTGCCAGCCCATCCTAAACATTTGGACAGCATTCATCTTAACATAACAGTGCATTTCCTGCCACCTAACACAACATCGCTGATTCAGCCACTCGACCAAGGTGTGATCCACATTCAAGGTGTGTTTTTTTTTACAGCAAACTATCTCTCAGATGCTGCGAGCAACAGACGATTTTGAAAATACTGGGAGTTTACCAACAGTGAGGGAATGGTGGAAGTCGGAACACTTGGCACAAATGGCGATGGACATGGACCCAAGTTTAGAGCAGAATCAGCATTTCAGTCGTTCCCTGCCGTCAACCCTTCTTCCCTACAAGCAAATTTATGCTGTAAAACAAAATGCTACCAAGCAAACAACCCACACCATTTATTCAAACCGGTGTCATCTCCTGCTGCTAGCAGTTCTAAGCGTTCCGTGAGTCTTCCTTCACCCCTTGCTGTGCTTGATATGATCCCGACACCACAACAACCACTCATCTCCCGGAGCGAACACACCTGCCACTGTTGGTGAGTACTGTACAACATAGTATGTTAACTTTCTATGATTTATTACGTTGAATATGACCTTAAATTGATGAAATATAATACGAATGTGGCCTTGTGGTACTGCTTCAGTGTCGTATTGGTATGAAAATGTGAACAAATTACAGATAATACATATTTAGGAAGCCCTCTGAAATGCATCCCTAGTTTCTCCATTTAAATAATTATTCACATTCTGCGCCAACAGCGAGGAAATTATGCACATAATGAGGATAGGGTGTAGGTATAATTAGAGTCAACGAGACATAGAAAAGTACAGCATCAGAACCAAGCCCTTCGGCCCACCTGGTATTTGCTGAGCCATTTAAACTGCCTACTCCATCAGGACCATAGCCCTCCATACCCCCTATCACCCACGCACCTATCCAAAATTTTATTGCGAAATTGAGCTCGCATGCACCACTTGAACTAGCAGTTCATTCCACACTCTCACAACCTTCTGAGTGAAGTTTCCACTCATGTTTCCCTTGAACTTTTAACCTTTCACCCTTTACTAGTAGTTGTCTCACTAACCTTAGTGGAAAAGCCTACGTGCATTTACCTTATCCATACCCCTCATAATTTTGTATAACTTTTTATCAAATTCTCTCTCAATTCTACACTCCAAGGAATAAAGTTCTAACCTATTCAATCTTTCCCTGCAACTCAGGTCCTCCAGACCTGGCAACATCCTTGTAAAGTTTCTCTGCATTCTTTCAACTTTGTTGACATCTTTCCTGTAGGTGAGTGACCAAAACTGCACACAATACTCCAAATTAGGTCTCACCAATGTCTTTTAAAGCTTCAACACAACATACCATCTCCTGTACTCAATACTTTGATTTAATGAAGGCCAATGTACCAAAAGCTGTATGACCCTGTTTACCTGTGACGCCACTTTCTATAAACTATGGACCTGTACTCCTAGATCCCTTTGTATTACCGCACTCCACAGTGCCCCAGCTTTCACTGTGTAAGATGTACCGTAGTTTGTCCCAGCGAAGTGCAATGCCTTGTACTTGTCTGTATTAAATTCCATCTGCCATTTGTCAGCTCATTTTTCCCAGCTGACCAAATCCAACTGCAGGCCATGATAGGCTACCTCGCTATCCACAACATCCCCATTTTTGATGTCATTAGAATGATTAAAAAATAATTAGACATGAACATGGACAAGAAAGGGTAGGCAGATATACAAACACTAGCTCAGGTAGGAACCTTTGTCAGGTGGAGCATAGAATTGCATAGCACAGATACTGGCCCTTTGGCCCAACTGGGTCATGCCAACCAATAACCTCATCTAAGCTAGTCCCATTTACCTGCACTTGCTTCATGTCCCTCTAAACCTTTGCTATCCATGTATCTGTCCAAGTACCCTTCAAATATTAAGACCATAAGACACTAGGAGCAAATTAAGCCATTCAGCCCATTGAGTCTACTCCACCATTCCATCATGGCTGATCACAGATCCCACTCAACCCGACACACCTGCCTTCTCGCCATATCCTTTGATGCCCTGACCAATCAGGAAAACATCAACTAATGCCTTAAATATATGCACGGACTTGGCCTCCACCGCAGTCCATGGCAGAGCATTCTACAGACTTACTACTCTTTGGCTAAAAAAAAATTCCTCCTTACCTCTGTTCTAAAGTGTCGCCCCACAATTTTGAGGCTGTACCCTCTAGTTCTAGATAACTCCCCCACCACAGGAAATATCATTTCCACATCCACCCTTTCTAGTCCTTTCAATGAGATCCCCTCGTATTTTTCTAAACTCCAGTGAGTACAGGCCCAAAGCTGCCAAATGCTTAAGTGTTAACCCCTTCATTCCTGGAATCATCTTCGTGAACATCCTCTGGACTCCGGACAACACATCCTTTCTGAGATATGGTGTCCAAAATTGTTGACAATACTCCAAGTGTGGCCTGACTGGTGTCTTATAAAGGCTCAGCATTATCTCCTTGCTTTTATATTCTATTCCCCTTAAAATAAATGTCAACATTGCATTTGCCTTCCTTACCGTAGACTTAACCTGTAAATTAACCTTCTGGGAGTCTTGTACCGTTCATTTTCCAAAATGCATCATCATACATTTCCCAACACTGTATTCCATCTGCCACTTTTTGCCCACTTTTCCAATTTTCTCAAGTCCTGTTGCAATCATATTGCTTCCTCAGCACCACCCACCCCTCCACCTATCATCCGCAAACTTTGCCACACAGCCATCAATTCTATTATCTAAATCATTGACAAACAATGTGAAAAGCAGTGGTCAAGACAGTCAAGTCTAGTTTACTATAATTTAACTATTTACATACATACTGTCAAATGAGACATTTCTCCGAACCAGGGTGTAAAGCATCATAGAATCCATATACATAATAATTAATGAAAGAAAGGATAACATCTACACATGATTTCACATAAATAAATGAGGTAAAGTTCATAAATTAAATATTGGATGGCACAGAACAGATTAATCAGTTCAGAAGCCTAACGGCCTGAGGGAGGAAAGTGTTTTCCATCCTGACTGTTCTTATTTTTATGCATTGGAGTTTCCTGCCTGATGGGAGATACAGTCGGCCCTTCTTATCTGCGGGGGATTGGTTCCGGCACACCCCGCGAATACCAAAAAACGCGGATGCTCAAGTCCCTTATTTAACCTGTCTCAATGCAGTGTTCTTTAGGACCCAGCAGAACCCCAGATCTTATTTAACCTGTATCAGTGCGGTGGACATTAGTACCTGGCGGCAGAGCTCTGAATCCGCAGTGTTTCTGTTCACGAAAATAATCACGATCACGATTGAAAATAAAGGGAGTAATAAAGCAATCGGAAAGAGCTGAAACACCATCGGTTATTGGAAAAGTGTTAGACTACAGTTGGTCAATGATTGGAACAATTTTAAGGCCCTGCCCCGATGAAAGCTACAATTATTACTAAGCAAGACGGTGGTTTAATTATTGAAATACATATGTTTCTTAAGTGTTTTATATGCATAGAAAGGTAAAATATATACTATATACTAAAACAAACGTTTTACTAACTGAAGCTACATAATACCAGATGTACCTGTTCCGATTTCAAATCTGACTTAAAGATGGACTCAGGAATGGAACTCGTTCATAACCCAGGGACTGCCTGTACTTTTAAATCATTTCCAGATTACTTATAATACCTAATACAATGTAAATGCTATGTAAATAATTGTTACACTGTATTGTTTAGGGAAAATGACAAGAAAAAATAGCCTGTACATGTTCAAACAACGAGTGCTGGAGAGAGAATTTCCGGGTTTTCCTGATACGTGGTTGGTTGAATATGCGCATGTGGAATCCGTGGGTAAGGAGGGTCAACTGTAGTCAAAGAGGATACTGGATGGATGGGTGGGATTCTTCATAATACTAAGAGCCCTGCGTATGCAGTGCTCCTGATAAGTGTCCCTGATGGATGGTAGAAAGACCCCTATGATCCTCTCAGCCATTCTCACAGTCCGGGCACTCCGGCTTCAATGCTTGGCTGCTTCCATACCAGATGGAGATGAAACTTGTCATGACACTCTCAGTGTCGCTCCTATAAAATGCAGTTAAGTCCTTGGGTGAGGGGGGGAGAGATGGTAGGCCTCACTTGCCTTAATCTCCTTAGGAAGTGGAGGTGCTGCTGTGCCTTGTTGTTCAGGTGATATTAAGGGACCATGTGAGGACATCTGTGATGTGAATTCCCAGAAACTTGGTGCACTTACTCGCTCTACAGAGGAGCCATGTATTCACAGTGGGAAATGGTTCATCTGCACCTTCCTGAAGTCCACAATGATTTCTTTAGTCTTCTGCATGTTCTTCTCACACCAATCCACCAGCTGCTCCATTGTACTCTGTCGTATCAGCATTGTTGATAAGGCCAACCACTGTTGTGTCATCTGCAAACTTGATGACATGGTTTGAGCTGAATCACAAAAATAAACTCAATAGTTGGTGAACAGTGTGATGCCACTGCTAAAGTGTCCGTACACCAGTTCTTATTTATGTTAATACAGATGCCACCACTTGGGGCTTGCCTGTGATTGCTGGGTTCCTGTCAGCCTGAAATGTGCTGAAACCCACCAGCTGGATGGCTGCATATGGTATTAAGTCCTGAAGCCAAGTTCCAGTAAGGATGAGTGCGCAGATGTTCCTCATCTCTCAATGGTTCAGTCTCAGGCATAGGTAGTGCGGTCTATTTTCAAGTGAATGGACATTTGCCAGTAAGTATGACTGGAAAGCCAGTCTGAAGAGCTTTGATCTAAGTTGCTCCCTGGGTATCAGCACGCTTACCCCTCTTGTTTTTTTGTGCAGTGTAGCAGGCAAAGTTCACTAGCGAGGTGGAATTGCTGTGCATAGTATATTTAATAGCCAACATTGTTTTTGGATCATGACAAAGATGTATAGGACATGAACAAATTACTACACCCAGAGATGGAGTGGTTGCTGCTTCTGAATGCATCACCATCTTTTGAATGCCTCATGTTAATAAACCTTTAAACTGAGCTTTATTCTGGATCTAATCTCAAAATTTCTACCACAAGGTAATGAATGGGCGGGGAATAACAACATGGTGACCGCAAGTTCAGTATAAGGGTTTGGAGGGAAACAGATAGGTAGGAAGGTATGCTAAAGTGAGGTAAAAGTCATGCCATGAATGAGAAGTCAAAGAAAATGGCTATTCCAAAAGGTGGTGGGGGGGGGGGGGGGGGTGGTGGATAACACAGTAATGGTTGTGTTAAGGGAATTTGAAGCAAAATGTTGAAGATTGCAGAGTGAGGTCATGGAAGAATAGCACTGATATACAGGACTGATATTCTAAAATTAATACAGAGAGAAAATAGCATAATTTAGCAAATAAAAAGTCAATAGGATTTGCAGGTCAAGATATAATTCAACATGGTGGAAAGACTCAGCATATCAGGCAACATCTGAGAAGGTGCTGCTTGACCTACTAAGCATTTCCAATATTTGTAGTATTGTGCTTGTGATGTTAAAAATTCAGGTGGCAAAGGGAATGGCCAAATTACTAAATGAGAGTTCTTCAGTTATTAGCCAAGGAAGCAAATTCCAGAAGAGCATAAGAATCAGGTTTATTACCACTGAGTTATGTGGTGAAATGTGTTGTTTCATGGCAGGAATACAGTGCAAGATATAAAATTTACAAATTACAATAAATAGTGCAAAGGAGGAATAGTGAGGTAGTATTCATGGGTTCATGGACCATTCACATATTTGATGGCAGAGGGGAAACAACTGTTCCTAAAATTTTGAGTGTGGAATAACTTCTTCCTCTCTGCCATCAGATCAGTAAAGGAATTTAATTGTTGAGATACAATGGACTAAAATATATTTAAGGGATGATGATAGAAAGGCTAAGTTAAATTGAGTTTATAAACTTTCTAACACAGTTGGGAATCATCATATATTGCTGAGGGAAGGAAGATGAAAATTTCAGAGATTTTGGCATAATCTTCCAGGCATGTGTATATATTACAGGTGATGTCCAAGGACTGGAAAATTAAACATTGCATCCTTGTTCAATAGCTACTAAGAATATACCCAGCAACTACAGGTAAATTAAATTAAAGTCATAATAACCTCACAATACATTTTCTCCCCAGCTTTCGTAGAGGGGTGTTTTTCTGATTTCAGACCACTGGAAGACAGACAATGAAATGAATCATAAAATGGTAAAATCATTAAATGGTAAAGAGACAAGAGTTAAGCACAATCTATTTTCTGGGTGAGATGAGGATAAAACAATAATTCTAATAAATAAAAGTGGTGCCAATAGTTAAATATTAGAGGCCATGATTAAGTAGTTTACCAATGATACCATAATGAATAATGTGGAAAAAATTTATAAATGGAGACATGAGGGCAAATGGATATGGGGAGCGAAATATGGAACTTCATTCACCTCAACTTAACCTACAGACTTCAAAGACTTTTTACAACTCATGTTCTCAGTATTTTGTTTATTTGCATAACTTGGCTTCTTTTCAACGTTGACGGCTTGACAGTCTTTATTTATGCATAGTTTTTCATAAATTTTATTGTATTTCTTTATTTTCCTGTAATTACCTGCAAGAAAAGGAGTTTGAAGCAAGTGTATGGGGACATATACAGTTGCACGAAAATGTTAGTGAACCCTTTGCAATTACCTGTTTTTCTGAATTAATTACTCACAAAATGTGGTCTAATTTTCATCTAAGTCACAATAATAGACAAGCACAATCTGCTTAAATAACACACAAACAATTGTACTTCTTCTCATCAATACTGAGTACACCATTTAACCAATCACAGTCTAGGTTCAAAAAAGTATGTGAACCTCTGGGGGATGCCTTCTACAAAAGCTATTTGGAGTCAGGTGCTCCAATCAATGAGATGAGATTGGAGGTGTGGGTTGTAGAGTTCCCTGCCCTATAAGAAAAAGACACACAAAGTCAGGTTACTGACAGAGCCTGCTCTTCTCAAGAAAGATCTGTTTATGTTCACCATGCCCTGATCAAACAACTTTCAGAGAACCACAGAAGAATTGTAGAGATACATGAAGCTGGAAAAGGCTACAAAAGCATTTCTAAAGATCTGAGTGCTCAACAGTCCACAGTAAGAGAAATTGTCTACAAATGGAGGAAATTCAGTACAGTTGCAACTCTCCCAAGAAGTGGATGTCCTGCGAAGATCACATCGGCACCACCATGTGCAATGCTGAAGGAGGTGAGAAAAAACCCCAAGGGTAACAGCAAAAGACTTGCAGAAATCTCCAGTTCATGTGTCCACGATAAGAAAAACACTGAACAAGAACAGTGTTATGGAAGGACACCACAAAACAAAACATTGTTGCATGTCTTAAGTTTGCAAGAAACCACTTGGATTGTTCACTAATGCTTCTGGGACAATGTTCTGTGAACAGATGAGACAAAAGTTGAACTTTCTGGCAGAAATACATGCTGCACACCAACACTAAATCTTCATCCTCCAACTATGAAACATGGTGGTTTGGGGCTGCTTTGCTGCCTCAGGGCCTGGACAGCTTGCAATTGTTGAGCAATAAATTCAAAATTGTATTAAGACACTTTACAGGAGAAAGTCAGGGTAGTGGTCCGTCATCTGAAGCTTAATAGAAGTTGGATGATGCAACAAGGTTAAATCAACAGTAGAACAGTTTAAAAAGAAAAAAAAATTATGCTTTGGAACTGCCAGTCAAATTCCAGTCCTTAAACCCATTGATATGCTGTGGCATGACTTGAAGTGAGCTGCTCATGCTAGGTTTGCCAGAAATATTGATGAACTGAAACAGTTTTGTATGGAGGAATGGTCTAAAATTCCTCCTCACTGTGTGCAAGTGTGATCAGCAGCTAAAGGAAGTGTTTGCTGGAGGTTATTGCTGTTAAAAGGAGGTTTTACCAGCTACTAAATCAAGGGTTCACATACTTTTGCAGCCTGGACTGTGAATGATTAAACAATGTGTTCAATAAAGACATGAAAAGTGCAAATGTTTGTGTGGTATTAGTTTAAGCAGATAATGTTTGTCTACTATTGTGACTTAGATGAAGATCATATCATATCTTATGAGTAATTCATTTAGAAAACCAGGTAATTGCAAAGGGTTCACAAACTTTTCCTTGCAACTGTACAAACTTTGATAATAAATTTACTTTGACTTTGAAGTAGGGCAAGGGAATATAAAGATGGGATACTAACTAAAACTTGCAGAATCATGCCCATGTCTCCGTGGATACCTACAACTAGAGGAGCAAGTAGATTTGATGGCATACAGAATACAGAGCGATCATGCTAAAACGGTATAACAGACTAAAAAGGTCAGAGTGCTGAATTCAGATCTGGAACCATAGCTACAGGATAAATATGATCAAGTTGGAGAAGATGCAGAACACCTTGTAAAGGTGATAACAGGACAGAAGTATTATTAGTTATAAAGATGATATAGGCAAAAGGGTTTTAAAAAGGAACAAAAAGAGACCAAGAATAAATTTTACTGAGTGTAAGGAATCATGAGAAGCTTGGAAAGGCTGAATAGGAAAGAATTACGCATTTCCCTATCCATATACAGGCCTCTGAACAATAGCCAGAACGTGGGTTACAGGAGATAGAAAATGCTTGTGAAAAAGGTAAGATAGTCAAGGAGTATTTCTACATGGAGGTAGATTGGAAAAACCAGGTAGTTTCTGGATCCCAAGAGAGAGAATTTGTAGAATACTTACAAGATAGCTTTTAGGAGCAGCTTGTAGTTGAGCCCACTAGGGGAAAGGCTATTCTGCATTGGGTGCTGTGTAATAACCGGATTTGGTTAAGGAGCTTATGGTAAAGCAGGCGTGGTCAACCTTTTACATTCCATGTGTCAATTTTTTCATGCAAGAGTTCAGATGTGCCATACAACTCTTGTACCCCCATTCAATTCTTGTAAAAATGTTAATATAGAAATATTTAGCATTTTTACATTATATTGATTTAATATAAAAACAAGATATACATTACTTAACTTAATGAGACTTTTAACAAACATATTTTGTTTTTTATTTCTTCCTTTTTCTTAATCACATATTCTTCCCGTAACTCAGACCCAAGCACTAGCTTCAGTTTTCCTTCTATTTCACTCTGGTGTTGTGTTTTATAGAGTCTATTAAGATCGTGTCTTCTATTATTTGAGAAAGTGTTTTCACAAACAATGCACAACTGTTTTCCTGAAGGACCCACTATAAATAAGAACTCATTTTCCCACTGGTCATTGAATTCAAGCTTACTATCACTTTCTGCTTTTCTTTTGCTCATTTTCTTTTGCACTATGATGGGTAACTGAATGTAAAAACAAGGCTTAATATTTGAAAAAGTACAAAACTGCAAATGTTCACAAAGGACGAACAAAGTACAACTCCATAGCACACGAGTGTCAAATGTAAATTGACTGGAAAAACCTGTGATGCACCGCTGGTGCAGACGCCTGGTACCTCAGGATCAAACAAGTATCAAACATTTATTGAACAGTTATGGAACAACTGTAGAACAAAAGTCCTACTTTCCTAGTTTGACTCATTGAACATTTTTTAAAATTGAAAACAGATTGATGTGAACAAAGATAACATTCGCCAAAAGATGTGCACAAAATAACAAAATCGCTAAAAATAATTGCTAAGTTTTAGATTTATTCCATAAGACAAAGGAACAAAAGTCGGCCATTCGGCCCATCGAGTCTGCACTACTATTTCATCATGAGCTGATCCAATCTCCCCTTTAGTCCCATTCCCCCACCTTCTCACCATAACCTTTGATGCCCTGACTACTCAGATACCTATCAATCTCTGCCTTAAATACACCCAATGACTTGGCCTCCACTGCCGCCTGTGGCAACAAATTCCATAGATACACCACCCTTTGGCTAAAAAATATTTTTCGCATCTCTGTTCTGAATGGGCGCCCTGCAATCCTCAAGTCATGTCCTCTCGTACTAGACTCCACCACCATGGGAAACAACTTCGCCACATCCACTCTGTCCATGCCTTTCAACATTCGAAAAGTTTCCATGAGATCCCCCCTCATTCTTCTAAACTCCAAGGAGTACAGTCCAAGAGCGGTCAAACGTTCCTCATATGTTAACCCTCTCATTCCTGGAATCATTCTAATGAATCTTCTCTGAACCCTCTCCAATGTCAGCACATCCTTTCTTAAATAAGGAGCCCAAAACTGCACTCAGCAAAACCCATTTCCAGCTCTAAACTATTTGAATTCCTGTTATAGATTTTTTTCAACAAATCGGTTTTTGGTTAATACTTTTTGCATGAGTAAGCTTACTTGTTTATTATCACTGGGGTGCAATGCGCCACTTCTAATCATCCAATGAGCTACTTTTGGTGCATGTGCCATAGGTTGGCCATCCCTGGTTTAGACTATAGACAATGGCATTACAGGAAAAATACCAACATGGATAGAGCATTGGCTGACTGGCACAAGATAAAGAGGGATCCTTCTTGCATTGGCTGCTGGTCTTCCACAGAGGCCTGTGTTGGGACCACTTTTTACGTTGTGCGCTAATGATTTGGATGTCAATGAAATGACTTCGTGGCCAAGTTTGTTGATGGTAGTGCTCAGGAAGCAGAGAAGTTGCAGAAGAACTTGGACAGATTAGGAGAATGGGCAAATGGAGTACAGTGTCAGGAAATGTGAGACTGTGCACTCTGGTGAAAGAACAGACTACTTTCTAAATGGAGAGAGGAGACAATTCAAAAATCTGATGTTTCACTTAGAGTATTGTGAGCAGTTTTGGGCTCCTTATTTAAGAAAGGATGCTGCTGACATTGAAGAAGGTTCAGAGGATGTTCGCAAGTTTTATTCCAGGAATGAAAAGGTTATCATATAAGCAGCAATTGAAGGCTGGGCCTGTACATGCTAGAATTTAGAAGAATGGGGTGGGGAGGGAATCTCATTGAAACGTCCAGATAGAGTTGATTTGAAATGGATGTTTCTTATAGTGGGGGAGTCTAAGACTAGAGGACACAGCCTCAGAACAGAGGGATGTCCATTTAGAATGGAGATGAGGAATTTATTTAGCCAGAGAGTGCTGAATCTGTGGGATTTATTAACACAGGCAGGTACTGAGGCCAGGTCACTGGGTGTATTAAGGCGGATGTTGATAGGCGGAGACGTAACGTAAATATTTTTACTCCTCATGTATGTGAAGGATGTAAGAAATAAAGTCTTGATTAGTCAGGGTGTGAAAGGTTATTGGGAAGAGGCAGGAGAATGGGGTTGCAAAGGAACGGGATCAGCCATGATGAAATAGTGGAGCAGAATGATGGGCTAAATAGCCTAATTCTGCTCCGAGGTCTAATAGGATATAGGAGCATAATCAGGTTACTTGGCCCATTGAATCTGCTCCACCATTTAATTATGACTAAACCACTGCCCTTATGACCTCATTCTCCTGCCTTCTACCCACAACCTTTCACATCCTGACTTACCAAGAATCTTAACAACTTCTCATCTTGAATACACCCAATAACCTAATTCCACAGACATACCACTCTGTGGTTAAAGAATTTCCTTCTCGTCTCTGTTCTAAATGGACATCCCTTCATTCTGAGGTTGTGCCCTCTGCTTCCCCCAATATAGGAAACATACACTCCATCTTAAGCCTTTGAAAATTTGATAGGTTTCTTTGAAATTCCCTTCATTTTTCTCATTTCCAGCATGTTCAGGTCCTGAGTCATCAAATGCTCATTTGATAAGCCTTTCTTTCCTGAAATAATTTTTGCGAACCTTCTTTGAACCCTCTCCAATGTTATCACATCCTTTTATGGATAAAGGACCCAAAACTGCCCACAATACTCCAAGTGGAGGCTCAACAGCATTTTATAAAGCCTCACATTACAGCATTGCTTTTGTGTTCCGAGTCCTCTTAAAATAAATGCTAACATTAGACCATAAGACATAGGAGCAGAATTAGGTCATTTTGGCCCATTGAGTCTGCTTGGCTATTCAATCATGGCTGATCATTTTGTTCCCCTCCTCAGCCTTACCTACCAGTCTTCTCCCTGTAACTTTTGATGCCATGTCTAATCAAGAACCTATCAATCTCTGCCTTAAATACACCCAATGATCTGGCCTCCACAGATGCCCCTGGTAACAGATTCATCACCATCTGGCTAAAAAAATTATCCCCATCTGTTTTAAACGGGCAGCCCTCTACCCTGAGGCTGTGCCCACTTTTCCGAGGTTCATTCAAAAGGTTTCAATGAGATTCCCCTTTATCCTTCTAAATTCCCCTAATCCAGGCAACATCCTTGTAAATCCCCTCTGCATCCATTCTATGGCTTCCACATCTTTCCTGTAGTGAGGTGACCAGAATGGAGCACAGTACTCCAAGTGGGGTCTGACAAGGGTCCTATATAGCTGCAACATTACCCCTCAGCCTCTAAATTCAATTCCACGATTAATGAAGGTCAATACACCATACACCTTCTTAACCACAGCGTCAACCTGTGCAGCTGCTTTGAGTGTCCTATGGACTCAGACCCCAAGATCCCTCTGATCCTCCACACTGCCAAGAGTCTTACCATTAATACTATATTCTGCCATCATATTTGACCTACCAAAATGAACCACTTCACATTTACCTGGGTTGAACTCCATCTGCCACTTCTCAGCCCAGTTTTGATAGATAGATAGATAGATACTTTATTCATCCCCATGGGGAAATTCAACTTTTTTTCCAATGTCCCATACACTTGTTGTAGCAAAACTAATTACATACAATACTTAACTCAGTAAAAAATATGATATGCATCTAAATCACTATCTCATAAAGCATTAATAATAGCTTTTAAAAAGTTCTTAAGTCCTGGCGGTTGAATTGTAAAGCCTAATGGCATTGGGGAGTATTGACCTCTTCATCCTGTCTGAGGAGCATTGCATCGATAGTAACCTGTCGCTGAAACTGCTTCTCTGTCTCTGGATGGTGCTATGTAGAGGATGTTCAGAGTTTTCCATAATTGACCGTAGCCTACTCAGCGCCCTTCGCTCAGCTACCGATGTTAAACTCTCCAGTACTTTGCCCACGACAGAGCCCGCCTTCCTTACCAGCATATTAAGACGTGAGGCGTCCCTCTTCTTAATGCTTCCTCCCCAACACGCCACCACAAAGAAGAGGGCGCTCTCCACAACTGACCTATAGAACATCTTCAGCATCTCACTACAGACATTGAATGACGCCAACCTTGTAAGGAAGTAGAGTCGACTCTGTGCCTTCCTGCACAAGGCATCCTACCAATATCCCGCTGTAAACTCTGACAGCCCTCCACACTATCCACAACACCTCCAACCTTTGTGTCATTAGCAAACTTACTAACCCATCCCTCCACTTCCTTATCCAGGTCATTTATAAAAATCACAAAGAGTAAGGGTCCCAGAACAGATCCCTGAGGCACACCACTGGTGACTGACCTCCATGCAGAATATGACCTGTCTACAACCACTCTTTGCCCTCTGAGGGCAAGCCAGTTCTGGATCCACAAAGCAACGTCCCCTTGGATCCCATGCCTCCTTACTTTCTCAATAAGCCTTGCATGGGTACCTTATCAAATGCCTTGCTGAAATCCATATACACTACATCTACTGCTCTTCCTTCATCAATGTGTTTAGTCACATCCTCAAAAAATTCAATCAGGCTCGTAAGGCACGACCTGCCCTTGACAAAGCCATGCTGACTATTCCGAAACATATGATGCCGCTCCAAATGTTCAGAAGTCCTGCCTCTCAGGATCTTCTCCATCAACTTACCAACCACTGAGGTAAGACTCACTGGTCTATAATTTCCTGGCCTATCTCTACTCCCTTTCTTGAATAAAGGAACAATATCTGCAACCCTCCAATCTTCCGGAACCTCTCCCGTCCCCATTGATGAGTCAAAGATCATTGCCAGAGGCTCAGCAATCTCCTCCCTCACCTTCCACAGTAGCCTGGGGTACATCTCATCCGATCCCGGCAACTTATCCAACTTGATGCTTTCCAAAAGCTCCAGCACATCCTCTTTCTTAATATCTACATGCTCAAGTTTTCAGTCTGCTGTAAGTCAGCACTACAATCACCAAGATCCTTTCCCATAGTGAATACTGAAGTAAAATATTCATTAAGGACCCCTGCTATTTCCTCCGGTTCCATACACATTTTCCCACTGTCACACTTGATAGGTCCTATTCTTTCACGTCTTATCCTCTTGCTCTTCACATACTGGTAGAATGTCTTGGGGTTTTCCTTAATCCTGCCAACCAAGGCATTCTCATGATCCCTTCTGGCTCTCCTAATTTCCTTTTTAATCTCCTTCCTGTTAGCCATATAAATCTTGTAGATCCCTAACATTACCTAACTCTCTGAACCTTTTGTAAGCGTTTCTTTTCTTCTTGACTAGATTTATTACAGCCTTTGTACATCACGGTTCCTGTACCCCACCATAACTTCCCTGTCTCATTGGAACGTACCTATGCAGAACTCCACACAAATATCCCCTGAACATTTGCCATTTTTCCATACTCTTCCCTGTACCAATTTAAGCTTCCAATTTCCTGCCTGATACCCTCATAATTTCCTTTACTCCAATTAAACGCTTTTCTAACTTGTTTGTTCCGATCTCTCTCCAATGTTAGTGTAAAGGAGATAGAATTATGATCACTATCTCCAAAATGCTCTCTCTCTCTCTCTCTCTCTGTGAGATCTGACTCCTGACCAACTTCATTTCCCAATACCAAATCAAGTACAGCCTCTCCTCTTGTAGGCTTATCTACATATTGTGTCAAGAAATCTTCCTGAACACACCTAACAAACTCCATCCCAGCTAAACCCCTTGCTCTAGGGAGATGCCAATCGATATTTGGGAAATTAAAAACTCCCATCACAACAACTCTGTTACTATTACACCTTTCATAATCTGTTTCCCTATCTGCTCCTCGATATCCCTGTTACTATTGGACGGCCTATAAAAAACACACAGAAAAAGTTATTGGCTGTTTCCTGTTCGTAGACAATCCCTCCATGGCGTCCAGCTTTTCTGCAGCCGTGACACTATCTCTGATCAACAGTGCCACGCTCCCACCTCTTTTGCCTCCCTCCCTGTCCTTTCTGAAACATCTTAAGCCCGGCACTTGAAGTAACCAATCCTGTCCTTGAGCCATCCATGTATCTGTATGCATCATATCTCCAAGTACTGATCCATGCTCTAAGCTCATCCACTTTGTTCACAACACTCCTTGCATTAAAATAGACACACATCAAGCCTTCGGTCTGAGAGCGTCCCTTCTCTATCACCTCCCTATCCTCCCTCTTGCACTGTCCCTTTTCCTACCTATGTCGTTGGTACCAAAATGTACCACGACCTCTGGCTGTTCTCCTTCCCACTGCAGGATATCTTGGACGTCATCCAAAACATCCCGGACCCTGGCACATAGGAGGCAAACTACCATCCGAGGTTTTTTCCTGTGTCCACAGAATCGCCTGTCTGACCCCCTAACTATAGAGTCCCTCATCACTACTGCCTTCCTCTTCCCTTCCCTAACCTTCTGAACCACAGGGCCAGACTCTGTGCCAGAGGCACTGCCACTGCAGCTTCCCCCAGGTAGGCTGTCCACCCCCAACAGTACTCAAACAGGAGTACTTATTGTCAAGGGATACAGCCACAGGGGTACTCTCTAGTACCTGACTCTTCCCCTTCCCTCTCCTGACTGTGACCCACTTGTCTATCTCCCGTGGCCCCGCTGTGACCACCTGCCTGTAACTCCTCTTTATCACCTCCTCGCTCTCCCTGACCAGGCAAAGATCATCGAGCTGCATCTCCAGTTCTCTAACATGGTCCCTTAGGAGCTGCAACTTGACACACCGGGTGCAGATATGGCCGTCCTGGAGGCTGGGAGACTCCAGGACCTCTCAAATCTGAAACCGAGCACAGAAAACTAGCCTCACACACATACTACTTCCTTTCTGAAGTTGTGAGAGGAGAGGGATGGGTTCTGTTCCTGCACAGATTACTACTGCGCCATAGGTTGACCATCCCTGTGGTAAAGGAACCCTTAGGAAGCAGTGGTCATAATAAGATAGAAATCACTCTGCAATTTGACAGGGGGAAGCTAAAGTCAGAAGGCATTTGGCAAGGTGCTGCGCATGAATCTGCTAAAACAAGAGCCTGTGGTAATACAGGAAAGATACTACCATGGATAGAGGACTGGCTGATTGGCAGGAGGCAAAGAGTGGGAATAAAAGGAGCATTTTCTGGTAGGTTGCCAGTGACTAGTGGTGTTCTGCAAGGATTGGTGTGTTTCAATGATTTGGAAGACAGAATTGATAGGTTTGTGGCCAAGTTTGTTGATGATATGAAGGTAGGTGAAAGAGCAAGTAGTGCTGAGGAAGCAGTCAGGCTGCATAAGAACTAAGAACGGGCAAAGAAATGGCTAGTAGAATATAATGTCAGGAATTGTATGTTCGTGCACTTTGCTTTAAGTAAGAAAAACATAGACTATTATCTAAACAGGCAGAAATTCCAAAATCTCAAATGCGAAGGGACTTGGGTGTCCATAAGACACCCAATGACCTGGCCTCCACAGCTACCTGTGGTAATAAATTCCACAAATTCACCATCCGCTGGCTAAAGAAATTTCTCTACATCTGTTTTAAATGACACTCCTCTATCCTGACACTGTACCTTCTTGTCCTAGATTCCCCCAGCATTCCTCTCAGCCTTTCAACATTCGAAAGCTTCCAATGAGATCCCCCCTAATCCTTCTAAATTCCAATTACTACAGACCCAGAGCCATCAAATGTTCTTCATATGATAACCCTTTCATTCCCAGAATAATCCTTGTGAACCTCTTCTGAACCCCCTGCAATGCCAGCACATCTTTTCTTAGATGAGGAGCTCAAACTGTTCACAATACTCAAGGTGAGACCTCACCAGTGCCTTATAAAGCCTCAGCATCACATCCCTGCTGTTGTATTCTACTTGAAATGAATGCTAACATTGCATTTGCCTTCCTCACCATCAACTCTACCTGCAAGCAAATCTTCAGGGTGTTCTATGCAAGGACTCCAAGTCCCTTTGCATCTCAGAACTTTTGGGTTTTCTCCCCATTGTGAAAATAGTCTGCACATTATTTCGACGAGCAAAGTGCATGACCATGCATTTTCCAGCATTGTATTTCATTTGCCACTTTCTTGCCTATTCTCCTAATCTGTCAAAGTTCTTCTGCAACCCCACCTGTTTCCTCAACACTACCTGCCCCTCCACCAACCTTCATATCATCCACAAACTTGGCAACAAAGCCATCTATTCCATCATCAAAAATCACTGATATACAGCAGAAAAAGAAGTGGTCCCAACACTGATGCCTGTGGAACACCACTAGCAGCTAACCAGAAAAGGATCCTTTTACTCCCATTTGCTGCCTTCTACCAATCAGCCAACGCTCTAAGCATGCCAGTAACTTTCCTGTAATACCATGAGCTCGCAACTTGGTAAGCAGTCTCATGTGTGGCACCCTGTCAAAGGTCTTCTGAAAGTCCAAATACACAACGTCCATTGCATTCTCTTTATCTATCCTACTTGTAATCTCCTCAAAGAATTCCAACAGGTTCATCAGGCAGGATTTTCCCTGAAGGAAACCATTTTGTCCTGCGTCACCAAGACCTCCATAACATCATCCTTAACAATTGACTCCAACATCTTCCGAACCACTAAAGTTAGGCTAATTGGTCTATAATTTCTTTACAGCTGCCTTCCTGCTTTCTTAAAGAATGGAGTGGCATTTGAGATTCTCCAGTCCTCTGCCACCATGCCAGAATCCAATGATTTTTGAAAGATGATTTCTAATGCTTCTACAATCTCTACCACTACCTCTTTCCTGCACCTTGGTAACCTCTGAGGCTGAAGTATGCAGATGTTTCCAGTGGGTGGACAGTTGCAAGGCTGTGGGACCAGATGGCATCCCAGGGTGGGTACTCAGGATGTGCGCAGCACAATTGGCAGTTGTGTTTACAGACATTTTTTAATCTCTCCCTCTCCAGTGCAGAGTGCACTCCTGCTTCAAAACATCCACCATTATCCCTGTACCTAAAACGACCAAGGTCACATGTCTGAATGACAGGTGGCCTGTTGCATTCACGTCAATAATAAGCAAATGCTTTAGAAGCTCGTCAAGGACAACATCTGCAGCTTGATACCACCCATTTTGGATCCCCAATTCACCTACTGACGCAACTGATTGACAGATGACGCAATAGCCACAGCTCTATATATCGTCCTTACACAACTGGAGAAGAAGGATGATTATGTGAGAATGTTGTTCTTGGATTACAGTTCAGCATTCAACACCATAATTCTCTCTAGGCTTGACAAGAAGCTCAGAGGCTTCAGCCTTCACTCTGCCTTGTGCAGCTGGATTCTGAACTTCCGGTCGGTTCGCCGGCAATGGTAAGTGTGGCCTCCCTCACCTCTGCCCCTCAACACAGGTGCTTCTCAGAGCTGTGTCCTAAGCCCCCTCCTTTACTCTCTGTATACACATGACTGTCACCAACCACAGCTAATTAAATTTGCTGATGATACTACACTGATTGGACCACATAATGAATGGAGACAGGTAACCCTTATTGACATCAATGGATCTGGGGGTTGGGAGGGTGAACAAGGCATACACATCACTGATGATCTCATGTGGTCTGTGCATACTGGCTGTGTGGTGAAAAAAGCACAACAGCGTCTCTTTCACTTTAGATGGTTGAAGAAGTTTGGTATTAGTCTCCAAATCCTAAGGACTTTCTATGGGCACACAATTGAGAGCATCCTGACTGGCTGAGTCACTCCCTGGTATAGGCTATACCACCCTTAATCACAGGACTCTGCAGAGAGTTGTGCAAACTACCCAGTGCATCTGTAGATGTGAACTTCCCACTATTCAGGACATTTACAGAGACAGGTGTGTAAAAAGGGCCCGAAGGATCACTCGGGACCCGAGTTACCAACCACAAACTGCTACTATCTGGGAAATGGTACCACAGCACAAAAGCCAGGACCAACAGGCTCTGGGACAGCTTCTTCCACCTGGCCACCAGACTGATTAATTCACGCTGATACAATTGTATTTCTATGCTATATTGACTGTCTTGTTGTGCGTACTATTTATTACAAATTAGTATAAATTGTACATTTAGACAGAGATGTAACAAAGGTTTTTACTCCCCATGTATGTGGAATATGTAAGAAATAAAGTCAATTCAATTCAATTTACCTAGGGCGCAGTCCATCAGGTCCAGGTGACTTATGTCCCCTCAGGTCTTTCAGCTTTTTGAGCAGCTTCTCCTTTGTAATAGTAGCCGCACTCACTTCTCTTCCCTCACACCCTTCAACATCTGGAACACTGCTGCTGCCTTCCAAAGTGAAGACTGATGCAAAATACTCAAGTTCATCTGCTGTCTCCTTGTACCCTGTTATTATTTCTCCAGCCTTATTTTCTCGTGGTCCTATATCGACTCTCACTTCTCTTTAACTTTTTTATATACTTGAAAAAGCTTTTACTATCCATTTTGATATTGTTTGCTAGCTTGATATCAAAGGTTAACTTGCAGGTTGAGTCAGTGATGAGTAAGGCAAATGCAATGTTAGCACTCATTTTGGGAGGACTAGAATATACTGTACAAGCAAGAATGTAATACTGAGGCTTTATAAGGCACTGATGAGGCCTCACTTGGAGTATCATGAGCAGTTTTGGGTCCTTTATCTAAGAAAGGAAGTGCTAACATTGGCGAGGGTTCAGAGAAGGACCATGAAAATGATTCCAGGAATGAAAGGCTTATCGCATGAGGAGTGTTTGATGGCTCTGGGCCTTTACTACTGGAATTTAAAAGAACGAGGGTGTATCTCATTGAAACCTATTGAATGCTGAATGATCTAGATAGAATAGATGCAGAGAGAATATTTCCTATAGCGGTGAAGTCTAGAACCAGAAGAGACAGCCTTCATAGAGGGATATCCACTTAGAAAGGAGATGAGGAGGAATTTCTTTAGCCAGACAATGGTAAATCATTGCCACAGGTGGTTGTGAAAGCCAGGTCATTGGTGTATTTAAGGCAGCATTTGACAGATTCTTGATTATTTAGGGTGTGAAAGGTTATGGGGAGAATGGGGTTGAGAGGGAAAATGGATGATGAACATGATGAACTGGCAGACAGACTCAATGGGCTGAATGGCATAATTTTCCTCACATCTCTCATGGTCTTATCCAGAGTGGGAATTTGGAGACACAGATTTAAGTTAAATGGCCAGGATTTAAATAAAGAGTTTTACAACCCTGAAGAGCTCCAAAAAGCTGCTGATCAGTAGTTAAAAAGTGGAATTTTAGGCTAGCATGTACATGCTGAGCAACAAATAGCTATATCACTGTAAATTTATACAAATGTTTTGCTATTTAAATTGTTAGGGATTATAGTGGATGAATTGTGGGCTGAAGATCCTGTACTGTGCTGTACTGTTGCAATCAGAGTCACAGGGAAATACAGCACAGAAACAAGCCCTTTAGCTCATTACTATGTGCCAGCCATTAGTCTCAAGTTCAAGTGGAGGCAGGAGAGAAGCTGGGGAGCCATAATGTTTGTGATCAAAGTGGATGTCAGCAAGGGACAATGTAAGATGTTGTCGCACAATGACAATGTTGATGCAGTGTTTATACTGGGCCTGGTTGCACTGGCAACAAACATTGGCTTGGCTAATACTTTTCATTAATTTTATCTTTTCTTAAATAACTGCGACAGGGGATCTGGACTACAGAAGTACAGCAAAATTAGAATACTACACAGGTGTGAGTACAAGAGTTCCTTTATTAGGATGGTTTGGTTTTAAGGTGAGATAAACTAGTATTGCAAATGAAAAATTCTCAGTTAAATTCTGCCATAATTGAATACAAGGGTTAAATGCACAAGTACCATTAATAGACAATAGACAGTAGATGCAGGAGTAGGCCATTCGGCCCTTCTAGCCAGCACCACCATTCACTGTGATCATGGCTGATCATACACAATCAGTACCCCGTTCCTGCCCTCTCCCCATATCCCTTGATCCCGCTATCTATAAGAGCTCTATCTAACTCTCTCTTGAATGCATCCAGAGACTTGGCCTCCACTGCCTTCTGGGGCAGAGCATTCCACATATCCACCACTCTCTGGGTGAAAAAGTTTTTCCGCATCTCTGTTCTAAATGGCCTACCCCTTATTCTTAAACTGTGGCCTCTAGTTCTGGACTCACCCATCAGCGGGAACATGCTTCCTGCCTCCAATGTGTCCAATCCCTTAATAATCTTATATGTTTCAATCAGATCCCCTCTCATCCTTCTAAATTCCAGTGTATACAAGCCCAGTCGCTCCAATCTTTCAACAGATGACAGTCCCGCCATTCCGGGAATTAACCTTGTGAACCTACGCTGCATTCCCTCAATAGCAAGAATGTCCTTCCTCAAATTTGGAGACCAAAACTGCACACAATACTCCAGGTGGGGTCTCACCAGGGCCCTGTACAGCTGCAGAAGGACCTCTTTACTCTTATACTCAATTCCTCTTGTTATAAAGGCCAGCATGCTATTAGCTTTCTTCACTGCCTGCTGTACCTGCATACTTGCTTTCATTGACTGATGTACAAGAACACCAAGATCTCATTGTACTTCCCCTTTTCCTAACTTGACTCCATTTAGATAGTAATCTGCCTTCCTGTTCTTGCCACCAAAGTGGATAACCTCACATTTCTCCACATTAAACTGCATCTGCCATACATTTGCCCACTCACCCAACCTGTCCAAGTCACCCTGCATTCTCATAACATCCTCCTGACATTTCACACTGCCACCCAGCTTTGTGTCATCAGCAAATTTGCTAATGTTACTTTTAATCCCTTCATCTAAATCATTAATGTATATTGTAAACAGCTGCGGTCCCAACACCGAACCTTGCGGTACCCCACTGGTCACAGCCTGCCATTCCGAAAGGGACCCGTTAATCACTACTCTTTGTTTCCTGTCAGCCAGCCAATTTTCAATCCATGTCAGTACTCTGCCCCCAATACCATGTGCCCTAATTTTGCCCACTAATCTCCTATGTGGGACTTTATCAAAAGCTTTCTGGAAATCCAGGTACACTATATCCACTGGCTCTCCCTTGTCCATTTTTATAGTTACATCCTCAAAAAACTCCAGAAGATTAGTCAAGCATGATTTTCCCTTCATAAATCCATGCTGACTCGGACTGATCCTTCTACTGCTATCCAAATGTGTCGCAATTTCCTCTTTTATAATTGACTCCAGCATCTTCCCCACCACTGTCGTCAGGGTAACCGGTCTATAATTCCCTGTTTTCTCTCTCCCTCCTTTCTTGAAAAGTGGGACAACATTAGCCACCCTCCAATCAGCAGGAACTGTTCTTGAATCTATAGAACATTGGAAAATGATTACCAATGCGTCCACGATTTCCAAACCCACCTCTTTAAGTACCCTGGGATGCAGACCATCAGGTCCCGGGGACTTATCAGCCTTCAGACTCAACAGTCTATCCAACACCGTTTCTTGCCTAATATAAATTTCCTTCAGTTCATCCTTTACCCTAGTTCCTTTGGCCACTATTACATCTATTACATCAATATTACACTATTACATTAAGAAGAAAACAATGTGCATTAACAAATGATATTTTCCTGTCATGTAATATGACCATAAAATGTAGCAGCAGAATTAGGCCATTCACCCCACTGAATCTACTACACCATTCCATAATGTCTGATTTATTATACCTCTCAACCTCCTTTTTCCTGCATTCTCCCTGTAACCTTTGATGCCCTAACTCAATCAAGGACCTATCAATCTCCACTTTAAGTATACTGAATGACTTGGCCTCTACATCCATGTATGACAATAAATTCCACAGATTCACCATGAAACGGCTAACATCCTCTCTACATCCACTCCAAATTCATTAGATGCATTATGTCTACAGCAGTGGTCCCCAACCACTGGGCCGCAAAGCATGGGCTACTTGCAGTGCAGCTGACTCATATCGCTTCATACCGCCAAATCATATCGTTTTCTTGCGGCCCCGTACCGCTCTGCAGCCCGGTGGTTGGGGACCACTGGTCTACAGGATACCAATGAGTGAACAAGTATTACTAAACAAAATATCCTCATTTTCTGCTTATTTCAATACATTACACTAGATTTAATACATAAACAACCTAAGATGCATTCATTTATTTACTGAGTCAGGTTGTGGGTGTGATAAGGATTTTCCTCATGTCAATGTCCAACTCTGTGCTCTTGGCTCCACCTTTTATCACCCACAGAGGCTTTCATGCTAATTATAACGATGCTTTTAGAATGTAGCACTGCATATGACAATGCTGCAACATCTGCACAAGACAAAAAAGTTAAGATTTCAGGCTCAATGCCCATTATTGGAACAGGTCTTTGAACTAAAATGTCAGTTGTTCCTTGCTCCACAGATGCTGCCTGACTTGATGACTGTTTCTGTCATTTGCTGTTTTTATTTCAGATTTACAACATCTACAGTTTCTGTTTTAACTTCCAGCAAACCTACAACAGGGCATCTTCTCCCTTCTATTCTCACCCTGAAGGGTCCTGACCCAAAACATCAACTGTTTATTCCTTTCCACAGATGCTGCCTGATCTAGTGAGAGTGAGAGTGAGAGAGTGAGAGAGTGAGAGAGAGTGTGAGAGAGAGTGTGAGAGAGAGTGTGAGAGTGAGAGTGAGAGTGAGAGTGAGAGTGAGAGTGTGAGTGTGAGAGTGAGAGTGAGAGTGAGTGTGAGTGTGAGTGTGAGTGTGAGTGTGAGAGTGAGAGTGAGAGTGAGAGTGAGAGTGAGAGTGAGAGTGAGAGTGAGAGTGAGAGTGAGAGAGAGAGAGAGAGAGAGAGAGAGAGAGAGAGAGAGAGAGAGAGAGAGAGAGAGAGAGAGAGAGAGAGAGAGAGAGAGAGAGAGAGAGAGAGAGAGAGAGAGAGAGAGTGAGAGAGAGAGAGAGAGAGAGAGAGAGAGAGAGAGAATGAGTATGTGTGTGTGTGTACGTGCGCATAGGTCATGGCAATGACATATATCCCTTCTCATCTACCACTTAAACCCCTTTCCACACTATCAGCATTTCAGGGATTTACTGTACCTTAAACAGTTCCTTCAATGTCTCCAGTGGGAGCCCAGACTTCAGCAGCCCAGAATAGCATAGCCATCTTCTAACCTTGTGACCTGTCATTGCAGTGGCCTTGCTACAGTGAATCACCATTACCACTTTACTACTACTACTACTTTACTTTATTGTCACCAAACAATTGATACTAGAGCGTACAATAACCACAGCGATATTTGATTCTGCATTTCACCCTCCCTTAAGTACAAATCAAAGTAATTATAATAAAAATTTGAATTATAATTCATAATTGGTGGTGGTGACATCCGTCGGTCTCGAGAGACCATGGATCTGCGCCTGGAGTTTCCAGGGCGCAGGCCTGGGCAGGGTCGTATGGGAGACCGGCAGTTGCCCAAGCTGCAGGCCTTCCCCTCTCCATGCCACCGAAGTTGTCCAAGGGAAGGGCACTAGGACCCATGCAGCTTGGCACCGGTGACGTCGCAGAGCAATGTGATGTTAAGTGCCTTGCTCAAGGACACAAACACGCTGCCTCAGCTGAGGCTCGAACCAGTGACCTTCTGGTTACTAGTCTGATGCCTTGCCCACTAGGCCACACACCAACACAATTCATAATTAGAAAATAGAAAAGGGAAATTAAGGTAGTGCAAGTCAGGTCCGGATATTTGGAAGATACGGCCCAGATCCGTGTCAGGATCTGTTCAGCAGTCTTATCACAGTTGAAAAGAAGCTATTCCCAAATCTGGCCATACGAATCTTCAAGCTCCTGAACTTTCTCCTGGATTGAAGAGGGACAAAAAGTGTGTTGGCTGGATGGGTCGTGTCCTTGATTATCCTGGCAGCACTGCTTCTACAGCTTGCGGTGTTAAGTGAGTCCAAGGCTGGAAGATTGGTTTGTGTGATGTGGTGTGCTATGTTCATGATCTTGGAAATTTCACTTCCTGGAAATCCCACAGGATGAAGGATAATTTGCTTAAATTTGGATTTGAGGGAACTAATAAGGGAAAATTATAGTCTTTTTCCCTGAGTTTATTTTACTTAGAGATACATCATCAAACAGGCTCTTATGATCCTTCCAGCTGCACTGCACAGCAACCCACTGATGTAACCCTAGCCTAATCATGGGACAATATACAATGGCCAATTAATTTACTAACTGGTACATCTCTGGATGGTGGGAGGAAATCGGAGCACTTGAAGGAAACCTATGTGCACACAGGAAGGAATATACAAACTTGCTTACAGAGGATGCCAGAATTGAACTCCAAACACTGATGTCCCGAGCTGTAGTACTGTTGCGCTAACCACTACACTGTCGCGGTGCCTGATGTGAGAGCGTGCCTTTTCCTCAGGGTTTCTGAATGCTCGTGATACTTGGACTCAAGGACCCACATTGCTCTTTTACCCTTTCAAACAGACATGGGTTGGAGATTCCAGAGTCGAAAGGATCGCAAATCTCTCTCTCTACTTGCTTGGTAATTTCCTCCTTCAACAAAGTTTGGAATCTCAGTTTTGGAAATCACATCAATGGTTTTCCGAAAAGAAAATAACACTGAAAGGATAGGAGAATCATATGATGAGAGATTGGACAAACTTGAGTTTTCTCTGGAGTGGCGGAGGCTAAGGGGAGATTTAATAGACATTTATAAGATTATGAGAGGCATAGATAGAGCAGACACAGACAACATCTTAATACCAAAGGGGATGTATTATAGGTGAAAGGGGGTAAGTTCAATGGAGATGTGAAATGCAAGTTGTTTTTTTTTAAAAAACAGTAGTGGGTGCCTGGAATGCACTGCCTAGTGTGGTGGTAGAAATGGAAACATTAAAACCTTTTAAGACATATAGATAGGTACATGACTGTCAGGAAAATGGAGGGATATGGACATTGAATGGATAGAAGAGATTAGTTCAGTCATTCATTTGATTACTTATTTAGTACAACATTGTGGATCAATGGGCCTGCTCCTATGCTGTACCCTTCTATGCTCTAGGTTCTATCCGCATTTTGCACAAGTGGCAGTCTTTCCAGTACTTTGACATACCTGTAGGTGGAAGCAGACAGAACAGGGATAATTGCTGCACAGTCGATATTGTATTTTGTATCAGATTATTGGTCTTGATCTCCTAATATGCTTTTCCTCAGTCAGCCAATACTCTGTTGGTATTCTGGCAGTTAAGTACTGAAGATGATCACTTATATTGCCTGGACAGAGAAGGGGCAAGTGCTGGAAGATGGCATTAATAAACATCAAAGCATAGAAGACACGCTTTTGAAGTGAGAGGGAAAAGTTAAAGGAGATATTCAGGAAATCAGAAACACACGAGACTCTGCAGATGCTGGAAATCCAGAGCAGTAAACACAAAATGCTGGAGGAACTCAGCAGGTCAGGCAGCATCTATGGAAATGAATAAACATTGGACATTGCGGCTGAGACCCTCGTGTCCTGATAGATGGTCCTGGCCTAAAATGTTGACTGTTCATTCATTTCCACAGATACTGCTTGACCTGCTGAGTTCCTCCAATATTTTGTGTGTGTCGCTCTGAAGACATGCAGGCATTAAAACAAAACAAAGTGATAGACGCCTGGAACATGTTGCCAGAGGTAACGGTGGAAGTAATTAAGGCAATGGCATTTAAGAGCTTTATAGGTTAACACACAAATTTGCAGGAAATGGCTAGATATGGATCTTTAATGCAAACATTAAAGATTTAGTTTACTTGCACTGTGTTTGGGGCAGATATTGTGGGCCAAATTGGCTATTTCTGTACTGAACAATTCTGTGTTAATATAGAACGTTCCCATTGGTTAGCATGAGCACGATGGGCTGATTGTGTGGGCTACATTTTCCAAGGTGTCACTGTGAATCTATATTGTCAGAGCACCACGCTGCATGGCAGAACAAGACTGGTTGAGGACACTGGTCTTGTGGATGTTGAATGGTCCATATCCTTATCCAGTTATGAGAACAGACTAATGACTTAGAGATTAGCCTCTGAACAAGCTAATGTATAATACAAGTCACCCTTGGGCAAGTGCAGCACCTGCTCAGCCACAGCCCCCACCCCCCTTGCCGGTCAGAGTCACATGAAGCCATGGGAGTGGGTGGTGGATGGTCGTATGAGCAGCTGGTGAATATCACAAGTCCTGGTTATGAAACCATTGATGCCAGGCAATCTCTGGTGATAATGGCTGGGGTCACCCATTTTGTAAAGGCATTGCCCAGAAGGCGGCAATGGCAAACCACTTCTGCAGAAAAATTTGCCAAGAACAATCATGGTCAAGGAAAGACCATAATCCCACATCATACAACATTTATAGGATGGACTGCTGCGAACTATTAATTTGTGGGACTTGTTGCTCACTGTCTTGGACTAAAAATGTGTTTTCAAACATGACTCTATTCTTTTATTTTCCTTTCTCAGTATTTTGAATGCACTTGTACATTTTTGCACCTTGGTCCAGAGGAACACTGTCTTGTTCGGCTGTATCCATGTATGGTTTGAATAACAATTAAACTTGATCTGCTTTGATAACGAACGAACATCGAGTCAAGTAAGATGTTTTCTTAAGGGGTGTCTATTGGTGGGTCCTCAGGTGGTTGTAGAGGTTGATTTGGGATCTGCATATTCTGATGCAACATGACTCATGGTTGAAAGAAGGCCCTAGTTGAGAGCTTAACATCAAAAGATATACTTTAGAAAGAAGGCAAGAAGGCATGGGTGGTGGTGTGCTTCCACTGGTAAGAGATGGAATTATATCTTTAGAATGAGGTGACATAGGGTAAGAGAATGTTGAATCTTTGTGGCTGGAGTTAAGAAACTGCGAGGCTGAAAAAACTATAATGGGAATCATTAATAGGCCTCCAAGATGTGGGGCTGAGATTGCAAAGGAAGCTGGAAAAGGCATGTAATAAGGGTAATGTCACAATTGTAATGGGGGACTTCAATATGCAAGGGGACTGGGAAAATCAGGTTGGTGGCAGATCGCAAGAGAGGGAATTTGTTGAATGCCTATGAGATGGCTTTTTAGAGCAGCTTGTGCTTGAGAATACTTGGGGAAAGGTCATTATAGATTGGGTGTTGTGTAATAAACCTAGATCTTATTAGGGAGCTTAAAGTAAAGGAACCCCTTGGAGGCAGTGATTATAAAATGATTGAATTCCTACTGCAATTTAAGAGGGAGAAGCATAACTCACATTTATCAGTATCAAAATGGAATAAAGAGAATTATAGAGCACGAGAGAGGAGTTTTCCCAGGTGGATTGGAGGAAGATACTGGAGGGGATGATGGCAAAGCAGAAGTGACTGAAGTTTCTGGGAATAGTTCACAAAGTGCAGAAGAGATAGGTCCCACAGAGGAAGTAGTTCTCAAGCTGCAGGGCAAGGCAACCGTGGCTGACAAAGGAAGTAAGGACTTCCATTAGAAGGATGAGAGGGGATCTGATTGAAACATATAAGATTATTAAGGGATTGGACACACTACAGGCAAGAATCATGTTCCCGATGTTGGGGGAGTACAGAACCAGAGGCCACAGTTTAAGAATAAGGGGTAGGCCATTTAGAACGGAGTTGAGGAAAAACTTTTTCACCCAGAGAGTTGTGGATCTATGGAATGCTCTGCCTCAGAAGGCAGTGGAGGCCAATTCTTTGGATGCTTTCAAGAAAGAGTTAGATAGAGCTCTTAAAGATAGCAGAGTCAAGGGATATGGGGAGAGGGCAGGAACGGGGTACTGATTGTGGATGATCAGCCATGATCACATTGAATGGCGGTGCTGGCTCAAAGGGCCAAATGGCCTACTCCTGCACCTATTGTCTGTTGTCTATTAAGGACTGGATTATAGCCAAGGAAAGAGCATATAAGGTAGCAAAAGTGAATGGGAAGTTGGATGATTGGGAAGCTTTCAAAATCCAACAAAATGCAACTAAAAAGGTTATAAGAAAGGAAAAGATGAAAATAAGAGGGCAAACTGATGAATAATATAAAGCAAGATACTAAAAGATTTTTCAGTTATATAAAGAGTAAAGGGGAGGTGAGAGTTGACTCCTTCCTTTACTCTCTGTATATCCATGACTGTGTTGCTACCTACAGCAACAATCTGCTAATTAAATTTGCTGACGACACTACATTGATTGCCCTTCTCTCAAATACAGTCGTCTCTCCTTATCCGCGGATTCAACCAACCGCAGATTGGGAAAACCCGGAAGTTCTCTTTCTAGCACTTGTTGTTTGAGCATGTACAGACTATTTTTTCTTGTCATTATTCCCTAAACAATACAGTATAATAACTATTTACATAGCATTTACAGTGTATTAGGTATTATAAGTAATCTAGAAATGACTTAAAAGTACAGGCAGTCCCCAGGTTATGAATGAGTTTCGTTCCTGAGTCCATCTTTAAGTCGGATTTGAAGTCGGAACAGGTACATCCGGTATTATTTAGCGTCAGTTAGTCAAACGTTTTTCTTAGTATATAATACATATTTTACCTTTCTATGCATATAAAACACTTAAGAAACTTACGTATTTCAATAATTAGCCGCTGCATTGCTTAGTAATAATTGTAGCTTTCATCGGGGCAGGGCCTTTCACATGCTCCATTAAAATTGTTCCGATCGTTGACCGACTGTAGCCTAACACTTTTCCAATGACCGATGGCGTTTCACCTCTTTCTGATCACTTTATTACTTCCACCTTATTTTCACTCGTGATCGTGATTATTTTCGTGAACAGAAACACCGCGGATTCAGAGCTGCACCACCAGGTCCTAATGTCCACCACACTGAGATATGCTAAATAAAGTCTGGGGTTCAGCTGGGTCCTAAAGACCACTGCACTGAGCCAGGTTAAACAAGGGACCTGAGCATCCGCGTTTTTTGGTATCCGCGGGGGGGGGGGGTCTCAGAACCAATCCTCCACGGATAAGGAGGGCCGATTGTAATAATAAGGCAGCCTACAGAGAAGAAGTCATCACCCTGACACAATGGTGTCAAGAAAACAACCTCTCCTTCAACGTCTCGAAAACAAAGGAGCTGGTTGTGGACTACAGGAGGAATGGAGACAGGCTAGCCCCTATTGACATCAATGGATCTGGGGTTGAGAAGGTGAAAGCTTTAAGTTCCTCGGCATAAACTTCACCGAGGATCTCATGTGGTCTGTACATACTGGCAGTATGGTGAAAAAGGCACAACAGCGCCTCTTTTACCTCAGACGGTTGAAGAAGTTTGGTATGGGCCCCCAAATCCCAAGAACTTTTTATATGTGAACAATTGAGAGTATCCCGACTGGCTGCATCACTGCCTGGTATGGGAATTGTACTTCCTTCAATTGCAGGACTCTGCAGAGAGTGGTGCAGACAGCCCAGCGCATCTGCAGCCGTGAACTTCCCACTATTCAGGGCATTTACAAAGACAGATGTGTAAAAAGGGCCCGAAGGCTCATTGGGGATTCGAGTCACCCCAACCACAAACTGTTCCAGCCACTACCATCTGGGAAACAGTAGAGCAGCATAAAAGCCAGGAGCAACAGGCCCCAGAACAGCTTCTTCCACCAGGCCATCAGGCTGCTTTATTCATCAGAATCAGACTTTAATCGCCAAGTACCTATGCACATACAAGGAATTTACTTCCGGCAGATGTCGTCTCTCTGCTCATAACAATAATAATGATAAATATAAATGAAAATATAGATTATACATACAGGTAGTGCAATCCAAGTAATAGTTAGCCGACAGTTAACCGGCAGTTAACTGTTCAGCAAAGTGACCGCAGTAGGGAAAAAACTTCTCCAGTGCCTATTAGTCTTAGTTTGGAGGGATCTGAAGCGCCTACCAGACGGAAGCAGATCAAACAGACCGTGCGCAGGATGGGAGGAGTCCTTTATGATGTTCCCCGCCCTCTTCTTCAACCTGGAAGAGTACAGGTCCACAATAGAGGGCAGGGAGGTTCCAATAATGCGCTCGGCAGTCCTCACTGTGCGCTGTAGTCTGGTTCTATCCTGCTTGGTGGCGGCTCCAAACCACACAATGATGGAGGTGCACAGGACAGACTCAATGACTGCAGTGTAGAACTGCAGCAGCAATTCCTGAGGCAGACCGTATTTCCTCAAGAGCCGCAGGAAATACATCCGCTGCTGGGCCTTCTTCAGGATGGAGCTGATGTTCTGCTCCCACTTCAGATTCTGAGAGGTGGTGGTTCCCAGGAACCTGAAGTTCTCCACGGTGGACACAGGGCTGCTGAGGACTGTGAGGGGAGACATAGCGGGGGGATGTCTCCTGAAATCCACTATCATCTCCTTTGTCTTGAGCGTGTTCAGCTCCAGATTGTTCCGACTGCACCAGAGCGCCAGTTGGTCCACCTGCTGTCGATATGCAGACTCATCACTATTCTGGATGAGTCCGATGACGGTAGTGTCGTCTGCAAACTTCAAAAGCTTCACATAGGGGTTGGAAGAGGTGCAGTCATTGGTGTAGAGGGAGAACAGCAGTGGAGAGAGGACACACCCCTGGGGGGCGCCGGTGTTGGTGATTTGAATATCCGAGGTGACCTGTCCCATCCTTACCTGCTGACTTCTGTTGGTCAGGAAGCTGTAAATCCAATCGCAGAGGTCAGGTGGCACAGTAAGGTGAGACAATTTGGAGCAGAGGGTATGAGGGACGATGGTGTTAAACGCCGAACTGAAATCCACAAACAGCATCCGAGCATAGGTCCCAGGACGATCCAGATGTTGCAGGATATAGTGCAGTCCCAGGTTGACTGCATCGTCTACTGACCTATTTGCCCGGTAGGCAAACTGCAGGGGATCCAGCAGGCTGCTGGTGAGGGTCTTCAGGTGGTTCAACACCAAGCGTTCAAAGGATTTCATGACTACAGATGTCAGTGCGACAGGTCTGTAGTCGTTCAGTCCTGTGATGGTGGGTTTCTTGGGGACCGGGATGATGGTAGAGCGCTTGAAGCAAGTCGGAACCTCACTCAGCTCCAGAGATCTGTTAAAGAGCTGAGTGAAGATGGGAGCCAGCTGATCAGCACAGGCTCGTAGACAGGAGGGGGAGACCCCATCTGGGCCTGGAGATTTTCGGGTCTTAAGTCGCTGGAACAGTAGACATACTTCTCCTTCGCTGATTCTAAGCTGTGATCCAGGGGGGCTGGGCAGAGATGGTGGGGAGGTGATTGCAGTGATTGGGGGATGAGTGCCAGTGAGTGATGGTCGAGGGAAGGCAGGAAGAAAGACCGAAGAGGGGGGAGGGACAGGTGTAAGATGGACCCTCTCAAATCTACAGTAAAAGGTATTAAGGTCGTCAGCCAAAGCTTTGTTAACCTCAGCAGGGGGTGCAGGGCGTCTCCTGTAGCCAGTGACCTCCTGCAGGCCTCTCCACACCGACAATGAGTCGTTAGCTGAGAAATTATTCCTCAACTTTTTGGAGTAGAACCGCTTGGCCACTCTGATTTCTCTGGTCAGTGCATTTCTGGCCAGCCTGTACAGGGCCCTATTCCCACTCCTGTGGGCGTCCTCCTTAGCTTGGCGAAGATGTCTGAGTTTGGGAGTAAACCATGGCTTATTGTTGGTGAAGGTCCGGAAAGTTTTTGTGGGTACACATGCATCCTCACAAAAATTGATGTAGGATGTCACAGTATCTGTCAGTTCATGTATATTGGTGGCTGCAGCTTCAAAGACACCCCAGTCAGTGGTGTCAAAACAGTCCTGAAGTTGCTGTTTCGCCTCACTGGTCCATTTCTTCACTGTCCTCACCACAGGCTTAGCAGATTTAAGTCTCTGCCTATAGGCTGGGATGAGGTAGATCAGACAGTGGTCAGAGAGTCCTAAGGCTGCACGGGGAATAGAACGGTAAGCATTATTTAGGATAGTGTAACAATGGTCCAGAGTGTTACTGTCCCTGGTGGGGCAGTTAACATGTTGTCTGTATTTCGGGAGTTCGTAATTCAGTTTAGCTCTGTTGAAATCTCCTAGGACGATCAACAGCGAATCTGTGTGTTCCCGTTCTAAACGCATAATATGATCAGCCAGCCGCCGAACGGCCTCGCTCACGTTGGCCTGAGGTGGAACATAAACACCGACAAGGATAAATGAGGAAAACTCTCGCGGAGAATAGAAAGGCTTACAGTTCAGAATGAGAAACTCCAGGTTCGGGTCGCAGTGTCTGTGAAGAACCTTAACGTCAGTGCACCAGCCTTCGTGGATGTAAAAGCAGATTCCACCACCCCTTGATTTCCCCGATAACTCCGTGACGCGGTCCGCTCGCAGCAGCTGGTAGCCGGGGACGTGCAGACCTCCGTCCGGAACGGAATCACCGAGCCACGTTTCAGTGAAACAAAGAGCCGCAGAATTCGCAAAGTCTCTGCTGGTTCTGGTCAGAAGAAGCAGCTCGTCCATCTTATTAGGAAGAGAGCGAACGTTGGCGAGGTGTATCGCTGGGAGCGCGGAGCAGAATCCCCGCAGTCTCAGTTTAACAAGCACACCGGCTCTCTTCCCTCGTTTACGACTCTTCCATAATCCATACAGAACCGCTGCTCCGCCGACCAAGATCTCAGAAAAACTATTCGGGTCAGAGTGGAAAGTTGGAAGGTAGTTCATGCTGACACAACTGTATTTCTACGTTATATTGACTGTTCATTTTTAACCACCTTGTTACTGTCCTGTTGTACATACTAAGATGTAAGTCATGAAGTCAATTCAATATTGGACTACTGGAAAATGATGCTAGTGAGATGGTAACAGGTACAAAGAAATGGCAGATGAACTCAATGGGTACTTTGCATCAGTCTTCATTGTGGACGACATTAGCAGTGTGCCAGAGGTCCATGAGTGTCAGGGAGCAGGAGTGAGTGCCATTGCTATTGCGAGGCAAACTCAAAGGTCTTAAGGTGGATAAGTCACCTGGGCCAGATGGACTACATCCCAGAGTTTTGAGAGAGGTTGCGGAAGAGTTAATGGATGCACTGGTCATGATCTTCAAGAATCACTTGATTCTGGCATGGTCCCAGAGGACAGGAAAACTGGAATGTTACACCACTCTACAAGAAGGGAAATTACAGGAAATTACAGGCCAGTTAGCCTAACTTCAATTGTTGGAAAAGTTTTGCAGTCTATTATTAAGGATGAGGTTTCGGGGTACTTGGATACTAATGATAAACAAGTCAAAGTCAGCAATGTTTCTGTAAGGGGAAATCGCACTTGGCAAATCTGTTAAGAGTTCTTCAAGGAAGTAACCAGCAGTGTGGACCAAGGAGAGGCAGTGAATGTCATTTATTTGGATTTTCAAAAGGCATTTGATGAGGCTGCTTAACAAGGTAAAATCCTATGGCATTTTGAAAGAGGAATGGGGGCTTTTTCTGGTTGGCTGCCAGTGACTAGCGATGTTACTCAGGGATCAGTATCGGAATACACTACATTTCACATTGTTTGTCAATGATTTGGATACGGAATTGATGGCTTTGTCACAAAGTTTGCAGATAATACAAAGATAGGTGGAGGGGTAGGTAGTGCTGAGGACGCAATGTGATTGCAACAATTTGAAAGATTAGGCAAACAAGCAGCCGAAAGAATGCAGGCTGGGAAATGTACGATATTACATTTTGGTAAAAGGAATAATAGTGTGGACTATTATCTAAATGGGGAGAAGGTTCAAACATCAGAGGTACAGAGGGACTTAGGGGTTCTTGTGCAGGACTCCCAGAAGGTTAATTTACAGGTTGAATCTGTGGTAAAGAAGGTAATTGAAATGTTGGCATTTATTTCAAAGGGAATAGAATATAAAAGCAAGGAGGTAATGCTGAGCCTTTATAAGAGATTAGTCAGGCCAGACTTGGAGTATTGTCAACGGTTTTGGGCCCCATATCTCAGAAAGGATGTGTTGTCATTGGAGAGAGTCCACACAGGAGGGTCATGAAGATGATTCCGGGAATGAAGGGGTTAACACATGAGGAGCATTTGGCAGCTTTGGGCCTGTACTCACAGGAATTTAGAAGATTGGGGGAGATCTCATTGAAACCTACCCAATGTTAAAAGGACTAGATAAGGTGGATGTGGAGAGGATGTTTCCTATGGTATGCGGGTATCCAGAACTAGAGGGCACAGCCTTAAAATTGAGGAGCAACCTTTTAGGACAAAGGTAAGGAAGAGTTTTTTAGCCAAAGAGTAGCAAATCTGTGGAATGCTCTGCCACAGACTATGATGGAGGCCAAGTCCGTAAGTGTATTTAAAGCAGAAGTAGATAGTTTCCTGATTGGTCATGGCATCAAAGGCTACAGCAAAAAGGCAAGTGTATTGGGTAGAGTGGGATTTAGGATCAGCCATGATGGAATAGTGGAGCAGACTTGATGGGCTGAATGGCCTAGTTCTCCTATGTCTTATGAAAAGGAGCAACTGGTAACTGTGGTTAGTGTTTGGGTTTCAGAAAGAGCAGCTATCCCTCTTAACCCCAATCCCGGCTTCTCCTCCTAACCATTGACCCCTGATTAACCAAAAACCTATAAACATCCACCTTAAATATACCCAATGACGTGGCCCCCACAAACGGCTGTGGCAATGAATTCCACAGATTCAGCACCCTCTAGTTACATTCTGATTGAACATTCCTCTATTCTGAGGCTGTGCCCCCGGTCTTAGACTCTCTCTGTCCACTCTAACTACGCCTTTCAACATTCAATAGATTTCAATGAGATACCCCATTCTTCTAAACTCCAGTGATGACAGGCGCAGAGCAATCAAACACTCCTCACAAGTTAGCCTTTTCATTCCTGGAATCATTCTTGTAAACCTGCTCTGGATGCTCTCTAATGCCAGCACATCATCTTCTTAGACAAGCAACCCAAAACTGCTCATAATACTCCAAGTGCAGTCGGACGAATACCTTATAAAGCTTCAGTATAACCTTTTCATTTTTGTTCAAGATTCAAAGTAAATTTATTATCAAAATACCTCAATGTCACCATATACAAAACCTGATTCATTTTCTCATGGGTACACTCAATAAATCCATAGAATAATAACCATAATAGAATCAATAAAAGACTGCACCCAACATGACAATCAGCGTGCAAAAGACAACAAACTGTGCAAACACAGAAATAAATAAATAATATAATTATTAATATATAACTCTAATTTAATGAATCCGAAATAACCAAATGAATTATACCTTCACACACCTTATGTACATGGATGATTTGAAGTTATACACTCCTTCATAAGTAAAGCTAAAGGAATTAATTCATACAGTAGAACTATTTTCTGAAGATAGAAACATGACCTTTGGACTAGATAAATGCAGAACATTAAACATAAAGAAAGGAGCAATAGAGCTAGTAGAACAGCAGGTTGCAGTACAACTGATGGACGAATATGAAACATTCCAGTATCTGGGATATCAACAAGCAAACAAAATACATCATTGTGTGAAAAAGGGAAAACTTTTGACAGAATTTACTTGAAAATCTGCCAAACAGAGCATAATAGTACAAAATATAACAAAGGAAATGAACACTTTCACTATACCTATATTAATGTATTCTTTTGGTATAATATCTTGGTCCAAAACCAAACCAAAAAATTTACACAGAAAAATAAAAACTGATTACTGCAGATTGCAGTAGAGTAATTCAAAAGATAATAATGCTGTGGTTCACTGGCACCATATTGGATTCCAGTCCACTCAAAATAAGTGCTCAAAGTTCAAAGTACATTTATTATCAAAGTATGTATATTATATACAACTTTGAGATGTGTCTCCTTACAGGCAGCCACAAAACAAAAACACAACACAACCCATTTAAAAAAAATCTATACCCTATGTGCAGAAAGAATAAATCATGCAAACAATAAAAATTCACAAATGTGAGTCCACAGCCACAAAGCCAGTCATCACTGCAGCCTGTACAGAAGCCCGTTAATTGCAGGCCACAGCCTCAGTTCAGCGCAGAGACAAGTACACCTCGCGAGCAGTGAGCTAAACACCAACCATTCCCTCTCCTCCAGCCCTGACACCCTGACCTTTTCAATCTAGCCCAGCGCTTAAATCAGCCAAACCTCAGGACATTTCTCACTCTTAGACCTGGGCTCTGCCACTTCGATACACTCTCGGGCCTGGTCTCCGCCACCTCGATTCTGCCCATTCTCGATCACGAAGATGACTAATAGCTAAAATAACACTGGTGAGTCTCAGCTACTTCTGGCTAGTGGCTAACAAAACAAAGAAAACAACTACGAGAAAACAAAGAGAAAATCTGCAGATGCCGAAAATCCAAGTAACACACAAGCACACACACAAAATCAGCAGGCCAGGCAGCATGTATAGAAAAGAGTACAATCCATGTTTCGGGTCAAGACCCTTCATCCGGACTGGACTAAAACAGAGAAGAACGTAAGAACAGAAGACATGGGAGCAGAATTAGGCCATCTGGCTCATCGAGTCTGCTCCACCATTCAAGCATGGCTGATCCTTTTCTTCCTCCTCCTCAACCCTAGTTCCAGACCTTCTCCCCATAACCTTTGATGCTATGTACAATCAAGAACCTATCAATCTCTGCCTTAAGTACACCCAAAGACCCGGCCTTCACAGCTGCATGTGGCCTCTTTGAAGGAGGGTGATATCTCTTTCACTATGGAATGAAAAGCATCCTCCTGAGAGCAGATGTGGTGGAGACGGAGGAATTGAAAGAAGGGGATGGTGTTTTTACAAGTAACAGGGTGAAAAGAAATATAGTCCAGGTAACTGTCAGAGTCAGTTGCTTTATTATCAACATCAGTAGATAAGCTGTGTTATGAGTGATGAACAGACCTGATGGACAATGGGGTAAAGAGTTAACCATCCCCCCGAGAACCACGAACTATTACTGTTGCTATGCTGACCATGAGAAAGAGAGACAAAAAACAGGCAAGAACATCTGCAACAGATAAGAGAGAGAGGGAGATTGCTGATTAACTGTATTGTGACTCCTTTTGAATTATTTACTGTTTCGCTGCAAGGACAATAGTTTGCTCATTAACATTCCTCAGTGGACTGTAGGAGTGGCATGATTTGATGGACACAGTCATTCAGAATTGATGGATAGCTGAGACCCCGTTAGTAGGGATAAAAAGACAGGTCTGGAGAGACACCCTTCAGACACGCCAGTGGACACTGACTGAGTGTTGGAACCCACAAGAAAGGTGGGGGCTTCGGAGACTGAACCAGGAGATCGGTCAGTAAAACTCACAGTGTTACAGCAGGGCCGGTGGGGACTTGTGTGTGTGTCCACTCATGCCCGAGTGACGAGACCACCACAGAAGAACGGTCTAGCAGAAGGACGGAGGGGTCATAGCTGAATGACCACCACAACGGTGCAACGAAATCAAAAGGCAACAGGAAGGTTTGCTGACTGCAACTGCTTAATCGCTCGCTCTCTCTCTCTCTCTCCCCAACGATTACAACTCAGCAAGCATAACTACCTCAGCACTCATGAACTGAACTGAACTTTATATTCAATGACAATTCATTTACCCCTAGACATCGATAGAGCTTGTTTATTATTGCTTATTATTATTATTCCTACACTTTTAGGTTTATTACTGCTACCTTGTGTTATATGTATATTTGCATTATTGATATGGTTTTGCTTATTTTTATTAATAAACACCTTTAAATATAGTACCACCAGACTCCAATGGATACTTCTGTCTTTGCTGGTCTGACACCCAGTTACGGGGTACGTAACAGCTGCCTCCAGAGATAGGGACAGAGAGATTTAGAGAGGGGAGGAAAGTATTGGAAATGGACCAGGTAAATTTGAGGGCAGGATGGAAGTTGGAGGCAAAGCTGATGAAGTCAAAAGTGTGATGAGTAAACCAAGCTGAGATGGGGTCCAGAGTTGACCCCCGTGAACTACGCTGCTAGTGAGAGAGAGAGAGAGAGAGAGAGAGAGAGAGAGAGAGAGAGAGAGAGAGAGAGAGAGAGAGAGAAAAGAGGGAGGAGGCACCCAGCACAGATGTCAGAGAGAGAGACAAAGATTTAAAGTTATGGTTCCATGGCTGATTATTTACTTTTGCTCCAAGGACACTTTCTTTGCCTGTTTGTGTGGATTCTTGCTGAGACAGCAAGGCGGGACCAGGTGACGGATGGCCTGATGGACAGCCGGTACCCCGCAAGGGGAGATAAAAAGCAGGTCTACGAAGACACAAGCAGCCACACCACGGGACACGTGAAGGTGGGGGTTTGTTTGTGTGTCCATCCTTGCCTGGGTGACAGGCCTACCACTGAAGAACGGTTGTGCCTAGTACGGGGTCACAGTCGGTGACCATAACAGGACAGGAAGACAATGGAAGGTTTGATGGCAACTGCGTCATCTCTCTCTCGCTCGCTCTCTCTCTCTCTCTCCAATGTTATAGCAGCAACTACCTCGCCTAAACTGAACTGAACTCTGCATCATCGTAAGACTATTCATTTACCCCTAGACTTTGAAAGAGCTTGGTTTTGATTCCTATTGCCACACTTCAGTATATATCATTGCTAACCTGTTTCATATATTTGCATTTTATAGTACTCTATTACTTAGTTTACTAATAAACACTATTTGTTACAGTAATACCAGACTCCAACGTGTATTCTATTTCTGCTGGTTCGGTAACCCAGTAACCCAGTCATGGGGTACGTGACAAAAGAAAACTAAATACTTTTTAAATCACTCTTTTTCTGGTAAATGATCATCACAAGCAATAGTCTGTAACTTCCCTTTGGAATCAGAGGTAATTTAATGTGGCAGAGGCAAGGTGAGGCAGCAGGTCTGTCGCTGAAAGCAAAGAAGATCCGAGGTTCGATCGATTTAAACACTGTGCCAAATCAGAAAATTCAGGTACAGGACAAATCAAGGTGGTGGGGTCAAGGCCGCAGAATGCAATGATGTTTGAACATGATTTAGGCACTGGGCCAGACTGAAAAGGTCAAAGTGCCTGGATCCAAGGTGAGGGACGGGCCTTTTCAGCTCGCTGCTCCACTCTGCACTGAGTTAAGGGTCTGTGGATGGATTCTCAGTTCAGAATGCTATTTGCTTTTTTTTCTCTGCACATTGGGAATCTGACGGTCTACTTATCTGTTTTGTTTTGGGTTAGTTTGTTTTGGAGCTGCCTGTGAGGAAACAAATCTCGAAGTTGTATAACGTATCCATACTTTGATAATATATTAATTTTGACCTTTCCGATGTGGGGCAGCGCATAAATCAGTGAAATGTTGGCTTATTCCTTGCTGTCAGTTCCCAAGCATGCCTTGGTTCTGCCACTTCAAATCGCTTAAAAGTCCGCTCCAGCAATGGCCATACCTCGCTTGTAACCCGGCCCCACTGCCTCAATTCAGCCCACAACTGCCATGCCACAACCATCCTGTACCTTCGAGACTTCAGTTCACACAGCAAAAATGCCAAGTCATACAAATGGTTCAAAAGCTCAGATCCAAAAGGGAAGTTACAGGCTGCTGATTGTAGTGATTGTTTCTGAGAAAGAGTGTGATTAATAAAGTAATTAATAGATTTATTTGCTGCCAGCAAGTCATCGCTGTGCTTCACCAGTGCCATTTTAAAATTGCTAACATTGCATCTGTCTTCTTTACTACTGACTCAACCAGCAAGTTAACCTTTAGGGAATCCTGAACAATGACTCTCCAGTGTCTATGCACCTCTGGTTTTTAAAATTTCTCCCCATTTAGAAAATAGTCCATGCATTTTTTCTTCTGCAAAAGTGCATGATATTCCATATTCCATTTGCCACTTCTTTACCCATTCTCCTAATCCGCTTAAATCCTTCTGCAGGCTCCCTGCTTGCTCAACACTACCTGCCACTCCACCCATCTTCGTATCATCCACAAACTAGGCACAAAGGCATCAATTCCTTCATCCAAATCACTCCTATATAACACGAAAAGTAGCGGTTCCTAGTCATTGGCAGCCTCCCCCCCCCCCCCCCCACTTTATTCTGCACTCTTGGCCTCCTGCCAATCAGCCATGCTTCTATCCATACTTGTATCCTTCCTGTAATACCCTGGCCTCTTATCTTAAGCAGCCTCGTAATCAGCACCGTGTCAAAGGCTTCTGAAAATCCAAATAAATAACATCCCCTAACTCACCTCTGTCTATTCTGCCTATTATCTCCTCAAAGAATTTCAAAAGATTTGTTTGGCAAGATTTCCCCTGAAGGAAACCATGCTGACTCTAGCCTATTTTATCATCTGTCTTCCAGTACCCCAAAGCCACATCTTAAGCTATCAACTCCAACATCTTCCCATTACCCTATAATTTCCTTTCTTTTCCTTCCCTCTGTTCTTAAACAATGAAAGTGACATCTGCAATTTTCCAGTCCTCCGGAACTATTCCAGAAACTAGTGACTCTTCAAAGATCATTACTTATGCCTCCACGATCTCTTTGGATACCTTAGTAATAACAACTACACTCACTTCTGCCCCGACACTCTCACACTTACGCATTCTGCTAATGTCTTCCACAGTGAAGACTGACACAAAATACTCAAGTTCACCCCTCACTTCCATGTCCCCTACTACATCTCCAGCGTCATTTTCCAGTGGTCTGATATCTACTCTCGCCTCTCTTTTATTCTATATATCTGAAAAAACATTTGGTATTCTCAATATTATCGGCTAGCTTACGTATTTCATCTCTTCCCTCCGTATGGCTCTTTTAGTTGCGTTCTGTTGGTTTTCAAAATTTTCCCAATCCTCTTACATCACCCTAATTTTGGCTGTTATATGCCCTCTCTCTTGCTTTTATGTTGGCTTTGACCTTCATTTTGTCAGCCACAGTTGCTTAATTCTGTGTAGAAAACTATTTCTTCTTTGGGATGTATCTATCTTGCATCTTCTGAATTACTTCCAGAAACTCCAGCCATTGCTGCTCTGCTGTCATCCCTGCTAGCGCCTCCTTCGAATGAACTTCAGCCATTCTCCTCTCTCATGCCACTGTAATTCCCTTTGTCCCACTATAAGACTGATACATTTTCATCAGAAGTTTTCTGATGACTCTGCTATAGTTGGATGCATCAGCAAGGGAGATGAGGCTGAGTACAGGGTGGCGGTGGGAAACTTTGTCACGTGGTGCAAGCAGAATCATATGCAGCTTAATGTGAAAAAGACTAAGGAGCTGGTGGTGGACCTGAGGAGGGCTAAGGCACCGATAACCCCTGTTTCCATCCAAGGGGTCAGTGTGGACATGGTGGAGGATTACAAATACCTGGGGATACGAATGGACAATAAACTGGACTGGTCAAAGAACACTGAGGCTGTCTACAAGAAGGATCAGAGCTGTCTCTATTTCCTGAGGAGACTGAGGTCCTTTAACATCTGCCGGAGGATGCTGAGGATGTTCTACGAGTCTGTGGTGGCCAGTGCTATCATGTCTGCTGTTGTGTGCTGAGGCAGCAGGCTGAAGATAGCAGACACCAACAGAATCAACAAACTCATTCGTAAGGCCAGTGATGTTGTGGGGGTGGAACTGGACTCTCTGAGTGACGGTGGTGTCTGAAAAGAGAGTGGTTGCATGCCATCTTGGACAATGACTCCCATCCACTCCATAATGTACTGGTTAGGCACAGGAGTACATTCAGCCGGAGACTCATTCCACTGAGATGTAACACTGAGCATCATAGGAAGTCATTCCTACCTGTGGCCATCAAACTTTACAACTCCTCTCTCGGAGTGTCAGACACCCTGTGCCAATAGGCTGGTCCTGGACTTATTTCCACTTGGCATGATTAACATTATTTAATTATTTATGGTTTATATTGCTATATTTCTTCACTATTCTTGGTTGGTGCAGCTGTAACGAAACCCAATTTCCCTCAGGATCAATAAAGTATGTCTGTCTGCATGTCTGTCTTTAGCTTCTCCCTCTTGAATTACAGGGTAAATTCTATCATGTCATAATCCCAAGGGTTCCTTTACCTTAAGCTCCCTAATCAAATAGGTTCATTATACAATACCAAATGCGACAGTGGAAAAGTGTGTATGGAACCGGAGAAGATAGCAGAGATTCTTAACGAGTACTTTGCTTCAGTATTCACTACGGAAAAGAATCTTGGCAATTGTAGGGATGACTTACAGCAGACTGAAAAGCTTGAGTAAATATTAAGGAAGAGGATGTGTTGGAGTTTTTGGAAAGCATCAAGTTGGATAAGTCAACGGGACTGGACGGGATGTACCCCAGGCTACTGTGGGAGGCGAGGGAGGAGATTGCTGAGCCTCTGGTGATGATCTTAGCATTATCAATGGGGACGAGAGAGGTTCTAGAGGATTGGAGAGTTGTTCCTTTATTCAAGAAAGGGAGTAGAGATGGCCCAGAAAATTATAGACCAGCGAGTCTTACCTCAGTGATTGATAAGTTGATGGAGAAGATCCTGAGAGGCAGGATTCATGAACATTTGGAGAGGCATAATATGATTAGGAATAGTCAACATGGCTTTGTGAAAGGCAAGTCATGTCTTACGAGCCTAACTGAATTTTTTGAGGATGTGACTAAATACATTGATGAAGGTAGAGCAGTAGATGTAGTGTATATGGATTTCAGCAAGGCATTTGACAAGGTACCCCAGCAAAGCTTATTGAGAAAGTAAGGAGGCATGGGATCCAAGGGGACATGGCTTTGTGGATCCAGAACTGGCTTGCCCACAGAAGGCAAAGAGTAGTTCATTTTGGTAGGTCAAATATGATGGCAGAATATAGTGTTAGTGGTTTGGCAGCGTGGAGGATCAGAGGGATCTTGGAGTCCAAGTCCACAGGACACTCAAATCGTGGGATTGAGTTTAAGAGCCGGGACAATAGACAATAGTTGCAGGAGTAGGCCATTCAGCCCTTCAAGTCTGCACTGCCATTCAATCTGATCATGGCTGATCATCCACAATCAGTAACCCGTTTCTGCCTTCTCCCTATATCACTTCACTCCGCTATCTTTAAGAGCTCTATCTAACTCTTTCTTGAAAGCATCCAGAGAAATGGCCTCCACTGCCTTCTGAGGCAGAGCATTCCATAGATCCACAACTCTCTGGGTGAAAAAGTTTTTCCTCAAACTCCGTTCTAAATGGCCTACCGTTTTTCTTAAACTGTGGCCTCTGGTTCTGGACTTCCCTAACATCAGGAACATGTTGCCTGCGTCTAGTGTGTCCAATCCCTTAATAATCTTAAATGTTTCTATCAAATCCCCTCTCATCCTTCTAAATTCCAGTGTATACAAGCCCAGTCGCTCCAATCTTTCAACATATGACAGTCTCGCTATCCCGGGAATTAACCTCGTGAACCTACGCTGCACTCCCTCAATAGCAAGAATGTACTTCCTCAAATTTGGAGACCAAAACTGAACACAATACTCCAGATGTGGTCTCACCAGGGCCCTGTACAACAGCAGAAGGACCTCTTTGCTCCTATACTCAACTTCCCTTGTTATGAAGGCCAATATGCCATTAAGCTTTCTTCACTGCTTGCTGTACCTGCATGCTTACTTTCAGAGGCGAGAGGTAATGCTGCAGCTATATGGGACCCTGGTCAGATCGCACTTGGAGTACTGTGCTCAGTTCTGGTCGTCTCACTATCGGAAGGATGTGGAAACCATAGATAAGGTGCAGAGGAGATTTACAAGAATGTTGCCTAGATTGGGGAGCATGCCTTATGAGAAAAGGGTGAGTGAACTCAGCCTTTTTTCCTTGGAGTTTCAGAGGATGAGAGGTGACCTGATAGAGGTGTATAAGATGATGAGGGACATCGATCGTGTTATTAGTTAGAGGCCTTTTCCCAGGGCTGGAATGGCTAGCACGAGAGGGCACAGTTTTAAGGTGCCTGGAAGTAGGTACAGAGGAGATGTTAGGGTTAAGTTTTTTTTTATGCTGAGAGTGGTGAGTGCTTGGAATGGGTTGCCAGCGACAGTGGTGGAGGCGGAAATGATAGGGTCTTTTAAAAGACTGTTGGACAGGTACATGAAGCTCAGAAAATAGAAGGCTATGTGTAAACCTAATTCATTTCTAAGGTAAGGACATGTTTAGCATAGCTTTGTGGGCCGAAGGACCTGAATCATGCTGCAGGTTCTCTTATGTTTCAATCCAGAATAGCCCTAGTGTGCTCAACCACAAACTGTTCTAAAAAGCTGTCTCGTGGGCATTCTACAAATTCTCTTTTGGGATCCAAAATCAGCACCAACCTGATTTTCTCAAATCAGCCTGCATGTTGAAATCTCCTATAACTATTGTAACATTGCCCCTTTAACATGCATTTTTAAAAAAATCTCCTGCTGCAATTTGGACCATACATTCTGGCTACTATTTGGAGGTTAGGGTCCTTTTACTCTAGCAATTCCTTAACTCTACTCACAACAATTCTATCTTCCAATCCTTTGTTAGGTCTTTCTAAGGATTTTATTTTCTACCAGTAGAGCAACACCACCGCTCTGCCTACCTGCCTGTACTTTTGATACAAAATGTCTATCCATGGATGGTAAGCTTCCTACTACAATCTTCTTTCAGACATGTCTCAGTGATGCCCATAGTGTTATATCTGCAATCTCTAACTGTGCTGCAAGATCAACTACATTCCATATACTGTGTGCATTCAAATACAAAACACTCAGTCCTGTATTCATCACCCTTTTTGATTTTGTTCCCATTACACTGCATCTCAACCCACTGACTGCCAAATTAGTTTAAACTCTCAACAGTTCTAGCAAATGTTCCCACAAGGATATTGATACCCCTCGGGTTCAAGTGTAATCCATCCCTTTTGTACAGGTCATACTTTTCCCCAAAGAGATCCCAATAATTCTGAAATCTGAAACCCTACACCAGTTCCTCAGCCAACACGTTCATTTGCCAAGTCATCCTATTCTTACCCACACTGGTGCGTGGCACAGGCAGCAATCCAAAGATCACTACCTTAGAGGCCCTCCTTTTCAGCTTTCTACCTAGCTCTTCAGGACCTCCTTTTCTTGTCTGTGTGATTGCCACCAATATGTGTCAAAGTTTATGGAGAGAAGACAGAAGAATAGATTTAAGAGGGAAAATAGATCAGCCATCATGGAATGGTGGAACAGACTCAATGGACTGAATTACCTAATTCTACTCACATATCTTATGATCTATCACTTGGAAGGTGGGTAATCTAACCAAATGGGTACAAAACTGCTTAGTGATAGGAATCAGAGGATGGCAGCGAAGTGTTGTTTTTTCCTCTGATTGCAGGCCTGTGACCACTGGATCAGTGCTGCGTCCTCCACTGAACTCTGATCTGTATTAACAATTTGATGAGAATGTAGTTGGCATGGTTTGTAAATGTGCAGATGATACTAAAATTAGTAGTGTAGTGGATAGTGAAAAAGATTATCTGAGATTTCAACAGAAACTAGACCAACTGGGATGTGGGCCAAGGAATGGCAAATGGAATTTAACTCAGACAAGAATACATTGTTGCATTTTGGCAAGTTAAAATTACACAGGAAATGGAAGGGCCATGGGGAGTGTGAAAGTAACAACACAGGTAAACCAGGTGATGATAAAAGCATTTGGCATGCTGGCCTTTACTGGTCAAGGCACAGAGTACAACAGTTGGGATGGCATGCTACAACTGTACAAGACATCGATGAAATCACAATTGCAATATTCTGTGAAGTTCAATTCAGGAAATTCATTGAATGGAAGAGTGTGCAGAAAGAATTCCCAAAGATGTTACCAGAACTGGAATGCTGGAGTGAGAAAGAGAGGGAGAGTCTGGGACTCCCTACCCTGAAATAAAAGGCTGAGGGCTGAATTCATGGAGGTTTACAAAATCATGAAGGACATTCTACAGAAAGTGAATGGTCACATGGATCCAAGGAGCAAATCTGTCAGAGTGGAGAGTTACAAAGAAAGTGGTAGAGGCAGACGCATTCACTACATTCAGAGAGGTACATGGATGAGAAAGGCTTGGAGGGATATGAGCCAAATGCAGGCATATGGAAAGTGCTTTGGTCAGCATGGGTGAGTTGAGCTGTAGGACCTGTTTGCTTTTTACTCTACAGTTCCAGGTCTCTCCCCACACCACCCCAACTCTATAATCTCCTGAAAATTTTCACCTGTTTTCTGACCTCAATACTTGCTATATGCTTTTTTCTCCTTTATCCAAACCTTTATTCCTTGACACCCACATTACTTGAACTTACTGTCATTATCTTATGCAAAAAGGATCTAGTGCTTTCCTGGCATATATTACATATAAACTCTTCTCGGGCTTCCTGTCTGGTACACGTGTCAATTTTAACCAACGATTCAATGACAAACTTTGCCATCTTCATCAGGAATGATGCCAAGGCATGTTTCAACTGGTTGTATATATACTAAACTCCCATTGTCTGTCCCTCCTGTTTGGTTAGTCCTCAACCAATTGGGATTACATTGCTCCACCTTGTTTATAATCTTATTCCAGTTCTTACTTAGAGCGAGACCTTCATCTTTGTTAAAATTCTTATTCTCTAGTCTTACTTCAATGGCTTCCTTCACCAGGTGATCCCAAAAGCCACTGGCGTGACAGTAGTTTTGTGCCTACGTCAATCCTGTGGTCATAAGAACACAAGAAATAGGAGCAGGAGTCGGCCATCTGGCCCATCAAGCCTGCTCTGCCATTCAATAAGATCATGGCTGATCTGGCTATTGATTCATCTCCATTTACCTGCCTTTTCCCCATTATCCTTAATTCCCTTACTATGCAAAAATCTATCCAACCTTGTCTTAAATACATTTACTGAGGCAGCCTTCACTACTTCATTGGGCAGAGACATCCACAGATTTACCACTCTTTGGGAAAAGCAGTTCCTCCTCATCTCCATCCTAAATTTACTCCCCCGAATCGAGGCTTTGTCCTCTAGTTCTAGTCTCACCTACCAGTGGAAACAACTTTCTTGCCTCTATCACATCTATCCCTTTCATAATTTTAAATGTTTCTAAAAGTTCTCTTCTCATTCTTCTGAATTTCAGTGAGTACTGTCCCAGGTAACTCAATCTCCTCATAGTCTAACCCCTTCATCTCTGTAGTCAAGTTGGCAAACCTCCTCTGCACCGCCCCCAAAGCCAGAATGCAACGTTCTGCTACAGCAAATTTCTCCAGGTACCCCAAACAGGTACACTTCCTATGTTCCTTGATGCAGGTTTCCTATATGCAGGTCTGGCCAATATACACTGCTCAACATTCACAGGGAATCATGTAAATGCTAGCCTCCCTGAGTCCCAGGTCAACTCTGACTCGCACAAACTGGGATAAGAGCTTACAGGTTTGTGGATGGTATAAAACTGGTATTTTTACAGGATCCTGGCTATCCATCCAGAAACCGTGGAAATACAGGGATGACAGGTTCTTCCTCATTGTTTACAAATTCAGTGCTATATATACAAAACAGTGACTAACACAATTACTTCACTACAAATAGACAATAGACATTAAATTAAAATGTATCCATTTCTATCTATGATGGCAATAACCCCCGACAAAGCCCAACGGTCCCGGAACGCCTCTATGGTCGCCTTGGACTGCGTGTGTTACTTCTCAATATTTACCCGGTCAGATCCTCCCACTACCTGTTTCCAAGACGCACGGATGGCTGATTTCGCCAGCCCCAGGGGCAGGTTGACAAGGACAGACTCATCCCTCTGTGTTCCCCTCCTTACTGGATGACCGTATATAGGGTGGGGCTAAAATGCAACCAGAAGGCAAGAAACAGCCCACACAGTTACGCAAAATAGGGCTGCAACCTCACACACTCCATGTACATGTGGTACACGGTCTCCTCCAGCCCGCAGAAGTGACATGCAGGTGAGAGATCTGTGTACAAACTAAAGAACTTATTGCAGGGCACCGCTCTCTACAGCAGCCTCCACCCCAGATCCCCAGGTGCATGGGAAGAGCTCCCTCGTAAAGGGACTTCCACTGGGGACCTTCCCACCTCCAGTTGGAAAGACCGACCGCCATGGCGTGTCAGGACGGTGGACAAGGGCTAGATAGTGAAGGGTGTGGAGCAGCAGGTCATACAGTTATCTCCTACTTGCATCCCAGAATGGGATTGCGGGTGTTCAGGAGAGACGGTTCACATTGTGTGCAATCGGCTCTTGGGTAAGGTTGCGGGGCCTGGGCCTGACAAGCAGCTCAGCCTGAGTCGGTCCACACACCTGAGTCTCACCGACATCAGTTGAGGTAGGGCAAGAGTCGGCCAGGACTCCGCCCTCTGCCAGAGGAAGGGATTCCCAGCCTGAGGCAACCATGTTCCAGACTCTCAGTAGGTCCTGATAGAAACGGGGCAGACTCTGCAAAGCAGCACGGCTGATGGCCGTCGGTGGTAGCCGCATATCTTCGTGAAGACAGCAACTCCTCCGGAGGAAGAATATCGTCAACACGTACCACCTGGGAGGGTGCTCGGCATACAGGAATCTCTGCAGGGTCCTGAGGTGGAGAGCTGGCAGTCACGTACGTACACACACCAGTGACTGTCCGCCATCTCCCAGTGGGAGACTCAAGACTGCTGCGGAGACCCAGTGTTTCCTGTTACTCCAGGAGAAGTCCACTAACTTCCTCTGCATTCTCGCAACAAAGGGGGCAGGAGGGGCCTAGGTGACCATCCGGTACATGAAGGCCACCAGCTGGTTTATGACCACCACCCTACCTTGATAGGAACACATCCTGAGAAGGCCTGACCAGTGCCCCAGCTGGGCCATGACTTTTGTCTCCAGATCCTGCCAGTTTGCCAGCCAGAGGAGATGCCTGGTGCTCCATTCAAAAGCTCTCATCTCCTCCATCAGGGAGTACTCCTGCCACTGACCCACTAAGAGTCCGGAACATTTTGCCCAGTTGATCCTAGCGGAGGACGCCTCCGAGAAAACTTCCTGACACTTGCGCATCCTCCACAGGTCACTGGGATCTGTCACCACGCCTTGTAGCCATTCTGTAGGAACATGGTGCATAATCGTCTTATTGGACATAGCATCAAAGGTTATGAGGAGAAGGCTGGGAAATGGGGTTGAGAAGAAAAAGAAAGTATCAGCCATGATTGAATGGCGGAGCACATTCAATAGGCCAAATGGACTAATTCTATGGTCTTATACTGTGGCAAGCAATTAATCTGCCCAGTCCTATCGACCTGCACTAGCTATCCTCCAGCACCTCACCTATGGCTAAGGACGTTTTAAAGACCTCTGCTAAGGCTCTTTCAATTTCAGCACTAGCCTCCACAGGGTCCCATCGATCACCTTGTTTCATGGAGATTTATCAACCCTAATTTGCCTCAAGACAGCAAACACTTTTTCCTCTGTCATCTGAAGATGGTCCATGACCTTGATGCTGCATTTTCTCACATCCAGAGACTGTGTCCACCTCCCAAGTAAATACAGATAAAAAATACCTATTTAAGATCTTTCCTATTTCTCTTGGATCTATATGTGGATAGCCACACTAATCTTCCAAAGGACCAATTTTGTCCCTTGATATCCTTTTCCTCTTAATATGTCTGTAGAAGCCCTTGGGTGTCTCCCTCACTTTGCCTGCCAGAGTAATGTCATATCTTCTTTTAGCCCTTATGATTTCTTACATTTTTTATACTCAAGTACCTCATTTGTTCCTTCCTGCCTTTACCTGCTATGTACCTCAATACCTCTCGAAAACTAACATTCCATAAACCTGTTTTACTTGCCTTTTATTCTGACAGGAACATACAAATTCTGTACTCTCAAAATTTCACTTTTGAAGGCTTCTCACTTACCAAATACACCTTTGCCAGAAAACCTGCCCCAAATCCATACTTGCCAGATCATTCCCACAATCCAGATTGACAAGTTGCAGAACCTGGGTCTCTGCGCCTCCCTCTGCAACTGAATCCTCGACCTCCTAACTGGAAGACCACAATCTGTGCGGACTGCTGATCTCCTCCTCTCTGATGATCAACACTGGTGCACTTCAGGGACGTGTGCTTAGCCCACTGTTCTACTCTCCACATACCCATGACTGTGTGGCTAGGCATAGCTCAAATACCATCAATAAATTTGCTGATGACACAACCATTGTTGGTAGAATCTTAGGTGGTGATGAGAAGGTGTACAGGAGTGAGATATGCCAACTAGTGGAGTGGTGCCGCAGCAACAACATCAGTAAGACAAAAGAGCTGGTTGTGGACTTCAGGAAGGGTAAGACAAAGGGATACATACCAATTCTCATATAGACGGATCAGGACTGGACAGAGTGAGCAGTTTCAAGCTCCTGGGTGTCAAGATCTCTGAGGATCTAACCCGGTCGCAATGTATTGATGCAGTTATAAAGAAAGCAAGACAGCAGCTCTACTAAACTCTTTCCCATCCAGACCTTTTACAGTATGGGAGTGATGGAGTGATGGAGTGATGGAGTGATGGAGTGATGGAGTGATGGAGTGATGGAGTGATGGAGGGATGGAGGGATGGAGGGATGGAGGGATGGAGGGATGGAGGGATGGAGGGATGGAGGGATGGAGGGATGGAGGGATGGAGGGATGGAGGGATGGAGGGATGGAGGGATGGAGGGATGGAGGGATGGAGGGATGGAGGGATAGAGGGATAGAGGGATAGAGGGATAGAGGGATAGAGGGATAGAGGGATAGAGGGATAGAGGGATAGAGGGATAGAGGGATAGAGGGATAGAGGGATAGAGGGATAGAGGGATAGAGGGATAGATGGATAGATGGATAAATGGATAGATGGATAGATGGATAGATGGATAGATGGATAGATAGATAGATACTTTATTCATCCCCATGGGGAAATTCAACTTTTTTCCAATGTCCCATACACTTGTTGTAGCAAAACTAATTACATACAATACTTAACTCAGTAAAGAATATGATATGCATCTAAATCACTATCTCAAAAAGCATTAATAATAGCTTTTAAAAAGTTCTTAAGTCCTGGCAGTAGAATTGTAAAGCCTAATGGCATTGGGGAGTATTGACCTCTTCATCCTGTCTGAGGAGCATTGCATCGATAGTAACCTGTCGCTGAAACTGCTTCTCTGTCTCTGGATGGTGCTATGTAGAGGATGTTCAGAGTTATCCATAATTGACCGTAGCCTACTCAGTGCCCTTCGCTCAGCTACCGATGTTAAACTCTCCAGTACTTTGCCCACGACAGAGCCCGCCTTCCTTACCAGCTTATTAAGACGTGAGGCGTCCCTCTTCTTAATGCTTCCTCCCCAACACGCCACCACAAAGAAGAGGGCGCTCTCCACAACTGACCTATAGAACATCTTCAGCATGTCACTACAGACATTGAATGACGCCAACCTTCTTAGGAAGTACAGTCGACTCTGTGCCTTCCTGCACAAGGCATCTGTGTTGGCAGTCCAGTCTAGCTTCTCGTCTAACTGTACTCCCAGATACTTGTAGGTCTTAACCTGCTCCACACATTCTCCATTAATGATCACTGGCTCCATATGAGGCCTAGATCTCCTAAAGTCCACCACCATCTCCTTGGTCTTGGTGATATTGAGATGCAGGTAGTTTGAGTTGCACCATATCACAAAGTCCTGTATCAGTTTCCTATACTCCTCCTCCTGTCCATTCCTGACACACCCCACTATGGCCGTGTCATCAGCGAACTTCTGCACATGGCAGGACCCCGAGTTATATTGGAAGTCTGATGTGTACAGGGTGAACAGGACCGGAGAGAGTACGGTTCCCTGCGGCGCCCCTGTGCTGCTGACCACCGTGTCAGACCTACAGTCTCCCAACCGCACATACTGAGGCCTATCTGTCAAGTAGTCCACTATCCAATCCACCATGTGAGAGTCTACTCCCATCTCCGTTAGTTTGTGCCTTAAGATCTTGGGCTGGATGGTGTTAAAGGCACTAGAGAAGTCACATATGTGGAAAGTCAAAATTATCTATCACAAAGTAATATCTTTTTTTTTTGTAATTTATTTTTTTATTGAAGTTCATCATCAAACATTTCCATAAGATGTATTTCAGACATTGTACATATATATCATATAATCATATATATCACAAATCTCCACAAAGTATTTATCTGAGGTACACACTTATAGAAAAGAGTGGAAAGAAAAAACAAGCAGAAGGAAAGAACTATGTACAAGTAGAGAGTGATCTTTTTTTTTAAACAACAGATTCATTGATTTGTAAGAATAAAATCAGGCCTATGAGGCATTATGTAGTTAAACCATTTTTCCCCAGTATGAATCAAAGTTCCAAATTGGATAAAATTCTCTTACGTTTGATTGGATTTAATAGCCAATTGACATTAAAAGAAATGAATTTTACCTTGTCCTTAGCCATCTGTATTTATCTGTCAATGTATCACTGAATTAGAATAAAACTTGACCAATCTACTCCCTGAACAAATAAGAACCAAGAAATGCAAACTATAACAAAAATGGCAACGAACGTGTGATTCCAAGGCTGAGGTCTCTAGTAGATGACCCTGCGTTGAGCTAGAGGAAATGTCTAGCTGTGGGGGATAACCCCTCCTACTTGTGAGTTGAGGGCCCCCAGTGCAATATTCATAAAAGTCAGTGAACAAATCCATTACACAGAAAAGATTTCCCTGTGTACTCCTATATATATATATATACATACACACACACACACACATATATATATATATATATATATATATGCACATACATTACATACACACATATATTCTCATTTTGGTGGGGGAAAAAAGTAGTAAGTGAGCGAATAAAGAATAACAACTAAGTAATATAAAATCCACATTATAATAAGTATTTCTCGAGATAGGTATATCACCATGTACTTTTGCTTCCGTTTAGCTTCTCAACATTTTTAAAGTTAACCAAACCTTATGGTTCTTCTGAAGGGGGTGAGGACTGTCTTTAGGAAACTCCCGGTCTCTTCCTGATATATTTCTCTCGGCCTCCTCCCGTCTCCTGCTTTCTCGATTCTCCCACTATTTCCCAAGCGGAGCGGGATAATTCCTCAGTCAGGCTTTCCCTCGTTTTGGTCACGCGGATGGGCAACCCTCTGGCCTTCATTTCTGTAGTCGCTTCTTCCACTGTCTGGTACAACCGCTTCCCGTTGTCATAAAACACTTAAAGTTTAGCAGGGTACGGAGTTTGAAATTTAATCTTTTTTTGCTTTAGTACTCACTTTACTTCAGAGTATTCTTTGCGTTTCTGCAGGACCGCGGGGGGGGGGGGGGGGGGGGAATCTTGGTCAAAATATATTAATTTATCGTTGAAAAACACTCTTTTTACCCCAGGCCCTTCATAGAATCTCCACCTTGGTGCTGTACCGAAGGAATTTAATTATTATTGAGCGTGGCTTTCTATCCTGGGTAGGTTTTGGGACTAACGCGTGGTGGGCTCTTTCGACTTCCAGCTCCATAGCCGAGGGAATATCCAGCGCGTCCCGCAGAAACTTTCTGACAAACTCCGTCATAGACGAGCCCTCCGCTCCTTCGGGAATGTTGTAGATTCTGATATTTTTCCGCCGTGATCTTCCCTCCAGGTCAAGCAGTTTACCTTCTTGGTGATGTAATATTTTTATTGTCTTACTCAGTATCCGTTCCACGTTTTGAACGTGATCTTCCACCTTCTCAATTTGAGTCTCTGCCACCGCTATTTTTTAATTGACGCTGGCGAGCTCTGACTTAATATCACGGAGCTGCTGCTTTATTTCTTTCTGGACCTCCATTATTTCTTTCAGGATTTTGAAGATATTCGCCGCTTTGCCTGAAAGAGGCCCAGCAGCCGCCTTGTTGGCACGCGGTTGGGTAGGAGAGCCACTCGCTGCACTCCTCTCGGACGCAGGCTCCACAGTGTCGCTTTTTTTATTTCCGTTCTTTTTCCCCATTCATGCCCCTCTTTTCAGTTCAAATATTTTTCGAAAAATATTATATTTGATGGGATAACGGGGCTTAATACGCGTTTTTCCGGAGGAGCTAGTGACTTAAGCTGCCATTCTCCAAGTAATATCTTTCTTGCAACAGTTTGTGATCTGTACAAATTTGCTCCTCTAAATCCTGCGGACTGTTGGGTAGTGACCCATTAACATGGTCGTATCTTGCTTATTCATCATTTCTACCCATAAAGCCTCATGAGATGAGCTCTCCAGCCTACCCAAGCATTGCCATAACATTTTCTCTCACTAGTAATGCCACCTCCCCCTCTAATCCCAGCTGCTGTGATATGTCTAAAACACGGAACCTCAGAATATTAAGCTGCCAGTCCTGTCACTCCTGCAACCAAGTGTCTCTAAAGGTTTTCAGAATCAGATTTATTATCACGAGCATGTGTCATGAAATTTGTTAAATTAGCAGCTGCAGTTCAATTCAATACATAATATAGAAGAAAAAATAAATAGATAAATCAATTACAGTACACATATATTGAATAGATTAAAAATTATGCAAAAACAGGTGTATATATATATATATATATATATAAACGTGAGGTAGTGTTCACGGATGCAATGTCCACTTAGGAATCAGATGGCAGAGCAGAAGAAGCTGTTATTAAATCGTTGAGTGTGTGCCTTCAGGCCAGATATCCTCCTACCAGATGTTAACAGTGAGAAAAGGGCATGCCCTGGGTGCTGGGGGTACAATGATTAACTATGGAAATATCTCCTGCAGGAGCAGCCAACTAGTTGACTGCCGAACGAGGGTCAGAAGTATTCAGTAAAAGAAGAAATGAATAAAGCAATGGGGTCAAATAAGAAACTCTGTATTTCCAGCATCTGCAGAAACTCTTGTGTTTAAACAAGTCACAAGGCTCTGATTCAATGCCCAGGAATGCAAGGGAAGCATTTGTGGTGGGGAGACAAGGGAAATCAAATCTGCTGTTTGCATTCTAGTGGAAATTGATATTTTTGCAGCATATCTACGATCAGCTTTGGAGTGTGGCATAGCCTTGGTCAGTGGAGGATACCAGGGGCAACAGTAATGTGAAATCAAGCTGATACATTAGTGATAACCAGACGAGCAGAAGTGGAAGCAGGCAAGAGATGGTCAGAGGAACATAGCAGTCCAGGCAGCATTCATAGAGGGCAATAAATGGTAGACTTTATGGGTTGAAACCCTTCACCAGCTCTGAAGGACCTTGGTTTAAACATCAACTGTTCATTTCCTCCATTCTCCATAGATGCTGCCTGGCATCTATGTTGGATGTTTCTCCAACATTTTAGGTTCCTCTAGATTTCCAGCATCTGCAGAATCATGTGTGTCTGGGAGACAGTCAGTCCATCCAGTTTTACTAAGTTGGCTTTTTAGAGAAAAAAAAGAACATTTTGATCAACTGTGCCAGTAGCTTTAAGGAGAATGACTTGTGATAATTTATTGTGCCTGTATGAAATAAGTTTCAAATTGCAACAGATATCTGGTGATCAGTTTTCACAGGGAATTTCTGTTAATGCTCCAATGACTTTACCTAATTTGCTGGCATCCACTAGTAAAGCAACCTCCCACAGGCAGTTTATTTTTAATCTCTCCATAAGCTTAAAATAGCTTTTCTATTTATAACTCCACAGGTCATTTTTATGATCCATTTAAATTTAGCTAATGTGATCAGTTCCGTTTGAAAGCCAACCATTAATGATTATATGAGATTATTATACAACACAACAATCCAAAATTAGATCTTACATCAGGAAAGCACCAGGTATTATATTAAACCAATTCGGTTGATCTTGTGTAAAACTCCTCAAATTTGAAATTAACAAATTGCATCAACTCTAAAAATTATTCACACAAAAAATGACACAGGATTAAGAACATAAAAGAAAAAGGTCTTTCAGCCCTGTGACAACCACAAGGCCAATCTAAACTAATTGCATCTGCCAACAGATGATCCACATTCCTCTATTTTATTCCTGTTCAGTTGCCCACCTCAATGCTCTTTAAAGCTTATAAGATTGGCTTTATTTCTAATATGTACACTAAAATATTGAAACATTCAGTGAAATGCATCACTTGCATCACGACCAACACAGTCTGAGGATGTGCTGGGGGCAGACTGCAATTGTTGCAATGCTTCCAACTCCAAGAACAGCATTCCCAAAACTTACCATCTCGAACCCATTAGTTTTAAAATTGGAACACTGGAGCAGACAGAGGAAACCTATACAGTCATGAGAAGAACATATCAACTCATTACAGACACAAGAGGGAACTGAGCTCAGATCACTAGTTCTATGAAGCGTAATATTGACATTGGAATTGAATCCGGATCACTGGCACAGTGAAGCTTTATGCTGACATTGGAATCGAACCCAGATCACTGGCACAGTGAAGTGTTACACTGACTGATATTGGAATTGAATCCCAATCACCGGCACTGTGAAGTGTTACATTGACTGACATTGGAATTGAACCCGGATCACTGGCACAGCGGATTTTTACGCTAGCGGCTATGCTACTGTGCTGCCATGTTGCCCACATATCTGCTTCTACCATGCTGCGTGGTCGCAGATGCCAGGCTGCACACTGCAAAAAACTGTGCCAAGATATCTCAACATCCACTATCTGTCACTGTCTCAACATCCACTGCCCTGCTCTCATTAATCAACTTCATCACCACAAAACCTGTGCACAAAGCCATGTTATCCCTGACATGTTAATATTTCTTCACATGTAAGTAAATCCTGTCACTAAAAATCCTACCCAATAATTTCCCAAACACTGATGCACAGTTTGTTGGCCTGTAATTTCCTGGACCATCCCCAGTTACCCTTCTTAAACAAGGGAGCAAAACAAGGGTTCTTCCTCTGGGACCTCACTAATGGCTAAAGGGAACACAAAGCTATCTGAGTGAATTCGGGAAGAAATCTCCCTCAATATTCTCAGAGAGATATCATCCGGTCCTTGGGAATTATACAATTAAATGTTTTTCAAGACTAGAGCTGCAGGGGGATGAACACCAGAGTGTTGGGACCATTACTGCAGAGGGTGTAGAGTCAGATGTTGTTAACAAAGTCAGGAATCAAAAGGATGAGTATGGTGGTAATCATTTCCTGAGCTGCATACATTTCAATGCAAGTAGTATTGTAGGAAAGGCAGATAAGCTCAGGGCATGGATCAACACTCAGAATTATGATACTGGAGTCATCAGAGTCTTGGTTGCAGGAGGGACATAACTGGCAACTAAATATTCTCAGGTTTAATTGGTTTAGACATGACAGAGTGGAAGGGATTAAAGGAGGAGGTGTGACGTTACTAGCCAGGGCTCAGTCAGGACAGACTGGAGAACTCGACCAGAGAGGCGTTATGAGTGGAACTGAGAAATAAAAAAGGTATGACCACATTAATGGGGCTAAAAAAAAATTTGGTAATCTGGTGGCAAGTTCGAACGCAGCAGCCTCTAATAAGCCAACCACATTTTTTTGCAATCCAGACAATTCTACTTCAAGAACATTGGGTACTACAGGGCTACTCCATCAGTGAGCTGCTTGATGATTGGAGTGGCTGGACTGGCATCGGCTGTGGAGCCGGTTAAAGCATCAAATGGGTCAGCCAAGGTGTTGAAAGAGACCATCAGGATATTGGAGGATCATGTTTAGGTGGGGGGGACTGCCCTGGCTGCAGCTCATATTGCTGCCCACTACTCCGAAGCACCAGAGTCATAACTGGGGGAGAATGTCTCAGACATTTCACTTGCAATCGCAAAACTCTGTTGGACAGAGATAATGTAAGTTGTCTTGTGGAGGGACAGTCAATATAGGAGCTTCAGTTGCAGCAGGAACTAAGCCCCAAGCCTCGGAGTTGCCTGCTGCTGCAGAAGCTCTACAATATGGTTAAGCTCAGCCGGGGCCTGGTCGCACCCATTGATGTTGCCACCTGTGGTCGAGCTGCGGAATGGCAGGCTGGATTGCATGCATCTGTACGCTGCCGGGAGATTGTACGTACCATCGATTGCTGGACATTGTCATTCAGGGTCTTGGAGTATTTGTTTCTTTTTAACTGAGTGAATATGCTTCTTTGCTCAATATTTTGAATTATGTTACTAGTGCCTTATAAAGGCTCAGCATTATCTCCATGCTTTTATATTCTATTCCTCTTGAAATAAATGCCAACATTACTTTGGAAGGTCAGATTTGAAGGTAGAATGCAGGTTAGACATTTTTTACAACAATATTTACCTGTTTCCACATTTACAAGAATCTGATTTGTTGGATACCATTTTGAAATTGAATCCCTTAGAAAGGTTCCATTAGCAGAATTTATAATTTACTCTTGTTACAAAAAGAGAACCTATCACTAAAGATTAAACAAGATTGGGAGAGAGAACTTAATATGACTTTTGTGAATGAAGATTGGGTTCGAATTTTGAAAAATGTAAATTCTTCTTCTATATGTGCCAATCACTGTTTAATTCAATTAAAAATTGTCCATTGTTATTACTTAACAACGGAGAGACTATCTAAAATATTTCCTAGTGTAGATAATTATTGTGATAGATGTAAAACTGAAGTAGCTACCGGTACTTTGTCACATATGTTCTGGTCATGTTCTTCATTAAAACTGTTTTGGAAATCTTTATTTTCTACAATCTCTAAAGCTTTGAAAATTAATTTACAACCTAACAGACTAACTGTTCTATCTGGAATAGTTCCGCATCATATTCAGGGTATTTCATCCTCAGATCAACATGTAATTGCATTTGTTACATTGTTGGCAAGAAGGGCTATTTTATTAAAATGGAAAGATATCTCTTTCCCTACATTAATTGAATGGTTTTCTCAAGTAATATTATGTCTCAGCTTGGAAAAAATTAGAAGTAGAATTTTTGAACCTCCATTTGATTTTGAGAGAACATTACCATTTAATTTGAATTATTATATATGGTTTCCTTCCAATTTTATTATCTTTTTAAAAAAATGTGAATTGGCGGTTGATGACTTTTTTCTATATATCTAGATGATGGTTAAACGTATTGCTTCCGGGGGTTGATTCCTAATGGGTTTTTTTGTAGTTAATGGGGGTTTTTTTAAAGTTAGATGGGTTTCTTTTTCCCCCTTCTTTTTTCTATATATAATTTTTTTTTCGTATTATGTTTAGTTTTTTTTCTTCAGCTCTATTAATTGTATACATATTAATTTGTTGAAGTTTTGTATTATTCTATAGTTGTTGAAGACTATGTATTAATAAAAAGATTCTAAAAAATGAAAAGAATGCAGGTATAATGGCAGGATTCTTGACAGTATGGAGGAACAAAGAGTTCTTGGGAACAAGAGAAAGTCTGCAGATACTGGAAATCCAAGCAACACACACAAAATGCAGGAGGAACTCAGCAGGCCAGGCAGCATCTATGGAAAAGAATATTGTCGGCATTTCAGGGTGAAACCCTTCCGAGGATGGAAATGACTATTATGAGAGGGCATAATTTTAAAGTGATTAGAGAAAAATATAGAGGGGGAGGGAGCAAGGGGTAGTGACAGAAGCAGACATTTAATAAAACTTTAGAAAGTCACAGGGATGATAGAAAAATGGAGCACAATGTGGGAGGGGAGTGTATGTAGATAAATATTTTGGCACAAAATTGCTATTTACCAGCATAGATGGAAGTTTGGCTGATTGGCATGAGACAAACAGTGGGAGTAAAGGGGGCCTTTTCAGTTTGGCTGCCAGTGACTACTGGTGTTCCGCATGGGTCGGTGTTGACCATAAGACCTTAAAGGTAATTAGGCCATTCAGCCCGTTCATCATGGCTGATCCATTTTCCCTCTCAACCTTATTCTCCTGCCTTCTCCCCATAACCCTTCATGGCCAGGCTAACCAAGAACCTATCAACTTGTACCTTAAATACACCCAATTACTTGGACTTCATAGCCGCCTATGGCAACGAATTCCACAAATTCATCAGCCTCTGGCTGAAGAAATTCGTCATCTATGTTCTAAATGGACCTCTCTCTATTCTGAGGTTGTGCCACTTGATCCTAGACTCCCCCACTATAGGAAACGTCCTCTCCACATCCACTCCATCTAGGCCATTCAATATTCAATAGGTTTCAATTCCAGGGAGTACAGGTCCAGAGCCATCAATTGGTCTTCATATGGCAACCCTTTCATTCCCAGAAGCATTCTTGTGAACCCTATCAAATGTCAGCATATCCTTTTAGATATGGAGCCCTAAACTGCTCACAATACTACAAGTGCAGCCATATAAAGCAGCAAACATCTGTTTTTATATTCTAGTCCTCTTGAAATGAATACTAACATTGCATTTGCCTTCCTCACCACTGTTTCAACAGGCAAGTTAACCTTTAGGGAATCCTGTACAAGTCCCAAGTCCCTCTGCACCTTAAATTTTTGAATTTTCTGCCCATTTAAAAGATAGTTTATGATTTTATTCCTTCTACTAAAGTACATGACCATATACTTCCCGACGCTGTATTCCATCTGCCACTTCTTTGCCCATTCTCCTAAGTCCTTCCGCAGACTCCGTTTCCTCAATGCTATCTGCCCTTCTCCACCTATCTTTGTATCGTCCGCAAACTTGGCCACAATGCTATCGATTTTTTCATCCAAATTATTGACATATAACATGAAAAGAACCAACACCAACTCCTGCAGAATACCATTAGTCACTGGCAGCAAACCAGGAAAGGCTTCCTTTATTCCCACTCTTTGCCTCCTACCAATCAGCCAAAGCTGTAACTTTTCTAGTAATACCATCCACCGATTTTATTTTGTGTATTTTCTTGTAATTTCTTGAACGATTTGTCGGGCAAGATTTTCCCTTGAGGAAGCCATGCTGACTTTGGCCTATTTTATCATGTGCCTTCAAGTATGAGATCTCATCCTTAACAATCGACACCAACATCTTCTCAACCACTCAAGCCAACTGGCTTGGTCATTAATGGGATAAATGGCAGATCTTTGAAGCTCTTCTCTGCAGGGCTGGGCAGGCTCTCAATTTGAGTTGATTTACAATAGGGATCATTAGATTTCTGGAGGTTTTGGGATGAAAGGGATAAGGAAATAAGGGAAATGGAGATGACCTTGATGAAAATCAGAGGCAGTCTGAAGGGATAGATAGCTTCTTCTATTCCCAGCTTTTATCCTGTAATAACATTTCACATGCATTTTTAAATGGCAAAAATGACACTTGATGAAGATACAGTTCTGGAAAGAATTTTAAATCAGGGTGACTGTTCTCTCAGTCAAACTACACCAAACTTGCAGAAGGAATAAAGAAATGGTCAATGTTTTGAATCCGATCTCAACATCAGCACTGCTGATGTAAACAACAGCATGTGCATTTCCTCCATTTCCTGCTGTCAATGACAAGGTCATCGTTGATATGGAAAGAAAGTTTGTTGTCATGACACCATGTTACTAGGTTCTTTTGCGATGATGGGGATGCTCAGATAGATTAGTGACTCAATATAATTGTGAACGCTTTGGTCTTGTCTTTAACACTTGCGTACTGGACCCTGCCATCACCGAGAATAGGGATGATCTTGGAGCAGCCTCCTCTGTTGTTAAATCTACACCAGCATTCCTACAGCATGACTGCTGAGCACAGCTCCATCTCTGCAGCTCAATGTCCCCAACATTTCCCAATAATATTTTCAGCTATTTTCCAAATTTCCAACACTTGCCATTTTAATTTTCATTAATCCTGCATGTATTTTATTATTCAGCCTATACAGTCTGTCCCGCCACTCTGGTGCTCCAGGTGCGGCATCCTCTACAGTGGTGAAACCTGTTATAAAGCGACTAAACATATTCCATCTGGGTAGCCTGCAACCCTTTTGGCATGATTATCGATTTCTCCTTCTGGAAAATAAATCCACCACCCTTCCACTATTCACCACTCTAACCTTTTACCTCTTCTCACCTGCCTATTACTCTCCCCTGTAGCCCCTCCTCCTTCCCTTTCTCCCATGGTCCACTCTTCCCTATCAAATTCCTACTAGCCTCCTCCTCTCCCCCCTTCCTCAAACTGTTTATTCTGGCATCTTCCCCATTCCTCTCAGTCCTGAAAGAAAGGCCTCAGCGGGAAATGTCAACTGTTTATTCATTTGAATGCAGTGCCCATAAAGTGAAAACAAATCCCTACAAAGTGACCTAAATTAATTACAAATATAAAATACAAAATAATTGATTGCACAAGTATTCATTCAAAAAAGGGTTATTGAAAATCACAAGATGGATACAAGAAAATTTCCAAGTCATTGAATATCCTTTGTCAATCATTAAGAAATGGAAAGAATATGCCACAGCTGTAAATCTGCCTGTAACAGGCCATTCTTAAAAACTGAGAAGGGGACTAGTGAGTGAGGCCACCAAGGGACCAATGACATCTTTGGTGGAGTTACAAGCTTCAGTGGCTGAGATGGGAGACTTTGTGTATGGCAACTGTTGCCCAAGTGCTTCACCAGTCACAGCTTTATAGGAAAGTGGTAAAGAGAAAGCGACTATTGGGGAAAAAAACTAACATGAAATCTTGGCTAGGGTTTGCCAGAAGGCATGTGGCAGATTCTGAAGTCAGCTGGAAGTAGATTCTATGGCCTGATGAAACCAAGATTGAGTTTTTTGGCCGTCAGACTAAACACTATGTTTGGCGTACGCCAAATACTGCATATCATCAAAAACACACCCTCCCTACCATGAAGCATGGTGGTGGTTGCATCATGCTGTGGGGATGCTTCACTGCAGCAGGCCCTGGAAGGCTTGTGAAGGTAGAGGGTAAAATGAATGCAGCAAAATACGGGGAAATCCTGAAGGAAAACCTGATGCAGTCTGCAAGACAACTGCGACTTAGGAGATGATTTGTTTTCCCACCAAGACAATGACCCCAAGCAGAAAACCAAAGCTACACAAGAATGGCTTAAAAACAACAAAGTTAATATCCTGGAGTGGCCAGGTCAGAGTCAACACCTCAATCCAATAGAGCATTTGTGGCTGGACTTGAAAAGAGTTGTTTTCTCACAATCCCCATGCAATCTACAGAGTTTTGTAAAGAATGGGGAAAGACTGCAGTGTCTGGGTGTGCAAAGCTGATAAGAGACCCATCCACACAGATTCAAGGCAGTAATTGCTGTCAGTGGTGCATCTACTCAATACTGACTTGAAGGGGGGAAGGGGGGGGGGAGAAATTTAGCTATCATTTTGTGTTTAATAATTGTAATACATTTAGACCAATTTGTAGAAATTTGTGTAACACACACAAAATGTTTCGGGCCGAAACATCGACAATGCCTCTTCCTATAGATGCTGCCTGGCCTGCTGCGTTCCACCAGCATTTTGTGTGTGTTGCTTGAATTTCCAGCATCTGCAGATTTCCTCATGTTTGCTTTGTAGAAATTTGTTTTCACTTTGACTCAAATAAAATCAAATTAATTCCACTCTGATTTAATGTTGTAAAACAACATGAAAACTTGCAGTGTGGGGGGGGTGAATACTTTTTATTGGTACTATAGGTTCTACCTGACCTGCCTAGTTCCTGCAGTATTTTGTGTGTTGTTCTGGTGTCATGACAACAAATTTCCCTCCAATGTCAACAAAAGAGCTGGTCATTGAATTCAGAACAGAGGGTGGTGCACATGTGCCTGTCTACATTAACTGTTATGTCCTGATTTGGTTTGCTATTTTATTTCTAGCTAGTACACCTCACTACATATTTGTAAGTGTACAGCTGTTGCTCATTACTTATTATTGTGTTGCTAAGCAATTGACCTTCAACATCAGGTAAGCCATTGTTTATGCATTTCATTTAGTCACTATTAGTTAGAACAACTTTGTTACGAGTTGAAGGAATTTTAATCAATATTTTAATCTTATCTTTTGGGAGAATGCCAAGAAGTACTGTCTTTTTACTTGGCTCCTTGTGTGCTGTAATGCATTGGTGAACAATGAAACCACCTTCAGCTACAAACTACACCTGGACTGGAATTTACCTATTTGCCCAGCTTAAGAAAAAGGGAGAGCCTTTTGAGTGAGGACAGAATATCAACAGTGTTGAGGTCTAGGGGGTTAACAGCTTCAGCTTCACCAATAGTCTGTCCTAGTACAACTAGATGCCTTGGCAATGAACATTCACTGGCACCTCTCCATCCTCAAAAGGCAAAGATATTTGGCATGTCCCTCAGCAAGTTTTACAGACACACTTTTGAAAACATTCTAGGCTGATGTTTCTATGACATAGCTCAGCTTCCCCTCTACTGACTTTGTTGCTCACCACACTTGTTGGTGCCTTGGTAAAACAGCTAATGTAAACAAAGATGCCACCTCCATCACGCAGAAGATACAACAGCCTGAAATCATGTACCATCAGGCTCAAGGACAGCTTGTATTCCACTGTAATAGGAATATTAATGGTTGACTAGTACGATAAGATGGACTCTTGATCTCATGGTCTACCAAGCCAAGAAGGTCATACCTGCCAAGATCAGCTCGCGACGCAGCTTGCAGCAGCCACTCTGGAGCTGATATCTGTTATTTGTTAAGCAGGGTGCCGTGCGCAATCCTAATCTGATGAAAAACGGACGTGGAAGCACGGAGGAACATCTGGAAATCTCCAGGAAGGCCCTCTTTGTTGCTGCTGCTGCTGCTGCTGTGAAGTCCGGGTCTCTGCTGAGAAGAACAGGCCCCCAGTCCTCGGGGTCACGTTGCCGTTGGCGGGGGCGTCTTAATATGCTCGGCAGAGGATGGTGCTCGGAGAAGCTGTGCCAGAGGAGATGGTCGGAGGCTTGACGGACTTGGAGTCTGCTGCGGTCGGGGCGCTTTCACTGTGTGCTGTGTCTGCGAGGCTGGGTTCGACTGAGCTTTCATTGTGTGCTGTGTCTGCAAGGCTGAGTCTGGCGGCGCCATGGAAGTCCATAGTGGGGGTATTCCCTTCTGCCGCCTGCGTGAGATGATGAGTCTATCGGGACCCTGAGGACTTAACTTGTGGAAACTGTGTGGCGGTTTCTTTCGAACTTATAGTCTTTTAACATCTTTGGACTATTTTTACTGTGCCCATGGTCTGTTTTTTTTTATCAATTATGCTATTGTTTGCATTGTTGTAACTATATATTGTAACTATGTGGTTTTGTGCAGGTCTTATAGCTTTAGTTTTTGGTCTTGTTTTGCCTGGTGGGTTTGGAGCTCCTTTGCGGGAACGCGCTAAGACGGTAGCTCGATATTAATACGCGGCAGCCTCTCCAGACTCTGGATTGGGGATTGCCAAACGTTATGTGGATTTTCTGGTGTAGTCTGTTTTGTCATGTGCTTTTGTGATATCATTCTGGAGGAACGTTGTCTCATTTTTTAACTGCATTGCATTTGTGGTTTCTAAATGACAATAAACTGAAACTGAACTGAACCTCATCATTGTCCTGTCACCTTACTGCATTTTTGCTGGAACTGTAACATTTTATTTTGAATTGTTATTGCTTTCCCTTGCAATACCTCAATAAATTAATGTGATGAAATGGTCTGTTTGGACAGCATGCCACTGTACCTTGATAACTGTGATAATAAGCCAATTTAATAATTTTGATTCTTTCCAGCTCAGGTGGTGAAATGGCTGGATTGTACAGTATTGTGCAAAAGGCTTAGGCACATATATATAACTAGGCCACACAAGACTTTTACACAGTACAGTAGCAATTTTATACACTGCACTGTACTGATGCCACAAAACTAATTTCATGACACGTGAGTGATGATAAACCTAATTCTGATATGGGTGTCTATGGTCTTCCGGAAGAAGTTTACATCAGCGAACAATGCTACCTCGGGCAACATCCACCAGATGGTCCACCAAACTGTTTCTTTCACATCATCTTTATCTTTCAAATGTGATTCTGGTACTGTTGGAGCCTGTGATCTACAGTTTGATGGTGTGTTTTTGGGCCAACTGAGTGATCTGACGCTTTGCTATCTCTGAGAAGGTTCCAGAAGTTGAGCAGCCTTGAGGCCAAGAAGCTTACAGATGGCCCACGATCCCATGATCAACTCCATATTTCACCAATCTCGCCAATTAAGGCATCAAAGATCGAAAACATAGAGCTGAGTGAGGAAGGCAAGGAAGAGTTCAGCGTCATCTACCAGCCTCTCAGTTGCTTTTGCCAGAGGATGGTACTGAAGTTCTGGGTCTGCAGTTTGTGGATTGGACTGTAGTTTCTGGTTGTTCCCTTTTCTGTTGCTATTTTGGGTGACTGAATTGGGGTAGTCTGCAGATAGTGAACTGAATGTGAACTCTTAATTTTGTGTTTTATGTGTTTTCGCTCATTCTTTCTTGTTGCTAATTGTTCTTTTGTGCGTGGGGGGAGGGGTTGATGTTTTCTTTGAGCAGGTTCCATAGTTATTTTGTTTTGTGGCTGTCTGTGGGGAAGATAAATCTCGGGGTTTATCTACATACATACTTTGACAATAAATGTACTGTGAATTTTTTTGAATCTTTTGAATCCTATTGCAGACAAAGTGGCAATGGAACAGGGAGAGGGAAATCACGGTTGGGAACGGGAAAAGGGAGGGAGCTGGAAGCAGCAGAGACGTTCTGTAATGATCAATTAACCAACTGCTTGGAATCAAATGACCAGACAATAGCTACCTGTGCAACTTAAGGCCTGTCTGTCAGAGTAGCTGCTCCTCCCCTCTGTCTGGCAGGAGCAATACCTCTCCCTCATTAGTGAGAGAGAGCTGGAGGAATGTCAAAGTGTTCGAATGGAGACTGTTTATTTTGATGGACTTCAGATCATGGTCTTCAGCAGCTTTCGGTGGTGCTTTTGTTGAAGGAAGTGGATGGGGGAGGGTTGGAGCTTTGGCTGCTGCTTGTGCTGGGGCGGGATACTTGGGGTTCTACCGTTTTCTATCATTCATTCTTTAGAGTTTTTCTCCTGTTTCGTGGATGTCTGTGAAGGGCGAGAATTTCAGGTAGTATACTATATACAGTTGGCCCTCCTTATCCGCGGATTCCGCATGCGCAAATTCAGCCAACTGCGAATTGCGAAAACCCGGAAGTGCTCTTCCAGCACTTGTTGTTCAAGCATGTACAGACTTTTTCTCTTGTCATTATTCCCTAAAGAATGCAGTATAACAACCATTTTACATAGCATTTATATTGTATTAGGTATTATAAGTAATCTAGAGATGATTTAAAGTATATGGGAGGATGTGTGTGGGCTATCATGCATTGGGATCGAAAAAAATCTGAAGTTCTCTTACTAAGTATGTCGGAACAGGTACATCTGGTATTATTTAGTGTCAGTTAGTCAAACGTTTACCTTAGTATACAGTATATATTTTACCTTTCTATGCATATAAAACACTTAAGAACGTATGTTTCAGTGCCGGGCTCGGGAACGGAAGTTCTCGGGACTCAGGACAGATCGCTCCCAAGTGCGCTCTCCACCGTGCCGGGTTGATGTGGAGGATCAAAAACCCAATAATTAAACCACTGCGTTAATATTCGTTATATTACTTTTTGGATTTACGGTATAGATAATCAAGATTGTCCTTCATGGTTGGACTTGGAGGAGAGCTCGGTAAGGAGGTTTTCTTTGGCTTCCTTACTGGGAGATCCTCTTCCTTTTTTGTTTTCTAGGATTGGTAGACAAGATTTTAGTCCCATTGTTAGACATACATTAAAATTTGGTTTCAGTTTCGCAAATTTTTTGATTTGAATAACTTTGTTCTCTCTAGTAATATTTTAAATATTTTTTTTAAACCATCAATTCTGGATAAGGCCTATTAGATTTGTATTTAGAGAACTGTTTAATGTCTTTTATGCAGCTAATGGATAAATATGATATATCTAACGCACATTTTTTTTAGATATTTACAAGTTAGGAATAATTTTTTTTTTTTTTTTAAACACGAGATTTATTACCGAATTATCCATTTGATCATTTACCTTTATTTTCAATTGTGATCGTGATTATTTTCGTGAACAGAAACACTGCAGATTCAGATCTCTGCCGCTGGGTCCTAATGTCCACCGCAATGAGAAAGGTTAAATAAGGTCTGGGGTTCCGCTGGGTCCTAAGAACCACTGCATTGAGACAGGTTGAATAAGGGACTTGAGCATCCACGAATTTTGGTATCTGCGAGGGGTCCCGGAATCAATCCCTCATGGATAAGGAGGGCCGACTGTACATTCTCTGATATTAAACTGAACCTCCAGTGAAGTTGTTCCTGTACAGGTAAAGACTGACACCTACCTGACAATGTGGAAACTGCTCAGATATATCCTATTCACAAAACACAATCCAACTCAATACCATCTGACCTTACTAAACCACCAGCGCACAATTGCAGGGATTAGTACATACTTCAGGACGGAGTGCATACCTCAGCAAGACTCCTCACACAGCACATTCCAAAGCCATGTCCTAGCTGGTAGAGGTCAAGGGTAGCAAAGGCACAGGAACACCACCAAGCCACACATCATCCTGACTTGAAATACATCTCCATCCCTTCATCATCATTGGGTATAAATCCTGGAATTAACTTTACAATAGCATTGTGGATGTATCTACAATGGCCTTAGCTCGCCATCACCTTCTCAGGGACAGTTCTTGGGTACAACTTGGATAAGCATTATTCTTATGCTGAGAGAGTACAGCAAGCATAGTCAGAAGGGTTGATTATGACTGTGATGGGACTTTGTTGGCCTGAAGTCAATGCTGAGGATTATAAACACTGCTCCTTGTCACATGCACACAACTTGGAGGCTCTTCTGTCACTGGGACAGGATTAACCCAAGATTGTGATGGGGGAGACTAGAACAAACTGTGTCAGACTAAGAAAAATCAAAAATTGCAGTTGTTGGAAATTTCAAATAACAACAAAAAATGTTGGAGACACTCAGCAGATCAGGCAATAGCCGTGAAAAGAGACACAGAGGTTAAAGTTTTTTGGAAAATAGAAAATAAGCTGCAGGATAGGCAAGGAAAGAATGGACAGAACAAAAGGAATACTCTGACAGCAGGCAAACTTCTTCACCATGGTGAAAAGCTGCTGAAGCCCTGCCTTCTTCTTGCTGCTATCACCAGGAAGGAGGTACAGGAGCCTCAGGTTCAGGAACAGTTATTACTCCTCAACCATCAGGCTCCTGAACCAGAACTAGTATTGTGAACAGCTTTGGGCCCCTTAATCTAACTAAAGATGTGCTGGCATTGGAGGAAGTCCAGAGGAGGCTCGTAAGAATGATTCTGGAAATGGAAGGATTAACGTACGAGAAGCATTTGATGGTCCTGGGCCTGCACTCACTGGAGCTTAGAAGAATGAGCGGGTTCTCACTGAAACAAACTGAATATTTAAAACTCTAGATAGAGTGGATTTGGAGAGGATATTTCCTATAATGGGTGAGTCTAAGAACAGCCTCAGAATAGCAGGTCATCCTTAAATAAGATCATGGCTGATTTGTCTGTAAACTCAGCTCCATCTACCTGCCTTTTCCCCATAACCCTTAATTCCCCATCTATGTAAAAACCTATCTAACTGTTTCTTAAATATATTTAGTGAAGAAGCCTCAACTGCTTCCCTGGGCAGAGAATTCCACAGATTCACCACTCTCTGGGAAAAACAGTTTCTCCTCATCTCCATCCTAAATCTTCCCCCCTGAATCTTGAAGCCCCTAGTTCTAGTCTCACCTACCAATGGAAACAACTTTCCTACTTCGATCTTATCTATCCCTTTCAAAATTCTGTATGTTTCTATAAAATCCCCTCTCATTCTTCTGAATTCCAGGGAGTATAGTCCTAGGCAACTCAATCTCTCCTCATAGGTTAACCCCTTCATCTCTGGAATCAACCTCGTGAACTTCATCTGCACTGCCTCCAAAGCCGGTATATCCTTCCTCTAGTACGGAGACCAGAACTGCACACAGTACTCCAGCTGCGGCCTCACCAGTACCCTGTATAGTTGCAGCATGACCTCCCTGCTCTTGAATTCAATCCCTCTAGCAATGAAGGCCAACATTCTGTTTGCCTTCTTAATAACCTGTTGTACCTGCAAGCCAGTTTTTGCGATCCATGCACAAGCACTCCCAAGTCCCTCTAACACAACAGCATGTTGCAATCTTTCACCATTTAAATAATAATCTGCTCTTCTATTACTGCTCCCAAAGTGGATGATCTTGCATTTACCAACGTTGTATTCCATCTGCCAGACCTTGGCCCCCTCACTTAACCTACCTATATTCCTCTGCAGACTCTCTACATCCGCTGTATAATTTGCTTTTCTAATCAGTTTAGTGTCATCAGCAAATTTTGCTACGCTACACTCAGTCCCCTCTTCCAAATCATCAATGTAATTGGTACACATCTGCGGGCCCAACACCCCATTCGCCACTCACTGCCAACAGGAGAAAAACCCATTTATACCAACTCTCTGCCTTCTATAAGTTAACCAATCCACTATCCATGCCAATACACTTCCTCCGACTCCATGCATCCATATCTTATTTATAAGTCTCTTGTATGGCAATTTATCGAACGCCTTCTGGAAATCCAAGTACAGACAGTCCCCCAGTTACGAACGTCCAACTTACGAACAACTTGTACTTACGAACGGCCTGCCTTAAAGTTTATTATATTAAAAAGGTCTATTATATTTTTTAAAAAGTTGCCGTTAACACTGTGTTGAGTGTGTAACTTTGTACTTGGCTTAAATATTTCTTAGCAAGATTCACCCTGACCCCTCCTTTTCCAGTCAGCACCGCCCCCACTTGTTCCATTTAACCTGTCTCAGAGCGGATGGACTTTAGGACCCGAGGGAGCTCAGGACCCACTGCCCACGGCTGTTGCTGAATCCGCAGTGTTTCTGTTCCGTTGATGAAAACGATCATGATTGAAAATAAAGTGGAAATAATAAAGCGATCGGAAAGAGGTGGAACGCTATCGGCCATTGGAAAAGCGTTAGGCTACAGTCGGTCAACGATCAGAACAATTCTAAAGGATAAAGTGAGAATAATGGAGTATGTGAAAGGCCCTGCACCGATGAAAGCTACAATTATTACTAAGCAACGCAGTGGTTTAATTATTGAAATATATACGTTCCTGAAGTGTTTTATATGCATAGAAAGGTAAAATATATACCAAGAAAAACATTTGACTAACTGACGCTAAATAATACCAGATGTACCTGTTCCGACTTACGTACAAATCCGACTTAAAGACGGACTCAGGAACGGAACTCGTTCATAACCTAGGGACTGCCTGTATACGACATCCACCTATTCCCCTCTACCCACTGCACTCATTATGCACTCAAAGAACTCCAGTAAGTTTGTCAAACAGGACCTGCCCTTTCTGAATCCATGTTGCATCTGTCTAATGGAGCCAGTTCTTTCTAAATGTTTCGCTATTTCTTCCTTAATGACAGCTTCAAGCATTTTCCTGACTACAGATGTTAAGCTAACCGGTCTATGGTTGCCTGTCTTTTGCCTACATCCTTTTAAAAAAAGTGACGTGACATTTGCTGTCTTCCAATCCACCAGGACCTGCCCAGCGTCTAGGGAGTTTTGGTAAATGATTACCAACGCGTCTACAATAACCTCCACCAATTCCCTCTGCACCCTGGGATACATCCCATCAGGACCAGGGGATTTATCTACCTTTAGGTTCATCACTATCTTTTTAGTGACAGTGATTTTATTGAGGTTCTCACCTCCCATTCCGTCCATAACATCATCATCATCATTAACCAGATCTTTACCCATTCTCTTAACCTATATATCTGTACTGATAAAGTATGTGAAAGGGTTAACACTTCGTTAAACAATAGCAGCCTGTTTTTCTGAAAGAAACCGCTGATGATCCATATTTCTTTTTGAAGGTAGCTAGCTAAGGTTTCAGGATGCTTATCTCCTTGTTCACTCGGTCGCAGAGATAGGACCACTCCAGCCTGTTTCTGTATGTTCTGTCCATTATGCCTATTCTGTAATTTGTCTTTTGGGGCTGTCACGAGGTGGATAACTTTGACTCCAGCCTGTCTTCTGTGAGAGGTATCTGAACAAATATATCTGTGTTGCAAGGGGAATTGAGAGTTAGTTTGGTGGATTGGGCAGGAACAGTCACAGACAGACTGTTCCTGTTTGAGCGACTAACTGAGTAAGCCCCAGGTGCTTTGAATAAAGAGTTTGTACTTATACGGTCTCTGAGTGATTTTATCCAGATTCGACTTCCACAGTACCTTCTTTTTATTTTCTTCACAAGTCCTTTCCTGCATACCTTAGTGTCATTAGCATATCTACCAAACTCAGTGCCTTCATCTAAGTCACTGATGCCCAGCACTAATCCCTACGATAAATCATTTATATATACTCTCCATGTCTTGTTTGCCAACCAATCTTCCATCTATTCCAAAATGTTACATTCCAGAACATAAACATTATTTTCCCACAGTAACAGCTGTGTAAGCACATTATTAAGTGTCTTCTGGAGATGTTGGCACGGGTACTTGGCCCATGTTTTCGACAAACTCTAATAAATTACGAATAAACTCTTCTTGAGCTTCCAGCCCGGTACAAGTGTCAATTATAACTGTTGTTTCAATGACAAACTTTGCCATCTTTATCAGGGATGATGTGTGGGCATGTCTAGTCCAGTTGTATTTATACCCCTGCAGTCTGTCCCTCTCGATTGGTTAGTCCTCAAACAATCCGATTTCTGGTCTCCCACCTCATTTACAATCAAATTCCAATTCTTTATCTCTTTAAAAAAATTTTTCCTCTAATTCTATTTCAATGGCTTTCTTCACCAGGCAGTCCTGAAAGCCAGTAGTCTTGTGCCATCGAAGTCAACCCAATGGCCATGGCGAATGCAGTTTTCTGCACCATCAATTTCTCCAGGTAACCCAAACTGATACACCTCCTGTGCTTCTTGATGTGGTTTCCACTGTGCATCCCATCCGATGACATACACTGCTTCGCATTCACATAGAATCCAGCAAACAGCAGCCAAGCCCCGTGAATGTGGAGCAGCGTATATCAGCCTAGCGGGATGCATGGTGGAAACCCGCATCAAGGAGCACAGGAAGTATATTAATTTGGATATCTGCTTGGATATCCCAAGTCTGGACTAGCCAGAGCTTTATATAGCTGCAGCATTACCTGTTCTGGCTCTTGAACTCAATCCTCCAACTAATGAAGATGAACATACCATACACCACCCTAGCGCCATAGTACCATGACAGTTAGCCTGACACTATTACAACTTGGGTTGTCAAGAGTTTGATTGTAGCACTGTCTAAGTTTAGACATTCTCCCCATGATCGCTTGGGTTTCTTCCCCAGTCCAAAGATGGTTCCTACCTCTACCAAAATTCAAAGTAAACTTATTATTATTGTTTCTACTTGCAGGCAGCCACAAGACAAAAAAAAAGAATTGAATCCACAAACTTCTTCACACAATAAAGACCAACAAACACCCACTGTACAAAACAAAGAACAAATTGAGTAAACAATACACGGAACATAAACCGCAGAGTCCCTGAAAGTGAGTCTACAGCCACGGAGCCAGTTCAGTACAGAGATGAGCACAGTTGGCTCAGGAGCCCAGTGGCTGCAGCCCACGACTGTCCAATCAGTTCAGCGCAGCGGCGAGTGAATCTACTCTAGGAGCTTGATGACTGCAGGGCAACAACTACTCCCAAACCTAGGGGCGTGAACCCAAGACTCCTGTACCACCCGCCCAATGGTAACAACAGGAAGAGAAGGAGACAGGTCAAACACACCTCCTCTGACTGCTCCTTCAACCCACCATTGGTACGCAAAACGTGCTCCTCAGCTCTACTGTAAGTCTTTTCCTCCTCATTGTAATACATCTGATTTTAGCCTCTTTTCAAATTTCAGGGTGAATTAGATCATATTATGATCACTTACCCTGAAGGCTTCTTTTATATTAAGCTCTCTAATCAATTCTGGTTCATTACACAACACCCAATCCAGAACAGCTGATCATCTAGTAGGCTCAACCACGAGCTGCTCTGAAAAGTCATCTTGTAGGCACTCTAGAAATTCCCAATCATGCTGGTGATATTAAATCTGATTCTGATTCTTATTCTCTAGAAATTGCCTCTCCTGGAATCTAGCACCGACCTGATTTTCCCAATCTACCTGCATATTGAAATCCCCCATGACTATTGTAACACTGCCCTTTTACCATGCATTTTCTAACTCCCTTTGTAATTTATAGACCACATCCTTACTACTGTTTGGGGGTCTGTATATGTCTCCCAGCAAGGTCTTTTCACCCTTTGCAGTTCCTTAGCTCCATCCACAATGATTCAACACCTTCCAACCCTTTGTCACCCCTTTCTAATCATTTGATTTACTAAAAGAGAAACACATCCCTCTGCCTTCCTGGCTATTCTTCCAATACAATGTGTATCCTTGATATTAAACTCCCAGCTGTAATCTTCTTTTAGCCATGATTCTGTGATGCCTACAACATCATACCTGCCAAACTGCAACTAAACTAGTTCATCTACCTTATTCTGTATACTGCGCGCATTCAAATATAACACCTTCAGTCCTGTACTCACCCTTTTCAATTTGTTCGCTGTTTACACTGCAACTCATCCTATTGACTTCAATTTTGCCCTATCAACAGCTTCTCACTACACATTGCCTCTGTAAATCAACTAATTAACTTGCAACAAATTCTACATAAGAGCCAGATACTGCTGTTTCCTTCAAATACTATGATTTACTATTGTATAATCAGTTTCCAGGTGCAAGATGCTTCCTCTCAACCCTCTATGCAAAATACTGTCAAACCAGAGACTGTGCTCAGGGTGAGACTAATATATGGGGTTAACTGCACAGGTAAGGCAAATCAAGAGGTGTCCACAACTGAATGTGTGACATGGTATGCAGCAGGAACAGCAAGCTCTCATTCTCACTGATACTTTAGTGACTTATCTCATGTATAGGCTTACACAGTGAGTTTTCAAACTCACTATTCAAAATGGATCTAGAACTTTCCCGATGTATATGACAAATAAGCTCTTCTCTGGCTTCCAGCTTATATCCAGCTGGAAGCCTGAGAAGAGTCTAAGTCACTATTCAAGCTTGGTTTCTTCTGCAAGTTACTGATGAATGCAAATGAGTCAAATCCATCTGCGCGCATCTTCTAAATATACCCACTGGATAGCAAACACAGTCCATTGTTTACAATTCCTCTCCCAACTGAATACCAGAGTTTGCAGACTCCATGAATGGGGTAATCTCTATTACAGACACTTAAGCCACATGTATCAGAAAGGTTGATGGATTAAGCAGGGATACACATGCACCACTGGCATTACTGATGAATATTAGGGTCAAAAGACTGCCCTAAGAAAGGCTACTTGGAGTCGCTGACAAACTTTCCATGGAATATGCTTACCTTGTTGGAGGTGGGGATCTCTGCTTTGGTTTCTCTTTCTCTCGTTCTCTGTCCTTTTGTGCTCTCTCTTTTTCTTCTCGCTTCGCTCGTTCTCGCTCCCACTCTTCTTTTCTTCGCTGCCGTTCTTTGTCACGTTCACGCTCCCTGTCCCGCTCTCGTTCCCGTATCCTGTTTCCTCGTTCTCTTTCTCTTTCCCTTTCCCTCTCGCGCTGCTCTCGATGTCTGTCTCGCTCCCTTTCACGATCTCTTTCTCTCTCCCTTTCTCTCTCTCTTTCCTGGCACAGAGAGAATAAAAAACTGTTCACTTTCACTCTCAACCTTCAAAGCAGCATTGAAAATTTCACCCTTCAACTGGACCTCGGGCCAGTGAAGCAATTGATGGACTAGTCAAATTAGATAGATGGTGATTTCACTCTGTGCTAGGCTAGTTTATTTTAGCTGAGTCAGCAACAGCTCAAGATGTAAGTTCAAGGTAGTCAGAGTGGTGGCAGAAATCTTGTCCCAACTAATGATACACAATGGGCGTGCTCATCAACAAGGACAGAAATGAACCCAATGGCTAGGGAAGGGCGAAGGAGCACTACCCTTGGAAAGAGATAACCACATGGGGGAGCGGGTAAGTAGTTACATTTCAGATCACCTGAGGTCAGACTAGGAAAACAAAGTTTAACACATGGCTAAGGAGATGAGAGATGGTATAGGATGGAGCTCTTTAGATTTCTGCATCATTAGGCTCTCTTCCAGGAAAGATGGGATCTGTACAGGTGGGATGGTTTACACCCGAGCTGGAAGAGGAAGTTCCGTGATAGTGTTGCACGGTGGGGGTGGGGGAGGGGGTTTATAACAGAGTTGCAGGAGGGATGCAGACCAGAGTGCCAGAGCAGTGGGTGTGAGAAAGATGTTGTTACACCTACATACATTGTCAGGAATTGAAAGATTGAGCATGGTGGGACTAATAGTCTAAGTTCTGAGACTCAATGTAAAGAGTATTGTAGACAAGACAAACGAGCTCGGGGTACAGATCAGCATGTGCAATTATGACACTGTAGCCATTAGTCAGACTTGGTTGCAGGAGAGGCAGTACTGGCAGCTCGTTGTTTCAGGGTTCCATTATTTGAGATGTAATAGAGGGGGAAGGGTGGCATTACTAGTCAGGGAAAATTTCACGGCAATGCTCAGACTGGCAAGCTCGTTTAGTGAGGCTTTATAGGTGGGACTGCAGAGTAAGAAAGAGATTACCACATTATTGGGATTATATTACAGACCAGGGCTTCTCAACTGGGGTTCCGCAAGAGATTGTGATTAAAAAAACATTTGTTTTTTGAACTTCGCACAATGCTCGATGCCAGTGCTCACAGACCCTATTAGCATTCTCGTTAGGGGGTATTCTCAGTCCAGTATAGCAGTATGCAGTAGGGCCATGTTTATTTGGTTGAGTCCATTCTTAAATTTTGACGCGAGATAGGGGAGGCCGTTGATAATTGGTGAGCAGTGTATTGCACAGAGGGGAGGACAGTAGGCTGACAAGGAGTGTGAAGTGTGTTTTCCAAGCACTAAATAGATTCGCCCAACTTGGGCTGTGACTTCAGCCTCTCCTTCCCCAGCTTCCCCTTACACACTGCCAACTGACTTATGGGAGGAGAAAAACTCTACCAGAGTAGTATAAAATTGGAGGGAAATTTTCATTCTAAAGTCAGCCCAATGTGGTGATTTTGAAGAGGAGGCGTGAGATGGAAGAGGCCTACAGACAAGATTGATAAGGTTAACGGTGAAGAATTACAATCAACTGAGTCATTTCACAACACTAGTACAACAAAAGACACAAAATAAGTCTGTCTTCACAATGAAAGCTATTTATCAATGGATTTTACATGGATTGGTGATCCGATTTGTCTTATTCCATTGTGCTTAGTCTGTGGGTAACAACTTACAAATGTTGTAATGGCTCCGGCAAAATTGAAAAAGACATTTAACTACAAATCACAGCCATATTACATGTAAAAGTGCTGATTATTTTAAAAGGCTATTGGAATTTCAAAACAGAGTAAAGCTTTTGTTAATAAAGCCACAGTCAGTAAAAAGACTCAGGAAGCAAGTTATTTAGTAGCAGAACTTATTACCCAGAAAAGAAAAGGAAAGGTCACACAGTTGGTGAGAAACTAATAATGCCAGCATGTAAAATTATAGTGGGTAAAATGCTAGGACAAGATGCAGTACTAAAAATTGAAAAGATTTCACTCTCAAACAGTACGATAAGTCGACATATTGATAACATTTCACGTGATACTGAAGAGGTTTGTGTGAGACACTGAAAAACAACAGCTTCTCTATCTAGGTTGATGCATCAACAGATTTAACCAATAACTGTCATGTGGTAGCATTTCTAAGAATAGTAAATGATGGAGAAATTCAAGAAAATGTTTTCCTGTTGTAAAGAGCTGCCCGAAACAAGCAAAAACCGAGATATATTCAATGCTTTGTCTTCATATCTGGAAACAAAAGGTCTGACTTGGAGGAACAGTGTTGGCATCTGTACTGATGGTGCTCCATCAATGGTTGGCTTTATCAGAGGTTTGTTTCTCTTGTAAAAAAAAAGTCCGGACATTGTCACAATACCCTGCTTTCTTCAGAGAGGTGCTGACATCAAAAACACCTGGAGATGAAATGAAAAAAGGTTTGGATGATGCTATGAAAATGGTTAACTTCATTAAACAAAGACAAGTTCACTCGATAATGTTTAAGAAAAACTGTGTGAAAACCTGGACAAAAGAGCACACCAGTCTCTTGCGGCTTAGAAGAGTTAGCGTTCTCAGCAGAGTGTTTGAGCTGAAGGGTGAATTGTAGGAGCACTTTCAAGAAAATAGTAGGCCAGATTTTGCTGAGTGCTTTGAAGATGAAGAATGGCTGCAGAAGCTAGCTTAATTAGCATTAATTTTTCATCATATGAACCAGTTGAACAAGTCTCTGCAAGGCCATGGAGAAAATGTTTTGACTTCAAGTGACAAAGATTCTTGGTTTTAAAAGGAAACTGAATCTTTGGAAAAATCATGTTGCAAAAGGAATCTTGAAATATTTCCACTGTTGCTTGGGCTTGAGAATGAGGAAGGACATCAGTAAAAGTCTCGTGTTTTATTGAAAACCACCTGGAAGAACTGCATGACAAAATTGAACAGTATTTTTCCTCTCGTTCAACACAAGTGCATGGCTGGGTGAGGGACCCTTTTTCTGAATCTTAGACAATCAGTCATAGGAGCAGAATTAGGCCATTCAGCCCATCAAGTCTGCTCCGCGATTCCATCATGGCTGACCCTGGATCCCACCCAACCTCATACACCTGCATTCTTACCATATCCTTTGAGGGCCTGACCAATCAGGAAATGATCAACTTCCACTTTAAATATACATATGAACTTGTCCTCCACCGCAGTCTGTGGCAGAGCATTCCACAGATTCACTACTCTCTGACTAACAGAACTTTTCCTTACCTATGTTCTAAAGGGTCGCCCCTCAATTTTGAGGCTGTTCCCTCTAGTTCTGGATACCCCCACATCCTCTCCACATCCACTCTTTCTAGTCCTTTCAATATTCGGTAGGTTTCAATGAGATCCCAACGCATTCTTCTAAATTCCAGTGTGTACAGGCCCAAAGCTGAATCTTCTGTTCAGCCTGACAAACTGACTTTGAGAGAAAGGGTAGAACTTTGTGAGGTACATTGTGATTGTGCATTCAAGATGAGAGTTACTGACCTGCCCCTGGACAAGTTCTGAATTTCTGTGAAAGAAGAGTATCCTACCATTCACAGGAAAGCAATGAACATCTTGCTGCAATTTTCTACTTCTTACATATGTGAGCAAGCTTTTTCTTGTTTAACAAGCATAAAGAGCAAGGACAGAAATTGTCTTATTTCGGTTGAAGGGGAAATCTGTGTGCGCTTATCTCAAGATTCACCCAGAATTGACTATTTGTGCAGCAAAGAACAAGCACAAGTTTCACATGCTAAGCCTATATTTGAAATGAATTGAATTGACTTTATTTCTTACATTCTTCACATACATGAGTAAAAATCTTTACGTTACGTCTCCATCTAAATGTGCAATCATAGTAATTTATAATATATAGAACAGTCAATGTAACATAGAAATGCATTCAAATCAGCCAAACGTGTCCCTACCTTAGAACTACCTAGGCTTTACCCATAGCCCTCTATTTTTCTAAGCTCCATGTAGCCATCCAGGTGTCTCTTAAAAGACCCTATCGTTTCCGCTGCAGGTAGCCCATTCCACACACTCACCACTCTCTGTGTAAAAAACTGACATCTCCTCTGTACCTACCTCCAGGTACCTTAAAACTATGCCCTCTCGTGCTAGCCAGCACAAGTGATGGATGTGAGTTCAGATTCAATTGTTAAAAGAAATTTGAATAGGTACATAGATAGGAGGGGCATGTAGGTGCAGTTTGAAGAGATGAGGAAAATTAAAAGTTTGGTATAGACCAAATGGGCTTAAGAACTTTTATGCGCTGTAGTGTTCTACACTAGATGACTCTATCATTCATGCACAGCTGACTGATTTGTCAATGATGTCAAATTGTGCAATACTTTCCATTTCTGGGTGATGTGTGACACTGACTGGTGCATCTGCAGAACCATTAGCATTACACAAGAGGGAGAGGTCAGGTGAGTCGTCCATTCATATAAAAATGTCAGTTTAACTCATTCAAGATTAAGGAAAATCACAAGGCATTCTATGAATACCAAGTACAGAGAGAAACAAGAGGATGAAGGAGGACCAGCATTCTGGCAGGCAGGTTTGCCACTGCTACACGGGTGTGTTTAAACTAATAAGTGGGGGGGGGGGGGGGAGAGAAAGAGACAAACTGGAAATATAAGGATGGAGTTAAAGGGAAAGAGAGAGTAAGAAAAGTTAAGAAAGACAACAGAATTAAAGGGACAGAAAGCTCAGGAAGGGATCGGAGAGTATGGCCAAGTGCAATAGGGATCGATGTGAGAAGCAAAGGGAGTAATGGATTAAAAGTATTATATATGAATGCATGAAGTTTAAGAAATAAAGTGGATGAGCTTGAGGCTCAGTTGGAAATTGGCAAGTATGATGTTGTAGGAATAACAGAGACATGGCTGCAAGAGGACCAGGGCTGGGAAATGAATATTCAAGGGTATACATCCTATCAAGAGGACAGACAGGTGGGCAGAGGGGGTGGGGTGGCTCTGTTGGTGAGGAATGAAATTCAGTCCCTTGCAAGGGGTGACATAGAATTAGGAGATGTAGAGTCAGTATGGATAGAACTGAGAAATTGTAAGGGCAAAAAGACCCTAATGGGAGTTATCTACAGGGCCCCAAATAGTAGCCTGGATATAGGGTGCAAGTTGAATCAAGAGTTAAAATTAGCATGTTGCAAAGGTAATGCTACGGTTGTAATGGGGGATTTCTGTAATACTGGACCCCAAGAAAGGGAGTTTGTGGAGTGCCTCCGAGATGGATTCTTAGAGCAGCTTGTACTGGAGCCTACCAGGAAGAAGGCAATTCTGGATCTAGTGTTAAGTAATGAACTGGATTTGATAAGGGAACTCGAGGTAAAGGAGCCATTAGGAGGTAGTGACCATAATATGATAAGTTTTAATCTACAATTTGAGAGGGAGAAGGGAAAATCCGAAGTGTCAGTATTACAGTTGAACAAAGGGGACTATGGAGCCATGAGGCAGGAACTAGCCAAAGTTGACTGGAAGGACACCCTAGCAGGGATGACAGTGGAACAACAATGGCAGGAATTTCTGGGAATTATACAGAAGGTGCAGGATCAGTTCATTCCAAAGAGGAAGAAAGATTCTAAGGGGAGTAGGAGGCGACTGTGGCTGACAAGGGAAGCCAGAGGATTGGGAAACTTTTAAAGAGCAACAGAAGATAACTAAAAAGGCAATACGGGGAGAAAAGATGAGGTATGAAGGTAAGCCAGCCAAGAATATAAAGGAGGATAGTAAAAGCTTCTTTAGGTATGTGAAGAGGAAAAAATTAGTTAAGACCAAAGTTGGGCCCTTGAAGGCAGAAATGGGTGAATTTATTATGGGGAACAAGGAAATGGCAGACGAGTTCAACAGGTACTTTGGATCTGTCTTCACTAGGGAAGACACAGACAATCTCCCAGATGTAAAAGTGGCCAGAGGACCTAGGGTAACGGAGGAACTGAAGAAAATTCACTTTAGACAGAAAATGGTGTTGGGTAGACTGATGGGACTGAAGGCTGATAAATCCCCAGGGCCTGACGGTCTGCATCCCAGGGTACTTAAGGAGGTGGCTCTAGAAATCGTGGACACATTGGTAATCATTTTCCAATGTTCTATAGATTCAGGATTAGTTCCTGAGGATTGGAAGGTAGCTGATGTTATCCCACTTTTTAAGAAAGGAGGGAAGAGAGAAAACAGGGAATTATAGACCAATTAGCCTGACATCAGTGGTGGGGAAGATGCTGGAGTCAATTATAAAAGATGAAGCAGCAGCACATTTGGATAGTAGTACTAGATGGATTTATGAAGGGGAAATCATGCTTGACTAATCTTCTGGAATTTTTTGAGGATGTAACTATGAAAATGGACAAGGGAGAGCCAGTGGATGTAGTGTACCTGGACTTTCAGAAAGCCTTTGATAAGGTCCCATATAGGAGATTAGTGGGCAAAATTAGAGCACATGGTATTGGGGGTAGGGTACTGACATGGATAGAAAATTGGTTTGCAGACAGGAAACAAAAAGTGTGAAGGACACTAAACGTGATACCCTAATTGAAGATTTCAATGAGATTCCCCCTCATTCATCTAAAACCTTGGGGCTACAAAAGCGTTGTAGACTCAGCCAGCACCCCTAACCCTAACCCAATGACTTGGCCTCCACAGCTGCTCGTGGCAAGAAATTCCCAGAGTTGTAAAAGTGACTGCGATAGGGACATCTCATGGCAGAAAGTGTGGCGCATAGAACGCAATGGAAGTAGTAGTCAATTAAATGCAAGTACCTGGGGTCCTCAGAGGGTCCAAATCGAAAAGCTTGATAACGAGTCTAGAAGCCATATGGTACAAACTGGCAGCAAAAACTTGCTCCCAGGAAGGATACAAGCTTAATTTTTCATCCTTGTTCTTCATGAAATATTGAGTAATATTCTTTTGATTACAATTACAGGGGTCATGGGTTGAGGGTATGTAGATACAAGTTCAGTGGAGCAGGAACATGCAGAAACAATGGGTCTACCTGGACAGGCAGGTTTGTGGACCTTGGGTAGGAGGTAGAGGTTGGTGGTAGTGGATGGGAGAGTATCATTACAGTGTAAAGCTTTACAGTGCCAGTGATCAGGATTCAATTCCCACTGCTGTCTATAAGGAGTTTGTGCGTCCTCCCCATGACCGTGTGGGTTTCCTCCGGGTGTTCCGGTGCCACCCACATTCCAAAGACATATGGATTAGGGTTAGTAAACTGTGGGTATGCTATGCTGACGCCTGATGTGTGTTGACACTTTGCGCCTCCTCCAGCACATAGAGTCATAGAAAAGTACAGTGCAGAAACAGGCCTTTTGGTCCATGTAGTCATGCTGAAGCACTTAAACTGCCTACTCGGACTGTGTTGGCCATTGACACAAACGACACATTTCACTGTCTGCTTTGATGTACCTGTAACAAATAAAGTTAATCCTTAATCAGTATCGAATTAGGGATTGCAATAAAAGATGTAAGCCCATGGCCTTCTCAAATCATAGAGAATTACAGCATAGAAACAGGCCCTTTGACCATGTTGTCCATGCTGAACCATTTAAACTGCCTACTCCTATTGACCTGCACTGGTACCAGAGCCCTCCATTCCCCTGCCATTCATGTACCTATCCAAACTTCTCTTTAACATTGTAATCGAGCTTGCATGCACCACTTGTGCTGGTAGCTCATTCCACTCTTTCACAACCCTCTGAGTGAAGATGATTCCCCTTATGTTCCCCTTAAACTTTTCACCTTTCACCCTCAACCCATGACCCCTGGTTGCAGTCACTGTATACCTCTATCAAATCTCTCAATTTTCTGCATCCTAAGGAATAAAGTCCAAACCTTTTTATCTCAGTTTATATATTTTCTTGACTGAGACCCATGAGACCCATGACTGTGCTGCAACACACAGTTCGAACCAGATCATCAAGTTCGCCTTTGACACGAACATGGCGGGTCTCATCAGCAAGAATGACGAGTCAGCTTACAGAGAGGAGGTGCAGTGGCTAACAGACTGGTGCAAAGCCAACAACCTGTTTCTGAATGTGAACAAAACAAAAGAGATGGTTGTTGACTTCAGGAGGGCACGGAGCGACCACTCCCCGCTGAACATCGATGGCTCCTTGGTAGAGATTGTTAAGAGCACCAAATTTCTTGGTGTTCATCTGGCGGTGAATCTCACCTGGTCCCTCAACACCAGCTCCATAGCAAAGAAAGCCCAGCAGCATCTCTACTTTCTGCGAAGGCTGAGGAAAGTCCATCTCCCACCCCCCCATCCTCATCACATTCTACAGGGGTTGTATTGACAGCATCCTGAGCAGCTGCATCACTGCCTGGTTCGGAAATTGCTCGGATCGCAAGACCCTGCAGCGGATAATGAGGTCAGCTGAGAAGATCATCGGGGTCTCTCTTCCCACCATTACAGACATTTACACTACACGCTGCATCCACAAAGCAAACAGCATTATGAAGGACCCCACCCACCCCTCATACAAACTCTTCTCCCTCCTGCCATCTGGGAAAAGGCACCGAAGCATTCGGGGTCTCACGACCAGACTGTGACACAGTTTCTTCCCCCAAGCTATCAGACTCTTCAATACCCAGAGCCTGGACTGACACTTTACTGCCCTATTGTCTTGTTTATCATTTATTGTAATGCCTGCACTGTTCTGTGCATTTTATGCAGTCCTGGGTAGGTCTGTAGTCTAGTGTAGTTTTTTTTTTTTACGTAGTTCAGTCTAGTTTTTGTACTGTGTCATGTAACACCATGGTCCTGAAAAAAAGTCGTCTCATTTTTACTATGTACTGTACCAGCAGTTATGGTCGTAATGACAATAAAAGTGACTTAACTTACTTCGAGATACAGCACAGTAACAGGCCCTTTAGGCCTAATGAGCCTCTGCCACCCAATTACACCCTTTGAGCAACTAACCTACTAACCTGTACATCTTCAGAAAGTGGGCGGAAACTGGAGCACCCGGGGGAAACTCCTTACAGACAGCAGCAAGAAGTGAACCAGGTAAAGTACTGTGTTTACTGTGATGCTACAATGCGACCTTTACCATCAACAGCTCTGTTAGAAGTTTCTGTCACAGCTACAATCGTAAAGAAAACCACTCTTCCACATGGAAATGATATTCAAGACCATCTTTTTTTTTTAACTCTCATCTGGTAATCATCACTTTATCCATGGTAGGTGCAGTATTATACCACTTGTTATGGCCTAGGTCCTGAGATATCTTGAATCCATGTGAGCTGAGTTAAGAAACTGCAAGGGTAAAAACACCCTGATGGCAGTTATATACAGGCCTCCAAACAGTAGCTGACATAGCTCCCTGGGTCTCCCAGGACTCCCAACATTAAACATGAAGAACACACAACGGCCATTTACAACAGTAGGTGCAGTAAGAGTAAAAAAGGGAACCTTAACAGAAGCTTACCCAGAGGCAATGCCTCTTTCAAGTCAAAGCCTCCTTTAAGCCAAAGCCTGACACTCCTACTCTCACCACTGGCCCACTCACAACAATGGCATTCCACCCCCGCCATTCCCAACATCCTTTGCTCCCACCAGATTTTTTAAAAAACTCACTCTGCTCCACGTTGACAAATACAGTACTGTGTAAAATTCCTAGATATCCAGGCTACTTTTGCATAGTACTATATATAGAACCAAACAAAACAACACTCCTCAGGACCATGGTTCAGCCACACAACATATATCACACACAGCCCATAAACCAAAATGTTATTGTGAAAATAAGTTAATAAAATATAATTCAAAATGCATATAGTAAAACACAGCCTTCTTGATTATAGAGGTGCTGTGAGTCTAGGTTAGATCACCTGTTACACAAGAAAATCTGCAGATTCTGGAAATCAACAGCAACACATACACAAAATGCTGGAGAAACTCAGCAGGCTAAGCAGCATTAATGGAAAAGAGTAAACAGTCAATGTTTCATGCAGAGAACCTTCTTCAGATCATTGATTATGTGCACACCAAGGACCTTTGTGCTCTTCACTGTCCACAGAAGAACCATTGATGTACAATGGCGAGCGGTTGACCTGTGCCCTCCTGAAGTCTGCAATCATCTTGTATGGTCCATGCTGAGACTCAGGTTGTCTTTCATGCACTCTGTACGCTGACTCACCATTGTTGCTGATGAGGCCAACCACTGGTATCATCAGCAAAGTTGATGATGCAATTTGACTGGATCCGACAGTGTTGTCATGAGTCAGCAGCAGACTGAACACACAGCCCTGGAAGGCCCAACACTCTGCGTGATAGAGTATGAGATATTGCTGCCAACTGGGACAGACCAGGGTCTTTCTGTCAACCAGTTCACGATCCAGTTACAGAGAGAGGTGTTGAGTCCCAATGAAAACAGTCTACCGAGCAGCCTTTGAGAGGTGATCGTGTTAAATGCTGAGCTGGGTTTACCGTGTCTTGGTTTATCCCACTTTGGCTACAGCTAGACAGTGAGCCTGTTAATCAGGAAGAGAGGGAGTTTTCCTTGAAGTCACATCATTCATTTGGTCAAACTACACACAGAAAGCACTCAGCTTATCAGGAAGGAAAGTATTGCTGTTGTTGATATGCAGGGTGGACTAGTAATCAGTTATGGTTTGTATACGTTGTCACAAGTGCCATGTATCCCTGGTGCCCCAAAGACATCCGTGGATTTTCTGTGGGTACGTATGCTTTGCCTTCCCGATGGCACAGAAGAGTGTGGCTCTCACCGACCCTAAAATTGTCTGATCCCGATCTGAACGCAGTGTCCCAATCCCTAAACAGTGCACAAACATCTGCAGATGGCCATGGTTTCATGTTTGCCCTGTCCATGTAGTGTTTAAATATGAGGAGGTGTCAGTGACCCACCTCTTTGCACACTGTGAGATCACGGAGAAGGTGTGGAGGAGGATGAAAGGGCTAGTGTCACGCTTCATCCCCAGCAGCTGCGTAACAGAGGACTTTCTGACCTATGGGCTGTTCCTGGGGACGCACACGGAGACCAGCATCTGGTGCTGCTGGCAGATCATCAACTTGGTGAAAGACGCTCTTTGGTCGGCCCGAAACTTGATAGTCTACCAGCACATGGAGATGTCTGTGAGAGAATGCTGCCGACTGGCACATTCTCGGCTGCAGGAGTACGTGCCGAGGGACGCACTGAAACTTGGTGCAGCCACTGCAAGAGCCCGGTGGGGAAGGACCACAGTTTAGGGTTCTTCTCCTGTAGGGGTGGGAGGGGTCGGGTGGCGGGGAGTATACCCCTCAACAATGGTGTGTAAAGATGAAACAACAGAGTGCCATGTGAGTGGCAAAAAGTGTGGAAATGTATAGAATACAGTGGAAATGTCTAAAGGATTGAGAGTCATTGAATGGTTTATTATACATAATTTTATTTTTGAATAAATTATATTTTGTTTTAAAAAATATGGTAATGTCCTCAATGCATTTTTCTACATAGCCAGTCACCAATGCACATATTCATCAATGTTAACATGATGATCGCAGGTCCTGATATCCCCATGAACTGGTTTCACTCATTTCATTAAATAAGAGGAGGTATCAGAGAGTTGTCACTGTGCCTCGGCCAGGTAGAGGTTAGTACGCCAGACAACAACGCTCCCCCCTTATCAGCAGGTTTTATAATGAGGTTAGGATTGGTGCGGAGGGAGCGGAGAGCAGACTACGCGACTCCCTTGTCCGCTTGTCCCCCCCATCCCTTCCCACCGATCTCCCTCCTGGCACTTATCCTTGTAAACGGAACAAGTGCTACACCTGCCCTTACACTTCCTCCTTCACCTGTGAGTCGGCTGGTGTGGTATACTGCGTCCGGTGCGGCCTTTTATATATTGGTGAGACCCGACGCAGACTGGGAGACTGTTTCGCTGAACACCTACGCTCGGTCCGCCAGAAGAAGCAGGATCTCCCAGTGACCACACATTTTAATTCCACGTCCCATTTCCATTCTGATATGTCTATCCATGGCCTCCTCTATTGTCAAAATGAATCCAAACTCAGGCTGGAGGAACAACACCTTATATACTGGCTGGGTAGCCTCCAACCTGATGGCATGAACATTGACTTCTCTAACTTCTGTTAATGCCCCTCCTCCCCTTCTTACCCCATCCCTGACATATTTAGTCGTTTGCCTGTTCTCCATCTCCCTCTGGTGTTCCCCCCACCTCCTTTCTTTCTCCTGAGGCCTCCCATCCCATGATCCTTTCCCTTCTCCAGCTCTGTATCACTTTCGCCAATCACCTTTCCAGCTCTTAGCTTCATCCCACCCCCTCCGGTCTTCTATCATTTCGCATTTCCCCCTCCCCCCACTACTTTCAAATCTCTTACTATCTTTCCTTTCGGTTAGTCCTGACGAAGGGTCTCGGCCCAAAACGTCGACAGTGCTTCTCCCTATAGATGCTGCCTGGCCTGCTGTGTTCCACCAGCATTTTGTGTGTTGTTGTTGTTGTTTGAATTTCCAGCATCTGCAGATTTCCACGTGTTTGAACTCTGATAAGTTTGGCGCCTTTTCCTTCATATACACTGTATTGTTAGTACTCATTTAGTTTTAGTAAAATCTTTAAAGTATATTCCATAACGGTATCTGGTGTGAGTTTGATATTGTGTGTGCGACACGGCATTAACTTGATTCCCACAGCACCTGTGTATACGGGAGGTGGGGTTGGTAAGTGGCTGGACTTTTTCCCCCTAGACATATACCAGCCTGTTGGGCAAGTGTTACACTGGGTGACAAGATCTAACCTGAGGATCTAACCTGGTCCACACAGATCCATGTAGTTATAAAGAAGGCAAAGACAGCGGCTATACTTCGTTAGGAGTTTAAAGAGGTTTGGCATTTCAACAAATACACTCAAAAACCTCTATAGATGTACAGTGGAGAGCATTCTGACAGGCTGCATCACTGTCTGGTATGGAGGGGCTACTGCACAGGACCGAAAGAAGCTGCAGGAGGTTGCAAATCTAGTCAGCTCCATCTTGGGTACCAGCCCACAAAGTACCCAGGACATCTTCAGGGAGCAGTGTCTCCCTTGGTTTCAAGTACAACCCATCCTTTTTGTATAGGTCACTCCTGCCCAAAAGAGGACCCAATGATTCAGAAGTCAGAATCCCTGCCCCCTGCTCCAATCCCTCAGCCATGTATTTATCGTCCACCTCATTCTATTTCTATACTCACTGTCACGTGGCACAGGCAGTAATCTCGAGATTACTACCTTTGTGGTCCTGCTTCTCAATTTCCTGCCGAACTCCATGAAGTCTGTTTTCAGGACCTCCTCCCTTTTCCTGCCTATGTCATTGGTACCAATATGTACCATGACCTCTGGCAGTTCTCCTTCCCACTTCAGGATATGGTGGACGCGATCAGTAACATCCTGGACCCTGGCACCTGAGAGGCAAACTACTAACCACGTTTCTTTCCTGCATCCACAAAATCGCCTGTATGACCCCCTAACTATAGAGTCCCTATCACTGCTGCCATCCTCTCCTCTTCCTACCCTTTTGAACCATAGGGCTAGACTCTGTGCCAGAGGCATGGCCACTGTTGCTTCCCCCAGGTAGGCTGTCCCCCCTAACAGTACTCAAACAGGAGTACTTATTGTTAAGGGGGCAGCCACAGAGGTACTCTCCAGCCTCTGACTCCTGCCCTTCCCTCTCCTGACTGTTACCCACTTATCTGTATCGCGAGGTCCTGGTGTGACTACCTGCCTGTAGCTGCTTTCTATCACCTCCTCACTACTTTCCCTGCTAGATGAAGGTCATCGAATTGCACCTCCAGTTCCCTTACCCTTTTCTCACTGTTACCATCAGGTAGGAGATACAGTAGCCTGAAGGCACACACTCAGCGGTTCAGGAACAGCTTCTTCCCCTCCACCATCCGATTCCTAAATGGACATCGAATCTTTGGACACTACCTCACTTATTTTTTTGAATATACAGTATTCCTGTGTTTGCATTTTTAAAAATCTATTCAATATACTTTATTGATTTACTTGTTTATTTATTTATTAATTTTTCTCTCTGCTAGACTACGCATTGCATTGAACTGCTGCTAAGATAACAAATTTCACATCACATGCCAGTGATAATAAACTTGATTCTGATTCAGTACAATGAAATCTATGATAAATAAATTAAAAAGACCGAGTACACTAAGTACACATGTCTATTAAATAGTTAAGTTAAAATAAGTAGTGCAAAAGGACAGAAATAAAGTAGTAGTGAGGTAGTGTTCATGGGTGCATTGTCCATTTAGAAATCAGATGGCAGAGGGGAAGAAGCTTTTCCTGAATTGCTGAGTGTGAGACTTCAGGCTTCTGTACCTCCTTCCTAATGATAACAGTGTGGAAGTGGCAATATTCTGGGTGGTGGGACCTTAATGATAGATGCCACCTTCCTAAGGCACTGCTTCTTGAAGATGTTTTGGATGCTATGAAGGCTGGTACCCATGATGGATTTCTTGAACTTCCAGTAATGCCCCCATCCACTTTCCACCATTTCCCAACCTTTTTCTCCCTCTCACCTCATCTCCTGACCTGCCCATCACCTTCCTCTGGTGCTCTTTTCTTTCTTCCGTGGCATTCTGTCTCTTTCACCAATTTACTTCACAGCTCTTTACTTCATCCCTCCCGCTTCAGGTTTCTCCTATCACCTGGTGTTCCTCTTTCCACTCCCCCCATCTTTTAAATCTACCCTTCAGCCTTTTCTCTCCAGAGTTTCGGCCTGTACTTTTCCTGGATGTTGCCTGGCCTGCTGAGTTCCTCCAGCATTTGTGTGTGTTGCTCGAACTTCCGTCATTTGAAGATTTTCTCTTGTCTGTGATGTAATATTGAGTATTGAGAGCAGTTTTGGGCCTCTTATATTAGAAAGGATATGCTGAAACTGGAAAGGGTTCAAAGGAGGTTCACAAGATTGATGGCTCTGGGCCTGTATTCACAAGAACTCAGAAGAACAAGGGATGACCTCATTGAAACCTATCAAATGGTGAAAGGCCTTGATAGAGTGGATGTGGAGAGGATGTTTCCTATAGTGGGAGAGTCTAAGACGAGAGGACACAGCCTCAGAATAGAGGGGCATCCTCTTAGAATGGAGATGAGGAGGAATTTCTTTAGCCAGAGAGTGGCAAATCTCTAGAATTCCTTGCTACAGGCTCCTGTATATGTATATATAAGGCAAAGGTTGATAGACTTTTGATTGGTCAGGGCATGAAGGGATATAAGGAGAAGGCAGGAGAATGGGGCTGAGTGGAAAATTGGATCAGCTATAATGAAATGGTGGTGCAGGCTTGATGGGACAAATGGCCTAATTCTGCTCCTATATCTTATGGTCTTGTACATTCTAGAAGGAATGTATCCTATAATCTTATGCATGGAGAAAACCACAGGGGTAATGACCATAATCTTTTACTTCTGGGGGTACCTGTGTACACACCATTCATTGAAAGAAGCAAAACAGGTTGAAACAGAACTCTTTATCCCCAGAAGCATGGAGTACAGCAGACAGACATCATGTGAACCTTTTATAAAGCACAGATCTGGCCTCAAGCATAACTCCAGTTGAGTCATTGTAGCAGGTAAATGGAGATATTGGAGGATCCGCCAGGGGTTTGTGAAGATAACTGTAGACAACTACAGTTGCAAGGATAGATATAGCAACAGATTAAACTGTTTGCTTTGAATAGAAGGCAGAATTATACAAGCCAATAAAAATGGGACGTATTGTGGAAAGTTGTTCCCATTGACAGGGCTTTACCACTACTAGCTTAGGCCTTGTGAATAGGCTACTCCCAGGAAAGTATACACGGCTATCGCGATTATTAACAGAGACAAATCACAAAAGCAAAAAATAAGTTATGCTAATACGGACCAATTAGGCTCCACAAAGAAGATTTAATTTTCTTTCATGTGGACAGAAATGCCACAAAGCCCTGAGAAGGAAGGTGAAGACTTACTTGTATAGCTCAGGGATAAGGAACTTCACTTAATTTGAGAAGGGTTAAGCAGTTGGGACTGTTTTCTTCAGTGCAAAATTAAAGAGAAATTCATGATCAAGTAGCTCTATGAAGCCATGTATGAAATTAACTCTAATGGTATACAGAATTTCTTTTTATTTAGAGATACAGCATTGTAGCAGGCTCTGCACAATGAGCAGATTTTGCCAAATTAACCTAGTAACCCTTGCATACTTGGAATGCGGGAGAAAACTTTGTAACTAAGGGATACCGTTAAGGTACCGTTTGGTAATAGAGGGATAATAATTATTTTTCATGGCAAGTCAAGAGATCTGGAATATTCTGCCTATAAAGTCTGGTTAAAAAAAAAAATGAGTGCAAACTTTCAGAAAGGAAAGAGATAAATACTAAAAGGGAACAGGCTATGGAAACACTGCAACGGTGATTATATTTAAACAAATCTTCCAGAACAAAAACAAGGAAGAGCCAAATGGCCCTGTATTATTGCAGGAACATCCAATGACACAATGAGCAACCATAATCTCTTTGCAGTTCTGGCAAACCAATTCCTTGGCTAGTCTATTCACTGTCAATTTCAGAATTTTGACTGCAATTGTGAAAAGAAGAGCAAAACTACAACAAATTAATCAGGTTGGAATGCATTCAATAGCATATAATGAACTTCTCAAAGTGCTTACCCTGTAGTGATAATCTGCCTCTGTCCACTGGACCCTGAAGTTTTCATATTGTCCACCACGCCAATATCGCTCAGCCTCATGCTCATAGTAGGGAGTTGCATAGGGATCAGGTCTAAGGACAAGATAGAAAAAAAATTAATTGAGCTGTAGTTTCCATCCTGCAATGTATAAAAGTGAGCTAACAGTAAGTTAGTAATACATAAAAACATGTTCCTTATTGTAACTTTGGTGGTTCTGTAATATGTCAATCTTCCACCATTGCCATCTGTGCACAGGATTACACCATCAACACAGCTAATGAGGGGCTCTATTTAGATCTTCACCTAATACCTGCGAACAACACTTTACTACACTTTGATCAGGACATCAGGAGTGGGAATCCAGGCTGGTTGCTTTCTGGAACTAGACATACAAGTGTCTCCCCTGCTCAGTACAAACTCTGGTTTGTACATTTTGGTATGTAAGATACCTGCACCACCAAGTGTTCTGGCAATAACTGTACCTCCCAGTCTGGAACCTGTGGCTGAGGTTTCAATGCTGCTTGGGTAGATTGAACACAGGTCACTACAGCATAGTACAAGCTCTTTGGCCCATGATGTTTTGCCGACCTTTAGAACCTAGTCTAAGATCAATTTAACTCTTCTCTCCTGCGCAACCCTCTTTTTTCATCCATGTGCCTATCTAAATGCCCCTAATGTATCTGCCTCTGTAACTACTCGGTACTCTATGCACCCACTCTCAGAGTAAAGAACGAAAACTCTGACATCCCCCTATAATTTCCTCCAATCACCTTAAAACTATGCTCCCTAGTATTAGCTATTTCCGTCCTGGGAAAGAGTCTCTCGCTGTCCACTCGATCTATGCCTTTTATTATCTTGTGCACCTGGAGAGGTGGTGAATAACAGCCACTGCAAAGAGTACAGAGGAGTTTGGCAACTTAGTGCATTGAGATCTCCCATGCACTATCACATGGCAATCATGGGTCAATTTCACTAAAGCATTCAACATGAAACTAAATGGTCTGCTCATCCCCTGTTGTGACATGTTTCTCCACCACCAATTTTAGCAGCATGCCTGTGTAACAGATGAGTGGCTTCTTCTGGAATAGTGAACAGAGATGGCAAAATAACACAGCATTTGGGGAGGAACAGGGCAATTTAAGCAGAAGGGCTGGAAAAAACTGTCCGATATGTATGGTAACTCTCATAACCAATGTCGCCCACACTAGAACACACAGGGGAGGGGCAGAGGACAGATTGAGTTATGTTGGCCCTCTCACTCATCAGTACTCTGCTGGAGGGAGATCATTGCTTACTCAAAATCCAGTGAATTAGTTCTGCTTCATGACTAAGAGAAATTCTCTGGAAATTTTTTATTCAATCATCACATGATGAACTATTTCTAGCTGGTGATGAACTACCTTGAATCAATGGGCAGTAACAGGAAAGGCACTCCTGATGTGTTCAGGAAACAGCTTGAAGATGGTGACCAGTGACAATGTTGGAATGGTATGTAAATTGGAAGTTCCAAGTTGAGGCAATACCAATTGTATTAATCCAAATGATTTAGCAAATATATAATCATAACAGCTACTTAATGGTAAATCAATCTCCAATCAATAGAAGGCATTAAACAGAACCAGGATGAATAAATGTGGTACTGCCAACGTTAGAACATCCAGATGATATGGTGTAAGGTGAGCCAAGGCAAAAAGAGAAACACTGCACATGAAGCCTTCTGTGGTTGGGGTTGACCATGTATGTTGTGTCCCAGCTGTCTACATGATACACAAGCCAAGGCAGTACAATATGGAGAGCAAGCTCCCCTTCTCCACACAATTGATAAATCCAAAGGAATGACAGAGACCAACACAGTCTGGCATCAGCAGCATTGCAGGCATTGCCAGTAAGTGTTGAACTCAACATAGGACTGCCTGAGGGAATCAGCTCCTCAGTGTTTCCTTTTATCTTTCCTCTGTGTTTACTCCCAAAGCCTTCCCCATGAGTGGGTACAGCCATAAGGCAGCAAAGGCATGAAATCACAGTTTTTCTTCTCCCAGATGAGCTACCAAGCACTATTAATATAGGAGCGAAATATTAAAAGTGAAATTAAAATGAGGGCATGATTTGAAAAAACATTTAAAAATGTTCTAAATATATGAAAGACTTAATTAAGGACATAGTGACAGCAAGGCATTTGATAAGATACTCCATGAAAGGTCTATTGAGAAAGAAAGGAAGCATGGGATCCAAGGGGACATTGCTTTGTGGATCCAGAACTGGCTTGCCCACAGAAGGCAAAAAGTGGTTGTAAACAGATCATATTCTGTATGGAGGTTGGTCACCAGTGGTGTGCCTCAGGGATCTGTTCTGGGAACTCTTCTCTTTGTGATTTTTATAAATGACCTGGATGAGGAAATGGAGGGATGAGTTAGTAAATTTCCTGATGACACAAAGGTTGGGGGTGTTGTGGATAGTGTGGAGGCATGTCAGAGGTTACAGCAGGACATTGATAGGATGCAAAACTGGGCTGAGAAGTGGCAGATGGAGTTCAATCCAGATAAGTGTGAGATGGTTCATTTTGGCAGGTCAAATATGATGGCAGAATATAGCATTAATGGCAAGACTCTTGGCAGTGTGGAAGATCAGAGGGATCTTGAGTTCCAAGTCCATAAGACAATCAAAGCTGCTATGCAGGTGGATTCTGTGGTTAAGAAGGCATACGATGCACTGGCCTTCATCAATCGTGGGATTGAGTTTAAGAGCGGAGAGTTAATGTTGCAGCTATATAGGACCCCGGTCAGACCCCACATGGAGTACTGTGCTCAATTCTGCTCGCCTCACTACAGGAAGGATGTGGAAACCATTGAAAGGGTGCAGAGGAGATTTGCAAGGATGTTGCCTGGACTGGGGAGCATGCCTTATCAGAATTGCCGAGTGAACTTGGTTTTTTCTCCTTGGAGCGTCAGAGGATGAGAAGTGACCTGATAGAGGCGTACAAGATATTGAGAGGCACTGATCATGTGAATAGTCAAAGGCTTTTTCCAAGGGCTGAAATGGCTAGCACAAGAGGGCATAGTTTTAAGGTGCTTGGAGGTAGGTACAGAGGCAATGTCAAGGGTAAGTGTTTTTTTTTTTACACAGAGAGTGGTGAGTGTGTGGAGCGAGCAGCTGGTGGCATTGGGGGAGGCAGAAACGATAGGGTCTTTTAAGAGACTCCTGGATGGATACATGGAGCTTAGAAAAACAGAGGGCTATGTGTAAGCCTAGGTAGTTCTAAGGTAAGGACATGTTTGGCATAGCTTTGTGGGCTGAAGGGCTTGTATTTTGCTGTAGGTTTTCTATGTTTCCATTACTTAATGCTTATTGACAGCAACGACTGTATTAAAAGGTTTAATCAACTTTAAAAGTAGATAAACTACCAAGCCAAGATAAATTTACCCTAGGCAATTAGAATAGGAAATTGTAGACACCAACCATATTCAAACTGTCTGGCTACAGAAATAGTGCTTGTATTTTTCAGGACAGTTAATACACTCTCCTTTCATGAGAGAAGAATGCATAAATGAAGCAGTTACTAGTCAAACAGTATAACTTCAGCAGCAGACATATTACTGTAATCCATTCTAAGAGGTGTATGCATCATTTTGAAAGATGAGTTAAGCTGAGGTAGCAGGATTTGTGAAGGGAAAACCACACTCTACTTGCTTGATTAATTTATTGAGAGAACTGGGTAGGTTGGTGAGCTTTTACCCAAAGCTTTTACCAAGGGCACTGATGAGCTCCCACATAACAGATTAGTCACAGACTTAAAAACCCAGGGAATCCAAGGAAGAGCATAATCTGCTCCACCAGCAGGAAGCAAAGGGTAATGATTGATTGTGTTTTGGTTCTGGAAAGCTGTGACCAGTGAAGATTGACAGAGTTCAATTCAGCCTTGCTTTTTATATATATATATAGATATTTATTCAAGGATGAAGTTTGCTACTGAGAAAAGAGTGGCCATGTGGCTGTCAATGAGAAGGAAAGCTTTCGACACCAGGGAGATGATGGTCTGGTCAGTTGGGCTAAAATGGAGAGATGGAATTTAATCCAGAGAAACCTTCTTTTGCGTATGTGAGAATACACCCATCCCCTCCCAAACTACCAACCACCCACCCTCATCACTACAAACCTGCCTAACCCCACCCCCAAACAAAGCTGCCTACCGTCTGCCCCACAAACTAACCACACCCCCCGCCAACCAAACAACCAATCTGCCTACTCCTGCCCCATAACTACCAACCTGTCCATCTCCTGCCCCAACCAGCCGCACGCCCCTGCCCCCAAGCTACCAGCCGCACACAACCCGCCAAACTACCAACCGCACGCCCCCTGACCTGCAAACATTTATTTATTTAGAAATAGAGCATGGAACAAGAGCTTCTAGCCCAACCCAGCAATCTATCTATTTAACCCTAACCTAATCACAGGACAATTTACAGTGATTAACCAGCACGTCTTTGGAACGTGGGAGCACTCAGAGGAAACCCATGTGTTCATGTGAAGGACATACAAGCTCCTTCCAGATAACATCGGAATTGAACTCAGAGCTGCCACATGCTGTAATATGGTCCCGCTAATTACTGTGCTACAGTGGAACCTTAGAGTGCCTCAAGGACAGCAGGAAATAATGGAGGAGCTCACCTGGAATGATTCAGCACAACAAATCATCTCTAGTAAATATAATTACTGAAGAAATTATTGGTGCTGAAGAGCAACAATTTCCCAGGAACTGATGACCTGTAGCCTGGGATAGCAACTTTTGAAATGGTGAATGCACAATTGATCTTTCAAGATTCCAGATTCTACATCAGTTTCAAGGTAATTATAAGCTTAAGGAAGAGAGTATAAACTGGGACCATGGATCAGTGAGCCTAATAGGGCAGAGAAAATGCTGGAATCGATCAAGTATTAGCTACAAGTAGAAATTGGACAAAGCTGGGATTATTTTCTCTTGAGTGTAGGATGAGGGGTGACCTGATACAAGGTTATAGAATCGTGAGGGAGGAAATGTCAAATATCAGGGGGCATGGCTTTAAAATGAGAAGGGGGAAGTTTTGAGAAAATTTATGACAAAACTGTTTTTACACTGACAGACAGACAGAAGAGGTGGGGAATGGACAGACATAGACCATGTGCAGGTAGATGGGATTAGATTAATTTGGCATGATAACTGGCACAAATATGATGGGCTGAAGGGCCTGTTCCAGTACTGTACTATTCTATGTAAGTTTTAACAGGGTACTTCAAAGAAAGAACTTATGAAAGGGAGATCATATTTAATAAATTCAAATTTTTTGAAAATGAAGTTTGCAGAATAGCAGAGTTTGTGATGCAAGTGGATTTTCAGAAAGCATTCACAAAATATCCTGCAGAAGGTTATAGTTAGACCACATAGGCTTTAGTGTGGTGGACTGTGGGACTATCTTCGGTCATACCCCTAAATGACAATTGGAATCATTCAGCCCACTAGTTCCATGCCAGCTCCCAGGGAACCAATCCTATCATCATTTCTCTTACTCTCTCTCATATATACCTATCAATCCCTCTGATAGCTTTTCCAATTAACTTACTTTAGTGGTAATTTCATGGCCAATTAATGTATATTCTCTCTCATATATACCTATCAATCCCTCTGATAGCTTTTCCAATTAACTTACTTTAGTGGTAATTTCATGGCCAATTAATATATCAATACATTTGGGGCAGCATGGTAGTATAGTAGGATTCAATTCCTGCCACTGTCTGTAAGGAGATTGTACATTCTCCCTGTCACTGCATGGGATTCCTCTGGGTATGCCCGTTTGCCCCCACATTCCAAAGTAGTACAAGCTAGCATACTACTCTTAAGTTATGACAGTGCTGTAATGACACTGGAAGCACGGCAATTCTTGACTCAGAGAGTGTTCGAACATTACAACACAGTGACAGGCAGTTTGGCCCATTGAGACTGTACCTTCACGGTGTAGTTTTTGCCAGGGGACTGACCAGCAGTTGGACCTTCCAGATACAGCTGTATTTTTACTATGGTCAATTGAAACACCTTGACTGCACACATTTGATCTCCATTTAACTTATTTATGTGACTTCTAAAACCAACTGGCTGCATCAGTGATAATTTGCTGTGTCATAATAAAAGTGGTGAATACTTATACAATCATTTTGTGTTTTATATTTTTAATTAATTTAGATCACTTTGTAAAGATCTGTTTTCATTTTGATGTGAAAGGGTCTTTTCCTTGTTGTTCGGTGTCAAAATAAGCCAAATGAAATCCGCTGTGATTCAATGTTGTAAGACAATAAAACATGAAAACTTCTTGGGGGGGGGGGGAGGAGGTGAATATGTTTGATAGGGACTATAGATAAAGTGACACTAGGTGCAGGAGTATCTGTACGTAAGATGACTCTGACAGAAAATAATAAAGTGACAGAGTCCTGGCAAGAGGAACTCATCTAGGTAGCAGCAGAGCATATGGGAACAGTAGCACAGTGACTGTCAGTGTAAGTATCAGGTGTAGAGTGTAAGCGTAAGGTGACAGAGCATGGGGGTGGGGGGGAGATGAAAGGTACTGAGGGGCTGTCGAAAAGAGTGGCTGACACGGATGTAGTGGTAGTTGGATGAGTTAATGAGTTGATCTGAAATGGGAAGGGAGGGGAAATGTAAGTCTGGTGTGGAATTCCTTTGTAGCTCAGAGAAATTAAAGTACAAGGTAAAGCACATGACCAAGACATTCATGGTAAGGCTGATCTAGAAAGTTAAGATGCAAGGGAATCCATGGTGACGTGGTGACGCTCATTAAATGAAGCAATAAAGGATAACTTCTATTCTTTAGATGGAGGAAATCTACATACTTTTGGAAAAGAACTGTGAATAGATCTGAGCAAGAATCAGCAGAACTAGTTTTGAATGCGCAGCGGAGAACTTAACATAAATTTTGAGAGGACCTCTCATAAAAGCAAGGATGTAACGTTGAGGCATTATAAGGCATTGGTCACACTTTACTTGGGAGTATTGAGAGCAGTTTTGGGCCCTTTACAGGCCAGCATTAGAGTCCAGAGGAGGACCATAAGGAGGATTCCAGGAATAAAAGTATTAACATATGGTGAGCATTTGATAGCTCTGGTCATGCACTTGCTGGAGATTAAAAGAATTAGGGCGGGGTTTTATTGAAACTTATTGAGTATTGAAAGGCCTAGATTGAGGATTTGGAGAGGACATTTCCTGTGGAGGGGTAAATCTAGGACCAAGAGGGCACATCCTCAGAACGGAAGGACATCCATTGAGAACAGAGATGAGGAGGAATTTCTTTAGCCAGAGTGTGGTGAATCTGTAAAGATCATTGCCACAGACAGCTGTGCAGGCCAAGTCACTGGAGGCTGATGAGGTCTTGACTGGTAAGGGAGTTGAAAGTTACAGGAAGAAGGCAGGAGAATGGAGCTGAGAGGGATTACAAATTAGCCATGATAGAATGACGGAGCAGACTTGAGCAATATGAAGAACTGATCAGGGGACAGGCAAATTCTCTGCTGAAATAACAGCAATATTTTTAAGGAATGTTTGAGAAACGGGCCACCTGTATCATACACACACATACCATGTGCAATTCAGTTTTTTTAGTACTATGTATTGCAATGTACTGCTGCCACGAAACAACAAACTTCACAACATTTGCCAATGATACCAGCTTTAAAGTTACAGTTTGATGGAATGCACTCCTACCACTGCTCATGGCCCTTAGAACAAACATGGGTGCCCAGTTTTCAGCTGCCAGCTCAGTTCTGAGTTTATGCTATTTGCTCAGTCCTAAGCTATAATAATTTGATGATTTCACATACCAAAAAAAAAACCTCTTGCAGGACTTTGAAGGGCTTGAATAGTTTGGAAGAAGTGCTTTTGTTTTTAAGTGATACCAAGAAGTGCTTTTCCAATATGACCAATCCACACCCCTGAAGTCTCCAGGGGAAACAACCTCCAGTGCACAAAGCCATGCTGACTTTTCGTAATAAGACTCTACTTTTCCAGATGTGCGAATATTCTATCGCCGAGAATCCTCTCCAATAATTTCCTTACCACAGACGTCCAGCTCTCCTGGTTCGTCCCATTTTCCACTTTGAACAGAGGAACAACACTCGCTATTCTCCATTCATCTGGACCTCAGAGGATTGAGAATAAAAAAATCCATGTCAAAGCTCAGCAAGCTCCTGCTTCTCTCAACCTGGGACAGATTCCAATAGGCCCTAGGGAATTTATTTGCCTTAAAACTCTTCAAGAGATACAACACTTTTTCATCCTTGATATCAACATGCCCTAGAATATCAGAATACCTTCCCTGATCTCACTTACCTCCATGTCCTTCTCTAATAAATACTAATGCAAAATACTTGTTTACTATGCCACCACTTTCTTCTGGCTTCAGGCACAAAAAATTCCTCCTTTGTTCTTGAGTGATCCTATCCTCTCTCAAGCTACCCTCTCGTTTTTAACATATGTATAAAATGTCCTAACTCCACCATGAATGGTCCTAAATCCGGCTGTGAAAGGAGCGTTGGGCAGGAGGCTAGAAACACCGTATCGTAAAAACCCAGTGCTATAGAAACGCCAGAGGTTCCAAAGACCTCAACCCCGCGAGAGGAAGGATTTTCCATTGGCTACAGGACACTGGCCAGCTATTGTCAGTGACTTCTGCCCCAGTAGCAGTGATGGACTTAAGATGATAAAATATCCTCTTCTGAAACTGACCCATAATTGCACCTGCCAAAGAAAACCAATTTTGCACCCACCTTGTCAAGACCAACAAGATTTTTTCCAACAATATCACATTTCATTTTCTGAACTTGTAAGACCAATCCAAGATCCAAGAAATCAATAATCACAAAGATAACCTTCTTTGTACAATGAGACTGTATACAATATTCTAAATGCAGTCTCAACAGGATGCTGTAATCTACTGTTTGTACTACAGAAAAAGAGAAAAGTGATCTACTGCATTTCCCAGTGTATAGGATGAATAAACACTTCTTGGGCTTCCAGCCAGGTACAGGTATCGATTATAACCGACGTTTCAATGACAAACTCTGCCATCTTCATCACTGATGATGCCCGGGCATGTCTAATCTGGAGGTATTTATACACCCCTCTCCGCCCCCCCCATAGTCTGTCCCTCCTGATTGCTTAGTTCTCATCCAATCAGGTTTCTGCTCTTCCACCTTGCCTTCCAGTTCTTCCTTAGCGCTGCACCTTTGTCTTTGTAAAAATTCGTTTCCTCTAGTTTTATTTCAATGGCTTCCTTTACCAGGCGGTGCTAAAAGCCATTGGCATGGCACAGTAGTTTTGTACCTCAGTCAGTCCTCTGCCCATTGTAAATGCAATGCTCTGCTAACACCGATTTCTCCAGGTAACCCAAACAAATACATCGCCTGAGTAACTTGATGGGGGGGGGGGGGGGTTTCACTGTGCATCCTGTCTGGCTGATATACTATGCTTTAGAAAATATTGTTTGTGCGTCCTGAGGGTGGCTAATGTTGTACCTTTAATTAAGGAGGACTGCACAGTAAAACCCAGGAACTACAAACCAATAAGCCTAACATCTCTGGCATGTTATGTTACTGCATTCTGAGGGATTTGATTAGGGACAGTCTACATAGCTTTGTGCACCAGTTAGAACTGGATTTTTTTAAAGTACCGTAGATTCCGGATTTTAAGCCGCTACTTTTTTCCCACATTTTGAACTGCTTTGAACTTTGCGGCCTTTAATACGGAGCGGCTAATGCATTATTTTTTTTCATGCTGCCTCGTAAACATTTTGCCTCGTAACAGTAGACCAATAAAATTGATGAGTAGTTCACAGAGGTCCAATGAAATTGTACGATAAATCAAGCGCACTTTCACAATTAAATTATTGTAAATCAGTCATTTGTACTCACCCTCATCAACATGGAAAACACTCGAAGAAAAGCATTGTGCTGCCTTTATGGCAGTTATTTAGTTTATAATATTTTCGCTTAGTAATTCATTTTCTAGTTAAAGTTAGAAGAGTTTTAACTATATTTGTTTTCTGTACTACATCGCGGGATGCTATGACGTCACACCCGGTTTCGCCGCGTCTTGTGGGATACCAGTTTGCGATAAACGGAAAGGAGGGGGGGAGCGGCGGAGCCAAAACGCTGCTTTTAAGTTAAAGGCGATCAATAACTTTTCCTGGTAGGCTGCAGTATATATATTTTTTACCAGTCGTTAGGAGATATTGGAATGTTGTTCAGTAAAGAAGTATACGCAACGTATATTTAAAAGTAGCCGCGTTACGGGCACGGTTCGAAAAAAAGCATTTGCAATATGTATTTGTTTTTGTTACCATATGGATTTAATTAAAAGTTAAAAAATCCTCACGTGTAATATCTTTCTGTGTAAATATCTCATATTACAACGTGGGACACCTGCGGCCGAAAATCCGGTGCGGCCTTTACAAGTAAAAAAATTGATTTTATTTCTAAAATTAGAGCCAGCGGCTTTTAATCAGGTGCGCTCTGTAGTCCGGAATCTACGGTAACCGAGTATGTTGATGACAGGAGGGTGGTAGGCAGTTTATATGGACTTCGCTAAGGCATTTAATAAAATTCTACATACTAGGTACTATGGAAACCGAGCAGGTGACAGGAAGCAGGGATTTTAAAAATTTCTTCAGCAGTTTGATTGGGGCACGACTGCGCAAGCGCGTGGACATCAGCCAGTGAGAACAGCAAGAAGAGTTTAAAGGGAGACGGTTATTTCTTCAGCGGTTTGATCAGGGCATGACCGCGCAAGCATGAGGGTGTCAGCTAGTGAGAATAGTGAGAAGTGTTTAAAAGGAGACAGCCTTATAGAGCAGACATCAGATTAGGAGGGAGACAGAGTAGGAAGGTTTTGGCTCAATGGGATTAAGGAAAACCCCAAAGCATTCTACAAGTATGTGAAGAGCAAGAGGCTAAAACATGAGAGAATAGGACCAATCAAGTGTGACAGTGGAAAAGTGTGTATGGAACCGGAGGAAATAGCAGAGGTACTTAATGAATACTTTACTTCAGTATTCACCATGGAAAAGGATCTTGGCAATTGTAGAGATGACTTACAGCAGACTGAAAACCTTGACCAGGTAGATATTAAGAAAGAGGATGTGCTGGAGCTTTTGGAAAGCATCAAGTTGGATTCGTCACGAGGACTAGACGAGATAGAAACATAGAAAATAGGTGCAGGAGTAGGCCCTTCGGCCCTTCACCGCCATTCAGTATGATCATGGCTGATCATCCAACTCAGAACCCTGTACCTGCTTTCTCTCCATACCCCCCGATCCCTTTAGCCACAAGAGATGTACCTCAAGCTACTGTGGGAGGCGAGGGAAGAGATTGCTGACCCTCTGGCGATGATCTTTCCATCATCAATGGGGATGGCAGAAGTTCTGGAGGATTGGAGGGTTGCAGATGTTGTTCCCTTATTCACGATAGGGAGTATAGATAGCCTGGGAAATTATAGACCAGTGAGTCTTACTTCAGTGGTTGGTAAGCTGATGGAGAAGATCCTGAGAGGCAGGATTTATGAACATTTGGAGAGGTATAATATGATTAGGAATAGTCAGCATGGCTTTGTGAAAGGCAGGTCATGCCTTACGAGCCTGACTGAATTTTCTGAGGATGTGACTAAACACATTGATGAAGGAAGAGCAGTAGATGTAGTGCATATGGATTTCAGCAAGGCATTTGACAAGGTACCCCATGCAAGGCTTACTGAGAAAGTAAGGAGGCATGCAATCCAAGGGGAAATTGCTTTGTGGATCTAAAACTGGCTTGCCCACAGAAGGCAAAGTGTGGTTGTAGACAGGTCATATTCTGCATGGAGCTCAGTGACCAGTGATGTGCCTCAGGGATCTGCCCTTACTCTACATGATTTTTATAAATGACCTGCATAAGGAAGTGGAGGGATGGGTTAGTAAATTTGCTGATGATGCAAAGGTTGGAGGTGGTGTGGATAATGTGGAGGGCGGTCAGAGGTTACAGCGGGACATTGATAGGTTGCAAAACTGGTCTGAGAAGTGGCAGATGAAGTTCAACCCAGATAAGAGTGAGGTGGTTCATTTTAGTAGGTCAAATATGATGGCAGAATATAGTATTAATGGTAAGATTCTTGGCAGTATGGAGGATCAGAGGGATCTTGGGGTCTGAGTCCATAGGACACTCAAGGCTGCTACGCAGGTTGACTCTGTGGTTAAGAAAGCATACGGTGCTTGGATTGGGGAGCATGCCTTATGAGAATAGGTTGAGAGATTTCAGCCTTTTTTCCTTGGAGCGACGGAGGAAGAGAATAAATAAGATGATGAGAGGCACTGATCACGTGGATAGTCAAGAGGCTTTTTCCCAGGATGAAAATGGCTAGCACAGGATGCCTGTTTAAAGGTGTCTGGAAGTAGGTATAGGGGAGATAGCAGGGGTAAGTTTTTTTTTTAATGCAGAGAGTGGTGAGTACATGGAATGGGCTGCTGGCAATGGTGGTGGAGGCAGATACGATAGGGTCTTTCAAAATACTCCTGGACAGGTATATGGAACTCAGAAAAATAGAGGGCTATGGGTAACCCTAGGTAATTTCTAAGGTAAGGACATGTTCAGCACAGCTTTGTAGGCTGAAGGGCCTGTATTATGCTGTAGGTTTTCTATGTTTCAATGTTTCTAATGGTGGAAAGATATTTCTTAGACTGGAGGTAAGTGACTAGTAGCCAGGGGTCAGTACTGGGCAACTGCTATTTGTTATCTATATCAATAACTTGGATTAGGATACACAAGGCATGATTAGTAAGTTTGTAGATGATACTTGTAGACAGTGAAGATGGTTATCAGGACTTAGAGGGATTTTGGTCAGCTGGGTAAGTAGGAAAATGGATGGCAAATGGATTTTAATTCAGATAAGTGTGAGGTATTGTGGGAAGGCAAATCAACAGAGGACAATAGCACAAGATGTTAGCGAAGCCATATATGGAATTTCGTTTTCAATTTGGGCTATCCTGTCAATGGAAAGGTGCCAGTAAGCTGGAAAGTGCAGGAAATATTTACGAGGATGTTTATGAGGGTCTAAATTTTAGGAGAGAAATTAAGTTATAATTCCATATTTCAAATGGCCTGTTACCATACTGTATGGCTGTATAATTGAAACAATGAACCCTTCAGTCTTCTGTTCCAATCTTCTTGCAATAAACACTGAACGCTGCACAATACGAGTTCTTTGGCCCATATTAATCTACTCCACAATCAATCTAATTCTTTCCTCCTACAAAATCATAACCCACCATTCTTTAACATCCATATGCCTAGCTAAATCTTTATTGTATCAGTCTCTACCACTCCTCGGAAGTGCACAAAATATAGAAACAGATAGCAAAAGTTATATAAAGCGGAAGAGGGTGGCTAAAGTCAATGTCGGTCCCTGGGAAGACGAGAAGGGGTAATTGATATTGGGTGATATGGAAATGGCTGAGACACTGAACAACCATTTTGTGTCGGTCTTCACTATGGAGGACACGTCTAATATGCCAAAGAAGGATGTTATAGACAAAATGGGAGGTGAGGACCTTGATAAAATCACTGTCACTAAAGAGATAGTGACGAACAAACTAGAGGGCCTAAAGGTAGATAGGTCCCTTGGTCCTGATGGGATGCATAACAGGGTGCTGAGGGAATTGATGGAGGTTATAGTAGAATGTTGGTAATCATTTACCAAAATTATCTAAACTCTGGGCAGGTCCCAGCGGACTGGAAGACAGCAAATGTCATGCCACTTTTTAAAAAAGGATGTGGGCAAAAGATGGGCAACTATAGGCCAGTTAGCTTAACACCTGTAGCTGGGAAAATGCTTGAAGCTGTCATTAAGGAAGAAATAGCAAAACATTTGAAAAGAATAGCTCCATTAGACAGACGCAGCATGGATTCAGAAAGGGCAGGTCCTGCTTGACAAACTTACTGGAGTTCTTTGAGGACATAATGAGTGCAGTGGGTAAAGGGGAACAGGTGGATGTCGTATACTTGGATTTTCAGAAGATGTTTGATAAGGTGCCCCACAAGAGACTTATTTAAAAAAACGGATGCACAGAGTCAGGGGAAGTGTATTGGCATGGATAGTGGATTGGTTAACCAATAGACGGCAGAGAGTTGGTATAAATGGGTGTTTCTCTGGTTGGCAGTCAGTGTTGAGTGGGGTGCCGCAGGGGTTGGTATTGGGCCTGCAGCTGTTCAACATTTACATTGATGATTTGGAAGAGGGGACTGAGTGTAGCGTAGCAAAATGACACTAAACTGAGTAGAAAAGCAAATTGTACAGCGGATGTGGAGAGTCTGCAGAGGGATATAGGTAGGTTAAGTGAGTGGGCCAAGGTCTTGCAGATGGAATACAACGCTGGTAAATGCGAGATCATCCACTTTGGGAGGAATAATAGAAGAGCAGATTATTGTTTAAACAGTGAAAGATTGTAGCATGCTGTTGTGCAGAGGGTCTTGGGAGTGCTTGTGTATGAATCACAAAAAGTTGGCTTGCAGGTACAACAGGTTATTAAGAAGGCAAACAGAATGTTGGCCTTCATTGCTAGAGGGATTGAATTCAAGAGCAGGGAGGTCATGCTGCAACTATACAGGGTACTGGTGAGGCTGCACCTGGAGTACTGTGTACAGTTCTGCTCTCCATACTTGAGGAAGGATATACTGGCTTTGGAGGCAGTGCAGAAGAGATTCACCAGGTTGATTCCAGAGATGAAGGGGTTAACCTATGAGGAGAGTTTGAGTCGCCTGGGACTATACTCTCTGGAATTCAGAAGAATGAGAAGGGATTCTATAGAAACATACAAAATTTTGAAAGGGATAGATAAGATAGAAGTAGGAAAGTTGTTTCCATTGGTAGGTGAGACTAGAACTAGGGGACATTGCCTCAAGATTCAAGGGAGAAGATTTAGGACAGAGATGAGGAGAAACTGTTTTTCCCAGAGAGTGGTGAATCTGTGGAATTCTCTGCCCAGGGAAGCAGTTGAGGCTTCTTCACTAAAAAGATACAGTTAGATAGATTTTTACATAGTAGGGGAATTAAGGGCAATGGGGAAAAGGCAGGTAGATGGAGCTGAGTTTACGGACAGATCAGCCATGATCTTATTGAATGGCAGGGCAGGCTCGATGGGCTGGACTGCCTACTCCTGCCCCTATTACTTAAGTTCTTATTCCAGGCACTTGTAATTCGAGTTTTAAAAAACCTACTGCTAATATCTTCCCTAAACTTTACTTTATCACCTTAAATGGATCCCCTCTTATATTGGCCACTTCTGCCTCAAGAAAAGATGCTGGCTGTCCTGTGTAAATATGCCCCTCATAATTATACAGACCTCTATCAAGTTGCTTCTCATCTTCCTTCAGTCCAAAGAGAAAAGTCCTAGCTCACTTGGCTTTGCATGTTAATTTTCAGTAATGGGACCCAGGTTCCATAAACATCAATCTCTGTTTAATAAATACTCCAGCTTTATTTGTCAAGTAGATAGGATCACATTTTTCCTCATTAAGTTCCGTTTGTCATGTCCCTTCACATTCATGTAGCTTGTCCCCACTCCTTTCACAATCATTACAAACAGACAGAGATTAGTGAATAGCAAGGGACCCAACACAATTGCTGCTGCACTGGTCACAGACTCCCAATTATTCCTTATGCTCCCATTCTACCGAATCAACTCTAGTATGGCACATTATCAAAGGCCTTCTGAAAGTCCAAATACACATCGTTTATCCTATTCTGCTCATTACAAGAAAGCTCTTAATTGATTAAATGCATTTTCTTTCACAATTCTCTGTCAACCACACCAATCTTTTTATCACAAGTATCCAGAACTGGCATACAGCTGATAAAGAATGAAACACCAACTTGAACTTGTCACAAAATGCCAGTAATGTACAATGTAACATTCACCATAAGACCTTCAACAAAATAATGCAGTTAGCAAAGATGAACTATTTAAGATACAGTATGAGGAAGAAAATCTAAGCCATTAGCTTCCTGTTCCCTTCCAGGTATCAAACTTCTGTGGAAGGCTCCTTTTGTTAATACTTTTCTCACGAGCAAGTGGCAGAACAATTTTCTCCTCAGACAAATTATGCTCACCCTGGTTCTCTGATGTCTCTTGCAACACGACAGTTCCAGTCCCGATAAAAATCATTTTCTTTGTCAAAATCATCATCTCCAATGGTGACATTGAATCGCTTCTCCTCAAAGTCTGGCTCCTGTTCCTTTCTGATGGTGGCTTTCTTCAACATCTGAAAATAAAAAGAGCAGAAACTGAGTAGATACCAGATATTTTAGTAGCAACTCAGCAGGTTTCTCACAATCCATCGGTCTTTTTGTCCCCCACAACCCCACATACATTGAACCTCATGTAATTTGTTTGATGCCTTAATTGCAATATTTTAAATATGAGCTGCAATTATCGTTGCCGATGACATAAGCTACAAACAAGGGCCACTTTTGGTACACCAACTTCCACGCGACAGTGTGGTTCAATTCATTGCCAGAATTCGTACCTCAACGCAGAGAATAGAACCAGGACAGCACTTCAGAAAAGGATTAAGGGAGAGCTACACATTGTAAGAGCAATGCTCTGCTATCAGAGATAAGAATAATAAGTTATTTTGTATTATCTGGGGCACATTATTATTTACCTCTTTTGCATGCCGCAGGCCTCTCTCCCATGCACTTTCTGCTGGAGGCTCCAATGGAATAGGAGGCATCAATTCTTCAATTACTGGAGCTCCCTAGTCCCAGGAGAAAATAAACCTATGTTAAACCACATGCTGTCAATACTGTCAGTAAGTGTACACATCTGAGAAATCAATGTCTGAGGCCAGGCAGAACCTACAGCTCATCTTAATAAAGGGCAAAGACTTCTTTTGGCAACTGCAGAGGGCACCAGAGGTATGAAACTAAATTTTATACATCTAGCCAATATACATGTATACACCTAGCCAACATATCTATTTCCACATACATGCACTCTACACCCAGAAAACCAACAGTTCCCTGGCCCCAACCATCCTATCTGAATCCAACAGAGGCCTTCTCTAAGGAAGTCTAATACTGCAAGATTAAATTCCAAAATATAACCAGAAGATGGTGCCAGCGATTCTTGCTACTGAAGGCAACATCATCAAGACACTTTACAAATCAACTTCTTTCACTTCTTTAGCAACATTTTTCTTTAAGATGTAGTTCTGTTACTGTTGGAGCCTGTTATCTACATTCTGCCATTGTGCTTTTATGCCAATCGGGTGATCTGCTGCTTCGCTGTCTGCGACAGGGTTCACGAGCAAAGCATACAACATGGAGGCAGAAAAGCCTGGAGACAGGGCACGAGCCTGTGATCAACCATCTCTCACTGATTTCACCGAGGAAGACTGAAATCATTGAGGCAGATGCAGAGGGCGAGTGAGTGTTCAGCACCATCTACTTGCCTCTCAATCACTGCTGCCGGAAAAGATGTCTACATGTGGAGGTCTCTCTCTCTCTCTCTGTGCTGTCAAAGGATGGTGTCGGAAAATGTTTGTTTGCCATGGTTTGCAGATTTGGACTCTAATTCAGGTTTATGATGTGTTTTAGTTCTGGTCACTCTTTTTTTTGTTACTACTTTTGGGTGATTATTAAACCAGGGTGGCCTGCAGATAATGAACACTAAGCTGAACTGAAATATGCCTTTTGATTTTGTTTTATAGCTTATGTTTTTGCTCTTTTTTTGTTGCCATTTCCACTTTTTTTGTGTGTGAGGGTATTGTTGCTTTTCTTTCAACAGGTTGGGACAATGGCTCTTTTTCATGTCTGTCTGTCGGGAAGATGAATTTCAGGGCTGTATGCCGCATACATAACCAATGTACTTTGAATCTTTGATAATCTGGCACACACTCATGGTATTCAATGACTGACAAAGCCAGAACAAGACAGTAGATAGATAAGTATGGCAAAAATACAGGTTTTAACTCTGCTAACAAGTACATATGAGGAACCTTTCCCTACAACTCTTTTTACTCAACAGCATCCCCTGCAGGTAGCTTCCAGCAACTGCAGTGCTTGGTGAGACTGAAGACGAAAGCTTGGGGCATTAAGGTGATCTGCATGTGAAGCTTCATGTAAGGAAATTTCAGGTTTCAGAATCAGAATTAATATCAGAATATGTCATGAAATTGTTGTTTTACAGCAGCAGCTCATTGTGATGTATAGTAATAAAACTATAAACTACAATAAATATATATTTAGATACATTATATATATTAAATACATTATATATTTATATATACACAATAAATATATATTTAAAATGATTAAGTAAGAGGGTAAAATATACTGAGGTGGTATTCATGGGTTCATTCTCCATTCAGAAATCTGATGGTGAAGGGAAAATAGTTCCTGGAACATTGAGTGTGTGTCTTCAGGCTCCTTGATGAGAGCAATGAGAAGAGATGGGTGATGGGGGCCCTTAATGAAGGACGCCACTTTTTGAGTCAACACCTTTTGAAGGTGTCCTGGATGCTGGGGAGGCTAGTGCCCATGACGGAGCTGGCTCAGTTTACAACTTTCTGCAGCTTTTTCCAGTCCTGTGCAGTGGATCATCCATACGAGATAGCAATACACCAATTAGAATGCTCCCCACGGTACACCTGTAGAAATTTGCGAGCGTCTTTGCTGACAAACTATTTCTCCCAAATTTCTAATGAAATATAGCTGCTGTAATGAGTGCCTTCTTAGAATTGAAGCAATACACTGGGCCCAGGTTTAAATTGTGTTATGGAACTATTCTGAAGATTCTGTACCTGAGTGGGTACAGAAAGCTTGTGCCGACCAACTGACTAGTACGTTGTCTTCTGCACTCTGATTGTACTTCCTAGTTGGGCAGTCTTTCACTGGTTCTGATATAATTATTATTCTATAAATTTATTGAGTATGCCCACAAGAAAATGAATCTCAGTGTTGTATATGGTGACATATAAGTGCGTTGATAATAAAATTTACTTTGAATTTTGAAGTAATTAAGACTTGCAAATTTCTACATACGATGGAGGACATTTTGACTAGTTGCATCACCTCCTAATATGGAGCCTCCAATGCACATGATCACAACAGGCTGCAGAGGATTGCAGACTCAGCTAGCTTCATCATGGCCACTGCCGCCATCGAAGAGAGCCTAAAAAAGGTGGCATCCATCACTAAGGACCCACACCATCTGGAACATGTCTTTTTCTTGTTAATACCATCAGGTCAGAGCTTGACCAACCTGAGACCCACAGACAATAATTTAGGAACAGTTTCTTCCCTTTCACCATCAGATTTCATCAATCCATAACCCCATGGGCACTACCTTTTTACTACCTTTATTGCTCTATTTACTTTTATAATTTATACTAATCTTACAACTATGCACTGCACTGCTTCTAAAAAACAAATTTCATATTAAATATAATAAATTTGATTCTGACTGATTTGAACCTTAATATAACTGCTCCAAATTCCCAAATATCAAAAAATCCTGCACTCATACACAATCTCAATGTAGTTAACTCCTACTCAGGAATGGATAAAAAGTCATACAGACTGAATTGCTTGCAGATTGCAAATCAACTCCTTGCAAGTACTTGAAGCCAGGTAGATGATTAGGTGTGTGCTGGAGCCATGGATTGATAGAGTGCCTGATGTACAGCTGGATCCTGGGTTGGAACCAGGGACCTGGAATGCAGTTAGATGTATGCCCATGTTCACATACATGTTGGAGAAAATGGGCAATCATGTGAAGGCAGTTGTTCTCATCTTGGACCCCTGCCTCCCTTACCAATAGATCAGTAGTGTTCTGTGAAGCCTAGGTGCTAGTAGTATCCAATGGATATGTCACATTAAAGGGTTAATGTATGGGGAGCACTGATGGTTCCAGGCCTGTACTTGAAGCTTAGAAGGGGATCTCACTGAAACCTATTGAATATTGAAATACCTAGAAAGAGTGGATGTGGAGAGGATGTTTCCTATAATGGGTGAGGTTTGGACCAGAGGGCACAGCCTCAAAAGAGGGACACCCATGATGAGGAACATTTTTAGCCAGGGGTTCGTGTATCTGTGGAATTCATTGGCAATGTGAAGACCAAGTCATTGGGTATATTTAAAGTGGAGGTTGATAAGTTCTTGATTAGTCAGGGCATCAAAGGTTACGGGGAAAAGACGATAGGATTGAGAGGGTTAATAAATCAGCCATGATAGAATGGTGGAGCACCCGATGGGCCAAATGGCCTAATTCTGCCCCTGCATTTTATTAAAGGAAGCCATAGGGCCAACATCCATTTTGCAATAGAATTTCTCTAAAATGTTGAAATTGACACCACATCCACCACTTGCATTGGCAGCTCATTCCACACTCTCACCACCCACTGAATGAAGAAGTTTCCCCTCAAGTCCCCCTTAAACTTCTAACCTTTCACCTTTAAACCATGACCACTTGTTGTAGTCTCACCCAATCCTCAGTGAAAAAGCCTGCTTGCATTTACCCTATTTATATCCCTCATAATTTTGTATACATCTATCAAATTTCCCCTCAAACTTCTACGTTATAGAGAATAAAGTCCTAACCTATTCAACCTTTCCCTATAACTCAAGTCCCCAAGTCCTGGTAACATCCTTGTAAATTTTCTCTGCATCCTTCCAGTTTATTCTGGGCTCAATAATAACTCCTCTTACTGTAACTTTATTTGACTTAGGATTTAAACTTGAACTTTATAAACTCGACTTCCAAACAGCAGCATCTCAAGATTTCACAAATATGGTTAAAATATGTACTCACCAAGACATGAGTTTCCTGGAAAGAAGACAAGAAGAAAGGGTGTTAATACTGAAACAATCAAGTAATTTATGTTTCTGAACTGGAGTAACTTGTGCTGTTGGATCAGTGGTGGCTACTATAAACTGCTCCATGTGTGACACCAGCTCTCTTGGCACAGTAGCAGAGCACCATTGACCCAGGTTCAATTCCCACCACTGTACGTAAGAAGTTGGTACATTCTCCCCTTGACCATGTGGGTTTCCTCTGGGTGCTCCAGTTTCCTCCCACATTCTAAAGGCATACAGGTTAGGGTTCGTAAGCTACGTTGGTTAGCTAGCATGTTATGTTGGCACTGGAAGCATGGCAACTCTTGTGGGCTGCCTCAGCACATCTGCAGGCTGTGTTGATCATTAACGCAAAACAATAAATTTCACTGTGTTTCAATGTGCATGTGACAAATTTAAAGCTAATGTTTTTCTTTTTAAAAGATAAAATCTTTAAGATCTTGGTGCTAAGCTTTTCTCTGTATGGGTGTGTACAACAGAAGCTCAGGGAGCTACACAATTTGCTCACCTTCCAACTAACATTAAACTGCTAATACAAATAGATTCAGGGCTCACCATTAAGGGTAGTGCACAGTTGAGAAACACCTGCCCCAAAGCTCCATCCTATTAATACTGACAACAAACCAACAGATTAAAGCCACAGTCCTAATGGGGTAGAACTAGGGGTCTCAGGCCCAGAGGGCCAACATCCAAAGGGATAAATCTAGCGGAACAGTTTTTCCAGCCTTGATGTTTACATCTTCACCTGGTGACTTAAAATCAGATTTCCTTTTGAGCTTCTTATAGACTGGAGATACAATAATGCATGAGCAAGTTTTATTTAATTTACATTGAGTAGTGATAGTAGTCAGTGTATAGCTTTTTTTAAACATTGGGAGGTGGGGGTGTGTGTGTGTGTATGTGTGTGTGCGCGCGCACGCATATTTGGACAGACATATATTTGGAAACCAAGTTTGAACTCACGATCAGCTCTTTCACAGTAGTGTATGTGGGGTATACTAAACATCTGGAAGGTCTCTACTAACCTGCTCAAGAACAATGCCTTCCCCTGAACCCTAATGCCTTCACCATCGCTTTGGGAGATTTTAACAAGTCTAGCCTGGAAAAAAATCACTAAGCAATTACCATCAACAGATCACTTGCAATACCAGAAGAAACAACATACTGGACCATTGTTACACCACCATCAAGAATGCCTACCGTGCTATTCCATTTCTCACTTCGGGAAGTCTGATCACCTAGCTGTGCTTCTACTCCCTGAGTATAGGCAGAGACTGAAGACTACAGCACCAGCAGTGAGGACCAAGAAGGTATGGAAGCACAGGAGCACCTACCGGACTGTATTCAGGGATCCATCTTTGAATCTGGATGAGTATGCTGCAGTTGTTACCGACTTCACAAACACCTGGGTGGATGAGTATGTGCCTACAAAGACTTACTATACATTCCCAAACCAAAAGCCATGGATGAACCAGGAGGTACACTGTCTGCTGAACACTAGATCTGTGGCAACCCAGGCCTGTACCAAAAAACCAGGTATGATTTGTGGAGGGCTACGTCAAGGGCGAAGGGACAATTTCGAACAAGGTTGGAGGCAATATCAGATGCATAGCAACTCTGGCAGGGGCTCCAAGGCATTACTTCTAACAAAGCGAAACTCAATAGTATGAATGGCAGTGATGCTTCACTACCAGATGAACTCAACGGCCTTCTATGCACATTTTGAAAGGGAGAACACAACTACAGCTGTGAAGATCCCTGCTGCACCTGATGACCCTGTGATCTCTGTCTCAGAGGCCGATGTTAGACGGTCTTTAAAGAGAGTGAACCCTCGCAAGGCAGAAGGTCCTGATGGAGTACCTGGTAAGGCTTTGAAAATCTGTGCCAACCAACTAGCAGGAGTATTCAAGGACATTTTCAAACTCTCACTGCTACGGGCAAAAGTTCCCACTTGCTTCAAAAAGGCAACAATTATACCAGTGCCTAAGAAGAATAATGTGAGCTGCCTTAACGACTATCGCCCGGTAGCACACACATCGACAGTGATGAAATGCTTTAGAGAGGTTGGTTATGACTAGACTGAACACCTGCTCAGCAAGGACCTGGACCCATTGCAATTTGCCTTTCGTCACAATAGGTCATCAGCAGACACAAATCTCCATGGCTCTTCACACGGCTTTAGACCACCTAGGCAACATGAACACCTACGTCAGGATGCTGTTCACCAACTATAGCTCAGTATTTAATACCATCATTCCCACAAGCCTGATTGAGAAGTTGCAGAACCTAGGCCTCAGTACCTCCCTCTGTAATTGGATCCTTGACTTCCTAACTGGAAGACCATAGTCTATGGTGATAACATATCCTCTTCGCTGACGATCAACACTGGCGCACCTCAGGGGTGTGTGCTTCGCCCACTGTTCTACTCTCTGTATACACATGACCAAGGAGATGGTGGTGGACTTTAGGAGATCTAGGCCTCATATGGAGCCAGTGATCATTAATGGAGAATGTGTGGAGCAGGTTAAGACCTACAAGTATCTGGGAGTACAGTTAGACAAGAAGCTAGACTGGACTGCCAACACAGATGCCTTGTGCAGGAAGGCACAGAGTCGACTGTACTTCCTAAGAAGGTTGGCGTCATTCAATGTCTGTAGTGAGATGCTGAAGATGTTCTATAGGTCAGTTGTGGAGAGCGCCCTCTTCTTTGTGGTGGCGTGTTGGGGAGGAAGCATTAAGAAGAGGGACGCCTCACGTCTTAATAAGCTGGTAAGGAAGGCGGGCTCTGTCGTGGGCAAAGTACTGGAGGGTTTAACATCGGTAGCTGAGCGAAGGGCGCTGAGTAGGCTACGGTCAATTATGGATAACTCTGAACATCCTCTACATAGCACCATCCAGAGACAGAGAAGCAGTTTCAGCGACAGGTTACTATCGATGCAATGCTCCTCAGACAGGATGAAGAGGTCAATACTCCCCAATGCCATTAGGCTTTACAATTCTACCGCCAGGACTTAAGAACTTTTTAAAAGCTATTATTAATGCTTTTTGAGATAGTGATTTAGATGCATATCATATTTTTTACTGTTAAGTATTGTATGTAATTAGTTTTGCTACAACAAGTGTATGGGACATTGGAAAAAAAGTTGAATTTCCCCATGGGGATGAATAAAGTATCTATCTATCTATCTATCTATGACTGTGTGGCTAGGCATAACTCAAATACCATCTACAAATTTGCTGACGATACAACCATTGTTGGTAGAATCTCAGGTGGTGCCAAGAGAGCACACAGGAGTGAGATATGCCAACTCGTGGAATGGTGCCGCAGCAACAACCTGGCACTCAACGTTAGTAAGACGAAAGAGCTGATTGTAGACTTCAGGAAGGGTAAGGCGAAGGAACACATACCAATCCTCATAGAGGGATCAGAAGTGGAGAGAGTGAGCAGCTTCAAGTTCCTGGTTGTCAAGATCTCTGAGGATCTAACCTGGTCCCAACACATCGATGTAGTTATAAAGAAGGCAAGACGACGGCTATAATTTATTAGGAGTTTGAAGAGATTTGGCATGTCAACAAATATACTCAAAAACTTCTATAGTTATACTGTGGAGAGCACTCTGACAGGCTGCATCACTGTCTGGTATGGAGGGGCTACTGCACAGGACTGAAATAAGCTGCAGAGGCTTGTAAATCTAGTCAGCTCCATCTTGGGCACAAGCCTACAAAGTACCCAGGACATCTTAAGGGAGCAGTGTCTCGGACAGGCAGCGTCCATTATTAAAGACCTCATCATCCCAGAACTAATGCACACTGTCTGTGAATGCTACAGCCATTATTAGGTTTTCATAGAAACCTGTGGTTGGGATCATAGAGAGATCTTATTAATCAATACAAAAATCCCATGCAAAAAAATCTCTGCCTTAAATACACCCAAAGACCGAGCCTCCACAGCTACCTGTGGTATCAAATCCCACAAATTTACCACCCTCCAGCTAAAGAAATTTCTCTGCATCTCTGTCTTAAATGGACATCCCTCTATCCTGAGGCTGTGCCCTCTTGTCCTAGACTCTCCCATCAATGGAAACATCCTTTCCAAATCTACTCTGTCTAGGCCTTTCAACATATGAAATTTTCAATGAGATTCCCCCCTCCCCCTCACCCTTCTAAATTCCATCAAGTACAGACCCTGAGCCATCAAACGTTCCTCATAAGATTACAGGAATCATCCTTGTAAACCTCCTCTGAACCCTCGCATCTTTTTTTACATAAGAAGCCCAACACTATTCACAACACTCAAGGTGAGGCCTCATCAGTGCTTTATAAAGCCTCAGCATTACATCCTTGCTCTTGTACTTTAGACCCCTTGAAATCAATGCTAACATTGCATTTACCTTTCTCACCACTTGTTCTGCACAAGGACTCCCAGGTCCCTTTGCATCTCAGATTTTTGTATTTTCTCCGTTTAGAAAATAGTGTGCACATCTACTTCTTCTACCAAAGTGCATGGCCATGCATTTTCCAACATTGTGTTTCATTTGCCACTCTCTTGCCCATTCTCATAATCTGTCCAAGTCTTTCTGCAGCCTTCCCTTTTCCTCAACACTACCTGCCCTCCACCAATCTTCATATCATCTGCAAAGTTGGCAACAAAGCCATCTGTTCCATCTATATCATTGATATATAACATAAAAAGCAGTCCCAACAGCAAACCCCGTGGAATACCACTAGTCACTGGCAGCCAACCAAAAACGGATCATTTTATTCCCATTTGCTGCCTACTACTAATCAGACAATGCTCCAACCATGCCAGGAACTTTTCTGTAACACCATGGGCTCTTAACTTGGTAAGCAACCTCATGTGTGCCACCTTGTCACAAGGCCTTCTGATATTTCAAATTACAACATCTACTGCATCCCCTTTATCTATCCTACTTATAATCTCCTCAAATAATTCCAACAGGTTCAACAGGCAAGATTTTCCCTTAAGGAAACCATGCTGATTTTGTACTATATTGTCCTATGTCACCAAGTACTCCATAACCTCATTCTTAACAATTCAGTGCAACATCTTCCCAACCACTGAGGCTAAGTGGTCTATAATTTCCTTTCTGCTACCTTTCTCCTTTCTTATAGAGTGGAGTGACATTTGCAATTTTCCAGTCATCCAGAACCATGCCAGAGTCCAAAGATTCTTGAAAGAATATTACCAATGCCTCTGTAACACTACCTCCTTCAGGACCAAAGGATGTAGCTCATCTGGACCGGGTAACTTATTCACCTTTTGGTCTTTCAGCTTTTTAAGTACCTGCTTCCTTGTAATAGTAACTGCACGCACTCTTCTTCCTTCACACCCTTCAACGCCTGGCAAACCGCTAGTAATTTACAGTGAATGTCCCCAAGAAAATGAATGTCAGGATTGTATTTTATTTATTTACAGAGCCGAATCGGCTCTCCTGGCCCTTCGAGCCGGGCTGGCCAGTAATCCCCCGACTTAATCCTAGCCTAATCACAGGACAATTTACAATGACCAATTAACTGACTACCCGATAGGGCTTTGGACTTTTGGAGGAAACTAGAGCACCGAGAGGAAACCCACGTGGTCACGAGGAGAACATACAAACTCCTTACAGGCAGCGGCAGTATATGATGACATTTATGTACTTTGATATTAAAGTTACTTTCAACTTTGAAAGCAGAATCTACAAATGATTTTAATTGGACATGCTGACTTACCCAAGGATTCGCCTGCATCAGTGGGTGAGGTCCTAGGTGATGTCCTCCATTAGGTGAGAAAGGATCAGGTTTGGCTATCAGTGAGTAGTTTCCTTTGTCATTAATTCCCGGATGGATAAACCGACAATTATTTCCCCAAGTGCAGTTACCTACAAAACAATCTTATCAGGAGGTGGAATAACCAAAATGTAACTGTTGAAGTACATTTCAATCCAAAATAACAAGGAAAACATAAACAGAAAAATCAACTAATCAGAGCTTTGTTTCATCTGAATATGTACACTTAAACCTTTCATTAGCAGATGCATGCTCTTGATCTTTCTCTCTCCGTCTTGTCCTGGTTGCCAACCCCAGTTCACTCTGCAACCCACCCAGTAACTCAACAAATGGCAGATGGAATTTAATGCAGATAAGTGCAAGGTTTTGCACTTCAGTAGGACCAATCAGGGTGGTTCTTGCACAGTGAATGGAAATACACTGAACAGAGCTGTAGAACATAGGGATCTGGGAATACAGGTCCCTAATTCATTGAAAGTGGCATTACAGATATATAGGGTCATAAATAAAGCTTTTGGCAAATAGGCCTTCATAAATCACAGGAGATTAAATGTTATGTTGAGGTTGGGTAAGACATTGATGAAGCCTAATTTGAAGTATTGTATGCAGTTTTGATCACCTACCTACAGGAAAGATGTAAGCAAGGTTAAAAGAGTACTGAGAAAATTTGCAAGGATGTTACCGGGTCAGGAGACCTGAGTTATAAGGAAAGATTGAATAGGTGTGGACTTTACTCTTTGAAACAAAAAAGATTGAGAGCAGACAATATACAAAATTATGAGAATAGATAGGGTAAATGCAAGCATGCTTTTTCCACTGAGGGTGGGTAGGACTATGACCACAGGTCATAGGTTATAGGTAAAAGGTGTTAAGTTTAAGGGGAACATGAAGGGAAACTTCTTCACTAACAGGGTGGTGAAGAGTGTGGGACAAACTACCAGCATAAGTGGTACTTGAGAGTCGATTGCAATGTTTAAACTAAGTTTGGATAGGTACAGGTTTCCTCCGCTATTCGAAGGTACAGCGTTCCTATGAAACTGTTTGTAAGCCAAAATGTCGTAAAGCGGAGAAGCAATTACCATTAATTTATATGGGAAAACTTTCTGAGCGTTCCCAGACCCAAAAAAATAACCTACCAAATCAAACCAAATAACACATAAAACCTAAAATAACACTAACATATTGTAAAAGCAGGAATATGATATGATAAATATACAGCCTATATAAAGTAGAAATATTGTACGTATGGTGTAGTTTCACTTATCAGATCGAGAAGACAGCGAGCCAAAATCGATTTGGAGAAGAAAAAAATCGGCACATACACGCATACGTACGTACACGCATGCGCACACAACTCCCCGCACAAGGCTTCATGGTCATGGTAGTCTTTCTCGGAGTAAACACACGTATAAAGTGGGTGTCTTTTTTGGTAAAAAATCCTCTTTGGTTAGCGAAAACAGGTGCTAATGTAGCAACACACACAAAATGCTGGTGGAACACAGCAGGCCAGGCAGCATCGATAGGGAGAAGCGATGTAGGTCTTTCATAACAGCGAGCTGTCGTAAAGTGAACATTCGGAAAACAGGGGCCACCTGTACATGGATGGCAGGGTATGGTGGGCTATGGTCCTGATGCAGGTCAATTGAAGTAGATAGTTTAAGTGGTTAGGCCAAAGGAACTATTTCTGTGCTGTGCTTTTCTTTGACTCAATAAAAGACTCTTTCCTCCCTTTCAGGCAAAAATACATCAAACCTCATCAACTTTCAAACTACTTCTCTAGATCTCCCTCCCCCTTCCTTACCTTCCTCTAACCACCCCATCATCCCTCCCCCAGACTATACTTCTCCATGTTATCACAATCCATTCAGATTTACTCCACTCTGATCCCAATTAGTTTTCAGTGTCATCATCACCTTTGTCCCAATAAATCCTGGGCCTGAGCACTATTTTCAGCTCCCTGCTGTTCTCTTTAAGCACAAGTCTTCAACTCTCATTCTGAATCCTTTCTCCCTGTCTTTTGGCTTCCCTATTCAGATAGACCCATCCCTCTGGTCCCTTCTCTAGATCTATTCCTCATCAGCTGCAGGCATCAATTAGACCATCTCAATTGTCCTTCACTTGCACTACAGCCCAACTTTCAGCATTCTATTTATCAAGCACCAAACTCATCATCATCAAGGTTGGTGCTCTTGTGCTTTGGAGCAGTAATAACTATTGACAGACTTGGACAATAACTCCCATCCACTTCATAATGTACTGGTTAGGCACAGGAGTACATTCAGCCAGACACTCATTCCACCGAGATGTAACACTGAGCGTCATAGGAAGTCATTCCTGCCTGTGGCCATCAAACTTTACAACTCCTCCCTCGGAGTGTCAGACACCCTGAGCCAATAGTCTGGTCCTGGACTTATTTCCTCTTGGCATGATTAACTTAGTATTATTTAATTATTTATGGTTTTTATATTGCTATATTTCTACACTATTCTTGGTTGGTGCGGCTGTAACGAAACCCAATTTCCCTCAGGATCAATAAAGTATGTCTGTGTGATTTTGTGGAGTCTGAACTCCAGCTCCCTCAAACTTCTCCGTGCCTCTTTTCGATCATGACCCCTCTAATGAGGACAGCTGTCTCCAAGCTGTCATTGACCTCATTCCTCCGGAGGTCTTTCCTTCACAACTTTCTATATCAGTAGTCTGAGCTAACCACTTCTATCTTCTACAAACAGAACTATTCTAGCAGATGCCCAAGACTTTTTTTTCTTACTTGGAATCTATTTCTTTGTTCAACCTTCTCCCACATACATTTGTGATGTCATCGTATTATTATATATTTGCACCTAATGTATATACTGCTGTCTTAGACCATGGAACTGTACAGTACAGGAACAGGCCTGTAACAAATTTAACTAAATCTCTCTGCCTGCAAATGATCCACATCTCTCCATTCCTTACATATTCATGTGGCTACCTAAAAGCCCTTTAAATGTTACTTTGGCATCTGTTTTCTGATGCTGATCATGAACAAGCAACAGCCCCTGAAGTAACCAACTAGCCATAATCTTCCCAGATGGCAATGGTTTATTCCTCTGCATTTTGCTCTTCTTAACAAATACTCAGTCCACACGAGTATCTGACCCCAATCCCATGTGCTCTAACTTTAATAACCTCTTTTTTCCAAAACTGAGCCATAATGTATGACATAGAACACTGTCCTTCAACGAGATTGTGGCAGGTCTTACTGTAACCACAATTCCTATCTAGTGTTATGACCCCAGCCCCCTCCTTTGTGAGATTCGCAAGAGCCCTAGTCAAGGGGGGGTCAAATGACCCAAGAGAGAGAGGGAGACGTGCTGACCACGTTCCCCAGGGAAGCAGAATAAAGCGGCTCTTTGACTATTGTCTCATGAAAACCACGTGTAAAGCCCTCGGGCAAAGTGGGCTGGTCGCTCAACAAGACAAAAGCCTCGGACATAGCCATTGTCTTGGGAGACACCTTTGTGGGATAAGGAATTGGCCTACGTGCAAAATCTCAGGGCAATGTGAGATGGGTGATGGGGGAAGGATTGCCTCGCCCCCCTACCCTGATGGACATCTACAACCCTGCCAGTCCAGATAAAAGGTGGGCTGCCGAGGCGGGGCGCCAGACGCACCAGAAGATACGCGAGAATTCCTGCGACTGCGTTTAGAGAGCGACAGCCGGTGGTGGGGTTCGTGTGCGTCCTTCCCTTGCCTGGGATTGGCGACCTCACCACGGAAGAACGGCCTAGCTACAGGGGAAGCCACAGATGAGAGTCCATTCCCCAACGAGACTTCCGACTACCTCCTACAGGTTGGAAAACCTGTCGGGTAACTGTTTCATTCTCTCTCTCTTTCTAACAAAAGTGCACCAACGCGACACCACAACCGACGGCGGCTGGTGGAACTGCAGTGACCGCAAAAAGACTTTTAAATATCCAGTAAACAATATATATCTACATTACCCCTAGACAACTGTAGAGCTTATTTCTGATTGATTATTACTATACTTGTGCTTTAGATTGAGTTGTGACGACGTATATGATCTGAATGTTTTGTATTAACCATATGTTTGTGCCCCTTTATAAATAAAAACGTTTGAAAATAGTAGCATCAGGCTTCGGTGGATCCATCTATCTTTGCTGGAAAATTACCCGGTTACTGGGGAACGTAACACTAGTCACTGTAACCTTTCACCCCTTTGCTTATACATTCTTTCCAAAATTTGCTGCCTCATCTGCTGACATTGAATTCAGTCTATTGGAGGACAGCTGTTCTCATCTCCAGTCAGAGTTCCTTACTGATCATCAATATCCTTGTCAAATCGCACGAGAGTGACGAGGCAAGTAGGATCACTAATACCAATGAATTACAAACTTTCATTCAAAGCAATTAAGAGTAATTTTTATATAAGAACAACACTTACAACTGCCCCTAGAAGCATACTACAGCACATCTTCATAGGAAAGAATTTATTGGCATTGTTACCAGGTTGATTCCAGAGATGAAGGGGTTAACCTATGAGGAGAGATTGAGTTGCCTGGGACTGTACTCTCTGGAATTCAGAAGAAGGAGAAGGGACCTTATAGAAACGTACAAAATTTTGAAAGGGATAGATAAGATAGAAGTAAAAAAGTTGTTTCCATTGGTAAGTTAGACTAGAACGAGGGACATTGTCTCAAGATTCAGGGGAGAAGATTTAGGACTGAGATGAGAAGAAACTGTTTTTCCCAGAGAGTGGTGAATCTGTGGAATTCTCTGCCCAGGGAAGCAGTTGAGGTGTCTTCACTAAATAAATTTAAGATACAGTTAGATAGATTTTTACATAGTAGGGGAATTAAGGATTATGGGGAAAGGCAGGTAGATGCAGCTGAGTTTACGGACACATCAGCCATGATCTTATTGATTGCCGGGGCAGGCTCAATGGGCTGGATGGCCTACTCCTGCTCCTATTTCTTATGTTCTTATGTTCATTGGAACTACTTGTTACATCATCTCTCCCACAAGTGCAAAGCTGTTATAGAATTAAAATTCAAAAAAAAAATTTGCAATTACAAGTTGATATTATTATGAGAGAGCTGTGAACTTTGAGATTGATGTATTGTCCAAGCTGCTTGAATATGTATCTTTAAGGAGTTATCATCAGAAAGCACTGATGGAGATAGTTTCTGGTCATTTCGATTAATTATTGTAGTTGTATTGAAAGGTTCTCAGGTGGCGATTACCTTTAATGAAGAATCTGCAGATGGGCTTTGGCCGGACTTTCCTCTCATTGGGATCTTTCACTTCACCTTCCTCCAGATCATCATCCTAGCAATAGGGGAAGAAAAGGTCACAACAGAATCCAAGAAAATAAATGGGAAAACAGCAATTCAACACGGTAAGAAAATGAGGAACAGAAATAGAGCAATCATGCAGGAGCAGGTCCTTTGGCCCACCATGCTTGCATTGACAGTGATGCCAAGCTGCACTAATCTCATCTGCCTACACATGGTCCAAGTTCCTCTAATTCCTGCTTATTCATATAGATACATGTTATCTCCTTATGCCTTCTTCAACATGCAGTTCATCACTGTGATATCTTTAACTTAGTACCTATTTCCTACATTATATACCTTGATTCCCTTTCCTTCTACAAACCCCATTTCCAGAAAAGTTGGGATATTTTCCAAAATGCAATAAAAACAAAAATCTGTGATATATTAATTCACGTGAACCTTTATTTAACTGACAAAAGTATAAAGAAAAGATTTTCAATAGTTTTACTGACCAACTTAATTGCATTTTGTAAATATACACAAATTTACTAAGTTTGAAGATGACACAAACTTGTTTAGGAGATGACACCTAACTGCGATTCCTTTACTTGCGTCTTCGGAACAGCTCTATCTCTATTTTTCTTTCAGAGTTCTTTTAAAGACCCTGACCTGGAGTTACACGCTGACTTCAGTTCTTTGCGGGAATGGGACCCACTCTTTGAGGTCTCACGACTGGCCGCTATTTGACATACCAAGGAAGACTAGCTGGATTAGCTCGCCTTTGGGGTTCTGGGATTTCGTGACTCTGTTGGTGGACGGACTTGAAGTCAGTGCCTCCGCAGGAAATCGGTGTGTTGTGGGGGGAGGGAAGTTCAAAAGCAGCAAATAAAAACACAAAATGCTGGCAGAACTCAGCAGGCCAGACAGCATCTATGGGAGGAGGTAGTGACGACATTTAGGGCCGAAACCCTCCTGATGAAAGGTTTCAGCCCGAAACATCGTCACTACCTTCTCCCATAGATGCTGTCTGGCCTGCTGAGTTCTGCCAACATTTTGTGTTTTTATTTATTTCCAGCATCTGCAGATGCACTCGTGTTGCCATCAAAAGCAGCAAGCTGGCTGCTGGCTGTGTGCCCAAAGACCTGAGTTCCTCGGTCACAGAGCACCCAAAAAGCAATGCATCAGACTTTTAACATTGTAAATCAGTGAGTTATTTGTTATGTCTCCCTCTCCCTGTGAAATGGGGACACCTCTTTTTCTCCTGTTGGGGAGAGAGAGAGAGAGCCTGTGGTATGTCAAATTACTGGGTGAACAAGTAGTCTTTGGGGTACTACAAGTGTGTCTTTATTGATGCTTTGCTGCATGCTTCAGTGCTCGGTGGGGAGTGCTGATGTTTGTTTTTGCTTGTGTGGGGGGGAGATTGTTGCTTTGTTGCTGCTTATGCATGCGGGGGAGCTGGGGCGAGCTTTGGGGTTCTAAATGTTCAACTGTCATTATTCTTTGGGGCACTCCTCTTTTTTGGATGGTTGCAAAGAAAAAGAATTTCAGGATGTATATTGTATACATTTCTCTGACATTAAATGTTCCTTTGAAAACTTGCTGGAGTTGTGTACAGTCAAGAAGGTTGTCAAAGGATACATCAGAGGAATCTCAGGGTCAAGTCTATAACTGCCTGAAAGTAACAATACTAGTAGCAGAGTAACAAAGGTGGTACTGTGGCGACCCACTTCCCAGCGCACTCGAACCGGCTCACAAAGTGGTGCGCACCGGCGTTGAGGCCGGTCCCAAAAAGGGCGCCAAGCCTTCTTCACCAGCAAGGGGAAAAGCCCGCGCACGGCACGGGACAGGACTGTGAATATGCGCCGCCTACAGCATTCCCACCCAGGGAGGGCGGGAATAGGAAGGCTTTAAAGCGAGGCCGCGAAGTTTGAATAAACCTCTTTTGCAACTGCAACTCACCGACTACGTGTCGTTATTTCAGCGCTGCGTGTAGCACGCCGCTACAATTGGTGACCCCAACGGCCCAAACAATATTTGGACCGGAGATGAACGACGCCGCATCTGTTCATGCAGTTTCGTTAAAACTGCCAAGCTTCTGGACGCTGCGACCTCACCTATGGTTCCAGCAAGCAGAAGCCCAATTCCACATTCGGCAGATAACCTCAGATGCCACACGTTACTACTATGTGGTGAGCTCCCTCGACCAGGAGACAGCCACCCAGGTTGAGGAGTTCATACAGTCGCCCCCGGAGGACGGCAAATACACAGAATTCAAAGCCCTGCTCATAAGCCCTCTTCTTTGTGGTGGCGTGTTGGGGAGGAAGCATTAAGAAGAGGGACGCCTCACGTCTTAATAAGCTGGTAAGGAAGGCGGGCTCTGTCGTGGGCAAAGTACTGGAGAGTTTAACATTGGTAGCTGAGCGAAGGGCGCTGAGTAGGCTACGGTCAATTATGGATAACTCTGAACATCCTCTACATAGCACCATCCAGAGACAGAGAAGCAGTTTCAGCGACAGGTTACTATCGATGCAATGCTCCTCAGACAGGATGAAGAGGTCAATACTCCCCAATGCCATTAGGCTTTACAATTCTACTGCCAGGACTTAAGAACTTTTTAAAAGCTATTATTAATGCTTTTTGAGATAGTGATTTAGATGCATATCATATTTTTTACTGAGTTAAGTATTGTATGTACCGTAGATGTCGGATTATAAGCCGCTACTTTTTTCCCATGCTTTGAACAGCATTGAACATAGCGGCTTATAATAAGGTGCGGCTAATATAAGGTTTTTTCCCATGCCGCCAAAACATTTTGCCTCGTAACAGTAGACCAATAAAATTGATGAGTAGTTCACAGAGGTCCAATGAAATTGTACGATAAATCAAGCGCACTTCACAAATTATTGTAAATCAGCCATTTGTACTCACCCTCATCAACATGGAAAACACTCGAAGAAAAGCGTATGATGCAGCTTTTAAGTTAAAGGCAATCAATCTGGCGGTTGAACAAGGAAATCGAGCTGCTGCGCGTAATCTTGGCATACATGAATCGATGGTGAGACGGTGGAGATTTAATTTGGGACTGCCGCTTCAGGTCAGGAATGGCTCACGTGATATTAGACAGCAGTACAAGGGAGGGAGGGAGCGAAACTGAGGATTCCGCTGCACCGAAACTGCTAGCGATTCAGTAAACAAAAAAACAGTAAAACTCGTGTGTGAATGGTATCGGGCCAATAAGGACACAAGTGTCCGATGTTACCAAATACCGGTAGGTATAACAAAGTTTAGCCTTACCAAATATGTGTAGCGAGGGTTTGGTTTGGGGGAAAAAGGAGTATAAATAAGAGCAGAATGTAAGGGGAAGGCAAAACGCGTTCTGCAATAAAGCCACGCTGCACTGTAATCCGGTGTTGGTTGTCTCTCTTCCAAAACGAACACAGGGCAGAATTTGAAGCCCAACACGTGTAATATCTTTCTCTGTAAATATCTCATATTACAAGCGGCCGAAAATCCGGTCCGCCGGAAATCCAGTGCGCCGAAAATCCGGTCCGCCGGAAATCCAGTGCGCCGAAAATCCGTTCCGCCAGAAATTCGGTGCGGCCTAAAATCCGGTGCGGCCTGTACATTTATAAAATAGATTTTATTTCTAAAATTAGAGCCAGCGGCTTTTAATCAGGTGCGCTTTGTAGTCCGGAATCTACGGTAATTAGTTTTGCTACAACAAGTGTATGGGACATTGGAAAAAAGTTGAATTTCCCCATGGGGATGAATAAAGTATCTATCTATCTATCTATCTAAGGACTTTTGGACTCTCACGGCACGAGCGAGCTGCCCGCTTACTGCACCTGGATGGTTTGGGGGACAGGCCACAGTCAGCTTTGATGAACGAGATGCTGTCCTTGGCCGGAGGACACAAGCCCTGCCTCATGTTTGAGCAGGTGTTCCTGGAGCAGCTGCCCGAGGACATTCGCCTGCTGCTGTCTGACGCGGATTTCAGCAACCCTCAGAAGGTGGCAGCCCGGGCAGACGTGCTGTGGAAAGCCAAGAAGGAGAGTGGGGCGTCTGTTGCACAGATCACCAGGCCACGCACCCGGCAGCAGACCAGACCTGGCTGAAGAGCCCACTAACCCCAGAGGCAGGGGTGAGGAGACCAACGAACAATGGTGTTTCTACCACCAGCGGTGGGGCGCAGAAGCCCGCCGCTGTAGCCCGCCCTACAAGTTCCCGGGAAACGCCAGGGCCAGCCGCTGCTGATGGCTACGGCGTCTGGTCATCGGGATAACCTCCTGTATGTCTGGGACAAGCAGTCGGGACGCCGCTCTTTGGTCGACACCGGAGTCGAGATCAGTGTCTTACCTCCGATGAGTTATGACACCCGCAACAGAGAACCGGGTCCCACCCTGAGGGCCACAAACAGCAGCACAGTAAGGACCTACGGCACCCGTACGGTGCGGCTACAGTTTGGCTCCAGCCGGTGCACGTGGGACTTCACACTGGCCGCCATAGCCCAAATGCTCCTGGGAGCGGATTTTTTGCGAGCTCACAGCCTACTGGTCGACCTGCAAGGGAGGAGACTGGTCCATGCCGAGACTTTTCAAACGTTCTCCCTGGGTGAAGCCCAGTTGCTGGCCCCACACCTAGACTCCATCACGCTGACCGACAATGACTACACCAGAGTCCTGGCGGATTTCCCATCAGTTCTGGAACCGTAGTTCATGGCAACTCTTGAGTGGGGGGGGAACCCCTCAGATACCTCCTCCCAGCCCTCCAGTTTTAGTCATTCCAACCACGGAAACCAACCTCCAGCTACCTGTACCTCCTATAATTTTACTTACGTCTATCATCTCACCTCTCAGCCTCCTTCATTCCAGGGAAAACAGACCCAGTTATCCCTTCTTATAATCCAAACCCTCAAATCCAGGCAATATCCCTCAGAATATTTCATGCACCCCCTCTAGTTTAATCACACCCTTCTCTCTGCTCAACAACACTCTTTGGGGCTCTGTCATTCACTGTGCAAGTCCTGCCCCGGTTTAACTTCCTAACATGCATAACTTCACATATGTCACCTGCCATTCTATTAATCTGGATCCTGCTGTACCCTTAGATAACCTTCTTCGCTGCCCACCATCTCACAAATTTTAGTGTCGTTGGTAAACCTACAATCACACCACCAACACTCATCCCCAGGTCGTCATTGTTAATGCTAAAAAGACCTGGCACCACACCCTGCACTTGGATGCAGGTTTCAATATTAAAAGTAGCTTTCTAAAGGGTAGGATGGCGCTGGTGAATTATGGCAACGTGTTTGAACTCTTTGGCATTTTTGTGGTATCCAGAAGAATTCTGCAAACTGGGTTCTCTAGAATGCAGGCACAGCCACATCAGCTATTGCTAGAGAGAACTTTGGGTCAGATTGAAGCAATGGGGCCTGGGCCTGAGAGAAAATAATGAACAGATGTTCAGCCCATTTATGCGCCGACCCTAATTAAGAAGGTTAAGGACTCGAGACCGAGGGTAGAGGACGGACTGGTGTTCAGCTCATTTCTGCTTTCTGATCCATCTCCCTCTCTTCTACCATTGCGTGCAAGATGCAGGAGTCTTGGCCTGAGTGACTAAGGATTCACTTTCAGGGACTTGATGGTTTATGCTCTGTGTATTATGTTTACTTTTTTTTATTGTTTGTATAATTTGGCCTTGTGCAGTGGGGTTTTTCCATGATTTCTATTGTGTTCCTTTGAGATTCATGCTCTTGCAGGTAGCCACATAACAAAGTTCTATATGCTATACACACTTTGATAATAAATACAACTGGAATTTGATTTCAAATTTAAAATTTTTCTCTCTTACCAAGACCATACTGTATCAAATTTGACATAATTTTATGAAATCCTGAGTACATGGGAGCCAATGAATATATTTGGACATCCAGCACAAAAAGTTCAGTCACAGGATAAGAGCCTTTGATATTGGAGGCAATATGTTGAGATGGGTGGAGGATTACAGTGGTGCTAGAAAGTTTGTGAACCCTGTAGAATTTTCTCTATTTCTGCACAAATATGACCTAAACTGTGATCAGATCTTCACTTAAGTCATAAAACTAGATAAAGAGAATCCAATTAAATAACATAACATAGAAAACATTATACTTGTTCATTTATTTATTGAGAAAAATGATCCATTGGATTAAGGTCTGGACTGACTTGGCCATTCCAAAACACACATTTTCTTCTTTTCAAACTATTCTGTTGCTGATTTACCCTTGTGTTTCGGATCATTGTCTGCTGCATCATCCAACTTCTATTAAGCTTCAGGTGACAGACCACTACACTGTCATTCTCCTGTAAAATGTCTTGATACAATGTTGAATTCATTGGTTGCTAAACAATTGCAAACTGTCCAGGCCCTGCAGCAGCAAAGCAACCCCAAATCACCATGCTTCACAGTTGGGATGAGATTTAGTGTTGGTGTGCAGTGCCCTTTTTCCTCCAAACATAGCAGTGTGCATTTTTGCCAAAAGCTTCAACAGTTGTAGAAGACATTACCCAGAGGTTCACATATTTTTCTGAACCTAGACTGTGATTGTTTAAATGGTGTACTCGGTTTTGACAAGAAGTACAATTGTTTACGTGTATTAGTTTAGGCAGATGGTGTTTGTCTATTATTGTGACTTAGATGAAGATGAGATCACATTTTATGAGTACCGTAGATTTCGCACTACAGAGCGCACCTGATTAAAAGCCGCTGGCTCTAATGTTAGAAAGAAAATCAATTTTGTACTTGTACAAGCCGCACCGGATTTTAGGCCGCACCGGATTTTCGGCCGCAGGTGTCCCACGTTGTAATATGAGATATTTACACAGAAAGATATTACACGTGAGGATTTTTTAACTTTTAATTAAATCCATATGGTAACATAAACAAATACATATTACAAATGCTTTTTTTCGAACCGTGCCTGTAACGCGGCTACTTTTAAATATACGTTGCGTATACTTTTTTACTGAACAACATTCCAATATCTCCTAACGACTGGTAAAAAATATATATACTGCAGCCTACCAGGAAAAGTTATTGATCGCCTTTAACTTAAAAGCAGCGTTCGCTCAGATCTAATGCCGCTCGCGTAATGCGCTCGCCCCCCTCCTTCCCGTTTATCGCAAACCGGTATTTCCCACAAGACGCGGCGAAACCGGGTGTGACGTCATAGCATCCCGCGATGTAGTACAGAAAACAAATATAGTTAAAACACTTCTAACTTTAACTAGAAAATGAATTACTAAGCAAAAATATTATAAACTAAATAACTGCCATAAAGGCAGCACAATGCTTTTCTTCGAGTGTTTTCCATGTTGATGAGGGTGAGTACAAATGACTGGTTTACAATGATTTAATTGTGAAAGTGCGCTTGATTTATCGTACAATTTCATTGGACCTCTGTGAACTACTCATCAATTTTATTGGTCTACTGTTACGAGGCAAAATGTTTTTGGCGGCATGAAAAAAAATCATGTATTAGCCGCACCGTAGTAAAGGCCGCAGTGTTCAAAGCTGTTCAAAATGTGGGGAAAAAGTAGCGGCTTATAATCCGACATCTACGGTAATTAATGCAGAAAGCCAGGAAATTGCAAAGGATTCATGAACTTTTTCTTGCAACTGTATATATTAACTAGTGCAAAAAGAGAGCAAAAAAAGAAAAAAACACTTGAGTGTTCTTCGGTTCATTGCCCATTCAGAAACTGATGACAGAGGGGAAGAAGCTGTTCTTGAAACAGAGAGTCTGCCTTCAGGCTACAGTACCTATGGTAGCAAAATTTGAGGATGGCTCATAATAGGTGGGAAGACAATTTTGAAGATACGTTTTATGGACAGATGTTGTTAGGTAAATTGAATGAGCTAAAAGATGGCAAATGGAGTTTAACGTGACTAAATGGAGAACTTTACTTAGAATAGCACAGTATGGAAACAGGACACTCAACACATCCACACCCTTCCTTACTGATCCCAGCACCCAGCACTTCTTCCATAGTGCTCCATGCCTAAGCGATTTAAGTGTACATCCAGGCACTTCTTAAATGCCAGTGACCCAACTTCAATCACTCTCAGACTATGCATTCCAGGTACTAACGTCCTCTGGGCAAATAAGATTCTTCATATATCGTCTTAATTTCTTCCCCCTTATCTTATTTCTATGTCCTCTAGTTTTGAACATCTGAGATCCCATCTATCTATAGGAAATTATATAAAATATACGAATTATAGGAAGGATGTCAACAAAATAGAGGGAGTACAGAGAAGATTTACTAGAATGTTACCTGGGTTTCAGCACCTAAGTCACAGGGAAAGATTGAACAAGTTAGGTCTTTATTCTTTGGAGCATAGAAGGTTGAGGGGGGACTTGATAGAGGTATTTAAAATTATGAGGGGGATAGATAGAGTAAACGTGGCTAGGCTTTTTCCATTGAGAGTAGAGGAGATTCAAACAAGAGGACATGAGTTGAGACTTAGGGGGCAAAAGTTTAAGGGTAACATGAGGGGGAATTTCTTTACTCAGAGAGTGGTAGCTGTGTGGAATAAGCTTCCAGTAGAAGTGGTAGAGGCAGGTTCGGTATTGTCATTTAAAGCAAAATTGGATAGGTATATGGACAGGAAAGGAATGAAGGGTTATGGGCTGAGTGCAGGCCAGTGGGACTAGGTGAGAGTAAGCGTTCGGCACGGACTAGAAGGGCCGATATGGCCTGTTTCCGTGCTGTAATTGTTATACGGTTATATACCCCTCAATGTTATGCATCTCAATCTCGTTCTCTCATAAAATCCTCGACTCCAGGGAGAACAGATCTAGCTTCTCCAGTCTCTTTTCATAACATGTTGAGTCTCCTCTGCATTCTCGAGTGCCATCACATCTTTCTTGTACCTTGGTAAGCAGTAGCTTGGCATAAAGTACTCCAGGTAAAGTTTGATCAATATTTTATAAAGTTAAAGTCCCTACTCCTCCTGTACTCAATGCCCCTATTAATAACAGCCAGTATCCTGTACATTCTTATCCACGCTGACTACCAGCATTTCCTCCTTCAAGGATCTATGGACCACTTACCAAGATACCATTTCTCCATACTCTCTACCATACATATCCTAATCTCATTAGAGGTTGAAAAATAAATCATCTCATGTTATTATAAGTACACTGTATTAAATGCTATTTGCCATCATTTAGCCCATTTCAAAGTTCAAAGTATGTACAGTATATACAACCTTGAGATTTGTCTTACAGCCACAGAACAAAGAAACCCAATAGAATCCATTAAAAAAAGACTGAAACACTCAATGTGCAGAAAAAAACAAATCATATAAACTCCAAAATTAAGCACATCACATTCAGAACTGAAGTTCACAAAAGTGAGTCCACAGCCACAAAACCAGCCATCACTGCAGCCGATCAAGGAGCCCATTAGTTTCAGGGATTAGCCTCAGTTCAGTGCAGGGATGAGTAAACCTCATGAAGCATCACTAGCCTAAGTCTATTTTCAATCCTCTTCCACAACTTCACTAAATTTCATGTCAACCATGAACTTACTGATCATTTTCCATATCCACATCCAAGTCATTCATGCATATTACGAACAAGAAACCCATCTGGTTAAGCCTTCGAGGATATAGCTCTACGGCACATGTATTAAGAGAGGAAAATGCATTTATGGACTTGCCAAGGTTGTGAAATCCAGGATAGCTCCCGAAATTGCTGGCTTAAGACATCTCCTCCATCACAATTCCAGAGGGCACAGGTTTCTTGATCTGCTTCTTTTATGGGGCATCATTTCCTCATATTAATCCAGTAGGTATGTTTCATGGGAGAACCTACTGAAGATCAGCTAAACACCAGTGACATTGTGGCTATGATCAATACCGTTCACCAATGCTCAAAAGTCTCTGAGCTGGACAAGTTCACTACGGAGGTTCAAAGCAGTTCTTTATACGTCCTGTTAGACCATTTATGTGGAGCACCATAAACACCCATTATGTAAGAGTCTATCTCAGATGTGCCTAGAAAGCCTGAGCAACAAACTACCAGAAGCTAAAGGCAAAAGTCATAACTAAAATAGGACAGGATCGTGCTTTCTTACAGAAGCTGGTGCTGGTTACAAATCAGCTGACGACCTCCATACTGTGGTTTTGGTTAGTCACATTAGTCTCACTACCCAAGTTTGCCATCAAGATCCAAACAACATTTGTGGACTTCTTTTAGGTTTCTGCCTTGATTCTAAATTACTGAGTAAAGAGGGTGGTCAATTATCAATGTCCATCCATGCCAGGTGGCAACTCTCTACCAAGATGAAGGATCTCCCTAGATGGCACGCACTGCTATTTTTTTTCCTGCCAGGGATATACTGCCTTCAGGATAACAAGCATCACCCAGCTGCTAACATCAGCCATGTGAAGGAGGCTGAGGTGTGACCTTGCAGACGTCTATAAAATCCTGATGGGCATTGATAAGGTGGATTATCACACTCTTTCAAAAGGACATGGGGAATAACTTTAAACTGAGAGGGGACGTATTTAAAGAGACCTGAGGGACATTCATACAGAGGATGTAACAGGCTGCCAGAGGAAGTGGCAGAGGTAGGTACAATTACAATGTTTTAAAGACACTTGGACAAGTTCATGGATACGAAAGGTCTAGAGAAATATGGGCCAAATGTAGGCAAATAGGACTAGCTCTAGAAGGCACAGAGTTTGCATTCACAAGTTGGGCTGAAGGGCCTGTTTCCATACTGCCTATGAGGGAGAATCTCATTTTCAACCAAGGCTCTCTCAGAGAATGAAACATAATCATCACCAGTAAGTATGCTTGTCCCTCAGGGAAGAAGGACATTCTGGCTGACAAGGCTGTCATTTGCTTTCAGTACTGGTGTGACCCCCTTATACATCAATATCTTCAACCAAATGTTTCCAGTCCTGCACATTGGCTTGGAGGAATTTTAGGTCATTCCTCCCTACACAACTGTTTCAACTCTGGGATGTCGGTGGACTTCGTTGCAGGAACTGCTTGTTCCAGGTCCTTGCACAACATTTCTATAGGACTAAGGTCAGGACTCGGCCATTCCAAAACATGAATTGTCTTTTTAAACCATTCTGTTGATGCTTTACTCTTGTCTGTTGGATCATTGTTTTGTTGCATTAGCCAACTTCCATTAAGCTTCAGGTGAGGGACTGCTACCTTGATATTCTCCTGCAAAATGTCTTGATACAATTCTGAATTCATTGCTCCCTCAACAACTGCAAGCTGTCCAGGCCCCAAGGCAGCAAAGCAGCCCAAACCATAATGCTCCTTCCACCATGCTTCATGAGATGAACTTTTGGTGTTGGTGTGCAGTGCCCTTTTCCTCCAAACATAGCAGTGTGTACTTCTGCCAAAAAGTTCAACTTTTGTCTCATCTGTCCACAGAATATTGTCCCAGAAGCATTGTGGGACATCCAGGTAGTCTTTTGCAAACTTGAGACATGCAGCAATGTTTTTTTTAAAAATGGAGAGCAGTGGTTTCCTCTGTGGTGTCCTTCCATGAACATCACTCTTGTTCAGTACTTTTCTTATAGCGGACACGAGCAGAGTTCTGGAGATTTCTGCAGGTCTTTTGCTGTTACCCTTGGGTTCTTTTTCACCTCCTTCAGCATTGCATGCTGTGTTCTTTGCAGGATATCCATCCCTAGAGAGAGTAGCAACAGTACTGAATTTCTTCCATTTGTAGACAATTTCTCTTACTGTGGACTGATGAATATTCAGGTCTTCAGAAATGCTTTTGTACCGTTTTCCAGCTTCACGCATCTCTCCAATCTTTCTTCCAAGATCCTCTGAAAGTTGTTTTGATTGAGGCACGGTGCACATAAACAGATCTTCCTTGAGATCTTTCAATAACCTGACTGTATCTTTTTTTATTGGTCAGGCACCTCTACAACCCACACCTCCAATCTCATCTCATTGATTGGAGCACCTGACTCTAAATAGCTTTTGCAGAAGGCATCCCCCAGAGGTTTACATACTTTTTCCAACAAATACATGTAATATTGGATCATTTTTCTCAATAAATAAACGAACAAGTATAATGTTTTTGTATTATTTATTTAATTGGGTTCTCTTTCACAGGTTTTAGGATTTGCATGAAGATCTGATCACATTTTATTTCATATTTATATAAAAATAGAGAAAATACTACAGGGTTAACAAACTTTCTAGCACCCCTGTATACAACTGTACCTATACACAACTCAGTCGGACATGCCAAGGTGCAACAGACAGAGCACTACAGCACAGAAAATGCACTTCAGTTCATCTAATCCTTGCCGGCCTGGCTTCGATTCTCTCTGGCAATGAGGATCATCCCCAATGGAAGACTGTGCATGCAGGAGTCCTTCATCAGAAACTTTTGAAACTGGCTTTTGGATTCCCAGACTGGGTAATTTCTGTGGCCTAGGGGAATCCTTATTACATGAACATGGAATGTGAGATTACAGGAGCTGCTCTAAGTTACCCTTCAGCCCTGTTCCCTTGTTTATCGGTTAGGCACAAACTGTTGATGATAGGTCAGGGGGTTTCCTTGATCTGTTGATGGGCCTGGCCAATGTGGCAATTCATTGCGCAGTCAACAGGCTATTAAGGGGTCCATACCAGCCAACCATTTCCCCTTCTGAGGTTACATCCAAACCCCAGTGCCTCTAGAGAGGGAGTATCCAGTGCCCTCTGACACACTGGAGATTTTCCAGGACCAGTGGGCAATGCAGGAATTGGAGCACACCTTGGAAACAGAGGACTTTCTAATCTGTTTCTAGATGTTTGAATAAGAGAATACAAGCTTATCTCTCTGATAATGGAGATGTATCACCATCAACTGTACCAGTCTTATCCTGGAATTACAGACACAGTTCCTTCTTATGCCCAATCTATACAAACTATCACGACCTAGTGCTTTTCAGACAGTTCACCAAAGACATAGCTTCATCAAATTTGACAAAAGGGTGCAAGGAGCAGGACTGGAACATGCCACATTGAACAACATTCAGATATGAGAAGGTGAGAGAAGTCAACATTTTGTATTACTCCTATTCTCTACACAAATGTGGGTTAAATGCGGAAAAAAGTTATCACATCACTCACAAATTGGACTATGCTAATCACCTGCATGCTCAAAAATAAACAGAACAATAATATGGCAACAGAACAAGACTTGAACCATTAGAAACAGAAGAGATTTTGCAGATGCTGGAAGTCCAGAGTAACACACACAAAGTACTGAAGGAGCTCAGTTGGTCAGGCAGTATCAATGGAGGGGAATAAACAATCAACATTTCACACTGAGTCTCTTCATTCAGGTCTCAGCTAGAAACACTGACTGCTTGCTGCCCTCCATAGATGCTGCCTGACCTGCTGTGTACCTCCAGCATTTTGTGTGTGTTGCTTTGAATCATTATAATGCACGCTACATTCCTTAAGATTATTTGAAAATCATACCTCAACTTCTCCTTCATCTAGCTCCCCATCATCTTCATCCTTTTTCCGCTCACGAAATGCATCTTTTCTGTCTCTTTCAGACTTCCTCTCCTCAGGCTGACTCTTTTCATTTTCTCCCTCCTTTGGTGAGTCACTGCTTTTCTCCTCAGTGCTTTGTTTCTCACTGTCCTCTGTTACAGCCCCTGGCTGTTCTTCAGGAACCTCTTCATCATAGTCCAGCTCATGTTCATCCAGGTCCCTGATGACAGAAGATGCTTCGTCCTTAGAATCATTTGCGGCTTCCTCGTCAACTTGCAAATCTTGTTTCTCAGTGGTACTTTTTTCAGCTCGCTCAGCACTACAAGTTCTTTTTGGACTCACAATATTATCGCGGTCAGATTCTACATTAGGTCGTTCCTCATTTCCACTTTCTTCACTGTAATCACCTTCCTCCCTCAACTTTTCCTCCTCTTCCTCCACCTCTGATTCATGAGTTTCCCCATCATTGTCAGGTTCACCGAAACTATGAACTTCTGCATCACTGCAATGGTCATTGTCTTCAGAATCTACACCTTCTCCCTCATTGTCTGAACGTTTGTCTATATCGTCCTCTTCATCATTTTCATGACCCCCTTCAAGCAATAAGTCGTCGTCATCATCATCCGAGAGCTGGTCCTCTGGGGAACGTGGGTCACGATCAGGACTATCAGAGACATCCATTGGAGAATAATGTTATTCTGTTATGAGAAAAAGTACATGAATATGTTTCCCCCAAAGGGCACAACTGCATTTCCACAATATACATCTCATTATTAACTTCTGCAACAAAATGGCATTCAAGTCTGAGACTCTTACAAAGTGATCTTCAATACATCTGAATTTCAGTCAAGCTTGTTATTTTCTAAGATCCAGAACGACAGTCAAGACAGTAATACATTCAACTTACCTTCTGGTATCTTTTTTCTCTTTTTCTTTTTCCCTTCCCTCTTCTTCACTGGCCTCTTACCTCCTCACTTGCCCCTGGGTCCCCTCCTCCTTCCCTTTCTCTAATGGTCTACTCTCCTCTCAGATTCCTTCTTCTTCAGCCCTTTGCCTTTCTCACCCACCTGGTTTCATCTATCACCTTCTAACTTGTCCTCCTTCCCCTCCTCCCACCTTTATATTCTGGCATCCTCCCCCTTCCTTTCCAATTCTGATGAAGGGTCTCAACCCAAAAAGTCAATTGTTTATAGAACATAGAACAGTACAGCATAGTACAGGCCCTTCGGCCCACAATGTTGTGCCGATCCTTAAACCGTGCTTCCCATATAACCCCCCACCTTAAATTCCTCCATATATCTGTCTAGTAGTCTCTTAAATTTCACTAGTGTATCTGCCTCCACTACTGACTCAGGCAGTGCATTCCACGCACCAACCACTCTCTGAGTGAAAAACGTTCCTCTAATATCCCCCTTGAACTTCTCTCCCCTTATCTTAAAGCCATGTCCTCCTGTATTGAGCAGTGGTGCCCTGAGGAAAAGGCGCTGGCAATCGACTCTATCTATTCCTCTTAGTATTTTGTACACCTCTATCATGTCTCCTCTCATCCTCCTCTCCAGAGAGTAAAGCCCTAGCTCCCTCAATCTCTGATCATAATGCATACTCTCTAAATCAGGCAGCATCCTGGTAAATCTCCTCTGTACCCTTTCCAATGCTTCCACATCCTTCCTATAGTGAGGCAACCAGAACTGGACACAGTACTCCAAGTGTGGCCTAACCAGAGTTTTACAGAGCTGCATCATTACCCCATGGCTCTTAAACTCTATCCCTTGACTTAAGCTAACACTCCATAAGCTTTCTTAACTACCCTATCTACCTGTGAGGCAACTTTCAGAGATCTGTGGACATGTACCCCCAGATCCCTCTGCTCCTCCACACTTCCAAGTATCCTGCCATTTACTTTGTACTCTGCCTTGGAGTTTGTCCTTCCATAGTGTACCACCTCACACTTCTCCGGGTTGAACTCCATCTGCCACTTCTCAGCCCACTTCTGTATCTTATCAATGTCTCTCTGCAATCTTTGACAATCCTCTACACTATCCACAACACCACCAACCTTTGTGTCATCTGCAAACTTGCTAACCCACCCTTCTACCCCCACATCCAGGTAGTTAATAAAAATCACGAAAAGTAGAGGCCCCAGAACCGATCCTTCTGTTTAACTTTATTCATTTTTATAGATACTGCCTGATCTGATGAGTTCCTTCAGTGCTTTTTGTGTTCAACTTGCAGTGCCTGGTAAGGAACAAAAATTAACTGAAACAAAGATGCACATCAACCAGCAGCAGCAATATTCCAAGCTTCAGACAGCCACAAGCCAGATGGGAGCTCTAGAGTGCTGACTCATAGAACAAGGAATAATGAAGACTCATGACCAAGATTGTTGACAAGTTAAAAGACATCTTCAGCATTACTTCTCAAATCCACAACCTTTACCTACTCTAGAAGCTGCCTAGAATTTCCCTATAGCATAGCTCTCTATTTTACTAAGCTTCATGTACCTATCTAATAGTCTCTTAAATCATTTTATCATTTACCACTTCCTGTCACTTACCTTGTGCCTAGCATCATTTTATGGACTTACAATCAATGTATACAAACTATCCTATGCATTTATATTTATTGTTTTTAAATTATTGTTGTGTTTTAGAAAACCCAGCAGAGATAAGTTTCCTAAGCTGACATAGGAAGAATTAACATCTCAGGGACTGTACTGATGAATTTTTACTCAGCCGCTTGAGATTGTTGTGACCACCTCAATCACTATTTGGTTTCCCACTGTCATCTCTCTCTCAAATTTCAAGTTACAGCAAGTGGTCCACTCAGCAGAGAAGATCATTGGCTGTCAGCTACCAATATTAAAAGACCTGCTCCCATCACCAGAAAAGAACTGGAAAAATTACTGCAGACCCCATCAAGTAGCCTTCACCTATTCACCAAATTGCCATCAAGGAGACTCTACGAGTCCATCATCACCAGGACCACACGTCATCCCTGAAGCCTCCCCAGCTACAGAACAAAACTCACTCAGGTCTATTACCCTAACTGCCCAAGCACAACATCCGTTAAAATGGTTTTTGCTGCTCTCCTTGTTCTGTTGATAGTTATTTAGTCTGTTCACATATTTGTATTTAAGGTGCACTAATTGTTGACTGTTTGCACAATTGTCTCTTAAGTGTTTGGTTACTATTGCGTTGTCTATTATGGTATCGTTCTGTGTTGACACCGATCCACAATCACTTCTGGTATGTTTCACATACTGGCAATAGACAGTAGGTGCAGGAGTAGGCCATTCGGCCCTTCTAGCCAGCACCGCCATTCACTGTGATCATTACTGATCATACACAATCAATACCCCGTTCCTGCCCTCTCCCCATATCCCTTGACTCCGCTATCTATAAGAGCTCTATCTAACTCTCTCTTGAATGCATCCAGAGACTTGGCCTCCACTGCCTTCTGGGGCAGAGCATTCCACATAATCCACCACTCTCTGGGTGAAAAAGTTTTTCCGCATCTCTGTTCTAAATGGCCTACCCCTTATTCTTAAACTGTGGCCTCTAGTTCTCACCCATCAGTGGGAACATGCTTCCTGCCTCCAGTGTGTCCAATCCCTTAATAATCTTATATGTCTCAATCAGATCCCCTCTCATCCTTCTAAATTCCAGTGTATACAAGCCCAGTCGCTCCAATCTTTCAACAGATGACAGTCCCGCCATTCCGGGAATTAACCTTGTGAACCTACGCTGCACTCCCTCAATAGCAAGAATGTCCTTCCTCAAATTTGGAAACCAAAACTGCACACAATACTCCAGGTGGGGTCTCACCAGGGCCCTGTACAGCTGCAGAAGGATCTCTTTACTCCTATATTCAATTCCTCTTGTTATAAAAGCATGCCATTAGCTTTCTTCACTGCCTGCTGTACCTGCATGCTTGCTTTCATTGACTGATGTACAAGAACACCTAGATCTCGTTGTACTTCCCCTTTTCCTAACTTGACTCCATTTAGATAGTAATCTGCCTTCCTGTTCTTGCCACCAAAGTGGATAACCTCACATTTCTCCACATTAAACTGCATCTGCCATACATTTGCCCACTCACCCAACCTGTCCAAGTCACCCTGCATTCTCATAACATCCTCCTGACATTTCACACTGCCACCCAGCTTTGTGTCATCAGCAAATTTGCTAATGTTACTTTTAATCCCTTCATCTAAATCATTAATGTATATTGTAAATAGCTGCAGTCCCAGCACTGAACCTTGCAGTACCCCACAGGTCACAGCCTGCCATTCTGAAAGGGACCCGTTAATCACTACTCTTTGTTTCCTGTCAGCCAGCCAATTTTCAATCTATGTCAGTACTCTGCCCCCAATACCATGTGCCCTAATTTTGCCCATTAATCTCCTATGTGGGACTTTATCAAAAGCTTTCTGGAAGTCAAGGTACATCCACTGGCTCTCCCTTGTCCATTTTCATAGTTACATCCTCAAAAAACTCCAGAAGATTAGTCAAGCATGATTTTCCCTTCATAAATCCATGCTGACTCGGACTGATCCTTCTACTGCTATCCAAATGTGTCGTAATTTCCTCTTTTATAATTGACTCCAGCATCTTTCCCACCACTGTCGTCAGGCTAACCGGTCTATAATTCCCTGTTTTCTCTCTCCCTCCTTTCTTGAAAAGTGGGACAACATTAGCCACCCTCCAATCAGCAGGAACTGTTCCTGAATCTATAGAACATTGGAAAATGATTACCAATGCGTCCACAATTAAGCAAGTAAAGTGATTCTGATCTTAATCCTTTTTTTTTGCCTGCATTGGATCCAGAGTAATGTTTATTTCATTGTTTTAACCTGGTGTACAAAAAAATGACATTAAATAATCTCAAAGCTTTAATTTTAAACAATCTTGCATTAGTTCAAAAAGGTGCTCACTTCAAGGATAATAGTGAAGATACAATGAGGACTGAATTGAATTTACCACCTTAACCAACGTTGCATCTTCATTCTACTCTAGCAGTACAATTTTATTTTTATTTTGAGATACAGTGCGGAACAAGCCCATCCGCCCAGTGAGCCAACAACTCATCTATTTAACACTGGCCTAATCGCAGGACAACTTACAATGACAAATTAACCTCCTAACCTGTATGTCTTTGGACTGCGGGAGGAAACGAACATGGTCACAGGGAGAATGTAAAAACTCCTCAGGTGGCGCCAAAATCCTAACTTTAGGATGTGCAAAGCTGCAATAGTTCCGCACTATCCGCTACACCACCGTGTATGCCAAGAATAACTATTCAGAATCATAACAAAAATACTCCTTGTTTTTAAAAGTTCTGGTTCTCATGAAACCTCAAACTAATGGGCAATAAGTACAGCTGCAAGATAAAGTTTGTGAATCCTTTGCAATTACCTGGTTTTCTGCATTAATTACTCATAAAATGTGGCCTGATCTTTATCTAAGACATAATACAATCTGCCTAAACTAATAATACACAATTGTATTTTTCAAGTCTTTATTGAACACATTGTTTAATCATTCACAGTCCAGGCTGCAAAAAGTATGTGATCCCTTGTATTTAATAACTGGTAGAATCTACTTTAGCAGCATTAACCTCCACCAAACGTTTCCTGTAGCTGCTGATCAGCCTTGCACAACAAGGAGGTATTTTAGATTAGAACATTCCTCCATACAAAACTGTTTCAGTTCATCAACAGTTCTGGGATACCTTGCATGAACAGCCCTCTTCAGGTCATGCCACAGCATATCAATTGGGTTAAGGTCTGGACTTGACTTAGACTTTGCCATTTGAAAACACAAATTTTCTTCTTTTTAATCTATTCTGTTGCTAATTTACTTCTGTCTTTCGGATCGTCTTTTTGCACTATCCAACTTCTATTATTAAGCTTTAGGTGATGGATCACTACCCTGGTATCCTCCTGTAAAATGTCTTGATCCAATTTTGAATTCATTGCTTGCTCAACGATTGCAGGTTGTCCAGGCTCTAAGGCAGCAAAGCAGCCCCAAACCACGATGCTCTTTCTACCATGTTTCACAGTTGGGATGAGCTTTCGGTGTTGGGTGTTTAGTGCCCTTTTCCCTCCAAACATAGCAATGTACATTTGTCTCATCTGTCCAGAGAACATTGCCTCTAAAGTATGTGGAACATCCAGGTAGTCTTTTGCAAACATGAGACATGCAGCAATGATTATTTTTAGAGAACTGTTGTTTCATCCTTGGTATCCTTCTATGAATACTTTGTGTTTTTCTTATCATGGACATATGAACAGAGACTTAAGCAAATTCTAGAGATTTCTGGAGATATTTCCTGTTACCCTTGGGTGATTTTTCACTTTCTTCAGTATTGCACATTTTGCTATTGGTGTGATCTTTTTGGGATACCCAGTCCTAGGGAGAGTAGCAAAAGTACTGAATTTCTTCCATTTTTAGACAAATTCTCTTACTGTGGACTGATGAATATTCAGGTCTTTAGAAATGCTTTTGCAGCTTTTTCCAGCTTCATGCATTTCTACAATTCTTCTAAGGTCCTCTGAAAGTTGTTTTGATCAAGAAATGGAGCATGAACAGATCTTTATTGAGAAGAGCAGGCTCTGCTGGTAACCTGACTTTGTGTGACTTTTTCTTAATTAGGGCAGGACACCTCTCATTGATTGGAACACCTGACTCCAAATAGTTTTTGTAGAAGACGTTACCCCAAAGGTTCACATACTTTTTTTGAACCTAGACTGTGATTGTTTAAATGGTGTACTCAATATTGATGAGAAGTACAATTGTCTGTGTGTTATTTGTTTAGGCAGATTGTGTTCGTCTATTACTGTGACTTAGATGAAGACCAGACCACATTTTATAATTAATGCAGAAAGGCAGGTAATTGCAAAGTGTTCACAAACTTTTGCTTGCAACTGTATGTAAATAATTAGTGACCGTGTCCAAAGCAGAAATTTAAAACTAGCAATCAAATAAAATACCACTTTCAAGTAAATATGTACATAAACATAAAGGAAGAATGTTAAACTTCTATATAATAGATAATCTTGAACAAAATTGGGTAGCTAAGACATGCCTGAAATCCCTGTGCTAAATGCAGCTCCAGGACTCTGTGCAGGAAGTGGCTCCATTTGCCTGAACCTGCGAGTCCAGTCCTTGCTGAGCAATGCACGCTATCTGGATTCGCTACACATGGCTATCGAAACCCACCCTCCCTATCTGAATTCATTGGTTTGGATACAAAGGTCCACTTTTGCTGGCCCTCTGTCAGGTGTTAAGATCAGAGCAACAACAAGGCCTCAAGCAGTGTGGCATTCAAAACTATAGCAATTCACACAGCAGAGTTTGACAGAGGCAAGTTTGTGGACAGAGCTTCATATTCAGTCAAAATAGTTAAAGGTTTTTAAAAATGTTTTTTGATTCTCAAACATTAAAAATATCTAAAATTAAGCAGACATTCAAACAGCCCTAAAAAACAAAAGCCATAAAATTGAAAACATTAAAATTAAGCAAAGTATTTTTAAAGAACAAGTTATTTCCTTTTTCCTTCCCAATTCCCAGGCTGGGTACACCTAATTAAAAATGTGGCATTTCCCTAATCAGACTTGGAGGACCCCCCAGCTGATTGAACAGCACAAGCACAGAAGTCTGATACTTATTTCAATGGTTTTAAGCTGATACAGTGTATTCTGGTTAATTGGCCTTCAGTTAATTGGGACAGCCGCTTATCTGGGGCAGCTTTAAGAGTTTATTTGGGGCACTATGCTACTTAACTGAGTCAGGAGACTGTTGCCAAAGTTCCTAACTAGCATCAGTCGCATGGCCAACAGTCACATGAACCATGCTTAGAGTTTTCAAATAGAATCAGTTGCATGTATTTCTGTTCAAAAAGCAATGGCTTTTGTCATTGATAGTTGGCGAGAAATAAACAATAATGTAGCGATGTACTACATACAGAGCTAGAGATGACACGCAGTCAGTAAGTCGTTTCGAGACTAGTTTATTCAAACTTCACGGCGCTGGCATTTAATCCCTAGCGCCCGCCCTCTCCGGGCGGAAATGATGTCAGACATGCATTACCAAATTCTCCCCCCGCGCGCTGGCTATTTGTGAGCCGGTTCACCTGCGCAGAAAGTGGGTCGCCACATAACCCCGCCCCCCCAGAACCAGCAATACACCCCCCAATGTCCACAGTCTGGATCAGCCTCCGTTTGGGAGGTCTGCCTCTGCGCCACGGTGCCTGAACCTCGACCGGCTGCGCCAAGTCCACATGGGCCGGTTTGAGTTGATCCACCGTGAAAACCTCCTCTTCCCCCCCAATGTCCAGAACGTACGTGGACCTGTTGTTGATCACCTTGAACGGCCCCTCATACGGCTGCTGTAACGGTGCCTGGTGTCTGCTCCTTCATACAAGAACAAACTTACAGTTCTGCAGGTCTTTGGGCACATGGGTCGGGGTCCGTCCGTGCTGTGAAGTCAGTACGGGGGCCAGGTTGCCGAGCCTTTTGCGTAGCCTGTCCAGGACTGCTGTGGGTTCTTCCTCTTGCCCCCTTGGGGCTGTTATGAACTCTCCCGGGACGGCCAGGGGCGCGCCGTACACCAACTCGGTTGACGAGGTGTGCAGATCCTCTTTGGGCGCTGTGCGAATTCCAAGCAGGACCCAGGGAAGCTCGTCCACCCAGTTAGGTCCTCTCAAGCGGGCCATGAGAGCAGACTTCAAGTGACGATGGAAGCGTTCCATTAGTCTGTTCGACTGTGGGTGGTAGGCAGTAGTGTGGTGTAGCTGCGTTCCTAACAGGCTGGAGGTGAACTCGGTGCCTCTGTCGGAGGTAATGTGGGCCAGTACCCCGAAACGTGCTACCCAGGTTGCGATCAGTGCTCGGGCGCAGGAATCGGCAGATGTGTCGCTGAGCGGGACCGCCTCTGGCCACCTCGTAAACCGGTCTACCATAGTTAGCAGGTACCGCGCTCCTCGGGACACTGGTAGGGGGCCCACGATATCCACATGAATGTGGTCGAACCTCCGGTAGGTGGGTTCGAACTGCTGCGGCGGGGCTTTAGTGTGCCGCTGCACCTTGGCTGTTTGGCACTACGCGCATGTTCTGGCCCATTCACTGACCTGCTTGCGAAGTCTGTGCCACGCGAGCTTGCTGGAGACCAGCCAGACGGTTGTCCTGTTAGATGGGTGAGCCAAACCGTGTATGGAGTCGAAAACTCGGCGCCTCCAAGCTGTTGGGACAATGGGGCGAGGTTGGCCGGTAGTCACGTTGCACAGGAGGGTCCTCTCACCTGGGCCTACGCGAAAGTCCTGCAGCTGCAAACCCGAGACTGCGGTCCTGTAGCTGGGCGTCTCGTCGTCTGCCTGCTGCGCCTCCGCCAGTGCTGCATAGTCCACCCCCAGGGACAGGGCCTGGACAGCTGGTCTGGAGAGTACGTCCGCCATGATGTTGTCCTTTCCCGAGACATGCTGGATGTCCGTCGTGTACTCGGAGATGTAGGACAGATGTCGTAGCTGGCGAACCGACCAGGGATCAGACACCTTCGTAAACGCGAAGGTCAACGGTTTGTGGTCCGTGAACACGGTGAACGGCCTGCCTTCTAAGAAGTACCTGAAATGCCCGATTGACAGATACAGTGCCAACTGCTCCCGATCGAAAGCACTGTACTTGAGTTCGGGTGGTTGTAAGTGCTTGCTGAGGGTTGCCAGCGCCCCTCGATGAGCTGCTCCAGCACCCCACCGACTGCTGTGTCGGATGCGTCCACAGTGAGGGCGGTCGGAACGTCCATTCTGGGGTGCACCAGCATCGCAGCATCTGCCAAGGCTTCCTTGGTTTTAATGAAAGCGGCCGCGGCCTCCTTGTCCCACATATTGTCCTTGCCGTTACCCGACATCAGGGTGCACAAAGAGCGCATGATACGGGCTGCCGAGGGGAGGAAACGGTGGTAGAAGTTCACCATACCAACGAACTCCTGTAGGCCTTTGACTGTGTTGGGCCAGGCAAAGTGACAGATCGCGTCTACCTTGGTGGGCAGAGGTGTTGCCCCGTCTTTGGTAATCCTGTGGCCCAAGAAGTCGATGGTATCGAGACTGGACTGGCATTTGGCCGGGTTGATCATGAGGCCGAAATCACTCAGGCGGGAGTAGAGCTGGCGGAGGTGGGACAGATGCTCCTGGCGACTACTGCTGGCTATAAGGATGTCGTCCAAATAGATGAACGCAAAGTCCAGGTCACGTCCCACCACATCCATTAGCCGCTGGAACATCTGTGCGGCATTCTTCAGGCCAAATGGCATTCGGAGGAACTCGAACAGGCCGAACGGGGTGATAAGTGCTGTTTTGGGGATGTCTTCAGGGTGCACCGGGAATTGATGGTATCCCCGGACGAGGTCTACTTTGGAAAATATTCTTGCCCCCGTGCAGGTTTGCTGCAAAGTCCTGTATGTGCGGCACGGGGTAGCAGTCTGGAGTGGTAGCCTCGTTCAGTCTGCAGTAGTCTCCGTATGGTCTCCAACCCCCAGCTGCTTTGGGCACCATGTGCAGAGGGGAGGCCCATGGGCTGTCGGACCTCCATACGATCCCCAATTCCTCCATCCTCTTGAACTCCTCCTTCGCCAGGCGGAGCTTTTCCGGGGGGAGCCTTCGTGCGCAGGCGTGGAGTGGTGGTCCCTTGGTCGGGATGTGGTGCTGAACCCCTTGTCTGGGCATGGCTGCCATGAACTGCGGTACCAGAATCGATGGAAAGTCCACCAGGATTCTGGTGAATTCGTTGTCCGACAGCGTGATGGAGTCCAGGTGTGGGGCCGGCAACTTGGCTTCACCCAGGGAGAACGTCTGAAAAGACTCGGCATGTACCAGTCTTTTCCCTTGCAAGTCGACCAGCAGGCTGTGAGCTCACAAGAAGTCCGCCCCCAGGAGTGGTTGGGCCACGGCGGCCAGTGTGAAGTCCCACGTGAACCGGCTGGCGCCGAACTGCAGCTGCACTGTGCGGGTGCCGTAGGTCCATATCATGCTGCCGTTTGCGGCCCTCAGGGTGGGTCCTGGCTTCCTTCACTACCTCAACAAGTTAGGAACTATGAGAGTTTGGAAGTATTGACAGTGTTGAATGTTACAATGAAAATGAAGATTTGGAGAATAATTGTATGAAGGCAATCCATGAGAGGCGCCTCGCTGAGTTTGTTCATTTACAGTCAATCGAAAGAATATGGCAACGTACACAATTAATTCCTCTATTGATAACTATTAGGAACTAACACACAGTTTTATCATGTTGCAATACTAAGACAACAGCACTACCCCAAAGAGTGCTATGCAAGGTCTTTCTTACACTCGACCATTAAACTCTATAATGAGTCAATCTATACCCAGGGAAGTAATGACCCCCTCCTCCTGTTAGACTGTTTGTGGTAACTTATTTTTTATTCTTTCTTACTTCTAATATTTGTACCTCTGTGCACTTGTAATGTTACTGTGACACAGTAATTTCCTTTGAGATTAATAAAGTATCTATCTAATATTGTTTGTCTGTATTTCACTAAAATACATAACTGGTTATTCAAACAACACACACAAAATGCTGGTGGAACACAGCAGGCCAGGCAGCATCTATAGGGAGAAGCACTGTCGACGTTTCGGGCTGAGACCCTTCGTCAGGAGTCCTGACAAAGGGTCTCAGCTCGAAACGTTGACAGTGCTTCTCCCTATAGATGCTGCCTGGCCTGCTGTGTTCCACCAGCATTTTGTGTGTGTTGTTTGAATTTCCAGCATCTGCAGATTTCTTCGTGTTAACTGGTTATTCAGTTGTAGTTTGTCTTTTTTTAATACCTTTTTTAAAACTATTTCCATGAAAATTCAGCTAATTGGGACAGCTGCTTAATTGGGCCAAAATATACTGGTCCCAATTAACTGTGATCAACTATTTCCAAATTATACTTCTAACTTCAGCCAACAAGATTTCTAAGCTTAAGACAAAATTAGAGTAACTGCAAAGCAGGCATGAAGATAAGAATTTCTGTCATTCCACACAACAGGTACAGACAGTACAGGAGGATGGAAAATGGGCAACCAAATGGCATGGCAGGACGAGGCAAGGAATCCTTGTATGATAACAACCTGTTTGTAGTACTGAATATCAATGAGAGTACTACCATCTTGAGAACAGCCACTGCAACATGACTAATTTGGATATGGGGTGGTGGAGATGACACAAATGGGGTAACCACAGAAAATGTAGGAACATTTTCAGTGATTGCTGGAGATTCAATAATTGAGGTGCTTCTACAAATAATTGTGCAAATACATTTCAAGTTTAGTTGTTATTCAACCATACGTGAATACCCAAGAATCAGCCAAACGAAACAGCGTTACTCTGGGGCCAAAGTGCACAGAAACAACGGTCATTATAAAGAGCACATTTAAAAAAGCAGTAAAATAGTCACAAAAAAATACTGCCCAGTGTTTCTCTCTGTGATTGTGGAGGCATCAAGGTGCCCACAGAAGCACTGGTCAGCTGACTGGTACCAACTACCCAGTATTATATGACAATGCAAAAAGAATCAGAGAAGTTGAACAAGAAAGATACAGGACAAGGAAGTAAGAGGAATGAGAAAGAAGCGATTGTCCCCAGGAGGTGGCATGGACCTGCTGAGTTAAATGGCCTCCTTCTGCATTGTTATAATACAAGATAGCCAATGGCATTAAGAAGGAACAGAACACTGAGAGGATATAGCAGTAAGACAATTCAGAATGGTTTTGCTCACTGCAGTTTCAAATATTCAGGTTTGAAGATGCCAGAAAGAGCCGGGAGTGAAAATGAAACAACCTCACTATTTCAACAAGTTAGTAAATATGAAGAATTTCTATTTTTCACTTTTTATTATTATTTCACATTTGCTACGTCTTCTGCTTGTTCTTTTTGTCTTGTTTTTGTTACAGAAACTGTCAGTTGGAACTTGATGTCCAGAGAGCTGCCTCGTGGAGGTTAGAGACTGGGCCCCAAAAAGGACCAAGAAACAAGCTGACTCATGGAAAAGACAAGAGATTATGAAAACTCAATTTCAAAGTGGTGAGGAAGACTGAAGCATCAAAGTGAATACAGAGGAGGGCAGTGGTCACTCCCAAAGGAGATGGTCAGCAGACGGATCAGCAGCGTTCGGACTCAGGAAGGACCGAATTTGAGTGGCACTATCCTCATGTGTGAACAAAAAGATTTTTCCAATATTCTGAGATTTATATGATTAATGGACTTTATGCTGGCTTCCTTCACTTTTTGTGTTTTCTTTCTTCTGGACAACTAGCAGGTGGGTGATCAGTTAATTTTTTGTGTGTAAAGGGAGGGGTTGGGGTTTTGATCCTACTGTCTGTTTTTTATTCACGAGTGAGGGGGTCAGGAATTGGTATTGTCTCTGCTTATTTTTCTGGGAGCAGAAAGGTCGGGGATTGTTATTGCTGCTGTTTTTATCTGTGGGGGGGGGGAGAATTTTGGGGTCTGCATTTGCTTGTTTTACTTTTTGTGCCGGGGGTGAGTTACATAACATAAGGGCCATCTGGTATATCGAACCTGCTCCGCCAATAAAATCATGGCTGATCAGGCCAAGGACTCATCTCCACCTACCTACCTTTTCCTCGTAACCTTATATCCCCCTACTATGCAAAAATCTATCCAAACTTAAATATATTTACTAAGATAGCCTCCACTGCTTCATTGGGCACAGAATTCCACAAATTCACTACTCTGTAAAAAGCAGAGTGTGGCCTCACCAGTTCCCTGGTACAGTTGCTCTAGCAATGAAGGCCAACATTCCATTTGCCTTCTTGATAGCCTGCAAACTAACCTTTTGTGATTCATGCACAAGCACTCCCAAGTCCTTCTGCACTGCAGCACGCTACAATTTGTTTTACCATTTAAATAATAATCTGCTCTTTCATTATTCCTTCCAAAGTGGATGAGCTTACATTTACCAATACTGTACTCCATCTGACAGACCCTTGCCCACTCGCTTAACTTATCTATACCTTTCTGCAGACTTTCTGTATCCTTTGCTCAATTTGCTTTTCCACTTAATTTAGTATCATCAGCAAACTTAGATACACAACACTCGGTCCTCATCGTTAACGTATATCGTGAACAGATGCAGGACCAGCCCTGACCCCTGTGGCACACAGCTCATCACTGATTGCCAACCAGAGTAACACCCATGTAGCCACTCTCTGCTTTCTATTAGCTAACCAATCCTCTATCCATGCTAATACATCACCCCCTACTCTTTGCATCCTTATCTTATGGATAAGTCTTTTGTGTGGCACCTTATCGAATGCCTTCTGGAAATCCAAGTAAATAACTTCCATCTGTTCCCCTCTATTCACTTCTGATGTAATGTGCTGATTTTGTGGTGGAAAATAGGAAACAATGATAAAGCAAAGAAAAGGCTGAGATCCTGCAGGTATTTTTTTAGGAACAAAGAAAGATTTATCAAAAAGCCGCATTCTCAGATTCCAATTCATTTGTCACATGTACATCGAAACAGAGTTTGCATTGTTTGCATGAACAACCAACACACCCAGAATGGTCAGGCCCACAATACTCTACAGAACAAAACAGAATAATCCAAGAGAAAAAGAAACATCAGTGGACCACTACTGTCCCCTTCCATAATTATTTTAAAATTAATAAAATTATGGCTACATCCACACTAGACCGGATAATTTTGAAAACGCCGGTTTCGCATAAAAACGATAGGCGTCCACACTATGCGTTTTTAAAAATATCTCTATCCACATTGAAACGGAGATTTCGGCGAATCTCCTCCTACTGGGCATGCGCAGGATACATCTACCAAAAACAAGCAACATGTTTGGTGTCGAATCTCGCTGTGAAAGTGCGCGTTTGTGTAGTTACAGACTAGAAAAACTTAAAACAACGGACAACTGTTGGCTCTCATGCAGGAGAACTTAAAAGTAAAAAAAAATACTGGAGCATACGGAGGCAACCAACAGGGAGTTCATGGACAGATTGACCCGGCTGACGACGAACATTGAAAAACTGACTAACTCTGTTGCATTAATAAAGCACCTTGTTAAATGTATAAATGCTTTAGTGTCTGCATCAGTGTTATCTTGTATTTCCATACGTTACATTAGGCTGTTACACATCTATTGTCAGAGAAGTACTTGCATAAATAGGTAAACCACCTTCATATGTGCAAGGACAGGAAACAAGGCAATGTGAGTACTTATTTATTCAGTAAGTTATGGGTCAAAGTATTTGATGAGTACATTTCTAACTCTTCTGACTTCAGTCTCGTTGCCGTCTGTTCTAAAATTGTTAGGTTGCGTTCAAGAAAACAATGAAATAGCGCGCTGCCGTCTGATAGCGTTTTCAGAAGTCTCCGGTTACCCCGTCCACACTGATCTGCCCGAGCAGCATTTTCAAAAATACCCACCCTGGAAAATATTTCTGAAAAGCTCCGGTTTCGTGGGACGAAAACGCCGTTTTAGTGTGGATGAAGGATAAAAACGAAGAGAAAAAGCTTCGGTTACGGATTTATCCGGTGTAGTATGGACGTAGCCTATGGTCACTGGTAAGTGCTTTCCCCATCATCACCTCAGTCACTTGGGAAATTATGACTCACAAATTTGATTGAGTTTCTTTTGAAGAGGTGAGAAGAGGAATGATCAGAGTAAAGAAGTAGATGTTGCCCACATGGACTTTGACAATATCCTACATGTTAAGCTGGTCTCGAAGGATAGATCATCTGGGATAAACGATGAGCTAGACAAATGTATACAAAATTTTCTTGGGAGTCAGAAATTGGTAGTACATTTTCAGTTTGGTAAATTGCAACCAGTGATGGGCCCACTGTTGTTCATCATGTATTATCAACTTGAATAAGAATGTAGTTGCACGTTTAATATGTTTGTAGATGACACCAAAATTGGAAATATAGAGGACAATAAAGAAGGTTATCAAAGTTAACAACAGCATCTAAGTCAACTGCTTAGCCCCCTGCTCTTCTCGCTTTATACATATAATTGGGTAACTAAGAACAGCTCCAATGCCATATTTAAGTTTGCTGATGTCACTGTTGTTGGCTGAATCAACATATAGAAGGGAGATTAAAAATCTAGTTGAAATGTGCCTCAACAACCTCTCACTCAACACCAGCAAAACCAAAGAGTTGATTATCGTCTATGGTCCATGAGCCAGCCCTCATTACGGGATTGAAGGTGGATGCGTCAGTAGCTTTGAATTCCTAGGTATTATTGGAGTATCCATCCTGAGACCATCACATAAGTGCCATCACAAAGAGGCACAACAGCACCTCCATTTCATCTAAGATTCGGCATGTCACCTCAAACTTTGACAAATTTCTATAAATGGCCAGTGCAGGGAATCCTAACTGGTTGCATTTCTGGTATGGAAACATCAATGCCCAGGAATAGAAACATCTCCAAAAAGTGGTAGATACAGCCCAGTCTATTGTAGACAAAGCACTCTCACCATTGAGCACATCTACAATCTACAGAGAGTGCTGTCACAAAAAAGCAGCATCTATCAAGAAACCCCACCACCCAGGCCACATTCTCTTCACTACTACCATCGAGCAGGAGGTACAGGAGCTATAGGTCCCAATCCACCAGATTTAGGAACAGTTACCCATCAACCATCAGGCTCCTGAACTGGTGTGGATAACTTCACTTACCTCAACTCTGAACTGACTCCACAACCTACTGCCTCTTTACATTTCATGTGCTCAGTACTGATTTTTTTTGCAAAATTTGTCTTCTTTTGCACACTGAGTGCTTGAGTTTTTATGTACAGTTTTATTGTAAATTCTATTGTATTTATTTTCATTTAAATGTCTACAACAAAATCAATCTCAAGGTACTATAATGGTGACATATGTTACTTGGATAATAAATTTAGTTTGAGCTGGAAAAGAGGGCCAAGGAATGGCAAATGGAATTTAACTCGGCCAAGTCTGAGGTGTTGCATTTTAGTTGGTTAAATCAGGGCAGGATTTACAAACTAAGTAACAAAGGCCTGGAAAGTGTTGTAGAACAGAGATCTAGGGGTACATAGTTTCCTGAAAGTGGACAGGGTGAATAAGAAAGAATTTGGGATATTTGTTTTCATTAGAATTGGAACATTCCAAGTATACAAGATATTGGTCAGTAATGTGTACAGTTCTGGGTGCTTAGTTATAGGAAGGATGTCACTGAGCTGGAAAAGATGCAGAAAAGACTTACTGAAGATACTTCAACTCTTTGAGATACAAGGAGAGATTGGATAGTGATTATGGAGGGTGCTGAATCAGAGGGACATTAGGACCATGTGTGTCCTTTGGTTCACGGATGCAGCGATTCAGATCGATGGGTTTACTATTCACCATCAGGATAGATCTATAGTCTCTCGAAAGCAGAGGTGGAGGCGTATACGTCATGATCAATTCTTCTAGTGCACAAATGTATCAGTGTTGTCCCAGACATGGAATATCTTGCAGTTAAGTGCTGCCCATTTTACCTACCACGGGAGAGTTCTGTGATCATTTTGGTAACGGTATACATTCTGCCTCAGGCCAATGTCAATCAGGCTTTAGATGATCTGAGCAATGGGATCAACATGCACAAAACAGCGCACCCTAACGCCTTCACCATCGTTTTGGGGGATTTTAACCAGGCCTGTCTGAAAAAAAAAATCACTAAACAATTACCATCAACAGATCACTTGCAATAGCAGAGGAAAAAAAACACACTGGACCTTTGTTACACCACCATCAAGAATGCCTACCGTGCATTCCATGCCCTCACTTCGGGAAGTCTGATCACCTGGCTGTATTTCTACTCCTCGACTATAGGCAGAGACTGAAGGATGGAGCACCTACAGGACTGCTTTGAATCGATGGACTGGACTGTATTCAGGGATTCATCTTCGAATCTGGATGAGTACGCTGCAGTTGTTACAGATTTCATTAAAACCTGTGTGGATGAGTGCGTGCCTACAAAGAATTGGTATACATTCCCAAACCAAAAGCCATGGATGAAACAGGAGGTGCTGAAGGCTAGATCTGTGGCATTCAAGTCTGGCAACCCAGGTCTGTACCAGAAAACCAAGTATGACTTGTGGAGGACTATTTCAAGGATGAAGAGACAATTCTGAACGAGGTTGGAGGCAACATAGGATGTACGACAACGCTGGCAGGATTTGAAAGACATTACTTCTGACATAGCGAAACCCAATAGCATGAATGGCAGTGATGCTTCGCTACCAGATGAACTATACCAGCTTTAAAAGGGAGAATTTAAGTGCAGCTGTGAAGATCCCTGCTGCATCTGGTGACCCTGTGATCTGTCTCAGAGGCTGATGTTAGTTTATCTTTAAAAAGGGTGAACCCTCACAAAGTGGAAGGCCCCAATGGAGTATCTGGTAAGGCTCTGAAAACTGGTGCCAACCAACTGGTGGAAGTATTCAAGGACATTTTCATCCTCTCACTACTACGGGCGGAAGTTCCAACTTGCTTCAAAAAGGCAACAACTATACCAGTGCCCAAGAAGAATTGTGTGTGTGTGCACCCTTAACTCCTGGTGGAGTCATCAGGGCGCCGTCATGACAAGCTTTTTGCACCGATCTTTTTGGTGTGAAGCCCATCCCTTTCCAAGAATATACTATCAGCAGCCTTAATGACCATCGCGTAGTAGCTCTCACATCTATAGTGATGAAATGCTTTGAGAGGTTACTCACGACCAGACTGAACTCCTGCCTCAGCAAGGGCCTGAACCGATCACAATTTGCCTATCGCCGCAATAGGTTAATGGCAGACACAATCTCAATGGCTCATCACATGGCCTTAGACCACCTGGACAATACAAACACCCCTGTCAGGATGCTGCTCATCAACTATAGCTGAGCATTTAACACCATCATTCCAACAATCCTGATTGATAAGTTATTGAACCTTGGCCTCTGTACCTCCCTCTGCAATTGGATCCTCAACTTTCTAACTGAAAGAACACAATCTATGCAGGTTGGTGATTATAGCTCCTCCTCGCTGACAATCAACACTGATGCACTTCATGGGTGTGTGCTTAGCCCACTGCTCTACTTTCTCTCTATACCCATGACTGCGTGGTTAGGCATAGCTCAAATACCACCTATAAATTTGCTGATGATACAACCATTGTTGGTAGAATCTCAGATGGTGACGAAAGAGCGTACAGGAGCAAGATATACCAACGAGTGGAGTGGAGTGGAGTGGAGTGGGGGGGGGGGGTGGGGGGCTACTGCACAGGACTGAAAGAAGCTGCAAAGTGTCATGAATCTAGTCGGCTCCATCTTAGGTACTAGCCTACAAAGTACCCAGGACATCTTCAAGGAGTGGTGTCTCAGAAAGGCAGCATCCATTATTTAGGACCTCTAGCACCCAGGGCATGCTCTTTTCTCACTGTCACCATCAGGTAGGAGGCACAGAAGCTTGAAGGCACACACTCAGTGATTCATGAACAGCTTCTCAATAGACAATAGGTGCAGAAGTAGACCATTCGGCCCTTCGAGCCTGCACCGCCATTTTGAGATCATGGCTGATCAATTCTTATCAATAAACGGTTCCTGCCTTGTCCCCATATCCCTTGATTCCCCTATCCATAAGATACCTATCTAGCTCCTTCTTGAAAGCATCCAGAGAATTGGCCTCCACTACCTTCCGAGGCAGTGCATTCCAGACCCCCACAACTCTCTGGGAGAAGAAGTTTTTCCTTAACTCTGTCCTAAATGACCTACCCCTTATTCTCAAACCATGCCCTCTGGTACTGGACTCTCCCAGCATCTGGAACATATTTCCTGCCTCTATCTTGTCCAATCCCTTAATAATCTTATATGTTTCAATCAGATCCCCTCTCAATCTCCTTAATTCCAGCGTGTACAAGCCCAGTCTCTCTAACCTCTCTGCGTAAGACAGTCCAGACATCCCAGGAATTAACCTCGTGAATCTACGCTGCACTTCCTCTACAGCCAGGATGTCTTTCCTTAACCCTGGAGACCAAAACTGTACACAATACTCCGGGTGTGGTCTCACCAGGGCTCTGTACAAATGCAAGAGGATTTCCTTGCTCTTGTACTCAATTCCCTTTGTAATAAAGGCCAACATTCCATTAGCTTTCTTCACTGCCTGCTGCACTTGCTCATTCATCTGTCCTTCATTCATCATTCTCCTCTGTCATCCAATTCCTAAATGGACATCAAACCTGTGAACACTACCTCACTTTTTTTATATATATTATTTCTCTTTTTGCATGATTTTTAATCTATTCAATATACATATACTGTAACTGATTTTTTTCTTCTATATTGTGTATTGCATTGAACTGCTGCTGCTAAGTTAACAAATTTCATGACACATGCTGGTGATAATAAATCTGATTCTGATTCTAAGGCAAGGGTCAGATTCCACCCCCTACCCCCACAAAATAGAGGAATAAAGGGCATAGGTTTATGGCAAGAGGGGAAAGATTTAAAGGGGACTCAAAGGGCAACTTTTCTACAGAAGGTGGTCAGTATGTGGAATAAGCTGCCAGATGAAATAAGTTATGAGTACAGTTATAATGTTTAAAAGAAATTTGGACAGATACATGAATAAGAAAGGTTTAACACACACAAAAGGTTGGAAGAACTCAGCAGGTCATGCAACATCTATGGAGAGAAATGAACTGTCAATATTCCAGGCCAAGACCCTTAATCATGACTGGAAATGAAAGGGGAAGATACCCCTAGATAGATATACCTATCCCATGAGAAAGTTTTAGTAACCAAGGTATAACATGCAATGTTTCAATTAACTGATATACTGTATTAAAGGTTAACCATATCATCAATATCTATCAATATGCAACTCTATCAATATCATGGAATTGTCTTCTGCTTGTGGGGCAGTATGGTAGCGTAGTGGTTAGTGTAATGCTATTACAGTACCCAAGCACCCAGGTTCAATGCCAGCACCATCTATAAGGAGTTTGTACATTCTCAGGTTAGTAGATTAATTGGTCACATGGGTATATTAGGTGACGCAGGCAATCTCGATAAATAAGTGAGCTACCAGCTCAAATATTTTAAAATAATGCCTATATTCCAAATGAAATGTTTAAATCAGCTTGAATTTCAGTAAATTGCTTCGTAATCACTCATGTGTCTGAACATACAATGGCCATTTATTCACAATTTGTTTTAGCGCACTTATAAATGTATCCACATTGGAAACTACAACAAAGCAAAACCAAAAAGATAAATGCCAATACAAATTTCACTAGCCAGACCAATGTTACTGAATTATTCTACATGTAGACATTAAACATTTGAATTTAAGTCACAAATAAGATAACAATAGATGTATGACTGAGATCAGAAGGTGAAGTTGCACCGTTGGATGATGATAAAGGTCCAAAGCAAAATACTGCAGATGCTGAAACTCTGCAAGAAAGATAGGTCAGACAGCATTTGGGCAATGTGAAAGAGTCAGCATTTCAGGTCAATGAACTTCCAAACTAGGGAAAGTTATAGATCAAAGCTTTAATAGTTAAGAAAGTGGGAAGGAACACAAAGAACAAAACAGTTTATTGAAAACTAGCAAGTGATCAGAAAATAGATTACAGAATATAAAGAAAAATAGAATTTACTTTTCAAGCCACTGATAATTTTAACAATAGTTAATAGCATTAACTGTGTCTCCCTCTGAGACGCTGCTTTACAAGTATATTGTCTACTTGTTTTGGAGATTTTTATCATTGTGCTTTCCAGACTCAATCTGGCAAAATTTTTGAAAAGCCATTCTTCAAGGACCAACTAGGACACGTACACCTAGCCCAGCAAATGGTAATTCCAGATAGGATCCTGTGATTCAAAATTAGAGGCACTGACATACTGTAGAGGTTACAGACACCATTACTGCTTGGGGTGTCAGAGGTAGGAGTTCAATTCCAGTGCTGTAGGGAGTTTGTATGTTCTCCCCATGACCATGTGGGTTTCCTCTGGGTGTTCCGGTTTCCTCCCACAGTCCAAAGACATAATGGTTAGTAGATAAATTGGTCATTGTAAATTGTCCTGTGGTTGCATTAGGGTTAAATGGGTGAGTTGCCAGGCAACATACTTCAAAGGCACAGAAGGGCTTGTTCCTTGCTGTATCTCTAAATAAATAGACAGTAGTGCATCCAATTCTGACTGATTTACTTTAAGGTGCAGAAAAGATCAATCAAACTGTTTCTAGGACAAATGGTTTTAGCAATAGAGCAGAGAAGCTATAGGATTGAAGGTAAAGGAGGGCGAGAGGTTTGATAACAGAGCAAAGCTTTGCAAGGACCAGGGTCATTGTTTTGAAGGTACCATCAGGAGGGAGGTATTGAAATGTGAATTCCCACACCACCAGGTATATGACCAGCTACTTCCCTTCAACAATAGTTCCTGAACCAACCTGCAAAACCCCAATTGCTACAGTTGAGTAATCAATGACTACTTCAATCATATTTTATGAAGAATGGACTTTGTTCGGGATTCTTTCATGTATCATTTATGATTAATTTATGTTTATCTTGCGAATGTTGCTTATTTGATACCCGTGATGCTGCTGCAATTTTTTTATTGCACATGCATGAATACGTTCTTGTGCATTGGGCAATAAACTTGATTTTGGACATTTGAAATACTGGCCAAGGAATACAAGAGAGATGCAAGTAAAACCTCAGGAGTAGGTATATGTAATTCACTGCACTCAAGGATGGTAGAGACAAAATGATTTAATGGCAGCAGTTAGGGCAGTCGAGTGCACCATATGCAGGATGTGGGAAGTCAGGGACAGCACAATTGTTCCTGATGACTACACCTGTAAAAGGTGCATCCAGCTGCAGCTCCTGACAAACCAAGTTAGGGAACAGGAGCTGGATGAACTTCTGATCATTCATGAGGCAGAGGCAGAAATAGACAGGAGTTTCAGGGAGATAGTCACCCCTAAAAGCCAGAAGTCAGGTAGCTGGGTGACTGTCAGGAGAGGGAAGGGGAATAGACAGAAAGAGCAGAGCACACCTGCAGCCATTCCCATCAACAATAAGTATACTGTTTTGGATACTGTTGGTGGGAACGACATTCCAGGGACAAGTTGTAGTGGCCGCGTCTCTAGCACCAAGACTGGACCCTCAGCTCAGAAAGGAAGGAGGGAAAAGAGGAGAGCAGTAGTGATAGGGGATTCGATAGTTAGGGGGGCAGATAAGAGGTTCTGAGGGAGAGATTGAGAATCTTGGATGGTCTGTTGCCTCCCTGGTGCCAGGGTCCACGATATCTCGGATCGAGTTCTCGGTATTCTCAGGACGGAGGGTGAGCAGCCAGATGACATGGATAGGAAGAAGTAGGAGATCCTGCAAAGAGAGTTTAGGGAGTTAGGTGCAAAGTTGAAGGACAGGACCTCCATGGGTTGTAATCTCAGGATTGCTATCCGTGCCACATGCTAGTGAGGCTAGAAATAGGAAGATAATGCAGCTAAATATGTGGCTAAGGAGATGGTGCAGGAGGGCGGGCTTCATGTTTCTAGACAATTGGGCTTTGTTCCAGGGAAGGTGGGACCTGTTCCAACGGGATGGTTTGCACCTGAACTGGAAAGCGACTAACATCCTTGCAGATAGGTTAGCTAGAGCTGCTCCAGGGGGTTTAAACTAGATTTGCGGGGGAGGAGAACCAGTGTTAGAGCCGATGGTGAGGTGGAGGAGGATAAATGTCATGCGAAGACTGCTTGTGTGGACAGAAATCAAAGGTGTGTATGTGACAGAAATGTTCTCAGGTGCCAAACTGAAGAGACTGGGGAAGAGGTGTCTGGCTCTCAAATACAGAAAGATAGGAGACAGCGTGAGAGGGAGGATAGGCAGGTGATAGAGAAGGGACACGCTCAGACCAAAGGTTTGAGATGTTATTTATTTTAACGCAAGGAGTATTGTGAACAAAGTGGATGAGCTTAGAGCGTGGATCAGTGATGTGGTGGCCATTACAGAGACTTGGATAGCTCAGGGACAGGAATGGTTACTTCAAGTCCCAGGTTTTAGATGTTTCAGAAAGGACAGGGAGGAAGGCAAAAGAGGTGGGGGTGTGGCACCGTTGATCAGAGGTCGTGTCACCCCTGCAGAAAAGGTGGACGTCATGCAGGGATTTTCTACTGAGTCTCTGTGGGTAGAGATTAGGAACAGGAAGGGGTCAATAACTTTACTGGGTGTTTTTTATAGGCTGCCCAATAGTAACAGGGATATCGAGGAGCAGATAAGGAAACAGATCCTGGAAAGGTGTCATAATAACAGAGTTGTCGTGATGGGAGATTTTAACTTCCCAAATATAGATTGGCATCTCCCTAGAGCAAGAGGTTTAAATGGGGTGGAATTTGTTAGGTCTGTGCAGGAAGGTTTCTTGACACAATATGTAGATAAGCCTATAAGAAGAGAGGCTGTACTTGATTTGGTATAGGGAATTGAACCTGGTCAGGTGTCAGCTCTCTCAGTGGGAGAGCATTTTGGAGATAGTGATCATAATTCTATCTCTTTTACCAAAGCATTGGACAGAAGTAGGAATAGAGAAGTTAGAAAAACGTTTAATTGGAGTAAGGGGAATTATGAGGCTATCAGGCAGGAAATTGGAAGTTTAAATTGCAAACAGATGTTCTCAAGGAAAAGTATGGAATAAATGTGGCAAATGTTCAGGGAATATTTGTGTGAAGTTCTGCATAGGTACGTTCCAATGAGACAGGGAAGTTATGGTAGAGTGCAGGAACCGTGGTGTACAAATGCTGTAATAAATCTGGTCAAGAAGAAAAGCTTACAAAAGGTTCAGAGAGCTAGGTAATGTTAGAGATCTAGAAGCTTATAGGGCTAATAGGAAGGAGCTTAAGAAGGAAATTAGAAGAGCCAGAAGGGGCCATGAGAAGGCCTTGGCGGGCAGGATTAAGGAAAACCTCAAGGCATTCTACAAGTATGTGAAGAGCAGGAGGATAAGATGTGAAAGAATAGGACCTATCAAATGTGAAAGTGAGAAAGTGTGTATGGAACCAGAGGAAATAGCAGAGGTACTTAATGAATACTTTGTTTCAGAATTCACTACGGAAAAGGATCTTGGCGATTGTAGGGATGACTTACAGTGGACTGAAAAGTTTGAGCATGTAGATATTAAGAAAGAGGATGTGCTGGAGCTTTTGGAAAGCATCAATAGACAATAGACAATAGGTGCAGAAGTAGACCATTTGGCCCCGAGCCTGCACCGCCATTTTGAGATCATGGCTGATCAACTGCTATCAATACCCGGTTCCTGCCTTGACCCCATATCCCTTGATTCCCCTATCCATAAGATACCTATCTAGCTCCTTCTTGAAAGCATCCAGAGAATTGGCCTCCACTACCTTCCGAGGCAGTGTATTCCAGACCCCCACAACTCTCTGGGAGAAGAAGTTTTTCCTTAACTCTGTCCTAAATGACCTATCCCTTATTCTCAAACCATGCCCTCTGGTACTGGACTCTCCCAGCATCTGGAACATATTTCCTGCCTCTATCTTGTCCAATCCCTTAATAATCTTATATGTTTCAATCAGATCCCCTCTCAATCTCCTTAATTCCAGCGTGTACAAGCCCAGTCTCTCTAACCTCTCTGCGTAAGACAGTCCAGACATCCCAGGAATTAACCTCGTGAATCTACGCTGCACTTCCTCTACAGCCAGGATGTCCTTCCTTAACCCTGGAGACCAAAACTGTACACAATACTCCAGGTGTGGTCTCACCAGGGCTCTGTACAAATGCAAGAGGATTTCCTTGCTCTTGTACTCAATTCCCTTTGTAATAAAGGCCAACATTCCATTAGCCTTCTTCACTGCCTGCTGCACTTGCTCATTCACCTTCAGTGACTGATGAACAAGGACTCCTAGATCTCTTTGTATTTCTCCCTTACCTAACTCTACACCGTTCAGATAATACTCTGCCTTCCTGTTCTTACTCCCAAAGTGGATAACCTCACACTTATTCACATTAAACGTCATCTGCCAAGTATCTGCCCACTCACCCAGCCTATCCAAGTCACCCTGAATTCTCCTAACATCCTCATCACATGCCACAGTGCCACCCAGCTTAGTATCATCAGCAAATTTGCTGATGTTATTCTCAATGCCTTCATCTAAATTGTTGACGTAAATGGTAAACAGCTGTGGTCCCAATACCGAACCTGTGGCACCCCACTAGTCACCAACTGCCATTCCGAGAAACACCCATTCACCGCTACCCTTTGCTTTCTATCTGCCAACCAGTTTTCTATCCATGTCAATGTCTTCCCCTCGATGCCCTCAAGTTGGATAAGTCGCCGGGACCGGATGAAATGTACCCCAGGTTACTGTGAGAGGCAAGGGAGGAGATTGCTGAGCCCCTGGCAATGATCCTTGCATCATCAATGGGGACAGGAGAGGTTCCGGAGGATTGGAGGGTTGCGGATGTGTCTCCTTTATTCAAGAAACGGAGTAGAGACACACCAGGAAGTTATAGACCAGTGAGTCTTACCTCAGTGGTTGTTAAGTTGATGGAGAAGATCCTGAGAAGCAGGATTTATGAACATTTGGAGAGGTATAATATGATTACGAATAGTCAGCACAAGGGTAGGTTGTGCCTTACGAGTCTGATGGAACTTTTTGAGGAAGTGACTAAACACATTGATGAAGGAAGAGCAGTAGATGTAGTGTATATGGATTTCAGACAAGGCATTTGATAAGGTACTCCATGCAAGGCTTATTGAGAAAGTCAGAAGGCATGGGATCCAAGGGGACATTGCTTTGTGGATCCAGAACTGGCTTGCCCACAGAAGGCAAAGAGTGGTTGTAGATGGGTCATATTCTGCATGGAGGTCGGTGACCAGTGGTGTGCCTCAGGTATCTGTTCTGGGACCCATACCCTTCGTAATTTTTATAAATGACCTGGATGAGGAAGTGGAGGGATGGGTTAGCAAGTTTGCTGATGACACAAAGGTTGAAGGTGTTGTGGATCGTGTGGAGGGCTATCAGAGGTTACAGCAGGACATTGATTGGAAGCAAAACTGGGCTGAGAAGTGGCAGATGGAGTTCAACCCAGATTAGTGTGAAGTGGTTCATTTTGGTAGGTCAAATATGATGGCAGAATATAGCATTAATGGTAAGACTCTTAGCAGTGTGGAGGATCAGAGGGATCTTGGGGTCTGAGTCCATAGGACGCTCAAAGCAACTGCGCAGGTTGACTCAGTGGTTAAGAAGGTGGATGGTATATCAGCCTTCATCAATCATGGAATTGAATTTAGGAGCCGAGAGGTAATGTTGCAGCTATATGGTACCCTGGTCAGACCCCACTTGGAGTACTGTGCTCAGTTTTGGTCAGCTCACTACAGGACAGATGTGGAAGCCATAGAAAGGGTGCAGAGGAGATTTACAAGGATGTTGTCTGGATTGAGGAGCATGCCTTATGAAGATAGGTTGAATGAACTCAGCCTTTTCTCCTTGGAGAGACGGAGGATGAGAGATGACCCGATAGAGGTGTATAAGATGATGAGAGGCATTGATCGTGTGGATAGTCAGAGGCTCTTTCCCAGGGCTGAAATAGTTACCAAAAGAGGACACAGTTTTAAGGTGCTGGGCAGTAGATATAGAGGAGATGTCAGGGGTAAGTTTTTTTACTCAGAGTGGTGAGCGCATGGAATGGGCTGCCGGCAAAGGTGGTGGAGGTGGATACAATAGGATCTTTTAAGAGACTTTTGGATAGGTACATGGAGCTTAGAAAAATAGAGGGCTATAGGTAAGCCTAGTAATTTCTAGGGTAGGGACACGTTCAGCACAACCTTGTGGGCCGAAGGGCCTGTATTGTGCAGTAGGTTTTCTATGTTTCTATGTTAATGCCTTTAAAAGAAAAAGGCTGTTGAGTACATACAAAGAACTGTCAGAAATTGGACAGGAAAGGTTTAGAACAGGAGTTCCACACATGTAGTCCAGACTCCTCGGTTAATAGTAGGGGGTCTAAGACCCAAAAAAATGGTTGGGAACCCCTGGTTTATAACATTATGGGACAAACACTGGTGACTCAAATGGGCATCCTGGTCAGTACAGAAAGGACCTGTTTCCATGCTATAGGACTCTCTGACTTTATGTCTGATCATAATTTTTAGGTTCTCTCCATTCAACACTAGGCTTCCATGGATTCTTTAACAAAATGTTAACACGGTGACTGCCACATGGTGACTGTGCAGCATCACAGATAACCATATTCTATCAAACACACCCCACACAAAATCTGACATAGGTTGGTTCATTCAGTGCTTTTGCTTGTGATGTCAGAGGAAGTGTGTTAGCATGGATTGAAGATCAGTTACTGCACAGAAAAAAGAGTGGCCAAGTCTTAAGGCAGAGGTTGATAGATCCTTGATTGGTCAGGGCATGAAGGAATATGGGGAGAAGGCAAGAGATTGGGGCTGAGGGGGAAAATGAATCAGCCATGATGAAATGGCAGAGCAGTGTTGATGGACCAAACAGCCTATTTCTGCTCCTATATTTTAAGGTCTTTTTCAGGTTGGAAGGATTTAACTAGTGGATTGCCTCAAGTTCAAATTCAGTTTACTGTCATTCAACCGCACACATGTATACCAAACAAAACAATGTTCCTCCAGACCAAAGTGCACAACACAGTACATATAACTCATACAACTATACACACATATACTACCAAGCAAAACAACTTTCCTCTGGACCAAGGAGCACAACAGTACATATAATTCACATACAACTGTACACATGTATACCACCAGAACATAATATTCCTCTAGACCAAGGTGCACAACATAGTACATACAAGCTACACAAAATACGAAGTATTATTACTACAAATAAAATTTCAAATAAGGTGCATTTACAACACCAGTTAAAAAGTAAACAGTAGAACACTACTGGCGCTTCATACATGAGACATGTGGTGACAGGGAACTCTGTCATCTTACAGCCCACGGGAAGAAGCTGTTTCTCATCCAAATAATTCTTGTCCTACCTCAATTGTACCTCCTGCCTGATTATGGGAGAAATGGGAAGGATCATTGACAATGTTACGGGCACTGCATACGCAACACTCCTGACAAATATCTCTGATGGATGGAAGAGATGTTGAGACATTCAGCTCTCGACCCTCAGTTATTTATGGTTTATTTTAACGACTTGGAAGATGGCGAAGAACGCAAGTTTGCTGTTGTACTAGGAAGCAGATAAGATCGTGGCATTCAAGAGGCTTTTACATGGGCACGTGAAAATGCAGGGAATGGAGGGATCAGGATGACATGCAGGCAGAGGTGATTTAATTTGGAATCATGCTCAGCACAAACATTATGGGCTGAAGGGTCTATTCTAGCGCTGTACCACTATGTTCACAAACAAAATGCTGGAGGAACCCAACAGACCAAAGGGTCTCGGCCTGAAGCTTCGACTGCACTTTTTCCCCCACAGACGCTGCCTGGCCTGCTGATTTTGTGTGTGTTGCTTGGATTTCTGGCATCTGCAGATTTTCTCTTGTTTGTGACCATCCATGTTCAAATGGCTTTCATTGCAAGGTGGTTGGAGTTCTGTTTACAATTAAGGTAATACTGTTACAATTGCACACAGTAGTTGTGAGACAACCCTTGGAGTACTGTGTAGTTTTGAGCCCCTTATTTAAGGAAGGATACAATAACATTGGAGGAGGTCCAAACACAAATCATCTGGCTAATTCCTAGGATGAGATGGTTGACGGTTCAAGAAAATGAATCTATATTTTCTGGTGTTTCAGAAGATTGAGGAATGACCTGAGGGGTCATGACAGGATAGATACTGAAATGTTTCCAATAACTACAATAGAATCAATGAAAGACCGCACCCAACAGAACAGACAACCAGTGTGCAAAAAAAACATTGCAAATACAAAAGAAAAAAAGGAAATAAGAATAATAAATAAATAAGCAACAAATGTCAATAAGATGAGATTATCCACTCTGGTTCAGGGATATAATTTTTCCTGAACCTGAAAAGTGGCGACTCCTGAGGCTCCTGTACCTACTTCCAGACGGTAGCAGCAAGAGAGCATGGTCTGGGTAGTGATGGTCCTTGATGATGGATGCAGCTTTCCTGCAGTGGGAGGACTTAAAGAGGTAGATTAATATTTGAAATATCTGGAATCAAAGCCTAAGAGGAACCGGTACAAAAGAGACCAGATTTAGAGCAATGATCATAGTGAACTGCGTCAGTCTTCATTGGCCAAGTAACCTGCTTCTGCTATTTTCTTCTGTTCTTACAGTCTGCATGTACCAACTATTCAGTCAAATAGCTATCTGTTTGGCAGGGCCATCTATCAACCCAAGCCAGAGAGCTTGTTCAAATTTGACACTGAACCTTAATGGAACCAGGCCTACTAGCCAGGTTCAGCAATGAAGCGCTGCATACCAAACAAGAACCATTTCATTTGCTACCTGCATACTTCTGGCGTTTTGCAGGGGGTCAGCCCTAGTGTGCTGGAGTGCTGAGCCTTGGTGCATTTATTTATAAAGGCCTGGCGCAGGCCTATCTAATCAGAGCTCTGAGATTTTAGTATTTAATAGTTGATCTGAAAATGGTGCACGTACTCAGATCCCAATGGGCTTTGGTTGGACAAACAGGCTCCAGTGGCAAGCTCTACTCTATTTGTCTGTTTCCTCAGAACAATTATCCCACAACCAACGTGGTCCATCAATCTCCATTCCTTCAATTGGTAAATAATGGTGATCCCTTCCCAAACAGCACTGTGGGAATCCCTTCTTCAGAATTCTCAAAGCGTGCCGAGGGAATCCCTTCATCAGAATTCCCAAACAGCACTGTGGGAATTAATTCTGTCATGGACGGTCCCAAGCCCGGCAGCTAAAGGAAGGGGATTGGGCATGGGGCTAGAAAACTCATCCCATAAAACCCCAGAGCTACAGAAACATCAACAGAAGTTCCAAAGACCTTATCCCTGGGAGAGGGAGCATCTTCAAAGCTGGGCTACACCTGGGGACAATATGAAAGCCTGGCCTAGGACAGAGAACTCTGGCAAGCTGTCAGCGGCTGTTGCCCCAGTGGGAGTGATGGGCTGAACTCTGGCAAGCTGTCAGCGGCTGTTGCCCCAGTGGGAGTGATGGGCTGAACTCTGGCAAGCTGTCAGCGGCTGTTGCCCCAGTGGGAGTGATGGGCTGTGGAATACCTTCATCAGAATTGCAGCACATCCTCAGAGGCAACAAGATGGACAACAAGAATTGTCCTTGACAGCCCAAATATGAAAGAAAGAGAAACAAGTCTAGAGCATGGTAATTAATAACAACCTTGGAGGCAAGCAGAAGTGGGTCAGTAGGAAAGCAAAGGCAACTTTAAAACAAAACTGTAAATAAACATGGAATGGAATTTAAAATCCCTTGGATGATTTTCAACAGAATCATTACTGGCATACATTTTAAGACTATTATCATGACAATCTAATTATTATGTCACCTATCTGGATGAGGGTTTTCTTGCCCACACTAACTTCCCTTGTTGCTCCCCCTCACAGGTCCAAGTCATCGTCGTGTGTCCAGACCAACTGCTATTTTCAAACCAGCTGCCAGGTCCACACGTTTTATTGGGGCCTCATTCTGTCATTCAAGTGCAAAGAAGCCCAACAAATGTTTCAAGTATTTTACTAAAACAATCTTAACCTTAATATCATTTCGATACATCCATCCATGGCCTCCTACACGGTTGTGATGAGGCCACATTTAGGTTGGAGGAACAACACCTTATATTCCGTTTGGGTAGCCTCCAACCTGATGGCATGAACATCGATTTCTCAAATTTCCGGTAATGTTCCCCAACCACACAACCCCTCTTCATTTCCCATCCCCTTTCTCATCTCATCTCCTTGCCCACCTATCAGCTCCCTCTGGTGCTCCTCCCTCCTTTTTCTTTCTTCCGTGGCTTTCTGTCTCTTTCACCAATCAACTTTCCAGCTCTTTACTTCATCCCTTCCCCCCTAGGTTTCACCTAACAACTGGTGGTTCTCTCTCCTCAGATGCTGCCTGGTCTGCTGAGTTCCTCCAGCATTTTGTATGTGTTGTTAAGCTTGATGCCTTCAGTCTGGTCCCCGTTGTCAAGCATGTTAGAGATAAACTTAACGACATGACAAAACTCCACCATGGACAGTCCCAAGTCTGGCTGAAAATGTAGGGATGGGCATAGGGCAAGCAACCCCATCCCATTAAAAGCAGAAACATCAACATTAACTCATCCCTGGGAGAGGCAAGATCTTCACCTAGAAGACGCATGTCATGTGGTGGGGACTCTTGTCCAGGACTGCCACCAGAATGCCCCAGAATAGAGAACCCTGACTAGCTGCTGTTGGCAGACTGTGTCCCAGTAGGGGTGCCAGGTTTAACTAACTAACTAACTAACTACATTACAGTTGGCCCTCCTTATCCGTGAGGGATTGGCTCCGGGACCCCTCGTGGATACCAAAATTTGCAGATGCTCAAGTCCCTTATTCAACCTGTCTCAATGCAGTGGATCTTTGGACCCAGCAGAACCCCAGACCTTATTTAACCTGTCTCAGTGCAGTGGACATTAGGACCCGGCGCCAAAGATCTGAATCCACAGTGTTTCTGTTCATGAAAATAATCACGATCATGATTGAAAATAATAATAAAGTGATCAGAAAGGGGTGAAACGCCATCGGTCATTGGAAAAGCGTTAGGCTACGTCGGTCAACGATTGGAATAATTTTAAAGGATAAAGTGAGAAAGGCCCTGCCCCGATGAAAGCTACAATTATTACTAAGCAACACAGTGGTTTAATTATTGGGTTTTGGGGTTTTGATCCTCCACATCAACCTGGCACGGTGGAGAGCGCGCTTGGAAGTGGTCACTAGATCAAACTCGGGAAATATCGTTCCCGAGCCCGGCGCTGAAACATATGTTCTTAAGTGTTTTATATGCATAGAAAGGTAAAATATATACTATATACTAAGACAAACGTTTGACTAATTGACGCTAAATAATACTGGATGTACCTGTTCCGACTTACTTAGTAAGAGCACTTCCGATTTTTTTTCCAATTCCGATCCACGATAACCCACGCACATCCTCCCGTATACTTTAAATCATCTCTAGATTACTTATAATACCTAATACAATGTAAATGCTATGTAAAATAGTTGTTATACTGCATTGTTTAAGGAATAATGACAAGAAAAAAATCTGTACATATTTGAACAAGTGCTGGAAGAGCACTTCCGAGTTTTTGCGATTCACGGTTGGCTGAATTCGCGAATGCGGAATTTGCGGATAAGGAGGGCCGACTGTACAATGTTATAGGATGGATTCTATACTTCCTTGGAATGACAGCAATTCATCTGGAGCAGATGAGAAATGGAATCTGGGACCAAGCTGGCTTCCCCAACACATTACATCAAGGCACACATTTACCTACTGAGAAAATTGGACAAGACTTATCTGGTCTTGATAGTTAGATACTAGCTAGTACAGTACAAAATAGATGGGTCCATTAACCATGTGACAACAAAGTTACCACAGGAATAAGTTTCAAACCAGCCTGGGAAAGTACAAAGAAGCCTAACAAATATTTTACTAATTAAAACAATCTTAAGTTTAACGTCTCCAGTATGGTCTACATTGCCAAGCATTTCAGAGATAAGCCTACACAACAACACAGCCATGATCATTCACTTCCAGATTCTAAAGATGTTCCAACATAGTTACATTTACTTGAGACCACTACAGCAAAAATCCTCCTTGCTTTAATTATTGGCAATTCCATATACTTTTCATCCAATCTTTCTGGTTATAGTAAGAAACAAAAAAAGTCTTCAAATATTCAATATAGTTACGGCTGATTTCACAATCACATTTACTTTCATTAAGCTCAGATCTACCATTTATATTGAATAACCGGTGCAAATAAAATTTGTAAACTTAGTGAGAAGAATTAAGCTATAGGATGTAGAAAGCTTTTCTTGTTCATTCTTCTCACAGATCTTCCTCGTCTCCCAAACCCATACCTCCGTCTTCCATACACAATCTAATATCCCGAGTACTGATAATATTTCGGCCTTGTTTGAATGGGAAGATCAGGCACAGGTTGATGCCAACTCGGAACTTGTTACATGGAAGACTAATCTCGCACCTTGCAAACTCTGAATTCATTGCACGTCCGTGTAACTCTGCTTGTATTTAAAGGAGGCAGTTCAACAGGAGAGGATCTGTTTGTATTCTGGGATTATTTGGCCACCCCAATGCCGACGATGCACCAGCACCAGTCCATGTGTGAACTGCCTGGACTTCTCTTCCCCCGGACAGAGGGAGCAGCCATCGGCAGTGCCAGACCCTGCAAGCCAATGATGGGGTTCTGGACCAGGGTTCATTCCCAGACCCGAGTGGAAGGTCGGCATCTTATGCACCCGAGGCCGGGAAACCCGGCCCCACTTCTTCCAACCCAGAGGAGTCAGACAGTGGGCCCGGGCTTCTAGCGCCAGTGTTGGGCCCGGGCCTGAGGCCTGTGGCTTACGAGCGGGTGCAGGCGGGCAGAGGGAAGGAAGGGGCGTAATCGGCGACCCTATTGCGCTGACTGCCCCGACAAGCCGACCGGTTTTCCCTCTCCTCCCACAACCTCCTGACCTACCCGGCGGCGACCAACTCACCTGCGGGCGGCGGGGCGGGCCAGGCCGGGCCGAGTAACCAGGGTAACGGCGAGCAGCGCGAGGCCGGGCCCGAGGCAGCAGCGAGCGAGAGCGAGCCGGGCAGGGCCGCCATTACCCGTCGTTCATTGGTCACACCAAGTCAGCTGATCCAGGATCCCGCCCCCCCATCCATTACCCTCCTCCTTTTCCCCCACACTAATCGTGGGGCTGCACATCGCCCACCGGTCGCCAAGCGACCCGTTTCCGATACTGATACCGACCGCTCCTTTGTCTTCGGCGCTAGCCCCGTCAGCCTCGCAAAGCCGTCAGAAACCGTGCCGGGACCTCAGCGCGGCCATCGCTCCCATCCCATTGGACACTTGCATGTCAGCTGACCAACAAGTTGAAAGCTCATGCAGAGTGCGCGCGAACTGGGCAGCGGGTGGTTGGACGTACAGGAGCGCGCGGGGTCGGCGGGGAAAAGGAGCGCGCGGCGGGCTGGGGGCGGGACGGTCGGACGCACGCACGCACGCACGCAGCCGCTGGTGCGCAGGGGTCGGCGGGCCTGTCGGTCAAGAGCCCGTGGCGGGGGGCCATTGATGAGCGGGTCTAGCCGGGTGGGAGGCGGGCAAACGTGGGATGGGGTGTTGCTGGAGGTCGGAGTGAGTGGACTAGATGTCATCCCTGAAATCGTGGCGAGTAGCTGCCCTGTGATTAATGAGGGAGACATACAACGACGAAAACAAGGGCACCATGAGCGTGAACCACTTGGCCCAAGCATTCAACATAAAATCATGTCTGCGTACACTGGCCTCAATTACTCTTCTGAGCCAGTTCCCATCAACCTCAATTCTTTGATCTAACAAATATTTATCTGTCTCAGGGGCCCTCCATGGGTCGGTGTCCATCGCGGATGGTGCATTCTATCTCTCGACGGTGTTGGTACAGCGCCATCAGTTGATGTGCAAGCCAGGTTAGTGTGAAATTGTTGCCCATATAGCAGGCTCCCCCTCTCCACGCAGTTGTTGAATCGAAAGCAATTGCAGAGACCATACAGTTTGGCACCACTGGCATCGCAGGAGTTGCCAAACCGTATCAAATTTAACATAGGAACTGCCTTGGGGACTACCTCTGGATTTTCCTTGAGGTTTACTCCTGAAGCCTTCCCCATGAGTGGATATGCAGCAGAGACTTGAAATCAGAGATTTCCTTTTAAATGTGTTGCTAACCATGGCTGATGAGCTCCATCTGCCTCAGCGACTGGTATCAGTAATACCAGTGGTATCAGCGACGTTGGGCTTGGGAGTACAAGTGATCAGACTTTCCAACGTGGGCGCGGGTAAGCATTTTTGATGGTGGTGTGGTGTAACAGTGGTCAAATGTGTTGGCTCCTCTGGTGGTAGTTAGGCAAAGGCTCCTTCAAGCTGGCCTGGTTGAAATCCCGCACAATGCTCAAAGGCATCAGGGTGCACTATTCTGTGACTCCTGGTCACAGTGCCTTTACTACCTTATCACCCTGTGCAGCCACTTTCATAGTGCTATGAACTTGGACCCTAAAATCCCTCTGCTCACCAGTGCTGTTAATGATCTTGCTAGTCTTGAAGGGTCTCAGCCTGAAACATCAACTGTTTACCCTTTTCCATAGATGCTGCCTGGCCTGCTGAGTTCCTCCAGCATTTTGTGTGTTGCTTTAGATTTTCTCATGTTTGTTATCCAGCTTGAATCTATAGTGTCCAGGATTATCCCTGTTTCACCTCTTGAATAATGGAACAACAGTAGCTACTCGCCAGTCTTCTAGGACCTTATCTGTGTCTAGGGACATGAAGATATGGATCAAGGCCCCAACAATCTTTTGCCTCTCACTTACCAGGTGTATATCCCATCAGACTCTGGGGACATAACCACCTTAAAAATATCCTGGACCTGATGAAATGCACCCTTGAGTTCTGAAGGAAGTAGCTGGAGAGATTGCGGAATTTCAAGAATCAGTAGATTCTGGCATTGTACCAGATGACTGAAAAATTGCAAATATTACCCTGCTGTTTAAGAAGGGTGCAGAAAGGAAACTACAGACCTGCTAGCCTGACGTCAGTGGCTGGAAAGTTGTTGGAATTGATTGTTAGGGATGAGATTACAGAGTACCTGGAGGCACATGACAAGATAGGCTAAAGCCAGCATGGTTTCCTGAAAGGAAAATGCTGCCTGACTAACCTACTGCAGTTTTTTGAGGAAATTACAAGCAGGATAGACAAAGGAGATGCAATAGCTGTGGCAAATGAAATATAATGTTGGAAGGTGTATGGTCATGCACTTTGATGGATGAAATAAACTATTTCTATTATTTAGATGGAGAGATAATTCAAAATGCAGAGATAGAGAGAGACTTAGGAGTTCTTGTGCGGGATACCCTAAAGATTAACCTCCAGGTTGAGTTGGATATGAAGAAGGCAAATGCAATGTTGGCATTCATTTCTAGAGGTATAGAATATAAGAGTGGGGATGTGATGTTGAGGCTCTATAAGGCACTCGAGAGACCACACTTGGAGTATTGTGTGCAGTTTTGGGCTTCTTATTTTAGAAAGGATATACTGACATTGGAGAGGCTTCAGAGAAGATTCACGAGAATGACTCCAGGAATGAAAGGGTTACCGTATGAGGAATGTCTGGCAGCTCTTGGACTGTATTTCCTGGAGTTCAAGAGAATGAGGGGGGATCTCATAGAAACATTCTGAATGTTGAAAGGCCTGAACAGATTAGGTATGGCAAAGTTATTTCCCATAGTAGGGGAGTCTATGACAAGAGGGCATGACTTCAGGATTGAAAGACATCCATTTAGAACAGAGATGCGGAGAATTTACTTTAGTTCAAGAATGGTAAATCTGTGGAATTTGTTGCTACGAGCGGCTGTGGAGGCCAAGTCATTGAGTGCATTTAAGGCAGAGATAGATAGTTTCTTGATTAGCCGGGATATCAAAGGGTATGGGGTGAAGGCAGGGGAGTGGGGATGACTGGAAGAATTGGATCAGCCCATGATTGAATGGTGGAGCAGACTCAATGGACCCAATGGCCTATTTCTGTTCCTGTATCTTATGGTCTTAATGTTATCTCATTTATCTCCAAATCCCCTGGCACATTAGCCCACCCTACACGAATCTAATGTCTTTCTCCGTGGTGAGGAGGAATGCCAAAGATTGGAGCATTACAGGAGTATGTGCTGAGGGCTGCCCTGAAGCTCAGTGCAGCCCCATCAAAGGATTGGTGGGATAGGGCCACAGTGTAAGGTTCTTCTCCTACTTGAGCGGGAGGGGCCAGATGGGAGCCCCTCAAATATTCTTGTGAAAGAGTGACAGCAACACTACTGCTGTGTTTGAATGCAATAGAACAGTACAGAAAACACTGATTGGGCTGAATGGTTTCTTCTTGCAAATATTTAAAAATCATAAAGTTTATTTTGTTAATATTAAAAAACACTGACATAATAATCTTTTAGAACCTTGCACACATCCTCTGCCTTCAAGCATATCCCTCACTTATCCTTGAGTTGGCCTACCCTGTGCCTATTTACCCTCTTGCTCTTGATGTATGGAAAGAATGCCTTAGAATTTTCTTTAAACCTACTTGCCAAGGACCTTTGGCTCCTTCTGGCTCTCCTAATCCCCTTCTTGAGTTTTTTAGTTTCTCAAGGCTCTGCTTGACATTAGCTTCCTAAACCTTCCATCATCTTTTTTCCTAACACATATTTCCTAATATTGTTTATATTCACAAACACTTGAGATCCATTTAGAAATGCCTCCCCCCTCTATTGGATAATAATCTAGCTTGATTTATCATAAAGTGCACATCTATACTCATGTCATTCTGCAGATGAACAGTAGAGAGCCAGTAACATCATGAAGGACCCAACCCACCTGCTCATGGACTGTTTGTCCCACTCTCATCAGTGAGGAGGCTACATAGTATCCACCAGAGTCAAAAACAGTTACTTTCCCCAAGCAGTAAGACTGATCATGGGGGGTCCAGGGAGGGGTAACACTTTTGGTGAAGGGGCTTGTGTCAATTCCAGGGCAGCTCACTCCATAACACAAGCTCCTGCCTGAGATGGGAATTGGATTTGTTCCAATTTGCCTCCTGGAGCACTAGGTTCACAGCAGGTGCCAGATCATTGGTTCATCACAAAACCCTGGAACATTTGAACAGAAAAGATACATAGGATGCTCTTTATTGACAACAGCTTTTCATTCAATACCATCAAAAAACTAATCAATAAATGTCAAGACCTTGGCCTGAATGTCTTATTGTGCAATTGCCTCCTCCACTTGCTCAGTTGCACTCACCAGTTATTTTGGATTGACAACAACGTGTCCACAACCTCCATCAGCACTGGTGCACCACAAGGCTGTGTGATTAACTCCCACTCTACTTGCTTTGCACTTAGGACTGAGTGGCTAAGCACGGCTCTGATGCCATATTCAAATTTGCTGACGACACCACTGTTGTAGTATGAATTAAAAGTGGTGACAAATCGGTATACAGGAGGGAGACTGAAAACCTGGCTAAGTGGTACCTCAGCAACAATCTCTTAATGTCAGCAAGACCAAGAAGCTGATTATTCATTTTAGGGGGAGGAAATCAAAAGTAGAGAGAGTCAGGAACTTTAAATGACTTATTATTTCAGAGACCTGTCCTGAACCCAGCTCGTAACTGCAGTCATGAAGAAGACACAGCAGTGCCTCTATATTTCCTTAGGAGTTTGCAAAGATCTGTATGTCATATAAAACTTTGGAAAACCTTCTGTAGGTGTGTAGTGGAGAGTATATTGTCTAGCTATATCTCATGGTATGAAGGCACCAATGCCCTTGAGTGGAAAATCCTACAAATAGTAATGGGTACAGCCCAGTCAATCACGGGTAGAGCCCACCCCTCCAATGAGCATATCTATACAAAGTCTTATTGCAAGAAAGCAGCATCTGTCATCAGGGACCTCCACCATGCAGGACATGCTCTCTTCTCACTGTAGGTCTCATCTGCCCAGTCCACCATGGCTGAGAAAGTACAGAAGCCTCAGCATTCATACCACCAGGTTCAGGAACAGTTATGCTCCCTTTGAATCAAAGGGATAACATCACTCATATACTATACCATTATTGAAAAGTTCCCACAACCTATGGACTCCTTCCATAAGAACATAAGAAATAGGAGTGGGAATAGGCCATTTGACCATGGACTCCTCTCCACCTACCTGCCTTTTCCCCATAACCTTTAGTTCCCCTACTGTACAAAAATCTATCCAGCCTTGTCTTAAATATATTTACTGAGGTAGCCTCCACTGCTTCATTGGGCAGCGAATTCCACAGATTCACCACTCTCTGGGAAAAGCAGTTCTTCCTCATCTCCATCCTAAATCTACTCTCATGAATCTTGAGGCTATGTCCCCTAGTTCTAGTCTCACCTATCAGTGGAAACAACTTTCCTGCCTCGATCTCATCTATCCCTTTCATAACTTTAAATGTTTCTATAAGTTCTCTTCTTATTCTTCTGAATTCCAGCGAGTACAGCCCCAGGTGACTCAATCTCTCCTCATAGTCTAACCCCCCCGTTTCTGGAATCAACCTGGTGAACCTCCTCTGCACCGATTCCAAAGCCAGTATATCCTTCCTCAGGTAAGGAGACCAGAATTTCATGCAGTACTCCAGGTGCGGCCTCACCAGTACCCTGTACAGTTGCAGCATAACCCCTGTGCTCTTAAATTCAATCCCTCTAGCAATGAAGGCCAACATTCCATTTGCCTTCTTGACAGCCTGCTGCACCTGCAAATCAACCTTTTATGATTCATGCACAAACACTCCCAAGTCCCTCTGCACAGCAGCATGCTGCAATTTGTTACTATTTAAATAATAATCCGCTCTTTCATTTTTCCTTCCAAAGTGGATGACTTCACATTTACCAACATTGTACTCCTTCTGCCAGACCCTTGCCCACTCACTCAACCTATCTGCAGACTCTCCGTATCTTCTGCACAAGTTGCTTTTCCACTCAATTTAGTATCATCAGCAAACTTAGATACACTACACTCTATGTATCCTTATGGATAAATCTTTCCTGTGGCACCTTATCAAATGTCTACTGGAAATCCAAGAGAGTAATATCCATCTGTTCCCCTCTATCCACTGCGCTCATTATATCCTCAAAGAACTCCAGGAAGTTTGTCAAATAGAACCTTGCTGAATCCATGCTGCTTTGCCTGATGGATCCATTTCTTTCCAGATGCCTCACTATTTCTTTAATGATAGCTTCAAGCATTTTCCCAATTACAGATGTTAAACTAACTGGCCTATACTTACCTGCCTTTTGCCTACATCAATTTTTAAATAGTGGTGTGACATTTGCTATCTTCCAATCCGCTGGGTCCTGCCCAGATTCCAGAGAATTTTGGTAAATTATCACTAAAGCCGTTACTATAACTTCTGCCATTTCTTTCGGTACTCTGGCATGCATTCCATCAGGACTGGGGGACTTATCTATCTTCAGACCCACAAAGTTTGCTCAGCACTACCTCTTTCGTGATAGCTATTGTATTCAGGTCCTCACCTCCCATCGCATCCACAACATCTCTCTTTGGCATGATAGAGGTGTCCCCCACCATGAAGACCAACACAAAATAGTCATTCAAAGCCTCTGCCATTTCCTCATTACCCAACATCAATTCCCCCCCTTCTTGTCCTCCCAGGGACCTATTTTCACTTTAGTCACCTTTTCCCACTTTATATAATTATAAAAACTTTATAAATATCCATTTTTATATTTTGCGCTAGTTTATTTACACAATCTAGCTTCCCTTTCTTTATTGCTCGCTTAGTGGTACGTTGTTGCTTTTTAAAGTTTTCCTAATCTTCCATTTTCCCACTACTCTTGGAGACTTTGTATGCATGGGCTTTTAATTTGACAGACAGACAGACATATTTTATTGATCCCGAGGGAAATTGGGTTTCATTACAGTCGCACCAACCAAGAATAGTGTAGAAATATAGCAATATACAACCATAGATAATTAAATGATAATAAGTAAATTATGCCAAGTGGAAATAAGTCCAGGACCAGCCTATTGGTTCAGGGTGTCTGACACTCCGAGGGAGGAGTTGTAAAGTTTGATGGCCACAGGCAGGAATGACTTTCTATGACACTCAGTGTTGCATCTCGGTGGAATGAGTCTCTGGCTGAATGTACTCCTGTGTCTAACCAGTACATTATGGAGTGGATGGGAGACATTGTCCAAGATGGCATGCAACTCGGACAGCATCCTCTTTTCAGACACCACCATCAGAGAGTCCAGTTCCACCCCCACAACATCACTGGCCTTATGAATGAGTTTGTTGATTCTTTTGGTGTCTGCTACCCTCAGCCTGCTGCCCCAGCACACAACAGCAAACATGATAGCACTGGCCACCACAGACTCGTAGAACATCCTCAGCATCGTCCGGCAGATGTTAAAGGACCTCAGTCTCCTCAGGAAATAGAGACGGCTCTGATCCTTCTTGTAGACAGCCTCGGTGCTCTATGACCAGTCCAGTTTATTGTCCATTCCTATCCCCAGGTATTTGTAATCCTCCACCATGTCCACACTGACCCCTTGGATAGAAACAGGGGTCACCGGTGCCTTAGCCCTCCTCAGGTCCACCACCAGCTCCTTAGTCTTTTTCACATTAAGCTGCAGATGATTCTGCTCACACCATGTGACAAAGTTTCCCACCATAGCCCTGTACTCAGCCTCATCTCCCTTCTTCTATTTCCTTAGTTATCCAAGACTGGCTGTCCCCACCCTTACTGTCTTTGCTTTTAACTGAAATATGCTTTTGTTGAGCACCGTGAAAAATTTCTTTGAAGGTCTTTCACTGTTCCTCAACCGTACTACCATGTAGCTTGTGTTCACAGTCAACACTGGCCAAATCTTCCCTCATCCCATTGTAGTCTCCATTGTTTAGACATAATACACTTGCTTTAGATCAAACTATTGCACCCTCCCATTTGTACGAGAAATTCAATCATACTGTCATCACTCTTTCCAAGAGGATCCCTAACTACAAGATCACTAATTTTCCCTGTCTCATTGCACAGGACCAGATCTAAGATGGCATGTACCTTTCTAGGTTCATTAACATGCTGTTCAAGAAAGCCATCACAGATGCATTCTATGATATCCTCCTCAAGACTGCATCGACCAACTTCATTCACCCAATCCCTGTGCAAGTTAAAGTCCCCCATGATAACTGCTGTTCCATTCTTACATGCCTCAGATATTTCTCTGTTTATCGCCTGTGCCACTGTAACATTATTATTTGGTGGCTAATAGACAACTCCCACCAGTGATGTTTTTTTCCCTTTACTATTCTCAATCTCTACCCAGATGGAATCAACATTCTGCTCCTTAGATCTTATATTATCTCTCACTATTGCCCTGATCTCATCCTTAATTACGAGCGCTTCCCCCCCCCCTTACCTTCCTGCCTAACCTTTCGTATTACCTGACATCCTTGGATATTTAATTCCCAATCCACTCCACACTGCAAACACGTTTCTGTAATGGCCACTAAATCATACCCCTTTGTACTGATTTGTGCCACAAGTTCACTGACCTTGTTTCAAATACTACGGGCATTTAGATAAAGTGCCCTTACACCCATTGTGCTTTTAATATCTTGTAACCTTTTTCTTTTCTTTACTCCATTCTTACTTTTCTCTTTTATCTTTTATTTTTTCTTTATCTTTATCACACTTTTCTCTTTTACTTTATCCATACTTCTCCAATCTGTTGAACACACACCCCTACTACTTATTTTAAAGCCCTATCCACAGCCCTAGTTATGCAATTCACTAGGATCCAAGTCCCATCACAGTTCAGTGGAGTCCATCCCATTGGTACAGTTCCCTCCTTCCCTAATACTGGTGTCAATTTCCCATGAATTCAAATACACTTCTCCCACACCAGTCCTTGAGCCACACCTTTAATGCTCTAATCTTCTTGACCCTATGCCAATTTGCACTTGGCTCAGCTAGTAATCCAGAAATGTTTTGGTTCTGCTTTTTAATTTAGTCCCTAGCTGCTCAAATTCCCTCAGCAGAACCCCTTTCCTCTTTCTACCTATGTCGTTGGTACCCACATGAAACCATGAAGACTTGATCTTTCCCCTCCCACTGCAAATTCTTCTGCAGGTCAGATAAAATGTCCTGAACCCAGGCACCAGGCAGGTAACACAGTGTCTATTCTGACGATACTATCCTGAATTGCCACTACATTTCTCTTCTCTTCCCCCTGAACTACGGTGCTGCAGTCAGTTTGCTCATCCTTCCTACAGCTCCCATTCTCATCCACACACAGCGCAAGAATCTCAGACCTGTTGGACAAGCTCACGGGCTGAGGCTCCTCCAGCTCTGTCTCTTGGATCCCACTACCCGCCTCACTCACAGTCACACCCTCTTGTCCCCGACCACAGACTGAATTTGAGGCAGCTAATCTAATGGGTGTGAGTACCTCCTGAAACAGAGAATCCAGGTAACACTCCCCCTGCCCAATGTGCCGCAGTGTTTAAAGCTCAGATTCCAGGTCATCAGCTTTGAGCCTGAGTTCCTCGAGCAGCCAACACTTGCTGCAGATGTGGTGATCAGGAACCACAATGGGGTCCACCTGTTCCCACATCTTGCAGCTACAGCACATCACCTGATCCTGCATCATCCCTACTTTATTTAACTGGCTGTAATTTAGTGACTTTTTATTCAACCAAAAGCCTTGCCTGCTACTTACTTGTGTCTCTCTGCCAAAGCCTCGTTCCCACTCCTACACTGCTCCTCTCACACAATGGCTGCTCCGCTTTGACCCTGCTTTACTTTTATTTGCCACTCTCCTTGGAGAGCAAAGGGCATGACAAGGCAGGCACAGAAGTCATGGTCATGCACTTCAACCAAAGAATTCTCCAGTTGTGATGTCTGTTCGTATCACTGAACCTGGACTTCTGAGATCGAGAGAGTGGAACTGCCCCAAAGCAACACTTCTTCCACTTTATGAAACTCTCCCACATAGGTTTCCTGTCATCGATGGACATCAAGGCTGATCACCACCTCTACCCACTAACTCCCTGTACCATACCCCCAACCACTAGTACTTCATCATTTTCTGGCAGAGTCACCTTATGTACAAACACTCCTCATGGACATACAATCAATCTACGTATACAAGCTATCTTGTGTATTTATATTTATTTATTTTTATTATTGTATTCTTACTGTGTTTTTTGTGTGCAGTAACAATTATTTTGTTCTCCTTTACACTTGTGCACTGGAAATGACAAAACCTTGAATCTTGTAGCCTCACACTTTACAACATGACTCTCCATTTGTCAGGTTATTTACCCATTGTGAATTTATCTATACAACACACAAAAGGTTTTAAAAAGTTTACCAATCTTCTAATTTCCCACTGATTTTTGATCTATTATGTGCCATCTCATCGGCTTTTATGTCGGCTTTGCCTTCTCTTGTTAGCCACAGTTGTGTCATGTTTCCTTTAGTATACTCCTTCCTCTTTGGGATGTATATACTGCATCCTGGGCCATCTGAATTACTTCCAAAAATTCCAGCCATTGCTACACTGCTGTCATCCCTGCCGATATTCTTTTCCAATCAATTCTGGTCAGATCCTCTCATGCCTCTGTAATTCCCTTTACTCCACTGCAATACTGATACATCTGACTTCAGTTTCTCCTTCTCAAATTCTATCATATGATCACTGGCTCCTTAGGGTTCCTTTACCTTAAGCCCTCTAATCAATTCCAGTTTATTGCACAACATCCAGTCCAGAGTAGCTGATCCCCTAGTGAGTTCAACCATGAGCTGCTCTAAAAGGTCATCTCATAGACATTCTAGGAACTCCCCTTCTTGGGATCCAGCACTAATGATATTTTTCAAATCTACCTGCATATTGAAATTCCCATGACTATCGTACCATTGCCCTTTTAGCATGCATTTTCTATCTCCTGTTGTAATTTGTAGACATCTTTACTACTGTTTGTAGGTCTGTATAACTCCCATCAGGACCTTTTTCCCCTTGCAGTTCCTTAGCTCTACCCACGACTTAACACCTTCTGATCCGATATCACCTCTTTCAAAGGATTTGATTTCTTTTTTTTTACCAACTTAGCCATCCCACCACCTCTGCCTCCCTGTCTGTCCTTTCCATAAAATGTGTATCCTTGAATATAAGTTCCCAGCTATAATCTTCTTTCAGTTGCAATTCAGTGATGCCCATGTCATACATGCCAATCTGTAACTGTGCTGCAAGTTCATCTACTCCATTCTGTATACTGCGTGCATTGATATATAACACCTTCAGTCCTATATTCATACCTTTTTTTGATTTTGTCCCCCTTTTACATTACAATTCATCCTGTTGACTGCAATTTTGTCCTGTCTTTGCTAGCAGTCTCACTACACACCGCCTCTGTTTGTAAACCAAATCCCCCATCCTCAGCCCTATCTCTCTTGTTCCCATCTGCCTGCCAAATGTTTAAACCCTTCTGAACAACTCTAGCAAACCTGCCCATAGGATATTGGTTCCCCTCGGGTTCAGGTGCAAACTGCTCCTTTTGTACAGGGCGTACTTTCACCAGAAGAGGTTTGAATTGTTGTGTATTTAACATTTCAGTAATATTTAAGTAATCTTACAAATATATTGTTCGATTAAGTGTTCTTGTTTGTTTAAATAATTCATTATGGGCTACATGTATAAATATGTGAATTGCATACATCATGCTACAACGTGATACGTGCGCCTCTTTTAAAGTAAACTCAAATTTAGTCCTGCATTTTGGACTCCTGTGTCTTCATTTGAATTAGTTTAATAGACAATAGGTGCAGGAGTAGGCCATTGGACCCTTCGAGCCTGCACCACCATTCAATCTGATCATGGCTGATCATCCACAATCAGTAACCCGTTCCTGCCTTCTCCCCATATCCCTTGACTCCACTATCTTTAAGAGCTCTATCTAACTCTTCCTTGAAAGCATCCAGAGAATTGGCCTCTGCTGCCTTCTGAGGCAGAGCATTCCCTAGATCCACAGCTCTCTGGGTGAAAAAGTTTTTCCTCAACTCCATTCTAAATGGCCTACCCCTTATTCTCAAACTGTGGCCTCTGGTTCTGGACTCCCCCCAACATAGGGAACATGTTTCCTGCCTCTAACGTGTCCAATCCCTTAATAATCTTATATGTTTCCTTAATGTTTAATATTTATCTTTAATGTTTTGAAGTTACAAAGCTTAACATTGGTGATGAGGTATTTTTAAAGTGAACCTGAGATGGCTACCGACCAGTACTAGCACAGCATGGCGTTCGAGTTCAAAGAAAAGCACTGGAAAGAACAGTGGAGTTTTTTTTTAAAAAGCAGCCCAGCACGTGTTCTTCCGAAGGGAAGACATGACTGAGTTATACAAAGGCAGTAAACAGAAGGATTCAGGGTCATAAACAGTATCAGGTGATAATAATCATTTAAAAAAGAGCAGAAATGGCTGGCTATATCAGAAAGGTCAATTAATTTGATTACACAATGGGTAACTGGCTCATCTATACCAAGCTAATTCAGCAATGTTGTGAAACAAACCAATTAGCTAATTTTCTGAATTCATTGGGCTTAAAGGCATACAGTTTACTTCAAAGTTTAACTGCTCAAACCAAACCATCCAAAGTGAACTTTGCTGATACTATAAAAATAATGCAGGAACATTTAGAACCAAAGGCATTGTTGATTGTAGAACTCTTTAGGTTTCATAAGCAGAATCAAAAGGAAGGGGAGTCCATTTCAGCTTATGTGGTTGAATTGAAGGCATTTTCTGAGCATTGTCAATTCAGTGATACACTAGGAGATCGTTTCACTTGTGGAACTTTAAAAGAAAGCATTCAAAAACAGCTAAACACGAGGAAATCTGCAGATGCTAGAAATTCAAGCAACACACACAAAATGCTGGTAGAACGCAGCAGGCCAGGCAGCATTTATAGGAAGAAGCACAGTCGACGTTTCGGGCCGAGACCCTTCGTTAGTCCATTCCACCATACTCACTGGAATTTAGAAGATTGAGGGGGGATCTTATTGAAACATATAAAATTCTAAAGGGATTGGACAGGCTAGATGCAGGAAGATTGTTTCCGATGTTGGGGAAGTCCAGAACGAGGGGTCACAGTTTAAGGATAAAGGGGGAAGCCTTTTAGGACCGAGATGAGGAAAAACTTCTTCACACAGAGAGTGGTGAATCTGTGGAATTCTCTGCCACAGGAAACAGTTGAGGCCGGTTCATTGGCTATATTTAAGAGGAAGTTAGATATGGCCCTTGTGGCTAAAGGGATCAGGGGGAATGGAGAGAAAGCAGGTACAGGGTTCTGAGTTGGATGATCATACTGAATGGCGGTGCAGGCTCGAATGGCCTACTCCTGCACCTATTTTCTATGTTTTCTATTAAAACCAGCTCCTAACTAAGTACAACTTACATTCAAAAGAGCAGTTGAAATTACTGTTTCAATGGAAACCGCGGACAGAGATGAAATTGAATTTCAGTCAGGAAGGAAAATGAGCATAAACAGAGTGTCTAAACAGAAACTAGCATGGCCAAACAAACTGAGTTACCATTGTGGCAGGGGCTCACGTACGCCAAACAAATGCAGCTTTAAAGGTGAAACTTGCAGAAAATGCAACAAAGTAGGTCACATACAAAGAGCATTTCAGGCAGACAAAAATAAATGGACTACACAGAAAAGAGAAAAAGATTTTAAAAAAGTCAAATTGCAGTTTCAAAACGAGTATGTTGTTGATTGAAGATCTGGTAATGATGAGAAGTGACAAAGGACTGTGTAGCCTTGAGATTTACCATGTGAAAATCAACAACTGACATGCAATATGGCTTATGTTAAATTAATTAAAATGGAGTTAGACACTGGTTTATCTGTTCCACAAAATAAGTTGGGGAGGCATTTCAAAGATACTAAACTGAAGCTTGCAGATAAATAACTAAGAATTCACTTTGGAGAAACGATAATGACATTCATAAAAGTGAAATACAAAAACCAACAAGCCAAATCCTCTACCTTCCCACTACCTGTCCTTTCTTTGACTTCCCTTGTCAGTCACAGTTGCCTCAACCTCCCTTTAGAATACTTCTTCTTTTGGATATGTTTTTCCGGCGCATTCCAAATTGCTCCCAGAAACTGCCAACCAATGCTGTTCTGCTATCATTCCTTATAGTATCCTCTTCGAATCAACTTTGGCCAGCTGCTTCTCTCATGCCACTGTAATTCCCTTTACTCAATTGTAATTCTGATGCACCTGACTCCCATCAGGGTCTTTTTAACCTTTGCAGTTTCTTAACTCTACGCGCAAGGATTCCGTTTTCTGATCGTATGTCACCTCTTTCTAAGGATTTGATTTCATTTCTTACCAACAGAGACATCCCTGCCCAGCTGCCTGTCCCTTCAATCCAATGTGGATCCTTGAACATTAAGCTCCCAACTATGATCTTCTTTAAGCCACAACTCAGTGATGCCCACAATGTCACACCAGCCAATCTCTAGCTCCACTACAATACCATCTACCTTATTCCATATACTGTGTACATTCAAATATAACACATTCAGTGATGTATTTGGCACCCTTTTGATTTTTGATGCTCTCCAAAACATGTCCACTTATTTCCCTTAACTGTCAAACCACCATGATATTTTCCTTAGTTAAAGACAGAGGAGAAATATTTGTTAAACATCCTATCCACCTCCTGTGAAAAGACATTGGCAGACCATTTGATTTCTCAGGGGATCTACTCTGCACAACACTTTTTTTTAACTTTTAATATAGCTATAAAGTCCATTGGGATTTTCCTTAGACCTGCCTGCCAGGTCCATCCTATATTTCTCTTTTGCCCTTTTAAGATAAGGATAGGACATATAGAGAGGAATAAACAGTCAGCATTTCAGGCCAAGACCTTCATCAGGTCTAGAAAAGAAATGAGAAGGAACCAGAGTAAGAAGACAGGGGGTGATGAACAGACCCAGTCTTTTACCTCCGCCCTCCTGATCTCCCTCTTAACATTATTGCAGTCATCAATGGATTTGCTCATTTCTAACCTCTTAAACGGAATATGTGCGTCTTTTTTTCTTGACCAGAACCTCAATATCTCCTCAGTCAAGTTTACCTGAACTTGTCAGGATTATTCTTTATCCTAACAAGAATATGCTGTTCCCGGGCTCCTGATATCACACTCCTAAAACCTCTCACTTGACATTCGTTTACTTCCCTTCAGACAGACTCACCCAATCAATTTAGACAATAGACAGTAGGTGCAGGAGTAGGCCATTCGGCCCTTCTAGCCAGCACTGCCATTCAATGTGATCATGGCTGATCATACACAATCAGTATCCCGTTCCTGCCCTCTCCCCATATCCCTTGACCCCGCTATCTATAAGAGCTCTATCTAACTCTCTCTTGAATGCATCCAGAGACTTGGCCTCCACTGCCTTCTGGGGCAGAGTATTCCACATATCCACCACTCTCTGGGTGAAAAAGTTTTTCTGCATCTCTGTTCTAAATGGCCTACCCCTTATTCTTAAACTGTGGCCTCTAGTTCTGGACTCACCCATCAGCGGGAACATGCTTCCTGTCTCCAGCATGTCCAATCCCTTAATAATCTTATATGTTTCAATCAGATCCCCTCTTATCCTTCTAAATTCCAGTGTATACAAGCCCAGTCGCTCCAATCTTTTAACGTATGACAGTCCCGCCATTCTGGGAATTAACCTTGTGAACCTACGCTGCACTCCCTCAATAGCAAGTATGTTCTTCCTCAAATTTAGAGACCAAAACTGCACACGATACACCAGGTGGGGTCTCACCAGGGCCCTGTACAGCTGCAGAAGGACCTCTTTACTCTTATACTCAATTCCTCTTGTTATAAAAGCCAGTATGCCATTAGCTTTCTTCACTGCCTGCTGTACCTGCATGCTTGCTTTCATTGACTGATGAACAAGAACATTTAGATCTCGTTGTACTTCCCCTTTTCCTAACTTGACTCCATTTAGATAGTAATCTGCCTTCCTGTTCTTGCCATCGAAGTGGATAACCTCACATTTATCCACATTAAACTGCATCTGCCATACATTTGCCCACTCACCCAACCTGTCCAAGTCACCCTGCATTCTCATAACATCCTCCTGACATTTCACACTGCCACCCAGCTTTGTGTCATCAGCAAATTTGCTAATGTTACTTTTAATCCCTTCATCTAAATCATGAATGTATATTGTAAACAGCTGCGGTCCCAGCACTGAACCTTGCGGTACCCCACTGGTCACAGCCTGCCATTCCGAAAGGGACCCGTTAATCGCTACTCTTTGTTTCCTGTCAGCCAGCCAATTTTCAATCCATGTCAGTACTCTGCCCCCAATACCATGTGCCCTAACTTTGCCCATTAATCTCCTATGTGGGACTTTATCAAAAGCTTTCTGGAAATCCAGGTACACTACATCCACTGGCTCTCCCTTGTCCATTTTCATAGTTACATCCTCAAAAGACTCCAGAAGATTAGTCAAGCATGATTTTCCCTTCATAAATCCATGCTGACTCGGACTGATCCTTCTACTGCTATCCAAATGTGTCGTAATTTCCTCTTTTATAATTGACTCCAGCATCTTTCCCACCACTGTCGTCAGGCTAACCGGTCTATAATTCCCTGTTTTCTCTCTCCCTCCTTTCTTGAAAAGTGGGACAACATTAGCCACCCTCCAATCAGCAGGAACTGTTCCTGAATCTATAGAACATTGGAAAATGATTACCAATGTGTCCACGATTTCTAGAGCCACCTCTTTAAGTACCCTGGGATGCAGACCATCAGGTCCTGGGAACTTATCAGCCTTCAGACTCAACAGTCTATCCAACACCGTTTCTTGCCTAATATAAATTTACTTCAGTTCATCCTTTACCCTAGTTCCTTTGGCCACTATTACATCTGGGAGATTGTTTGTGTCTTCCCTAGTGAAGACAGATCCAAAGTACCTGTTCAACTCGTCTGCCACTTCCTTGTTCCCCCATAATAAATTCACCCGTTTCTGTCTTCAATGGCCCAATTTTGGTCTTAACTATTTTTTTGCTATTCACATACCTAAAGAAGCTTTTACTATCCTCCTTTATATTCTTGGCTAGTTTACTCTCGTACCTCATTTTTTCTTGGCGTATTGCCTTTTTTGTTATCTTCTGTTGCTCTTTAAAAGCTTCCCAGTCCTCCGGTTTCCTGCTCATCTTTCTTTCTTTCTTTTCAAATCTTTTTATTAATTTTTAAGAAAAACATAAGTAAAATATAAGTACAAAACATTTGAGAGTACATAATAGATTAATTAACAATCAGATATGTATTAATCAATACATAAAGTCTCCCAAACTCATAGTATTAATGTAAAGGAATTAAGAAAAAAAGAACCCCCCCCCCAAAAAAAACAACTAAAAAAAAACTAACCAACATGGGCAATTGCATAATGTTAAATACATACAGTAGTGCCGATGACTCCCAACCTCCATCCACACAATTCAGGATAGTAACAATAAGGTTCAGGATCAGACCATTTAATTCATATGAAAATGTTGAATAAATGGTCTCCAAGTTTCCTCAAATTTAACTGAAGAATCAAAAAACACAGTTCTAATTTTTTCTAAACTCAAACAGGAAATAGTTTGAGAAAACCACTGAAATACAGTTGGAGGGTTAATTTCTTTCCAATTCAGTAAAATAGATCTTCTAGCCATTAGTGTAACAAATGCAATCATTCGTTGGGATGAAGCGGATAAACGCTTATTATCTATCATTGGTAGACCAAAAATTGCGGTAAAAGGATGTGGTTGGAGATTAATATTTAAGACTCTTGAAATAATATTAAAAATATCTTTCCAATAGTTTTGTAAACAAGGACAAGACCAAAACATATGGGTCAACGAAGCAATATCAGAATGACACCTATCACAGGTTGGATTAACATAAGAATAAAATCGAGCAAGTTTATCTTTAGACATGTGAGCTCTATGTACAACCTTAAATTGTATTAGAGCATGTTTAACACAGATAGAGGATGAGTTTACCAATGATAAAAAATTTTCCCATTGCTCAGTAGATATAGGGCAATGCAATTCTTCCTGCCATTCCTTCTTAATTTTTTCTGATATATCTGGTTGGACATTCATAATCATAAATGATAGCTACTAAACCCTTTTGACAAGGATTGAGAGCTAAAATTCTTTCTGTAATGTCCAATGGACATTCTTTCGAAAAAGACTTTAGTTCATTATATAGAAAATTTCTAACTTGTAAATATCTAAAAAAATGGGTTTTAGATAAATTATATTTATTAGATAACTGTTCAAAGGACATAATGTTATCATCCAAAAACAGATCACGAAAACATGTTATACCTTTTGTTTTCCATAAAAGAAAAGCTTGATCTATAGATGATGGTCGGAAAAAGTAGTTAGATATTATAGGACTTGACAGCATAAACTTATTCAAACCAAAAAATTTACGAAATTGAAACCAGATTCGTAATGTATACTTGACTATAGGATTAGTTATCTGTTTATTCATTTTGAATAACGAAAAAGGAAGTGAAGATCCTAAGATTGAGATCAATGAGAAATCTTGCACAGATTTACATTCCAAATTTACCCATTGTGGGCCAGCAACTGTAGTCGATTCGTGTCCAAAATATCAAATACCGTATATTAACTGCCCAATAGTAAAATCTTAAATTTGGTAGAGCCAAGCCGCCCTCCTTCTTAGGCTTCTGTAAATATTTTTTACCTAGCCTAGGATTTTTGTTCTGCCACAAATACGAAGATATTTTAGAGTCAACCATATCAAAAAAAGATTTAGGAATAAAAATTGGTAATGCTTGAAATAGATATAGAAATTTAGGTAGTATCATCATCTTAATGGCATTAATTCTGCCTACCAAAGACAAAGATAGTGGGGACCACCTATTAGCAAGTTGCTTAATTTGATCTATTAAAGGTAAAAAATTAGTTTTAAATAAATCTTTATGTTTTTTAGTAATTTTAATACCTAAATAAGTAAAATAATCTGTAACAATTCTATATGGTACCTGATTATAAATTGAAGTATGCATATTTAATGGAAAAAATTCACTCTTATTAAAATTCAATTTATATCCAGAAAAATTACTAAATTGAGCAAGCAAAGAAGAAATAGCAGGAATAGATCTTTCAGGGTCAGATATATATAATAACAAATCATCCGCATATAATGATACCTTATACATCGTATCCCCACGGGTAATACCTAAAATATTGGGTGATTCACGAATGGCTATAGCCAAGGGTTCTAAAGCAATGTCAAATAATAAAGGGCTTAAAGGACAACCTTGCCTTGTACCCCGAAATAACTGAAAAAAAGGGGATCTTTGATTATTGGTGAAGACCGAAGCTAAAGGTTTCTGATATATTAATTTAATCCATGATATAAATTTTGAACTAAAATTAAAATGTTGCAATGTATTAAATAAATATGACCAGTTGACTCTATCAAATGCTTTTTCGGCATCTAAAGAGATGACACATTCTGGGATTTTAGATGAAGAGGTATAAACAATATTAATTAATTTTCTAATGTTAAAAGATGAATAGCGATTTTTAATAAATCCAGTCTGATCCTCAGAAATAATCCGAGGCAATATATTTTCTAATCTAATAGCCAAAATTTTACTAAAAATCTTAAAATCCGTATTCAGCAAAGATATAGGCCGATAGGATGCACATTCAGTAGGGTCTTTATCTTTTTTAAGAATTAAGGAAATAGAAGCTTCATAAAAAGATTGTGGTAGTTTACCTATACTTAATGCATCTTTAAAAATTTTACAAAGCCAAGGAGAAAGTATGGAAGAAAAGGATTTAAAAAATTCTGCAGAAAAACCATCTGGACCCGAAGCTTTACCCGAGTTCATTGAGAAAATAGCCTTTTCTATTTCAGACTCCGTAATAGGTGTGTCCAAAAATACACTATCCTCAACAGTTACTTTTGGAATATTCAATTTCCTTAAGAATTCATTCATTATAGAAGAGTCCTTAGTACATTCTGATTGATATAAAGAATTATAAAAATCTTGGAAGGCTTTATTTATCTCTTTATGATCAATCGTCAAAGTACCATCTTGTTTGCGAATCTTAGTAATTTGTCGCTTATCCGAAACAATTTTCAATTGGTTAGCTAGTAGTTTACCAGACTTATCTCCATATGTATAGAATTGAGCTTTCGATTTAATTAACTGACTTTCAATCGAGGAGGTTAATAATAAACTATGCTCCATTTGAAGTTCCACGCTTTCTTTATAAAGTTCTTTACTAGGGGTCAATGAGTAGATCTTGTCAATTGCCTTAATTTCATCAACTAATGTTCATATTTTAGAATCAGTTCGTTTCCTAACTCCGGCAGAATATGAAATAATCTGTCCACGAATATATGCCTTAAAAGTATCCCACAAAATTCCACTAGAAATCTCTGCTGTAGAATTTATTGAGAAAAACAAATCAATTTGCTGTTTAATAAAGTTAACAAAGTCAGAGTCCTGCAGTAAAACAGGATTAAACCTCCAACCTTTAGTACTAATATATGAATCCGTCACCTTAATAGATAACTTCAAAGGTGCATGATCAGATATAGCAATAGAGTCATATTTACAATCCATAACATCTGTAAGTAAATGCTGATCAATGAAAAAGTAATCAATTCTTGAATAATTATGATACACGTTGGAAAAGTATGAGAACTCTTTGTCATTAGGGTGTAGAAAACGCCAAATTTCACAAATAGCTGAATCAATCATAAAAGAATTAATAAGGAATTAATAAGCAAACATGGCTCATCTTTGCTATGTTATACTTCTCTTTTATTTTTATACTGCCCTTTACTTCCCTCGTCAGCCACAGCCACCCCTTACTCCCCTTCGGATCTTTCTTCCTCTTTGGAATGAACCGATACTGCACCTTCTGCATTATTCCCAGAAATACCTGCCATTGTTGTTCCACTGTCTTCCCTGCTAGGGTATTGTTCCATTGAACTTTGGCCAGCTCTTCCCTCATAGCTCCATAGTTCCCTTTGTTCAACTGTAATACTGACACATCTGATTTTCCCTTCTCCTTCTCAAATTGTAGGTTAAAACATATCATGTTATGGTCACTATCTCCTAATGGTTCCTTTACCTCGAGGTCCCTGATCAAATCCAGTTCATTGCACAACACTAAATCTAGAATTGCCTTCTCCCTGGTAGGCTCCAATATAAGCTGTTCTAAGAATCCATCTCGGAGACACTCCACAAACTCCCTTTCTTGGGGTCCAGTACCATTCTGATTCTCCCAGTCTACCTGCATTTTGAAATCCCCCATGACAACAGTATCATTTCGGCTAGATCCCTGTCTAATTCCCCCCCAAATTAGCCCTTAATCCAGTTGTGTGGATCTGGCCCATCCTTATTTTAAGCTAAGGTCACTGGAGCCAAAGATCACCTTGATCTCCACCTCAGTTACTTACTTTCCTTGTTCCCGAAGAGGAGGTCCAGTACTGCACCCTCCTGGGTAGGGTCCTTTATATATTGACTAAGGAACTTCTCATGGATATGTTTCATAAATTCCCAACCAAGTTAACCCTTAACACTCAGGGTGGCCCGGTCAGGACCAGGGAAATTTAAATCTTCCACAAATACAACTCTATAATTCTTACAAGTGTAAGTAATTTCTTTACACACCTGCCTGTTAAGTTTCTGCTGACTACTGGGGGCTGTACAACATCCACTAGAGTGACACTTCTCCTGTTTCTAAGTTTTATCCATAGGGCCACCTGCCTCTGTCCGCTGTTGGATTTCTCTTCCTGGTGTCCTGGATTGTCCCAGCAGTAGAGAGTCTTTACAACCTGATCCAGTGGGCGGCTGGTGGTGCACTTGCCAACACCTCCGTGGATGTTAAGTTCTGCCTTAGTGGAGTCATTGAAAAGTACAGCACAGAAACAGGCCCTTCTGCCCACAATGTTATACTGAACTAATCCCATTAGTAATCAAAATGGCCAATGTATCTAATCCCCTCTGCCTACACAATGTCCATATCCTTCCATTTTCCTCACATTAATGTTTCTGCCTCAACCACCACCCCAGCCAGCACATTACAGGGACCCATTACTCAGTGCAAAAAACCCTCACATACAGTATTCTTTGAAATTACCCCATCTCACCTTAAATGTATGTATTAGACATTTCAACCATGGGGGAAAAAATACTGTCTGACTATCTATGTCTCTCATAATCTTATAAATTTCTATCAGATCTCCCCTCAGCTTCCGCCACTCCAGAGAAAAGAACCCAAGTTTGTCCAAACTCTTGTTACAGCCCATGGCCTCTAAATCAGGCAGCATCCTGGTAAACCTCTTCAGCACCCTCTCCAAAGTCTCAAAATCCTTCCTATCATAGGGTCACCAGAACTGTATACAATACTCCTGATGCAACCTAACTGGAGTTTTATAGATGCAACATAACTTCCTGACTTTTGAACTCAATACCTCAACTAATAAAGGCAAGCATGCCATGTGTCTTCTTAGTTACCCCATCAACCTGTGTAGCCACCTTCAGGGAATTATGAACTTGGACCCCAAGGTACCTCTGCTCATCAACACTGTTAAGGGTCTTGGCCTTAACAGTGTACAGTACTGTCTCTTTGCATTTGACCTACCAAGGTGCAACATTTCACATTTGGCTGGGTTAAACTCGATCAGCCATTCCTCCACCCATATCTGCAACTAATATTTCACCAACCTTTGTATCATCTGCAAATTTACTAACCCATTCCAGCATCTGCAGGATCTCTTGTGTTTAACATTAACATTTTCATCCACAGATTTAGGAGAATTGAAGGAAGAATTTTTCACCTGAAGCTGTTTGGAATCTGGAACACACTGCCTAAGGGTGTGGTAGAGCGAAATCTCTCCCAATGTTTAATAAGTATTGGGGTGGAATAGTAATTTAGCAGTTAGTGTAGCGCTATTACATTCTAGCAGCCCAGGTTCGATTTAGTTGCTGCCTGCAAAGGAATTTATATGTTCTCCCCATGGGCACATAGGTCTCTTCTGGGTGCTCTGGTCTCCTCCCACATTCCATGGACATGCGGGTTAGAGGTTAATTGGTCACAAGGGTGTAATTCGGCAGTGTAGGCTCGTTGGGGTGAAAGGGTCTTTTACTGTGCTATGTCTTGAAATAAAATAAAAATAAATAAATAAGTTTATAAGATCAGGAGTTGAATGCCAAAACATAGAAGACAACTGGTCGCGAGCTGGGAAATTGGGTTCCTATGCATATAATGGCTGACAAAAACTTCATTCTCTTGCTGTCTGCATAACACTGCCCTCCCCAGGCTCAACATGATGTTGCAGCTGGGCGCTCACAGGGCCACCATGTGGAAGACACTGGTACTGCAGCCTGGCTCATTCTGCGCCCACAGGCAGCAAGTGGAAGTCACTCCACCATTTATCAAGTTGATGGATGCTCTGCCATAGCAACTATCCCTACACAAAAGCAGGACTCAGGCCACAAGATACAGGAGCAGAATTAGGCCACTTTGCCCATCATGGCTGATCCAGTTTTCCTCTCATCCCCAATCTCCTGCCTTCTCCCCATATCCCTTCATACCCTAAGGCTGGCTTCATTATTCAATGTGTTCGTGACACCAGTCTTACCTGTCCCCATCTCCCCATATCCCGCTACCCCTTGGGCATTAATAAACACATCTACCCCCTCCTTAAGTATATTCAGTGACCAGTCATCCACTGTGCTTTGTGGTAGATAATGCCACAGATTTACCACCAAGTGAGGGAAGGTCTTTCTCCTGATCTCATTTATTTACTTAGAGATACAGCACCAAACAGATCCTTACAGCCTTTTTAGCTGCAATGCCCAGCAACCCCTGATTTAACCCTAGCCTAATGACAGACTAATTTATAATGACCAGTTAATCTCGTAACCAGTGCGTCTTTAGACTATGGGAGGAAACTGGATAAGCCAGAGGAAACCCACACACAAGAGAGAAGGAATGTACAAACTTGCTTGCAGAAGATGCCAAAGTTAAACCCCGAACTCTGACACCTGCTATTAAATGCCTTTAATATTTGTTTAACCACAGGGATCCATTGTTGTTTGCAATCCATATTAATGGTTTAGATGATGATGTGGTACACCGAATCAGCAAATTTGCATTTGATACTGAGATTGGGGGTGTAGTGGACAGCAAAGTTTGCAGCAGGATCTGGACCTGCTGGAAAAATGGCAGATGGAATTTAATGCAGATAAGTCTGAGGTCTTGCACTTTGGAAGGACAAACCAGGGGTAGGGCATTGAGGTGAGCAGTAGAACAAAGGGATCTGGAGGTATAGATTCGTAATTCCTTGGAAGTGGCATCACAAGTGCCAGGGTCTTACAGAAACCTTTTGGCACATTGAGTACAGGAATTGCAATGTTATAAAATGTTGGTTCGGTTTAACTTTGTACAGTTCTACCTACCTACAGAAAAGATGTGAATAAGATTGAAAGAGTACAGAGAAAATTTACGAGGATATTAACAGGACTGGAGGACCTGAGATGTGGGGAAAAGTTGAATAGGTTAGGACTCCCCTTTCTCCATTTTTGTTTGCAGTTATCATTGAGCCACTGGCTGTTAGCATCAGACAGGACCCTTTGGTATCTCCCATTGATATGCATGGACATAAACATCACCTTTCATTATACACTGACGATGTCCTTTCATATATCTCCAGCCCACAAACATCAATACCCGCCCTTCTGACTCTAATTAATAATGTTGGTAGTTTCTCAGGTTTCTTTATTAATTGGGATAAGAGTGAACTAATGGCAGTCACTGCAGTGGTTAATACAGCATATTTACAGTCTATTCCCTTTAAAATAACTTATGATAATTTTTCCTATCGGTGTGTCTATTACAAAAAACCCAGATGACCTTTTGCAAGTGAATTGGTGAAACAAAGTTGAACAGGTTAAACGCAATATTGACTTTTGGAAAACCCTTCCAGTTTCATTGGTGGGGAGGGTTAACGCAATCAAGATGATTATACTGCCACAATTTCTTCATCTTTTCCAGTCAATTCCATGTTTTATTCCTCTGTCATATTTTAAGCAATTGTATTCAATTATTATACCCTTTATTTGGAATTATAAAGCCATTAGAATTACTAAAAAGCACTTGTCAAAGCCCAAGGAAGCAGGAGGTTTTGCCCTACCAGACGTTAAAATGTATTACTGGGCTGCCCACCTATCCATTCTTGCATGGTGGAAGAAAGGCCCACCCTCTACCTCAGACTCGTGCCCAGCATGGTTACTCATAGAGCGAGTGCTTTGTAAGAAGACTTCCTTACCAGCGCTCCTTAATAGCCCCACTGCAGTTAATTTATTGTCACATTTTTGTAACAGCTTTGTGGTTGGCAGCACTATAAGAATTTGGAAGCAGATTCAACTACACATTAAAGCCCCAAAAACTTATATTGACACTCCGATTTGTGACAGTCATTCCTTTTTGCTTGGCCTGAATGATTCTACTTTTGCGTCCTGGAAACAGAGTGGCATCTGTAGTGTAGGTGACCTATATATTAATGGAAACTTTGCCTCATTTGCGCAGTTACAAGCAGTTTACAATATCCCTGCATCTAGTTTTTTTTAGATATTTACAAATTCAAGATTATGTTAGGAAATATATACCTAATTTCGAAGTTTTAGGCAAACACGAGTCCCTGGAGGCAATAAGTAAATTTGATCTGGTTACTTATAGTGCCGTATCCTATTTTTATCAGATCCTACATATTGGAGCCCGGGTGTATACTGCAGTTCTTAAACAGGCATGGGTGGATGAATTGGGTATAGAACTGACAGAGGAGGTCTGGGTTGAGTGTGTAAAGAGTATAAATGATTGTTCGGTCAATGTCAGACACAGACTTATACAGTTTAACACAATACATAGACTCCATTATTCCAAAGAAAAGTTGCACAGCTTCTACCCTGATGTTTCACCAGTTTGTAATAGATGTAAATCTGAGAACAGTAACTTGTCACATTCATTCTGGTCATGTTGTAAGCTTTATGCATACTGGAAAAGTATTTGTCACTGTTTCTCTGAGGCTTATGGGAAGCGGTGGGAACCAGACCCGCTCATAGCCATCCTTGGAGGAACAAGCTCCCTACCTTCAGCCAATAAGTATGAAAAAATGGCTGTATTGTTTGGAATGGTGACTGCTAAGAAGTTAATCCTGCAAATGTGGAAAATGGACTCTGTGCAATCTGTGGCTGAGAGAGCTGGCAAATACTTTACATTTGGAGAGACTGAGACTATGTAATGAGGACAGAGGGGACATCTTTGAAAGGATATGGGGCCCTGTATTGGACTTTCTTACGGGGTGAGGACTGAGGTTTTTTTGGTGCGGTGCTCCTCTGCTGTGTATGTTTACTTTTGCCTTTATATTATTCTCCCTTTTGATGCTCAGTATTTAATTTGATTTTGTTATGGTCATGGTTTTTGTGGATGTGCTTTTTTTTTGTTCATAGAAAAAAAATAAAAAATATATTTTTAAAAATGTGCACAAACTGATAAACTTACTGATTTGACGCCTTTAGATTATCTGTTTCTACTAACCCATCACTAAGAAATAACTATAAAGTTTCAATTATTTACTCGCCAAAAAAAATAGGTTAGGACTCTTATCCCCCCGGAGCAGAGGAGAATGAAAGGAGATTTGATAGGGGTATACAAAATTATGAGAAGTATAGATAGGGTAAATGCATGCGGGCTTTTACCCTCATCTTGGGTGAAACTGTACTAGAACTAGAGGTTATAGGTTTAGGGTGAAACGTGAAATATTTAAGGAAATTCTAAGGGGGAACTTTTTCCACTCAAAGGCTTGTGCGCGTGTGGAACGACCTGCCAGCAGAAGTAGTAGATGTGGGTTCAATTGTAACACACAAGAGAAGTGTTGATAAACAGAAAATCTACAGCACATTACAGGCCCTTCGGCCCACAATGTTGTGTCGACCATGTAACCTACTCTAGAAGCTACTTGGAATTTCGCTAGTGCGTAGCCCTCTATTTTTCTAACCTCCATGTACCTATCTAAGGGACTCTTAAAAGACTCTATTGTATCCATCACTGGCAGTGCATTCCACGCACCCTCCACTCTCTGTGTGAAAAACTTACCCCCGACATCCCTCTTGTACCTACTTCCAAGCACCTTAAAACTATGTCCCCTTGTGCTAGCATTTCAGCCCTGGAAAAAAGCTGGCTATTTACACGATCATTGCCTCTCATCATCTTATACATCTCTTTCAGGTCACCTCTCACCCTCCGTCGCTCCAAGGAGAAAAGGCCAAGTTCACAACCCATTCTCATAAGGCATGCTCCCCAATCCAGGCAACATCCTTGTAAATGTCCTCTGCACCCTTTCTATAGTTTCCACATCCTTCCTGTAGTGAGGTGACCAGAACTAAACACAGTACTCCAAGTGGGATCTGACCAAGGTCTTATATAACTGTAACACTAGCTCATGGCTCTTGAACTCAATCCCACAGTTGATGAAGGCCAACATACCATGTGTCTTCTTAACAGCACTGTCAACCTGTGCAGCAGCTTTGAGTGTCCTGTGGACCCGGGCCCCAAGATCTTGTTGATCCTCCACACTGCCAAGAGTCTGACCATTATAATGGGAGGGGTATGGAGGGCTCTGGTCCAGGTGCAGGTAGATGGGACTAGGCATAATCCCAGGCTGGTACAGACTAGATGGGCTGAAGGGCCAGTTTCTGCACTGCGATGCACTATGCCTTTATGGTTTCTGAGTGTAAACCTCTGAAACCAGGTGATGAAAGGCAGCAGGGAGTGTCTGGGTGTGCAGGGCTCAGAGAGAGCTGTAATTTTCCACTGGGTCTGAGACATGAAACATAATCAGGTTGCAAAGCTGTTGAACAAACACTGAGGCTGCGAGTCACCATGGCCTTCAGCCGCAGGTTAACCACTTCACTGCCAGCACCAGCTCTCCCTCCGATTCCCCACTTTCTGAGGTGTGAGAGCAACCAGATTTCATAAACAGAAGAGATTCTGCATAAGCTGGAAATCCAGAGTAACACACACAACATGCTGGAGGAACTGAGCAGGTCAGGCAGCATCTTTGGAAATGAATAAATAGCCGAGGTTTTGGGCTGAGACCCTTTGTCAGGACTGGAAAGGAAATTGTGTATGGGGGGGGGGGGGGGTGTGGGAAGCTACCAGAATAAGATGTTGGGAGGGGAAGGAGGACATACTAGAAGATGATGAGTGAAGCCAGGTGGGTGGGAGAGTGGGGGTAAATAAGAAGTTGAGAGGTGATCATGCTCAGTTCTGGTCACCTCACTACAGGGAGGATATGAACACTACAGAGAGATTGTAGAGGACATTTACATGGATTAGCGAGCATGCCTTATGAGGCAGTAAACCTGTCACACCGTAACGCAGGTGTCTTAGGGCGAGCTCAGGGAGGACAGAAACCTCCCATAGAGCAGAAGAGCAAAAGCTCACTTGATCTTGATTTTCAGTATGAATACGGAGAATAAGTTGAGTGAACTCGGCCTTTTCTCCTTGGAGCGATGGAGGATGAGAGGTGACCTGATAGAGGTGTATAAGATGATGAGAGGCTTTGATCGTGTGGATAATCAGAGGCTTTTTCCCAGGGCTGAAATGGCTAGCATGAGAGGGCACAGTTTTAAGGTGCTTGGAAGTAGGTACAGAGGAGATGTCAGGGATAAGTTTTTCACAGAGAGTGGTGGGTGTGTGGAATGGGCTGCCAGTGAAGGTGGTAGAGGTGGATATAATAGGGTCTTTTAAGAGTCTCTTAGATGGGTACATGGAGCTTAGAAAAACAGAGGTCTATGCGACAGGGAAATTCTAGGCAGTTTCTGAAGTAGGTTACGTGGCCAGCACAACATTGTGGGCCAAAGGGCCTGTAATGTGCTGTAGATTTCTATGTTCTATGATAGGTGGAAAAGGCAAATGGCTGGAGAAGAAGGAATCTGATAGGACAGGAGAATGGACCATGGGAGAAAGGGAAGGAGGAGGGGCACCAGGGGGAGGTGATAGGGAGGTGAGTAGTAAGAGGCTAGAGTGCAAAGGTTAGGGAGAGGAAAGGGGGTGAAAAATTACTGGAAGGAGAATTCAACTAGTTTTAAGGTGCTACCATTCAACCTGGAGACCTTGGTTAACTGGTCACCCATCCGTTCTGCTGGGGTGTTCGGGGGTTCAGTCAGTGATGTTCCAGTGCTTACAGCAGGGCCTCAGTCAGCGGTCATAGGGCTGCTGGAGTCAGAGTTCAATGCCAGGGGCACATCTGGCTGCAGCCTGGTGTCAGAGTGGCTGATCTCCAGTGTTCTTTCATTGATGCATGGACTGAGTTGAGCAACTTTTTCTAACATTAACCCCCTACCAATTATCATTTTAATGTCAACACAGATTTTATACATCAGTACAATCAGTTCAATTGTCGTGAGATCAGTACAGTAAAAGACTAAATGACAGCATTGTGGCCTCCCTTAGGTGATGCAACTTTGTGTTTGCTGGGCTTCCCCACCCACCCCAGCCCCTACGTGTGCCATTGCCAGAGGAGCCCAGACTGGGAGCTTCCCTACAGAGCCCAGAGCTCAGAGCCCAGAGCCCAAGCTACAGTGAGTCCCTCAGCACTTTCTCCTACAGCCTGAACCAAGCAAGTCCTGGGTGATATGCACTGCTCCCTAAAGTTTGGCCACGCAGCCAATGATCTCACGCGCACATAGTCTTTGTTGCTGCACAGCAGGAATTTTCTTTTATATGATGTTAATATAAAGCACCGTGTAGTTTACAGGCCAAGTAAAAATTTCCTGCTCAGAGCAACAGGTAGTCTGCACCTGTAAAAATAACTTATGAGGCATTGTTGATGGCGGGAGTCCTTGATAATGGATGTGGTGGGGAGGCTAGTACCTACAATGGAACTGGCTGGTTTGCAACTTTCCGCAGCTTTTTCCGATCTGTGTAGTAGCCCCTCCATACCAGTTAAAATACTCTCCAGTGTACACCTGTAAGAGTCTTTGGTGACATCGCAAGTGTCCTCAAGCTCCTAATGAAACATTACCCCTGATATGCCTTAGTTGTTTGCGTCAATATGTTGGACCCAGGATGGATCTTCAGAGATGTTGACACCAGGAACATGAAACTCCTCACCCTTTCCACTGCTGATCCCTCAGTGAGGACTGGTGTGTGTCCCTTTCACTTCTCCTTCCTGAAATCCACAATCAGCTCCTTGCTCGTACTGATATTGAATTCAAGGTTGTTGTTGTGACACCACTCAACCAGCTATTCTACCCCACGACTGTCCATCTTTTGTTCTGTTTGTATAGGCAGAAGGGATTAGTTTAGTTGGCTTTTTGCTCACTGATTTAATTGGTGTGGTGCAACATTGTGGGCCTGATCCTGTACTGTACTGTACTGTGTTCTATGTTCATTCTCCAGTCACTGGCTCAATGGCTTACTCAGGTGTGGAGTGAACTTACTGAGCCTGACAGAACCCTATTGTGTCTCCGTCTGGTTCGGGAATTGCAAGGCATCTGACCACAAGTCCTTACGAAGGATTGTGAGGACTACAGAGAGGATCATCGGGGTCTCTCTTACCCAGAGATATTCATTAGTAGCATACGCAGGGCACTCAGAATTGTCAATGATCCCTCCCATCTGTCCCAGAGTCTCTTTCACCCCCTACCATCAGGCAGGAGGTCCTGCAGCATTAGGACAAGAACGGTTGGGATGGGAAACAGCTTCTTCCCCCAGACCGTAAGACTATGGAGCTCCCTGCCACCACCCGGGTCTCATCACACGTGAAGTGCCTGTAGTGTTATACCATTTACTTTTTAACGTGTGCCGTAAATGCATATTAATATTTGTGGTAATATTACTACGTGTTATGCGTGTGAGTTATTGGTGCTGTGTTGTTTGCACCTTGGTTCGGAGCAACGTTTTTTCATTTGGCAGTATACATGTATGGTTGAATGACAATAAACTGAATTTGGACTTGAACTTGAGATATTGTCAGATCCAGTGTTTCTTGGGATTTCTTGCCATTCTGGAAATTTTGGATCCTAGTAGGATCAGTCACTCTTGGCTCTTCCACCCAGCCTTTGCCATGAATGAGCTGAGCTGCTGTGTGGGGAACCACAAGATTCATGATGGAAATCTTCTCCAGTTTCAGTTGTATTGGCTTTCAGATTCCTGCATGGTCTGTCATTGCCACAGCCTGCCCCTGCCCAGGGCAGGAACAGGACCATCACCTCAGCCAGACCTTCAGAGCACAACCCCGGCTCTGTTGCAGCTGTGGTGTCCTGAGCTCCAAGGATTTGTTCCAGCTCACTAAACCAAGCTCCACACCCAATCTCAAGTTCTTGTCGTTCCACTATGCACATGTATACAGATGAACAAAACATCGTTCCTAAGCTGTAAAAGATTCAAGCTTCTTTAATACCACTTCCAGTGTAAAGGAGAACAGAATAATTGTTACTCTGGATCTGCAGCGCAAAAAAAAACACAAGATAAAGAGCACAATAACAAGAAAAAACATGATAGATATCGATACACAAGGTAGTTTCTCTACATAGATTGTCTTTCTATACATAAAGTTCAAAGTACGAGGTACATTTATTCTCGAAGTATGTATACAGAATACAACTCTGAAATACTCTTCCCACAGGCGGCAACGAAACAAACACCATGGAAACACCCAATGCGTGAAAAAGAGAACAAATAGTACAAACAGCAAAAAGCCAGTGATCAACACATAGAATATCAACATCAAAGCATGAAGACAGGACTATTCAGTTTAGTGCTGCTAGCTGACTGCAAGGTGCAGGAGGTCTCCCGGTCCTTTCCGATTGTGCCGATGAAATCACTCAAATTAAACAAAAAATTAACAGAATCCAGAAACACATACAACATGAACCTTAAAGTTTTCCAAAAGGAGTCCACAGCCACGAGAGCCTCACTTTACTTCCATTACTAACAAACCAAAAGCTGTCACCATACACTGACATAATTACATTAGCCACCCTGGCAAAGTGAACACAATGACTGAATGATGGTGTTTGTGAATTATGTAGAACAGTTTCCATTATGAACAATATGCGTTATCTGTCACCCATTACATTACCCTACACAGGCGTGGATGCTACATAGCCTCCTCCCTGATGGGACTGGGGTAAGAGTCCACAAGGATGGTGAGTGGATTCCTTTCCCAAACCCTTTTTCTATACATGTCCCTGATAAATGCACATGTAGGATGCTCTCTATTGTGCATCTGTAGAACAACATGAGTACAGATGTTCACAGTTCATTCTCATTCAATCACACACATATACAGCTAAATGAAGCATCGTTCCTCTGGGTCAAGGTGTAAATGTCATAAGGGAACAATGGTGGCAGATCCAGATGCAAGACACAGACACTGAAGTAGTAGGAACTGGACTATGTTTGTTAAGGGAAGCCAAAGAGTGAGGACAAAATGACAACATTAACATAAACGTAGAGTGACAAACCAGAAAACCTGGATTTGGACTTGTGACTTGAACTTGACAGGGAACTCAGGTCATGACTCAGAACTCAGGTCTTGGCAGGGACTCAGTACCTGGGTCTAGACTTGGCTCTTGACCAGAACTCTGACATGGCTTGGCTTGGACTCGGGCTTAGCCTGGACTTGACTCGAATCGCACTCTTCTTGGACACTGGACACAGAGCCGGGACTCTTTTCGGACACAGGACACAGAGCCGGGACTCTTCCTTGGACATACTCCATCAGCCCTGTATCTCCAACTCCCCACATTCCCTATCACGGAAGAGGGGTATCTCAGCTGTCCAAAGCTACAATCCATAGCCAGCGAACACAGTTTAGTGACTGTGGATGGAGTGGGATCGGTCGGAGCTCTCGGTTGGTTACCTCCCTTGGTGGGGCATAGGCTGCAGACAGCAACGTCCAGACCCCTTTGTCTTGAGCTAGTCTTTCAAGTTGTTCCCAGTTGAAGCCCATCCTCAAAGATTCTTCGTCTCCCAGGGGTGAGGTCTTTGGAGCTTCTGTTGATATTTCTGTAGCTCTGGGTTTTTACAGGATAGGGTTGATTGCCTCATCCCCAAACCTCTCCTCTCACAGCCGGGCTGGGCACTGTCCACAGAAGAGTTATAGTATCCCCAAGCCCCTCCTCTCACAGCCGGGCTGGGCACAGTCCACAACAGAGTTATAGTATCCCCAAGCCCCTCCTCTCACAGCCGGGCTGGGCACTGTCCACAGCAGAGTTATAGTATCCCCAAGCCCCTCCTCTCACAGCCGGGCTCGGTACTGTCCACAGCAGAGTTATAGTATCCCCAAGCCCCTCCTCTCACAGCCGGGCTGGGCACTGTCCACAGCAGAGTTATAGTATCCCCAAGCCCCTCCTCTCACAGCCGGGCTCGGCACTGTCCACAGCAGAGTTACAGTATCCCCAAGCCCCTCCTCTCACAGCCGGGCTGGGCACTGTCCACAGCAGAGTTATAGTATCCCCAAGCCCCTCCTCTCTCAGCCGGGCTGGGCACTGTCCACGGCAGAGTTATAGTATCCCCAAGCCCCTCCACTCACAGCCGGGCTCGGCACTGTCCACAGCAGAGTTATAGTATCCCCAAGCCCCTCCTTTCACAGCCGGGCTCGGCACTGTCCACGGCAGAGTTATAGTATCCCCAAGCCCCTCCTCTCACAGCCGGGCTGGGCACTGTCCACAGCAGAGTTATAGTATCCCCAAGCCCCTCCTCTCACAGCCGGGCTCGGCACCGTCCACAGCAGAGTTATAGTATCCCCAAGCCCCTCCTCTCACAGCCGGGCTGGGCACTGTCCACAGCAGAGTTATAGTATCCCCAAGCCCCTCCTCTCACAGCCGGGCTCGGCACCGTCCACAGCAGAGTTATAGTATCCCCAAGCCCCTCCTCTCACAGCCGGGCTGGGCACTGTCCACAGCAGAGTTACAGTATCCCCAAGCCCCTCCTCTCACAGCCGGGCTGGGCACTGTCCACAGCAGAGTTATAGTATCCCCAAGCCCCTCCTCTCACAGCCGGGCTCGGCACCGTCCACAGCAGAGTTATAGTATCCCCAAGCCCCTCCTCTCACAGCCGGGCTCTGAACTGTCCACAGCAGAGTTATAGTATCCCCAAGCCCCTCCTCTCACAGCCGGGCTGGGCACTGTCCACAGCAGAGTTATAGTATCCCCAAGCCCCTCCTCTCTCAGCCGGGCTGGGCACTGTCCACAGCAGAGTTATAGTATCCCCAAGCCCCTCCTCTCACAGCCGGGCTCGGCACTGTCCACAGCAGAGTTATAGTATCCCCAAGCCCCTCCTCTCACAGCCGGGCTGGGCACTGTCCACAGCAGAGTTATAGTATCCCCAAGCCCCTCCTCTCACAGCCGGGCTGGGCACTGTCCACAGCAGAGTTATAGTATCCCCAAGCCCCTCCTCTCACAGCCGGGCTGGGCACTGTCCACAGCAGAGTTATAGTATCCCCAAGCCCCTCCTCTCACAGCCGGGCTGGGCACTGTCCACAGCAGAGTTATAGTATCCCCAAGCCCCTCCTCTCACAGCCGGGCTCGGTACTGTCCACAGCAGAGTTATAGTATCCCCAAGCCCCTCCTCTCACAGCCGGGCTGGGCACTGTCCACAGCAGAGTTATAGTATCCCCAAGCCCCTCCTCTCACAGCCGGGCTGGGCACTGTCCACAGCAGAGTTATAGTATCCCCAAGCCCCTCCTCTCACAGCCGGGCTCTGAACTGTCCTCAGCAGAGTTATAGTATCCCCAAGCCCCTCCTCTCACAGCCGGGCTGGGCACTGTCCACAGCAGAGTTATAGTATCCCCAAGCCCCTCCTCTCACAGCCGGGCTGGGCACAGTCCACAACAGAGTTATAGTATCCCCAAGCCCCTCCTCTCACAGCCGGGCTGGGCACTGTCCACAGCAGAGTTATAGTATCCCCAAGCCCCTCCTCTCACAGCCGGGCTGGGCACTGTCCACAGCAGAGTTATAGTATCCCCAAGCCCCTCCTCTCACAGCCGGGCTGGGCACTGTCCACAGCAGAGTTATAGTATCCCCAAGCCCCTCCTCTCACAGCCGGGCTGGGCACTGTCCACAGCAGAGTTACAGTATCCCCAAGCCCCTCCTCTCACAGCCGGGCTCGGCACTGTCCACAGCAGAGTTATAGTATCCCCAAGCCCCTCCTCTCACAGCCGGGCTGGGCACTGTCCACGGCAGAGTTATAGTATCCCCAAGCCCCTCCTCTCGCAGGGGGGCTGGGCACCGTCCACAGCAGAGTTATAGTATCCCCAAGCCCCTCCTCTCACAGCCGGGCTCTGAACTGTTCACAGCAGAGTTATAGTATCCCCAAGCCCCTCCTCTCACAGCCGGGCTGGGCACTGTCCACAGCAGAGTTACAGTATCCCCAAGCCCCTCCTCTCACAGCCGGGCTGGGCACTGTCCACAGCAGAGTTATAGTATCCCCAAGCCCCTCCTCTCACAGCCGGGCTGGGCACTGTTCACAGCAGAGTTATAGTATCCCCAAGCCCCTCCTCTCACAGCCGGGCTGGGCACTGTTCACAGCAGAGTTATAGTATCCCCAAGCCCCTCCTCTCACAGCCGGGCTGGGCACCGTCCACAGCAGAGTTACAGTATCCCCAAGCCCCTCCTCTCACAGCCGGGCTGGGCACTGTCCACAGCAGAGTTACAGTATCCCCAAGCCCCTCCTCTCACAGCCGGGCTGGGCACTGTCCACAGCAGAGTTATAGTATCCCCAAGCCCCTCCTCTCACAGCCGGGCTGGGCACTGTTCACAGCAGAGTTATAGTATCCCCAAGCCCCTCCTCTCACAGCCGGGCTCGGTACTGTCCACAGCAGAGTTATAGTATCCCCAAGCCCCTCCTCTCACAGCCGGGCTGGGCACTGTCCACAGCAGAGTTATAGTATCCCCAAGCCCCTCCTCTCACAGCCGGGCTGGGCACTGTTCACAGCAGAGTTATAGTATCCCCAAGCCCCTCCTCTCACAGCCGGGCTCGGTACTGTCCACAGCAGAGTTATAGTATCCCCAAGCCCCTCCTCTCACAGCCGGGCTCGGCACTGTCCACAGCAGAGTTATAGTATCCCCAAGCCCCTCCTCTCACAGCCGGGCTGGGCACTGTTCACAGCAGAGTTACAGTATCCCCAAGCCCCTCCTCTCACAGCCGGGCTGGGCACTGTTCACAGCAGAGTTACAGTATCCCCAAGCCCCTCCTCTCACAGCCGGGCTGGGCACTGTTCACAGCAGAGTTACAGTATCCCCAAGCCCCTCCTCTCACAGCCGGGCTCGGTACTGTCCACAGCAGAGTTACAGTATCCCCAAGCCCCTCCTCTCACAGCCGGGCTGGGCACTGTCCACAGCAGAGTTACAGTATCCCCAAGCCCCTCCTCTCACAGCCGGGCTGGGCACTGTCCACAGCAGAGTTATAGTATCCCCAAGCCCCTCCTCTCACAGCCGGGCTGGGCACTGTCCACAGCAGAGTTATAGTATCTCCAAGCCCCTCCTCTCACAGCCGGGCTGGGCACCGTCCACAGCAGAGTTATAGTATCCCCAAGCCCCTCCTCTCACAGCCGGGCTGGGCACTGTTCACAGCAGAGTTACAGTATCCCCAAGCCCCTCCTCTCACAGCCGGGCTCGGTACTGTCCACAGCAGAGTTACAGTATCCCCAAGCCCCTCCTCTCACAGCCGGGCTGGGCACTGTTCACAGCAGAGTTACAGTATCCCCAAGCCCCTCCTCTCACAGCCGGGCTCGGTACTGTCCACAGCAGAGTTACAGTATCCCCAAGCCCCTCCTCTCAACAGCCGGGCTGGGCACTGTCCACAGCAGAGTTACAGTATCCCCAAGCCCCTCCTCTCACAGCCGGGCTGGGCACTGTCCACAGCAGAGTTATAGTATCCCCAAGCCCCTCCTCTCACAGCCGGGCTGGGCACTGTCCACAGCAGAGTTATAGTATCTCCAAGCCCCTCCTCTCACAGCCGGGCTGGGCACCGTCCACAGCAGAGTTATAGTATCCCCAAGCCCCTCCTCTCACAGCCGGGCTGGGCACCGTCCACAGCAGAGTTATAGTATCCCCAAGCCCCTCCTCTCACAGCCGGGCTCGGTACTGTCCACAGCAGAGTTATAGTATCCCCAAGCCCCTCCTCTCACAGCCGGGCTGGGCACTGTCCACAGCAGAGTTATAGTATCCCCAAGCCCCTCCTCTCACAGCCGGGCTGGGCACTGTCCACGGCAGAGTTACAGTAACCCCAAGCCCCTCCTCTCACAGCCGGGCTGGGCACTGTCCACAGCAGAGTTACAGTAACCCCAAGCCCCTCCTCTCACAGCCGGGCTCGGCACTGTCCATGGCGGAGTTATAGTATCCCCAAGCCCCTCCTCTCACAGCCGGGCTGGGCACCGTCCACAGCAGAGTTATAGTATCCCCAAGCCCCTCCTCTCACAGCCGGGCTCGGCACTGTCCATGGCGGAGTTATAGTATCCCCAAGCCCCTCCTCTCACAGCCGGGCTGGGCACCGTCCACAGCAGAGTTATAGTATCCCCAAGCCCCTCCTCTCACAGCCGGGCTGGGCACCGTCCACAGCAGAGTTATAGTATCCCCAAGCCCCTCCTCTCACAGCCGGGCTCTGAACTGTCCACAGCAGAGTTACAGTATCCCCAAGCCCCTCCTCTCACAGCCGGGCTGGGCACTGTCCACAGCAGAGTTATAGTATCCCCAAGCCCCTCCTCTCACAGCCGGGCTGGGCACTGTCCACAGCAGAGTTATAGTATCCCCAAGCCCCTCCTCTCACAGCCGGGCTCGGTACTGTCCACAGCAGAGTTACAGTATCCCCAAGCCCCTCCTCTCACAGCCGGGCTGGGCACTGTCCACAGCAGAGTTACAGTATCCCCAAGCCCCTCCTCTCACAGCCGGGCTGGGCACTGTCCACAGCAGAGTTACAGTATCCCCAAGCCCCTCCTCTCACAGCCGGGCTGGGCACTGTCCACAGCAGAGTTATAGTATCCCCAAGCCCCTCCTCTCACAGCCGGGCTGGGCACCGTCCACAGCAGAGTTACAGTATCCCCAAGCCCCTCCTCTCACAGCCGGGCTCGGTACTGTCCACAGCAGAGTTACAGTATCCCCAAGCCCCTCCTCTCACAGCCGGGCTGGGCACTGTCCACGGCAGAGTTACAGTATCCCCAAGCCCCTCCTCTCACAGCCGGGCTGGGCACCGTCCACGGCAGAGTTATAGTATCCCCAAGCCCCTCCTCTCACAGCCGGGCTCGGTACTGTCCACAGCAGAGTTATAGTATCCCCAAGCCTCTCCTCTCACAGCCGGGCTCGGTACTGTCCACAGCAGAGTTATAGTATCCCCAAGCCCCTCCTCTCACAGCCGGGCTGGGCACCGTCCACGGCAGAGTTATAGTATCCCCAAGCCCCTCCTCTCACAGCCGGGCTGGGCACTGTCCACAGCAGAGTTATAGTATCCCCAAGCCCCTCCTCTCACAGCCGGGCTGGGCACTGTCCACAGCAGAGTTATAGTATCCCCAAGCCCCTCCTCTCACAGCCGGGCTCTGAACTGTCCACAGCAGAGTTATAGTATCCCCAAGCCCCTCCTCTCACAGCCGGGCTGGGCACTGTCCACAGCAGAGTTATAGTATCCCCAAGCCCCTCCTCTCACAGCCGGGCTCTGAACTGTCCACAGCAGAGTTATAGTATCCCCAAGCCCCTCCTCTCACAGCCGGGCTGGGCACCGTCCACGGCAGAGTTAGAGTATCCCCAAGCCCCTCCTCTCACAGCCGGGCTGGGCACCGTCCACAGCAGAGTTATAGTATCCCCAAGCCCCTCCTCTCACAGCCGGGCTGGGCACTGTCCACAGCAGAGTTATAGTATCCCCAAGCCCCTCCTCTCACAGCCGGGCTCGGCACTGTCCACAGCAGAGTTATAGTATCCCCAAGCCCCTCCTCTCACAGCCGGGCTCGGTACTGTCCACAGCAGAGTTACAGTATCCCCAAGACCCTCCTCTCACAGCCGGGCTGGGCACTGTCCACAGCAGAGTTATAGTATCCCCAAGCCCCTCCTTTCACAGCCGGGCTGGGCACTGTCCACAGCAGAGTTATAGTATCCCCAAGCCCCTCCTCTCACAGCCGGGCTCGGTACTGTCCACAGCAGAGTTACAGTATCCCCAAGACCCTCCTCTCACAGCCGGGCTGGGCACTGTCCACGGCAGAGTTACAGTATCCCCAAGCCCCTCCTCTCACAGCCGGGCTCGGCACTGTCCACAGCAGAGTTATAGAATCCCCAAGCCCCTCCTCTCACAGCCGGGCTCGGCACTGTCCACAGCAGAGTTATAGTATCCCCAAGCCCCTCCTCTCACAGCCGGGCTGGGCACTGTCCACGGCAGAGTTATAGTATCCCCAAACCCCTCCTCTCACAGCCGGGCTCGGTACTGTCCACAGCAGAGTTATAGTATCCCCAAGCCCCTCCTCTCACAGCCGGGCTCGGTACTGTCCACAGCAGAGTTATAGTATCCCCAAGCCCCTCCTCTCACAGCCGGGCTCGGTACTGTCCACAGCAGAGTAACAGTATCCCCAAGCCCCTCCTCTCACAGCCGGGCTGGGCACTGTCCACAGCAGAGTTATAGTATCCCCAAGCCCCTCCTCTCACTGCCGGGCTGGGCACTGTCCACAGCAGAGTTATAGTATCCCCAAGCCCCTCCTCTCACTGCCGGGCTGGGCACTGTCCACAGCAGAGTTACAGTATCCCCAAGCCCCTCCTCTCACAGCCGGGCTGGGTACCGTCCACAGCAGAGTTACAGTATCCCCAAGCCCCTCCTCTCACAGCCGGGCTGGGCACCGTCCACAGCAGAGTTACAGTATCCCCAAGCCCCTCCTCTCACAGCCGGGCTGGGCACCGTCCACAGCAGAGTTATAGTATCCCCAAGCCCCTCCTCTCACAGCCGGGCTGGGCACCGTCCACAGCAGAGTTACAGTATCCCCAAGCCCCTCCTCTCACAGCCGGGCTCGGTACTGTCCACAGCAGAGTTACAGTATCCCCAAGCCCCTCCTCTCACAGCCGGGCTGGGCACTGTCCACAGCAGAGTTATAGTATCCCCAAGCCCCTCCTCTCACAGCCGGGCTGGGCACCGTCCACAGCAGAGTTATAGTATCCCCAAGCCCCTCCTCTCACAGCCGGGCTGGGCACCGTCCACAGCAGAGTTATAGTATCCCCAAGCCCCTCCTCTCACAGCCGGGCTCGGTACTGTCCACAGCAGAGTTATAGTATCCCCAAGCCCCTCCTCTCACAGCCGGGCTCGGTACTGTCCACAGCAGAGTTATAGTATCCCCAAGCCCCTCCTCTCACAGCCGGGCTCGGGACTGTCCACAGCAGAGTTATAGTATCCCCAAGCCCCTCCTCTCACAGCCGGGCTGGGCACTGTCCACAGCAGAGTTATAGTATCCCCAAGCCCCTCCTCTCACAGCCGGGCTCGGTACTGTCCACAGCACAGTTATAGTATCCCCAAGCCCCTCCTCTCACAGCCGGGCTGGGCACTGTCCACAGCAGAGTTACAGTATCCCCAAGCCCCTCCTCTCACAGCCGGGCTGTGCACCGTCCACAGCAGAGTTACAGTATCCCCAAGCCCCTCCTCTCACAGCCGGGCTGGGCACTGTCCACGGCAGAGTTATAGTATCCCCAAGCCCCTCCTCTCACAGCCGGGCTCGGTACTGTCCACAGCAGAGTTATAGTATCCCCAAGCCCCTCCTCTCACAGCCGGGCTGGGCACTGTCCACAGCAGAGTTATAGTATCCCCAAGCCCCTCCTCTCACAGCCGGGCTCGGTACTGTCCACAGCAGAGTTATAGTATCCCCAAGCCCCTCCTCTCACAGCCGGGCTCGGCACCGTCCACAGCAGAGTTACAGTATCCCCAAGCCCCTCCTCTCACAGCCGGGCTGTGCACCGTCCACAGCAGAGTTATAGTATCCCCAAGCCCCTCCTCTCACAGCCGGGCTGGGCACTGTCCACAGCAGAGTTATAGTATCCCCAAGCCCCTCCTCTCACAGCCGGGCTGGGCACTGTCCACAGCAGAGTTATAGTATCCCCAAGCCCCTCCTCTCACAGCCGGGCTGGGCACTGTCCACAGCAGAGTTATAGTATCCCCAAGCCCCTCCTCTCACAGCCGGGCTGGGCACCGTCCACAGCAGAGTTATAGTATCCCCAAGCCCCTCCTCTCACAGCCGGGCTGGGCACCGTCCACAGCAGAGTTATAGTATCCCCAAGCCCCTCCTCTCACAGCCGGGCTGGGCACCGTCCACAGCAGAGTTATAGTATCCCCAAGCCCCTCCTCTCACAGCCGGGCTGGGCACTGTCCACAGCAGAGTTACAGTATCCCCAAGCCCCTCCTCTCACAGCCGGGCTGGGCACTGTCCACAGCAGAGTTATAGTATCCCCAAGCCCCTCCTCTCACAGCCGGGCTCGGTACTGTCCACAGCAGAGTTATAGTATCCCCAAGCCCCTCCTCTCACAGCCGGGCTGTGCACCGTCCACAGCAGAGTTACAGTATCCACAAGCCCCTCCTCTCACAGCCGGGCTGTGCACCGTCCACAGCAGAGTTACAGTATCCCCAAGCCCCTCCTCTCACAGCCGGGCTGGGCACTGTCCACGGCAGAGTTATAGTATCCCCAAGCCCCTCCTCTCACAGCCGGGCTCGGTACTGTCCACAGCAGAGTTATAGTATCCCCAAGCCCCTCCTCTCACAGCCGGGCTGGGCACTGTCCACGGCAGAGTTATAGTATCCCCAAGCCCCTCCTCTCACAGCCGGGCTCGGTACTGTCCACAGCAGAGTTATAGTATCCCCAAGCCCCTCCTCTCACAGCCGGGCTGGGCACTGTCCACGGCAGAGTTATAGTATCCCCAAGCCCCTCCTCTCACAGCCGGGCTCGGTACTGTCCACAGCAGAGTTACAGTATCCCCAAGCCCCTCCTCTCACAGCCGGGCTGTGCACCGTCCACAGCAGAGTTACAGTATCCCCAAGCCCCTCCTCTCACAGCCGGGCTGGGCACTGTCCACGGCAGAGTTATAGTATCCCCAAGCCCCTCCTCTCACAGCCGGGCTCGGTACTGTCCACAGCAGAGTTATAGTATCCCCAAGCCCCTCCTCTCACAGCCGGGCTCGGTACTGTCCACAGCAGAGTTACAGTATCCCCAAGCCCCTCCTCTCACAGCCGGGCTGGGCACTGTCCACAGCAGAGTTATAGTATCCCTAAGCCCCTCCTCTCACAGCCGGGCTCGGCACTGTCCACAGCAGAGTTATAGTATCCCCAAGCCCCTCCTCTCACAGCCGGGCTGGGCACTGTCCACGGCAGAGTTACAGTATCCCCAAGCCCCTCCTCTCACAGCCGGGCTGGGCACTGTCCACAGCAGAGTTACAGTATCCCCAAGCCCCTCCTCTCTCAGCCGGGCTGGGCACTGTCCACAGCAGAGTTACAGTATCCCCAAGCCCCTCCTCTCACAGCCGGGCTCGGTACTGCCCACAGCAGAGTTATAGTATCCCCAAGCCCCTCCTCTCACAGCCGGGCTCGGCACTGTCCACAGCAGAGTTATAGTATCCCCAAGCCCCTCCTCTCACAGCCGGGCTGGGCACTGTCCACAGCAGAGTTATAGTATCCCCAAGCCCCTCCTCTCACAGCCGGGCTGGGCACTGTCCACAGCAGAGTTATAGTATCCCCAAGCCCCTCCTCTCTCAGCCGGGCTGGGCACTGTCCACAGCAGAGTTACAGTATCCCCAAGCCCCTCCTCTCACAGCCGGGCTCGGTACTGCCCACAGCAGAGTTATAGTATCCCCAAGCCCCTCCTCTCACAGCCGGGCTCGGCACTGTCCACGGCAGAGTTATAGTATCCCCAAGCCCCTCCTCTCACAGCCGGGCTGGGCACTGTCCACGGCAGAGTTACAGTATCCCCAAGCCCCTCCTCTCACAGCCGGGCTGGGCACTGTCCACGGCAGAGTTATAGTATCCCCAAGCCCCTCCTCTCACAGCCGGGCTGGGCACTGTCCACGGCAGAGTTACAGTATCCCCAAGCCCCTCCTCTCACAGCCGGGCTCGGCACTGTCCACGGCAGAGTTATAGTATCCCCAAGCCCCTCCTCTCACAGCCGGGCTGGGCACTGTCCACGGCAGAGTTACAGTATCCCCAAGCCCCTCCTCTCACAGCCGGGCTGGGCACTGTCCACAGCAGAGTTATAGTATCCCCAAGCCCCTCCTCTCACAGCCGGGCTCGGCACTGTCCACGGCAGAGTTATAGTATCCCCAAGCCCCTCCTCTCACAGCCGGGCTGGGCACTGTCCACGGCAGAGTTACAGTATCCCCAAGCCCCTCCTCTCACAGCCGGGCTGGGCACTGTCCACAGCAGAGTTATAGTATCCCCAAGCCCCTCCTCTCACAGCCGGGCTGGGCACCGTCCACAGCAGAGTTACAGTATCCCCAAGCCCCTCCTCTCACAGCCGGGCTCGGTACTGTCCACAGCAGAGTTACAGTATCCCCAAGCCCCTCCTCTCACAGCCGGGCTGGGCACTGTCCACAGCAGAGTTATAGTATCCCCAAGCCCCTCCTCTCACAGCCGGGCTGGGCACCGTCCACAGCAGTGTTACAGTATCCCCAAGCCCCTCCTCTCACAGCCGGGCTGTGCACCGTCCACAGCAGAGTTATAGTATCCCCAAGCCCCTCCTCTCACAGCCGGGCTGTGCACCGTCCACAGCAGAGTTATAGTATCCCCAAGCCCCTCCTCTCACAGCCGGGCTGGGCACTGTCCACAGCAGAGTTATAGTATCCCCAAGCCCCTCCTCTCACAGCCGGGCTGTGCACCGTCCACAGCAGAGTTATAGTATCCCCAAGCCCCTCCTCTCACAGCCGGGCTGGGCACTGTCCACAGCAGAGTTATAGTATCCCCAAGCCCCTCCTCTCACAGCCGGGCTGGGCACCGTCCACAGCAGAGTTATAGTATCCCCAAGCCCCTCCTCTCACAGCCGGGCTCGGTACTGTCCACAGCAGAGTTATAGTATCCCCAAGCCCCTCCTCTCACAGCCGGGCTCGGTACTGTCCACAGCAGAGTTACAGTATCCCCAAGCCCCTCCTCTCACAGCCGGGCTAGGTACTGTCCACAGCAGAGTTATAGTATCCCCAAGCCCCTCCTCTCACAGCCGGGCTCGGCACTGTCCACAGCAGAGTTATAGTATCCCCAAGCCCCTCCTCTCACAGCCGGGCTGGGCACCGTCCACAGCAGAGTTATAGTATCCCCAAGCCCCTCCTCTCACAGCCGGGCTGGGCACCGTCCACAGCAGAGTTATAGTATCCCCAAGCCCCTCCTCTCACAGCCGGGCTGGGCACCGTCCACAGCAGAGTTATAGTATCCCCAAGCCCCTCCTCTCACAGCCGGGCTGGGCACTGTCCACGGCAGAGTTATAGTATCCCCAAGCCCCTCCTCTCACAGCCGGGCTCGGTACTGTCCACAGCAGAGTTATAGTATCCCCAAGCCCCTCCTCTCACAGCCGGGCTGGGCACTGTCCACAGCAGAGTTACAGTATCCCCAAGCCCCTCCTCTCACAGCCGGGCTGGGCACTGTCCACAGCAGAGTTATAGTATCCCCAAGCCCCTCCTCTCACAGCCGGGCTGGGCACCGTCCACAGCAGAGTTATAGTATCCCCAAGCCCCTCCTCTCACAGCCGGGCTGGGCACCGTCCACAGCAGAGTTATAGTATCCCCAAGCCCCTCCTCTCACAGCCGGGCTGGGCACCGTCCACAGCAGAGTTATAGTATCCCCAAGCCCCTCCTCTCACAGCCGGGCTGGGCACCGTCCACAGCAGAGTTATAGTATCCCCAAGCCCCTCCTCTCACAGCCGGGCTGGGCACTGTCCACGGCAGAGTTATAGTATCCCCAAGCCCCTCCTCTCACAGCCGGGCTCGGTACTGTCCACAGCAGAGTTACAGTATCCCCAAGCCCCTCCTCTCACTGCCGGGCTGGGCACTGTCCACAGCAGAGTTATAGTATCCCCAAGCCCCTCCTCTCACTGCCGGGCTGGGCACTGTCCACAGCAGAGTTACAGTATCCCCAAGCCCCTCCTCTCACAGCCGGGCTGGGCACCGTCCACAGCAGAGTTACAGTATCCCCAAGCCCCTCCTCTCACAGCCGGGCTCGGCACTGTCCACAGCAGAGTTATAGTATCCCCAAGCCCCTCCTCTCACAGCCGGGCTCGGCACTGTCCACAGCAGAGTTACAGTATCCCCAAGCCCCTCCTCTCACAGCCGGGCTGGGCACCGTCCACAGCAGAGTTACAGTATCCCCAAGCCCCTCCTCTCACAGCCGGGCTGGGCACCGTCCACAGCAGAGTTACAGTATCCCCAAGCCCCTCCTCTCACAGCCGGGCTGGGCACTGTCCACAGCAGAGTTACAGTATCCACAAGCCCCTCCTCTCACAGCCGGGCTCGGTACTGTCCACAGCAGAGTTACAGTATCCCCAAGCCCCTCCTCTCACAGCCGGGCTCGGTACTGTCCACAGCAGAGTTACAGTATCCCCAAGCCCCTCCTCTCACAGCCGGGCTGGGCACTGTCCACAGCAGAGTTATAGTATCCCCAAGCCCCTCCTCTCACAGCCGGGCTGGGCACTGTCCACAGCAGAGTTATAGTATCCCCAAGCCCCTCCTCTCACAGCCGGGCTGGGCACTGTCCACAGCAGAGTTACAGTATCCCCAAGCCCCTCCTCTCACAGCCGGGCTGGGCACTGTCCACAGCAGAGTTACAGTATCCCCAAGCCCCTCCTCTCACAGCCGGGCTGGGCACTGTCCACAGCAGAGTTACAGTATCCCCAAGCCCCTCCTCTCTCAGCCGGGCTGGGCACTGTCCACAGCAGAGTTACAGTATCCCCAAGCCCCTCCTCTCACAGCCGGGCTGGGCACCGTCCACAGCAGAGTTACAGTATCCCCAAGCCCCTCCTCTCTCAGCCGGGCTGGGCACTGTCCACAACAGAGTTATAGTATCCCCAAGCCCCTCCTCTCTCAGCCGGGCTGGGCACTGTCCACAGCAGAGTTACAGTATCCCCAAGCCCCTCCTCTCACAGCCGGGCTGGGCACCGTCCACAGCAGAGTTACAGTATCCCCAAGCCCCTCCTCTCTCAGCCGGGCTGGGCACTGTCCACGGCAGAGTTATAGTATCCCCAAGCCCCTCCTCTCACAGCCGGGCTGGGCACCGTCCACAACAGAGTTATAGTATCCCCAAGCCCCTCCTCTCTCAGCCGGGCTCTGAACTGTCCACAGCAGAGTTACAGTATCCCCAAGCCCCTCCTCTCACAGCCGGGCTCGGTACTGTACACAGCAGAGTTATAGTATCCCCAAGCCCCTCCTCTCACAGCCGGGCTGGGCACTGTCCACAGCAGAGTTACAGTATCCCCAAGCCCCTCCTCTCTCAGCCGGGCTGGGCACTGTCCACAGCAGAGTTACAGTATCCCCAAGCCCCTCCTCTCACAGCCGGGCTCGGCACTGTCCACGGCAGAGTTATAGTATCCCCAAGCCCCTCCTCTCACAGCCGGGCTGGGCACTGTCCACGGCAGAGTTATAGTATCCCCAAGCCCCTCCTCTCACAGCCGGGCTGGGCACTGTCCACGGCAGAGTTATAGTATCCCCAAGCCCCTCCTCTCACAGCCGGGCTGGGCACTGTCCACAGCAGAGTTATAGTATCCCCAAGCCCCTCCTCTCACAGCCGGGCTGGGCACTGTCCACAGCAGAGTTATAGTATCCCCAAGCCCCTCCTCTCACAGCCGGGCTGTGCACCGTCCACAGCAGAGTTATAGTATCCCCAAGCCCCTCCTCTCACAGCCGGGCTGGGCACTGTCCACAGGAGAGTTATAGTATCCCCAAGCCCCTCCACTCACAGCCGGGCTGGGCACTGTCCACAGCAGAGTTATAGTATCCCCAAGCCCCTCCTCTCACAGCCGGGCTGGGCACTGTCCACAGCAGAGTTATAGTATCCCCAAGCCCCTCCTCTCACAGCCGGGCTGGGCACTGTCCACAGCAGAGTTATAGTATCCCCAAGCCCCTCCTCTCACAGCCGGGCTGGGCACTGTCCACAGCAGAGTTATAGTATCCCCAAGCCCCTCCTCTCACAGCCGGGCTGGGCACTGTCCACAGCAGAGTTACAGTATCCCCAAGCCCCTCCTCTCACAGCCGGGCTGGGCACTGTCCACGGCAGAGTTATAGTATCCCCAAGCCCCTCCTCTCACAGCCGGGCTGGGCACTGTCCACAGCAGAGTTATAGTATCCCCAAGCCCCTCCTCTCACAGCCGGGCTGTGCACCGTCCACAGCAGAGTTATAGTATCCCCAAGCCCCTCCTCTCACAGCCGGGCTGGGCACTGTCCACAGCAGAGTTATAGTATCCCCAAGCCCCTCCTCTCACAGCCGGGCTGGGCACTGTCCACAGCAGAGTTATAGTATCCCCAAGCCCCTCCTCTCACAGCCGGGCTGTGCACCGTCCACAGCAGAGTTATAGTATCCCCAAGCCCCTCCTCTCACAGCCGGGCTGGGCACTGTCCACAGCAGAGTTATAGTATCCCCAAGCCCCTCCTCTCACAGCCGGGCTGGGCACTGTCCACAGCAGAGTTATAGTATCCCCAAGCCCCTCCTCTCACAGCCGGGCTGTGCACCGTCCACAGCAGAGTTACAGTATCCCCAAGCCCCTCCTCTCACAGCCGGACTGGGCACCGTCCACAGCAGAGTTATAGTATCCCCAAGCCCCTCCTCTCACAGCCGGGCTCGGTACTGTCCACAGCAGAGTTATAGTATCCCCAAGCCCCTCCTCTCACAGCCGGGCTCGGTACTGTCCACAGCAGAGTTATAGTATCCCCAAGCCCCTCCTCTCACAGCCGGGCTCGGCACTGTCCACAGCAGAGTTATAGTATCCCCAAGCCCCTCCTCTCACAGCCGGGCTGGGCACCGTCCACAGCAGAGTTATAGTATCCCCAAGCCCCTCCTCTCACAGCCGGGCTGGGCACCGTCCACAGCAGAGTTATAGTATCCCCAAGCCCCTCCTCTCACAGCCGGGCTGGGCACCGTCCACGGCAGAGTTATAGTATCCCCAAGCCCCTCCTCTCACAGCCGGGCTGGGCACTGTCCACGGCAGAGTTATAGTATCCCCAAGCCCCTCCTCTCACAGCCGGGCTCGGTACTGTCCACAGTAGAGTTACAGTATCCCCAAGCCCCTCCTCTCACAGCCGGGCTCGGTACTGTCCACAGCAGAGTTACAGTATCCCCAAGCCCCTCCTCTCACTGCCGGGCTGGGCACTGTCCACAGCAGAGTTATAGTATCCCCAAGCCCCTCCTCTCACTGCCGGGCTGGGCACTGTCCACAGCAGAGTTACAGTATCCCCAAGCCCCTCCTCTCACAGCCGGGCTGGGCACCGTCCACAGCAGAGCTACAGTATCCCCAAGCCCCTCCTCTCACAGCCGGGCTCGGCACTGTCCACAGCAGAGTTATAGTATCCCCAAGCCCCTCCTCTCACAGCCGGGCTCGGCACTGTCCACAGCAGAGTTACAGTATCCCCAAGCCCCTCCTCTCACAGCCGGGCTGGGCACCGTCCACAGCAGAGTTACAGTATCCCCAAGCCCCTCCTCTCACAGCCGGGCTGGGCACCGTCCACAGCAGAGTTACAGTATCCCCAAGCCCCTCCTCTCACAGCCGGGCTGGGCACTGTCCACAGCAGAGTTACAGTATCCACAAGCCCCTCCTCTCACAGCCGGGCTCGGTACTGTCCACAGCAGAGTTACAGTATCCCCAAGCCCCTCCTCTCACAGCCGGGCTCGGTACTGTCCACAGCAGAGTTACAGTATCCCCAAGCCCCTCCTCTCACAGCCGGGCTGGGCACTGTCCACAGCAGAGTTATAGTATCCCCAAGCCCCTCCTCTCACAGCCGGGCTGGGCACTGTCCACAGCAGAGTTACAGTATCCCCAAGCCCCTCCTCTCACAGCCGGGCTGGGCACTGTCCACAGCAGAGTTATAGTATCCCCAAGCCCCTCCTCTCACAGCCGGGCTGGGCACTGTCCACAGCAGAGTTACAGTATCCCCAAGCCCCTCCTCTCACAGCCGGGCTCGGCACCGTCCACAGCAGAGTTATAGTATCCCCAAGCCCCTCCTCTCACAGCCGGGCTGGGCACTGTCCACAGCAGAGTTACAGTATCCCCAAGCCCCTCCTCTCACAGCCGGGCTGGGCACCGTCCACAGCAGAGTTATAGTATCCCCAAGCCCCTCCTCTCACAGCCGGGCTGGGCACTGTCCACAGCAGAGTTACAGTATCCCCAAGCCCCTCCTCTCACAGCCGGGCTGGGCACTGTCCACAGCAGAGTTACAGTATCCCCAAGCCCCTCCTCTCTCAGCCGGGCTGGGCACTGTCCACAGCAGAGTTACAGTATCCCCAAGCCCCTCCTCTCACAGCCGGGCTGGGCACCGTCCACAGCAGAGTTACAGTATCCCCAAGCCCCTCCTCTCTCAGCCGGGCTGGGCACTGTCCACAACAGAGTTATAGTATCCCCAAGCCCCTCCTCTCTCAGCCGGGCTGGGCACTGTCCACAGCAGAGTTACAGTATCCCCAAGCCCCTCCTCTCACAGCCGGGCTGGGCACCGTCCACAGCAGAGTTACAGTATCCCCAAGCCCCTCCTCTCTCAGCCGGGCTGGGCACTGTCCACGGCAGAGTTATAGTATCCCCAAGCCCCTCCTCTCACAGCCGGGCTGGGCACCGTCCACAGCAGAGTTATAGTATCCCCAAGCCCCTCCTCTCTCAGCCGGGCTCTGAACTGTCCACAGCAGAGTTACAGTATCCCCAAGCCCCTCCTCTCACAGCCGGGCTCGGTACTGTCCACAGCAGAGTTATAGTATCCCCAAGCCCCTCCTCTCACAGCCGGGCTGGGCACTGTCCACAGCAGAGTTACAGTATCCCCAAGCCCCTCCTCTCTCAGCCGGGCTGGGCACTGTCCACAGCAGAGTTACAGTATCCCCAAGCCCCTCCTCTCACAGCCGGGCTCGGTACTGCCCACAGCAGAGTTATAGTATCCCCAAGCCCCTCCTCTCACAGCCGGGCTCGGCACTGTCCACAGCAGAGTTATAGTATCCCCAAGACCCTCCTCTCACAGCCGGGCTCGGCACTGTCCACAGCAGAGTTATAGTATCCCCAAGCCCCTCCTCTCACAGCCGGGCTCGGCACTGTCCACAGCAGAGTTATAGTATCCCCAAGCCCCTCCTCTCACAGCCGGGCTGGGCACCGTCCACAGCAGAGTTACAGTATCCCCAAGCCCCTCCTCTCACAGCCGGGCTCGGTACTGTCCACAGCAGAGTTACAGTATCCCCAAGCCCCTCCTCTCTCAGCCGGGCTGGGCACTGTCCACAGCAGAGTTACAGTATCCCCAAGCCCCTCCTCTCACAGCCGGGCTCGGTACTGTCCACAGCAGAGTTACAGTATCCCCAAGCCCCTCCTCTCACAGCCGGGCTCGGTACTGTCCACAGCAGAGTTACAGTATCCCCAAGCCCCTCCTCTCTCAGCCGGGCTGGGCACTGTCCACAGCAGAGTTATAGTATCCCCAAGCCCCTCCTCTCACAGCCGGGCTGGGCACCGTCCACAGTAGAGTTACAGTATCCCCAAGCCCCTCCTCTCACAGCCGGGCTGGGCACTGTCCACAGCAGAGTTATAGTATCCCCAAGCCCCTCCTCTCACAGCCGGGCTGCGCACTGTCCACAGCAGAGTTATAGTATCCCCAAACCCCTCCTCTCACAGCCGAGCTCGGCACCGTCCACAGCAGAGTTATAGTATCCCCAAGCCCCTCCTCTCACAGCCGGGCTCGGTACTGTCCACAGCAGAGTTATAGTATCCCCAAGCCCCTCCTCTCACAGCCGGGCTCGGTACTGTCCACAGCAGAGTTACAGTATCCCCAAGCCCCTCCTCTCACAGCCGGGCTCGGTACTGTCCACAGCAGAGTTACAGTATCCCCAAGCCCCTCCTCTCTCAGCCGGGCTGGGCACTGTCCACAGCAGAGTTATAGTATCCCCAAGCCCCTCCTCTCACAGCCGGGCTGGGCACCGTCCACAGTAGAGTTACAGTATCCCCAAGCCCCTCCTCTCACAGCCGGGCTGGGCACTGTCCACAGCAGAGTTATAGTATCCCCAAGCCCCTCCTCTCACAGCCGGGCTGGGCACCGTCCACAGCAGAGTTACAGTATCCCCAAGCCCCTCCTCTCACAGACGGGCTGGGTACTGTCCACAGCAGAGTTACAGTATCCCCAAGCCCCTCCTCTCACAGCCGGGCTCGGTACTGCCCACAGCAGAGTTATAGTATCCCCAAGCCCCTCCTCTCACAGCCGGGCTCGGCACTGTCCACAGCAGAGTTATAGTATCCCCAAGCCCCTCCTCTCACAGCCGGGCTCGGCACTGTCCACAGCAGAGTTATAGTATCCCCAAGCCCCTCCTCTCACAGCCGGGCTCGGCACTGTCCACAGCAGAGTTATAGTATCCCCAAGCCCCTCCTCTCACAGCCGGGCTGGGCACCGTCCACAGCAGAGTTATAGTATCCCCAAGCCCCTCCTCTCACAGCCGGGCTGGGCACTGTCCACGGCAGAGTTATAGTATCCCCAAGCCCCTCCTCTCACAGCCGGGCTGGGCACCGTCCACAGTAGAGTTACAGTATCCCCAAGCCCCTCCTCTCACAGCCGGGCTGGGCACTGTCCACGGCAGAGTTATAGTATCCCCAAGCCCCTCCTCTCACAGCCGGGCTGGGCACCGTCCACAGTAGAGTTACAGTATCCCCAAGCCCCTCCTCTCACAGCCGGGCTGGGCACTGTCCACGGCAGAGTTATAGTATCCCCAAGCCCCTCCTCTCACAGCCGGGCTGGGCACTGTCCACGGCAGAGTTATAGTATCCCCAAGCCCCTCCTCTCACAGCCGGGCTGGGCACCGTCCACAGTAGAGTTACAGTATCCCCAAGCCCCTCCTCTCACAGCCGGGCTGGGCACTGTCCACGGCAGAGTTACAGTATCCCCAAGCCCCTCCTCTCACAGCCGGGCTGGGCACTGTCCACAGTAGAGTTACAGTATCCCCAAGCCCCTCCTCTCACAGCCGGGCTGGGCACCGTCCACAGCAGAGTTACAGTATCCCCAAGCCCCTCCTCTCACAGACGGGCTGGGTACTGTCCACAGCAGAGTTATAGTATCCCCAAACCCCTCCTCTCACAGCCGGGCTCGGCACCGTCCACAGCAGAGTTATAGTATCCCCAAGCCCCTCCTCTCACAGCCGGGCTCGGTACTGTCCACAGCAGAGTTATAGTATCCCCAAGCCCCTCCTCTCACAGCCGGGCTCGGTACTGTCCACAGCAGAGTTATAGTATCCCCAAGCCCCTCCTCTCACAGCCGGGCTGGGCACTGTCCACAGCAGAGTTATAGTATCCCCAAACCCCTCCTCTCACAGCCGGGCTCGGCACCGTCCACAGCAGAGTTATAGTATCCCCAAGCCCCTCCTCTCACAGCCGGGCTGGGCACTGTCCACGGCAGAGTTATAGTATCCCCAAGCCCCTCCTCTCACAGCCGGGCTGGGCACTGTCCACAGCAGAGTTATAGTATCCCCAAGCCCCTCCTCTCACAGCCGGGCTGGGCACTGTCCACAGCAGAGTTATAGTATCCCCAAGCCCCTCCTCTCACAGCCGGGCTGGGCACTGTCCACAGCAGAGTTATAGTATCCCCAAGCCCCTCCTCTCACAGCCGGGCTGGGCACTGTCCACAGCAGAGTTATAGTATCCCCAAGCCCCTCCTCTCACAGCCGGGCTGGGCACTGTCCACAGCAGAGTTATAGTATCCCCAAGCCCCTCCTCTCACAGCCGGGCTGGGCACTGTCCACAGCAGAGTTATAGTATCCCCAAGCCCCTCCTCTCACAGCCGGGCTGGGCACTGTCCACAGCAGAGTTATAGTATCCCCAAGCCCCTCCTCTCACAGCCGGGCTGGGCACTGTCCACAGCAGAGTTATAGTATCCCCAAGCCCCTCCTCTCACAGCCGGGCTGGGCACTGTCCACAGCAGAGTTATAGTATCCCCAAGCCCCTCCTCTCACAGCCGGGCTGGGCACTGTCCACAGCAGAGTTATAGTATCCCCAAGCCCCTCCTCTCACAGCCGGGCTGGGCACTGTCCACGGCAGAGTTATAGTATCCCCAAGCCCCTCCTCTCACAGCCGGGCTGGGCACTGTCCACGGCAGAGTTATAGTATCCCCAAGCCCCTCCTCTCACAGCCGGGCTGGGCACTGTCCACGGCAGAGTTATAGTATCCCCAAGCCCCTCCTCTCACAGCCGGGCTGGGCACTGTCCACAGCAGAGTTATAGTATCCCCAAGCCCCTCCTCTCACAGCCGGGCTGGGCACTGTCCACAGCAGAGTTATAGTATCCCCAAGCCCCTCCTCTCACAGCCGGGCTGGGCACTGTCCACAGCAGAGTTATAGTATCCCCAAGCCCCTCCTCTCACAGCCGGGCTGGGCACTGTCCACAGCAGAGTTATAGTATCCCCAAGCCCCTCCTCTCACAGCCGGGCTGGGCACTGTCCACAGCAGAGTTATAGTATCCCCAAGCCCCTCCTCTCACAGCCGGGCTCTGAACTGTCCACAGCAGAGTTATAGTATCCCCAAGCCCCTCCTCTCACAGCCGGGCTGGGCACTGTCCACAGCAGAGTTATAGTATCCCCAAGCCCCTCCTCTCACAGCCGGGCTGGGCACTGTCCACAGCAGAGTTATAGTATCCCCAAGCCCCTCCTCTCACAGCCGGGCTGGGCACTGTCCACAGCAGAGTTATAGTATCCCCAAGCCCCTCCTCTCACAGCCGGGCTGGGCACTGTCCACAGCAGAGTTATAGTATCCCCAAGCCCCTCCTCTCACAGACGGGCTCGGCACTGTCCACAGCAGAGTTATAGTATCCCCAAGCCCCTCCTCTCACAGCCGGGCTGGGCACTGTCCACAGCAGAGTTATAGTATCCCCAAGCCCCTCCTCTCACAGCCGGGCTGGGCACTGTCCACAGCAGAGTTATAGTATCCCCAAGCCCCTCCTCTCACAGCCGGGCTGGGCACCGTCCACAGCAGAGTTACAGTATCCCCAAGCCCCTCCTCTCACAGCCGGGCTCGGCACCGTCCACAGCAGATTTATAGTATCCCCAAGCCCCTCCTCTCACAGCCGGGCTGGGCACTGTCCACAGCAGAGTTATAGTATCCCCAAGCCCCTCCTCTCACAGCCGGGCTGGGCACTGTCCACAGCAGAGTTATAGTATCCCCAAGCCCCTCCTCTCACAGACGGGCTCGGCACTGTCCACAGCAGAGTTATAGTATCCCCAAGCCCCTCCTCTCACAGCCGGGCTGGGCACTGTCCACAGCAGAGTTATAGTATCCCCAAGCCCCTCCTCTCACAGCCGGGCTCGGTACTGTCCACGGCAGAGTTATAGTATCCCCAAGCCCCTCCTCTCACAGCCGGGCTGGGCACTGTCCACAGCAGAGTTATAGTATCCCCAAGCCCCTCCTCTCACAGCCGGGCTGGGCACTGTCCACAGCAGAGTTACAGTATCCCCAAGCCCCTCCTCTCACAGCCGGGCTGGGCACTGTCCACAGCAGAGTTATAGTATCCCCAAGCCCCTCCTCTCACAGCCGGGCTCGGCACTGTCCACAGAAGAGTTATAGTATCCCCAAGCCCCTCCTCTCACAGCCGGGCTGGGCACTGTTCACAGCAGAGTTACAGTATCCCCAAGCCCCTCCTCTCACAGCCGGGCTGGGCACTGTCCACAGGAGAGTTATAGTATCCCCAAGCCCCTCCTCTCACAGCCGGGCTGGGCACTGTCCACAGCAGAGTTACAGTATCCCCAAGCCCCTCCTCTCACAGCCGGGCTCGGCACTGTCCACAGCAGAGTTACAGTATCCCCAAGCCCCTCCTCTCACAGCCGGGCTGGGCACTGTCCACAGGAGAGTTATAGTATCCCCAAGCCCCTCCTCTCACAGCCGGGCTGGGCACTGTCCACAGGAGAGTTATAGTATCCCCAAGCCCCTCCTCTCACAGCCGGGCTGGGCACTGTCCACAGGAGAGTTATAGTATCCCCAAGCCCCTCCTCTCACAGCCGGGCTGGGCACTGTCCACAGCAGAGTTACAGTATCCCCAAGCCCCTCCTCTCACAGCCGGGCTCGGCACTGTCCACAGCAGAGTTACAGTATCCCCAAGCCCCTCCTCTCACAGCCGGGCTGGGCACTGTCCACAGCAGAGTTATAGTATCCCCAAGCCCCTCCTCTCACAGCCGGGCTCTGAACTGTCCACAGCAGAGTTATAGTATCCCCAAGCCCCTCCTCTCACAGCCGGGCTCGGCACTGCCCACAGCAGAGTTACAGTATCCCCAAGCCCCTCCTCTCACAGCCGGGCTGGGCACTGTCCACAGCAGAGTTATAGTATCCCCAAGCCCCTCCTCTCACAGCCGGGCTGGGCACTGTCCACAGCAGAGTTACAGTATCCCCAAGCCCCTCCTCTCACAGCCGGGCTCGGCACTGTCCACAGCAGAGTTATAGTATCCCCAAGCCCCTCCTCTCACAGCCGGGCTGGGCACTGTCCACAGCAGAGTTACAGTATCCCCAAGCCCCTCCTCTCACAGCCGGGCTGGGCACTGTCCACAGCAGAGTTACAGTATCCCCAAGCCCCTCCTCTCACAGCCGGGCTCTGCACTGTCCACAGCAGAGTTATAGTATCCCCAAGCCCCTCCTCTCACAGCCGGGCTGGGCACTGTCCACAGCAGAGTTACAGTATCCCCAAGCCCCTCCTCTCACAGCCGGGCTGGGCACTGTCCACAGCAGAGTTATAGTATCCCCAAGCCCCTCCTCTCACAGCCGGGCTGGGCACTGTCCACAGCAGAGTTATAGTATCCCCAAGCCCCTCCTCTCACAGCCGGGCTCGGCACTGTCCACAGCAGAGTTATAGTATCCCCAAGCCCCTCCTCTCACAGCCGGGCTGGGCACTGTCCACAGCAGAGTTACAGTATCCCCAAGCCCCTCCTCTCACAGCCGGGCTCGGCACTGTCCACAGCAGAGTTATAGTATCCCCAAGCCCCTCCTCTCACAGCCGGGCTGGGCACTGTCCACAGCAGAGTTATAGTATCCCCAAGCCCCTCCTCTCACAGCCGGGCTCTGAACTGTCCACAGCAGAGTTACAGTATCCCCAAGCCCCTCCTCTCACAGCCGGGCTCGGTACTGTCCACAGCAGAGTTATAGTATCCCCAAGCCTCTCCTCTCACAGCCGGGCTGGGCACTGTCCACAGCAGAGTTATAGTATCCCCAAGCCCCTCCTCTCACAGCCGGGCTGGGCACTGTCCACAGCAGAGTTATAGTATCCCCAAGCCCCTCCTTTCACAGCCGGGCTGGGCACTGTCCACAGCAGAGTTATAGTATCCCCAAGCCCCTCCTCTCACAGCCGGGCTGGGCACTGTCCACAGCAGAGTTATAGTATCCCCAAGCCCCTCCTCTCACAGCCGGGCTCTGAACTGTCCACAGCAGAGTTACAGTATCCCCAAGCCCCTCCTCTCACAGCCGGGCTGGGCACCGTCCACAGCAGAGTTACAGTATCCCCAAGCCCCTCCTCTCACAGCCGGGCTGGGCACTGTCCACGGCAGAGTTATAGTATCCCCAAGCCCCTCCTCTCACAGCCGGACTGGGCACTGTCCACAGCAGAGTTATAGTATCCCCAAGCCCCTCCTCTCACAGCCGGGCTCGGCACTGTCCACAGCAGAGTTATAGTATCCCCAAGCCCCTCCTCTCACAGCCGGGCTCGGCACTGTCCACAGCAGAGTTATAGTATCCCCAAGCCCCTCCTCTCACAGCCGGGCTGGGCACTGTCCACGGCAGAGTTATAGTATCCCCAAGCCCCTCCTCTCACAGCCGGGCTGGGCACTGTCCACGGCAGAGTTACAGTATCCCCAAGCCCCTCCTCTCACAGCCGGGCTGGGCACTGTCCACAGCAGAGTTATAGTATCCCCAAGCCCCTCCTCTCACAGCCGGGCTGGGCACCGTCCACAGCAGAGTTATAGTATCCCCAAGCCCCTCCTCTCACAGCCGGGCTGGGCACTGTCCACGGCAGAGTTATAGTATCCCCAAGCCCCTCCTCTCACAGCCGGGCTGGGCACTGTCCACAGCAGAGTTATAGTATCCCCAAGCCCATCCTCTCACAGCCGGGCTCTAAACTGTCCACAGCAGAGTTATAGTATCCCCAAGCCCATCCTCTCACAGCCGGGCTCTAAACTGTCCACAGCAGAGTTATAGTATCCCCAAGCCCCTCCTCTCACAGCCGGGCTGGGCACTGTCCACAGCAGAGTTATAGTATCCCCAAGCCCCTCCTCTCACAGCCGGGCTGGGCACCGTCCACGGCAGAGTTATAGTATCCCCAAGCCCCTCCTCTCACAGCCGGGCTCGGTACTGTCCACAGCAGAGTTACAGTATCCCCAAGCCCCTCCTCTCACAGCCGGGCTGGGCACCGTCCACAGCAGAGTTACAGTATCCCCAAGCCCCTCCTCTCACAGCCGGGCTGGGCACCGTCCACAGCAGAGTTATAGTATCCCCAAGCCCCTCCTCTCACAGCCGGGCTCTGAACTGTCCACAGCAGAGTTATAGTATCCCCAAGCCCCTCCTCTCACAGCCGGGCTGGGCACTGTCCACAGCAGAGTTATAGTATCCCCAAGCCCCTCCTCTCACAGCCGGGCTCTGAACTGTCCTCAGCAGAGTTATAGTATCCCCAAGCCCCTCCTCTCACAGCCGGGCTGGGCACTGTCCACGGCAGAGTTACAGTATCCCCAAGCCCCTCCTCTCACAGCCGGACTGGGCACTGTCCACAGCAGAGTTATAGTATCCCCAAGCCCCTCCTCTCGCAGCCGGGCTGGGCACCGTCCACAGCAGAGTTATAGTATCCCCAAGCCCCTCCTCTCACAGCCGGGCTGGGTACTGTCCACAGCAGAGTTATAGTATCCCCAAGCCCCTCCTCTCACAGCCGGGCTGGGCACTGTCCACAGCAGAGTTATAGTATCCCCAAACCTCTCCTCTCACAGCTGGGCTGGGCACTGTCCACAGCAGAGTTATAGTATCCCCAAGCCCCTCCTCTCACAGCCGGGCTGGGTACTGTCCACAGCAGAGTTATAGTATCCCCAAACCTCTCCTCTCACAGCTGGGCTGGGCACTGTCCACAGCAGAGTTATAGTATCCCCAAGCCCCTCCTCTCACAGCCGGGCTGGGTACTGTCCACAGCAGAGTTATAGTATCCCCAAGCCCCTCCTCTCACAGCCGGGCTGGGTACTGTCCACAGCAGAGTTATAGTATCCCCAAGCCCCTCCTCTCACAGCCGGGCTCGGTACTGTCCACAGCAGAGTTATAGTATCCCCAAGCCCCTCCTCTCACAGCCGGGCTGGGTACTGTCCACGGCAGAGTTATAGTATCCCCAAGCCCCTCCTCTCACAGCCGGGCTCTGAACTGTCCACAGCAGAGTTATAGTATCCCCAAGCCCCTCCTCTCACAGCCGGGCTCGGCACCGTCCACAGCAGAGTTATAGTATCCCCAAGCCCCTCCTCTCACAGCCGGGCTCTGAACTGTCCACAGCAGAGTTATAGTATCCCCAAGCCCCTCCTCTCACAGCCGGGCTGGGCACTGTCCACAGCAGAGTTACAGTATCCCCAAGCCCCTCCTCTCACAGCCGGGCTGGGCACTGTCCACAGCAGAGTTATAGTATCCCCAAGCCCCTCCTCTCACAGCCGGGCTGGGCACTGTCCACAGCAGAGTTATAGTATCCCCAAGCCCCTCCTCTCACAGCCGGGCTGGGCACTGTCCACAGCAGAGTTATAGTATCCCCAAACCCCTCCTCTCACAGCCGGGCTGGGCACCGTCCACGGCAGAGTTATAGTATCCCCAAGCCCCTCCTCTCACAGCCGGGCTGGGCACCGTCCACAGCAGAGTTATAGTATCCCCAAACCCCTCCTCTCACAGCCGGGCTGGGCACCGTCCACGGCAGAGTTATAGTATCCCCAAGCCCCTCCTCTCACAGCCGGGCTGGGCACTGTCCACAGCAGAGTTATAGTATCCCCAAGCCCCTCCTCTCACAGCCGGGCTGGGCACTGTCCACAGCAGAGTTATAGTATCCCCAAGCCCCTCCTCTCACAGCCGGGCTGGGCACCGTCCACGGCAGAGTTATAGTATCCCCAAGCCCCTCCTCTCACAGCCGGGCTGGGCACTGTCCACAGCAGAGTTATAGTATCCCCAAGCCCCTCCTCTCACAGCCGGGCTGGGCACTGTCCACAGCAGAGTTATAGTATCCCCAAGCCCCTCCTCTCACAGCCGGGCTGGGCACTGTCCACGGCAGAGTTATAGTATCCCCAAGCCCCTCCTCTCACAGCCGGGCTGGGCACCGTCCACAACAGAGTTATAGTATCCCCAAGCCCCTCCTCTCACAGCCGGGCTGGGCACCGCCCACAGCAGAGTTACAGTATCCCCAAGCCCCTCCTCTCACAGCCGGGCTCTGAACTGTCCACAGCAGAGTTATAGTATCCCCAAGCCCCTCCTCTCACAGCCGGGCTGGGCACTGTCCACAGCAGAGTTACAGTATCCCCAAGCCCCTCCTCTCACAGCCGGGCTGGGCACTGTCCACAGCAGAGTTATAGTATCCCCAAGCCCCTCCTCTCACAGCCGGGCTGGGCACTGTCCACAGCAGAGTTACAGTATCCCCAAGCCCCTCCTCTCACAGCCGGGCTGGGCACTGTCCACAGCAGAGTTATAGTATCCCCAAGCCCCTCCTCTCACAGCCGGGCTCTGAACTGTCCACAGCAGAGTTATAGTATCCCCAAGCCCCTCCTCTCACAGCCGGGCTGGGCACTGTCCACAGCAGAGTTACAGTATCCCCAAGCCCCTCCTCTCACAGCCGGGCTGGGCACTGTCCACAGCAGAGTTATAGTATCCCCAAGCCCCTCCTCTCACAGCCGGGCTGGGCACTGTCCACAGCAGAGTTATAGTATCCCCAAGCCCCTCCTCTCACAGCCGGGCTGGGCACTGTCCACAGCAGAGTTACAGTATCCCCAAGCCCCTCCTCTCACAGCCGGGCTGGGAACTGTCCACAGCAGAGTTATAGTATCCCCAAGCCCCTCCTCTCACAGCCGGGCTGGGCACCGTCCACAGCAGAGTTATAGTATCCCCAAGCCCCTCCTCTCACAGCCGGGCTGGGCACCGTCCACAGCAGAGTTACAGTATCCCCAAGCCCCTCCTCTCACAGCCGGGCTGGGCACTGTCCACAGCAGAGTTATAGTATCCCCAAGCCCCTCCTCTCACAGCCGGGCTGGGCACTGTCCACAGCAGAGTTATAGTATCCCCAAGCCCCTCCTCTCACAGCCGGGCTGGGCACTGTCCACAGCAGAGTTATAGTATCCCCAAGCCCCTCCTCTCACAGCCGGGCTGGGCACTGTCCACAGCAGAGTTATAGTATCCCCAAGCCCCTCCTCTCACAGCCGGGCTGGGCACTGTCCACAGCAGAGTTATAGTATCCCCAAGCCCCTCCTCTCACAGCCGGGCTGGGCACTGTCCACAGCAGAGTTATAGTATCCCCAAGCCCCTCCTCTCACAGCCGGGCTGGGCACTGTCCACAGCAGAGTTATAGTATCCCCAAGCCCCTCCTCTCACAGCCGGGCTGGGCACCGTCCACAGCAGAGTTACAGTATCCCCAAGCCCCTCCTCTCACAGCCGGGCTCGGCACTGTCCACAGCAGAGTTATAGTATCCCCAAGCCCCTCCTCTCACAGCCGGGCTGGGCACTGTCCACAGCAGAGTTATAGTATCCCCAAGCCCCTCCTCTCACAGCCGGGCTGGGCACCGTCCACAGCAGAGTTATAGTATCCCCAAGCCCCTCCTCTCACAGCCGGACTGGGCACTGTCCACAGCAGAGTTATAGTATCTCCAAGCCCCTCCTCTCACAGCCGGGCTCGGCACCGTCCACAGCAGAGTTATAGTATCCCCAAGCCCCTCCTCTCACAGCCGGGCTGGGCACTGTCCACAGCAGAGTTATAGTATCCCCAAGCCCCTCCTCTCACAGCCGGGCTCGGCACTGTCCACAGCAGAGTTATAGTATCCCCAAGCCCCTCCACTCACAGCCGGGCTGGGCACTGTCCACAGCAGAGTTACAGTATCCCCAAGCCCCTCCTCTCACAGCCGGGCTGGGCACTGTCCACAGCAGAGTTACAGTATCCCCAAGCCCCTCCTCTCACAGCCGGGCTGGGCACTGTCCACAGCAGAGTTACAGTATCCCCAAGCCCCTCCTCTCACAGCCGGGCTGGGCACTGTCCACAGCAGAGTTACAGTATCCCCAAGCCCCTCCTCTCACAGCCGGGCTGGGCACTGTCCACAGCAGAGTTATAGTATCCCCAAGCCCCTCCTCTCACAGCCGGGCTGGGCACCGTCCACAGCAGAGTTACAGTATCCCCAAGCCCCTCCTCTCACAGCCGGGCTGGGCACTGTCCACAGCAGAGTTATAGTATCCCCAAGCCCCTCCTCTCACAGCCGGGCTGGGCACCGTCCACAGCAGAGTTATAGTATCCCCAAGCCCCTCCTCTCACAGCCGGGCTGGGCACTGTCCACAGCAGAGTTATAGTATCCCCAAGCCCCTCCTCTCACAGCCGGGCTCTGAACTGTCCACAGCAGAGTTATAGTATCCCCAAGCCCCTCCTCTCACAGCCGGGCTGGGCACTGTCCACAGCAGAGTTATAGTATCCCCAAGCCCCTCCTCTCACAGCCGGGCTGGGCACTGTCCACAGCAGAGTTACAGTATCCCCAAGCCCCTCCTCTCACAGCCGGGCTCTGAACTGTCCACAGCAGAGTTATAGTATCCCCAAGCCCCTCCTCTCACAGCCGGGCTGGGCACTGTCCACAGCAGAGTTATAGTATCCCCAAGCCCCTCCTCTCACAGCCGGGCTCTGAACTGTCCACAGCAGAGTTATAGTATCCCCAAGCCCCTCCTCTCACAGCCGGGCTCTGAACTGTCCACAGCAGAGTTATAGTATCCCCAAGCCCCTCCTCTCACAGCCGGGCTGGGCACTGTCCACGGCAGAGTTATAGTATCCCCAAGCCCCTCCTCTCACAGCCGGGCTCTGAACTGTCCACAGCAGAGTTATAGTATCCCCAAGCCCCTCCTCTCACAGCCGGGCTGGGCACTGTCCACAGCAGAGTTATAGTATCCCCAAGCCCCTCCTCTCACAGCCGGGCTGGGCACTGTCCACAGCAGAGTTATAGTATCCCCAAGCCCCTCCTCTCACAGCCGGGCTGGGCACTGTCCACAGCAGAGTTATAGTATCCCCAAGCCCCTCCTCTCACAGCCGGGCTGGGCACTGTCCACAGCAGAGTTATAGTATCCCCAAGCCCCTCCTCTCACAGCCGGGCTCTGAACTGTCCACAGCAGAGTTACAGTATCCCCAAGCCCCTCCTCTCACAGCCGGGCTGGGCACTGTCCACAGCAGAGTTATAGTATCCCCAAGCCCCTCCTCTCACAGCCGGGCTCTGAACTGTCCACAGCAGAGTTATAGTATCCCCAAGCCCCTCCTCTCACAGCCGGGCTGGGCACTGTCCACAGCAGAGTTATAGTATCCCCAAGCCCCTCCTCTCACAGCCGGGCTCTGAACTGTCCACAGCAGAGTTATAGTATCCCCAAGCCCCTCCTCTCACAGCCGGGCTGGGCACTGTCCACAGCAGAGTTATAGTATCCCCAAGCCCCTCCTCTCACAGCCGGGCTGGGCACTGTCCACAGCAGAGTTATAGTATCCCCAAGCCCCTCCTCTCACAGCCGGGCTCTGAACTGTCCACAGCAGAGTTATAGTATCCCCAAGCCCCTCCTCTCACAGCCGGGCTCTGAACTGTCCACAGCAGAGTTATAGTATCCCCAAGCCCCTCCTCTCACAGCCGGGCTGGGCACTGTCCACAGCAGAGTTATAGTATCCCCAAGCCCCTCCTCTCACAGCCGGGCTGGGCACTGTCCACAGCAGAGTTATAGTATCCCCAAGCCCCTCCTCTCACAGCCGGGCTCTGAACTGTCCACAGCAGAGTTATAGTATCCCCAAGCCCCTCCTCTCACAGCCGGGCTGGGCACTGTCCACGGCAGAGTTATAGTATCCCCAAGCCCCTCCTCTCACAGCCGGGCTGGGCACAGTCCACAACAGAGTTATAGTATCCCCAAGCCCCTCCTCTCACAGCCGGGCTCGGCACTGTCCACAGCAGAGTTATAGTATCCCCAAGCCCCTCCTCTCACAGCCGGGCTGGGCACTGTCCACAGCAGAGTTATAGTATCCCCAAGCCCCTCCTCTCACAGCCGGGCTGGGCACTGTCCACAGCAGAGTTACAGTATCCCCAAGCCCCTCCTCTCACAGCCGGGCTGGGCACTGTCCACGGCAGAGTTATAGTATCCCCAAGCCCCTCCTCTCACAGCCGGGCTGGGCACCGTCCACAGCAGAGTTACAGTATCCCCAAGCCCCTCCTCTCACAGCCGGGCTGGGCACTGTCCACGGCAGAGTTATAGTATCCCCAAGCCCCTCCTCTCACAGCCGGGCTGGGCACTGTCCACAGCAGAGTTATAGTATCCCCAAGCCCCTCCTCTCACAGCCGGGCTGGGCACCGTCCACAGCAGAGTTACAGTATCCCCAAGCCCCTCCTCTCACAGCCGGGCTGGGCACTGTCCACAGCAGAGTTATAGTATCCCCAAGCCCATCCTCTCACAGCCGGGCTCTAATCTGTCCACAGCAGAGTTATAGTATCCCCAAGCCCATCCTCTCACAGCCGGGCTGGGCACTGTCCACAGCAGTGTTACAGTATCCCCAAGCCCCTCCTCTCACAGCCGGGCTCGGCACCGTCCACAGCAGAGTTACAGTATCCCCAAGCCCCTCCTCTCACAGCCGGGCTGGGCACCGTCCACGGCAGAGTTATAGTATCCCCAAGCCCCTCCTCTCGCAGCCGGGCTCGGCACTGTCCACAGCAGAGTTATAGTATCCCCAAACCCCTCCTCTCACAGCCGGGCTGGGCACTGTCCACAGCAGAGTTATAGTATCCCCAAGCCCCTCCTCTCACAGCCGGGCTGGGCACCGTCCACGGCAGAGTTATAGTATCCCCAAGCCCCTCCTCTCACAGCCGGGCTGGGCACTGTCCACAGCAGAGTTATAGTATCCCCAAGCCCCTCCTCTCACAGCCGGGCTCGGTACTGTCCACAGCAGAGTTATAGTATCCCCAAGCCCCTCCTCTCACAGCCGGGCTGGGCACTGTCCACAGCAGAGTTATAGTATCCCCAAGCCCCTCCTCTCACAGCCGGGCTCGGCACTGTCCACAGCAGAGTTATAGTATCCCCAAGCCCCTCCTCTCACAGCCGGGCTGGGCACTGTCCACAGCAGAGTTATAGTATCCCCAAGCCCCTCCTCTCACAGCCGGGCTGGGCACTGTCCACAGCAGAGTTATAGTATCCCCAAGCCCCTCCTCTCACAGCCGGGCTGGGCACTGTCCACAGCAGAGTTATAGTATCCCCAAGCCCCTCCTCTCACAGCCGGGCTGGGCACTGTCCACAGCAGAGTTATAGTATCCCCAAGCCCCTCCTCTCACAGCCGGGCTCGGCACTGTCCACAGCAGAGTTATAGTATCCCCAAGCCCCTCCTCTCACAGCCGGGCTCGGTACTGTCCACAGCAGAGTTATAGTATCCCCAAGCCCCTCCTCTCACAGCCGGGCTGGGCACTGTCCACAGCAGAGTTATAGTATCCCCAAGCCCCTCCTCTCACAGCCGGGCTGGGCACTGTCCACAGCAGAGTTATAGTATCCCCAAGCCCCTCCTCTCACAGCCGGGCTGGGCACTGTCCACAGCAGAGTTATAGTATCCCCAAGCCCCTCCTCTCACAGCCGGGCTCGGCACTGTCCACAGCAGAGTTATAGTATCCCCAAGCCCCTCCTCTCACAGCCGGGCTGGGCACTGTCCACAGCAGAGTTATAGTATCCCCAAGCCCCTCCTCTCACAGCCGGGCTCTGTACTGTCCACAGCAGAGTTATAGTATCCCCAAGCCCCTCCTCTCACAGCCGGGCTCTGAACTGTCCTCAGCAGAGTTATAGTATCCCCAAGCCCCTCCTCTCACAGCCGGGCTGGGCACTGTCCACAGCAGAGTTACAGTATCCCCAAGCCCCTCCTCTCACAGCCGGGCTGGGCACTGTCCACAGCAGAGTTATAGTATCCCCAAGCCCCTCCTCTCACAGCCGGGCTCTGAACTGTCCTCAGCAGAGTTATAGTATCCCCAAGCCCCTCCTCTCACAGCCGGGCTGGGCACTGTCCACAGCAGAGTTATAGTATCCCCAAGCCCCTCCTCTCACAGCCGGGCTGTGCACCGTCCACAGCAGAGTTATAGTATCCCCAAGCCCCTCCTCTCACAGCCGGGCTGTGCACCGTCCACAGCAGAGTTATAGTATCCCCAAGCCCCTCCTCTCACAGCCGGGCTGGGCACTGTCCTCAGCAGAGTTATAGTATCCCCAAGCCCCTCCTCTCACAGCCGGGCTGGGCACTGTCCACAGCAGAGTTATAGTATCCCCAAGCCCCTCCTCTCACAGCCGGGCTGGGCACTGTCCACAGCAGAGTTACAGTATCCCCAAGCCCCTCCTCTCACAGCCGGACTGGGCACTGTCCACAGCAGAGTTATAGTATCCCCAAGCCCCTCCTCTCGCAGCCGGGCTGGGCACCGTCCACAGCAGAGTTATAGTATCCCCAAGCCCCTCCTCTCACAGCCGGGCTGGGTACTGTCCACAGCAGAGTTATAGTATCCCCAAGCCCCTCCTCTCACAGCCGGGCTGGGCACTGTCCACAGCAGAGTTATAGTATCCCCAAGCCCCTCCTCTCACAGCCGGGCTGGGTACTGTCCACAGCAGAGTTATAGTATCCCCAAACCTCTCCTCTCACAGCTGGGCTGGGCACTGTCCACAGCAGAGTTACAGTATCCCCAAGCCCCTCCTCTCACAGCCGGGCTGGGTACTGTCCACAGCAGAGTTATAGTATCCCCAAGCCCCTCCTCTCACAGCCGGGCTGGGTACTGTCCACAGCAGAGTTATAGTATCCCCAAGCCCCTCCTCTCACAGCCGGGCTGGGCACCGTCCACAGCAGAGTTATAGTATCCCCAAGCCCCTCCTCTCACAGCCGGGCTGGGTACTGTCCACAGCAGAGTTATAGTATCCCCAAGCCCCTCCTCTCACAGCCGGGCTGGGTACTGTCCACAGCAGAGTTATAGTATCCCCAAGCCCCTCCTCTCACAGCCGGGCTGGGCACTGTCCACAGCAGAGTTATAGTATCCCCAAGCCCCTCCTCTCACAGCCGGGCTGGGTACTGTCCACAGCAGAGTTATAGTATCCCCAAGCCCCTCCTCTCACAGCCGGGCTAGGCACTGTCCACAGCAGAGTTATAGTATCCCCAAGCCCCTCCTCTCACAGCCGGGCTGGGTACTGTCCACAGCAGAGTTATAGTATCCCCAAGCCCCTCCTCTCACAGCCGGGCTGGGTACTGTCCACAGCAGAGTTATAGTATCCCCAAGCCCCTCCTCTCACAGCCGGGCTGGGCACTGTCCACAGCAGAGTTATAGTATCCCCAAGCCCCTCCTCTCACAGCCGGGCTGGGCACTGTCCACAGCAGAGTTATAGTATCCCCAAGCCCCTCCTCTCACAGCCGGGCTGGGCACCGTCCACAGCAGAGTTATAGTATCCCCAAGCCCCTCCTCTCACAGCCGGGCTGGGCACTGTCCACAGCAGAGTTACAGTATCCCCAAGCCCCTCCTCTCACAGCCGGGCTGGGAACTGTCCACAGCAGAGTTATAGTATCCCCAAGCCCCTCCTCTCACAGCCGGGCTGGGCACCGTCCACAGCAGAGTTATAGTATCCCCAAGCCCCTCCTCTCACAGCCGGGCTGGGCACCGTCCACAGCAGAGTTACAGTATCCCCAAGCCCCTCCTCTCACAGCCGGGCTGGGCACTGTCCACAGCAGAGTTATAGTATCCCCAAGCCCCTCCTCTCACAGCCGGGCTGGGCACTGTCCACAGCAGAGTTACAGTATCCCCAAGCCCCTCCTCTCACAGCCGGGCTGGGCACCGTCCACAGCAGAGTTATAGTATCCCCAAGCCCCTCCTCTCACAGCCGGGCTGGGCACTGTCCACAGCAGAGTTACAGTATCCCCAAGCCCCTCCTCTCACAGCCGGGCTGGGCACTGTCCACAGCAGAGTTACAGTATCCCCAAACCCCTCCTCTCACAGCCGGGCTGGGCACTGTCCACAGCAGAGTTATAGTATCCCCAAGCCCCTCCTCTCACAGCCGGGCTCGGTACTGTCCACAGCAGAGTTATAGTATCCCCAAGCCCCTCCTCTCACAGCCGGGCTCGGCACCGTCCACAGCAGAGTTATAGTATCCCCAAGCCCCTCCTCTCACAGCCGGGCTCGGTACTGTCCACAGCAGAGTTATAGTATCCCCAAGCCCCTCCTCTCACAGCCGGGCTGGGCACTGTCCACAGCAGAGTTATAGTATCCCCAAACCCCTCCTCTCACAGCCGGGCTCGGCACCGTCCACAGCAGAGTTATAGTATCCCCAAGCCCCTCCTCTCACAGCCGGGCTCGGTACTGTCCACAGCAGAGTTATAGTATCCCCAAGCCCCTCCTCTCACAGCCGGGCTCGGTACTGTCCACAGCAGAGTTATAGTATCCCCAAGCCCCTCCTCTCACAGCCGGGCTCGGCACCGTCCACAGCAGAGTTATAGTATCCCCAAGCCCCTCCTCTCACAGCCGGGCTGGGCACTGTCCACAGCAGAGTTATAGTATCCCCAAGCCCCTCCTCTCACAGCCGGGCTGGGCACTGTCCACGGCAGAGTTACAGTATCCCCAAGCCCCTCCTCTCACAGCCGGGCTGGGCACCGTCCACAGCAGAGTTATAGTATCCCCAAGCCCCTCCTCTCACAGCCGGGCTGGGCACTGTCCACGGCAGAGTTACAGTATCCCCAAGCCCCTCCTCTCACAGCCGGGCTGGGCACTGTCCACAGCAGAGTTATAGTATCCCCAAGCCCCTCCTCTCACAGCCGGGCTCGGCACTGCCCACAGCAGAGTTATAGTATCCCCAAGCCCCTCCTTTCACAGCCGGGCTGGGCACAGTCCACAGCAGAGTTATAGTATCCCCAAGCCCCTCCTCTCACAGCCGGGCTCTGAACTGTCCACAGCAGAGTTATAGTATCCCCAAGCCCCTCCTCTCACAGCCGGGCTGGGCACTGTCCACAGCAGAGTTACAGTATCCCCAAGCCCCTCCTCTCACAGCCGGGCTGGGCACTGTCCACAGCAGAGTTACAGTATCCCCAAGCCCCTCCTCTCACAGCCGGGCTGGGCACTGTCCACAGCAGAGTTATAGTATCCCCAAGCCCCTCCTCTCACAGCCGGGCTGGGCACTGTCCACAGCAGAGTTATAGTATCCCCAAGCCCCTCCTCTCACAGCCGGGCTGGGCACTGTCCACAGCAGAGTTATAGTATCCCCAAGCCCCTCCTCTCACAGCCGGGCTGGGCACTGTCCACAGCAGAGTTATAGTATCCCCAAGCCCCTCCTCTCACAGCCGGGCTGGGCACTGTCCACAGCAGAGTTATAGTATCCCCAAGCCCCTCCTCTCACAGCCGGGCTGGGCACTGTCCACAGCAGAGTTATAGTATCCCCAAGCCCCTCCTCTCACAGCCGGGCTGGGCACTGTCCACAGCAGAGTTATAGTATCCCCAAGCCCCTCCTCTCACAGCCGGGCTGGGCACTGTCCACAGCAGAGTTATAGTATCCCCAAGCCCCTCCTCTCACAGCCGGGCTCGGCACTGTCCACAGCAGAGTTACAGTATCCCCAAGCCCCTCCTCTCACAGCCGGGCTGGGCACTGTCCACAGCAGAGTTATAGTATCCCCAAGCCCCTCCTCTCACAGCCGGGCTGGGCACTGTCCACAGCAGAGTTATAGTATCCCCAAGCCCCTCCTCTCACAGCCGGGCTGGGCACCGTCCACAGCAGAGTTATAGTATCCCCAAGCCCCTCCTCTCACAGCCGGACTGGGCACTGTCCACAGCAGAGTTATAGTATCTCCAAGCCCCTCCTCTCACAGCCGGGCTCTGAACTGTCCACAGCAGAGTTACAGTATCCCCAAGCCCCTCCACTCACAGCCGGGCTGGGCACTGTCCACAGCAGAGTTACAGTATCCCCAAGCCCCTCCTCTCACAGCCGGGCTGGGCACTGTCCACAGCAGAGTTACAGTATCCCCAAGCCCCTCCTCTCACAGCCGGGCTGGGCACTGTCCACAGCAGAGTTACAGTATCCCCAAGCCCCTCCTCTCACAGCCGGGCTGGGCACTGTCCACAGCAGAGTTACAGTATCCCCAAGCCCCTCCTCTCACAGCCGGGCTGGGCACTGTCCACAGCAGAGTTATAGTATCCCCAAGCCCCTCCTCTCACAGCCGGGCTCGGCACCGTCCACAGCAGAGTTACAGTATCCCCAAGCCCCTCCTCTCACAGCCGGGCTGGGCACTGTCCACAGCAGAGTTACAGTATCCCCAACCCCCTCCTCTCACAGCCGGGCTGGGCACTGTCCACAGCAGAGTTATAGTATCCCCAAGCCCCTCCTCTCACAGCCGGGCTGGGCACTGTCCACAGCAGAGTTATAGTATCCCCAAGCCCCTCCTCTCACAGCCGGGCTCTGAACTGTCCACAGCAGAGTTATAGTATCCCCAAGCCCCTCCTCTCACAGCCGGGCTCTGAACTGTCCACAGCAGAGTTATAGTATCCCCAAGCCCCTCCTCTCACAGCCGGGCTGGGCACTGTCCACAGCAGAGTTATAGTATCCCCAAGCCCCTCCTCTCACAGCCGGGCTGGGCACAGTCCACAACAGAGTTATAGTATCCCCAAGCCCCTCCTCTCACAGCCGGGCTCTGAACTGTCCACAGCAGAGTTATAGTATCCCCAAGCCCCTCCTCTCACAGCCGGGCTGGGCACAGTCCACAACAGAGTTATAGTATCCCCAAGCCCCTCCTCTCACAGCCGGGCTCGGCACTGTCCACAGCAGAGTTATAGTATCCCCAAGCCCCTCCTCTCACAGCCGGGCTGGGCACCGTCCACAGCAGAGTTACAGTATCCCCAAGCCCCTCCTCTCACAGCCGGGCTGGGCACTGTCCACAGCAGAGTTATAGTATCCCCAAGCCCCTCCTCTCACAGCCGGGCTGGGCACTGTCCACAGCAGAGTTATAGTATCCCCAAGCCCCTCCTCTCACAGCCGGGCTGGGCACTGTCCACAGCAGAGTTATAGTATCCCCAAGCCCCTCCTCTCACAGCCGGGCTGGGCACTGTCCACAGCAGAGTTACAGTATCCCCAAGCCCCTCCTCTCACAGCCGGGCTGGGCACTGTCCACGGCAGAGTTATAGTATCCCCAAGCCCCTCCTCTCACAGCCGGGCTGGGCACCGTCCACAGCAGAGTTACAGTATCCCCAAGCCCCTCCTCTCACAGCCGGGCTGGGCACTGTCCACGGCAGAGTTATAGTATCCCCAAGCCCCTCCTCTCACAGCCGGGCTGGGCACTGTCCACAGCAGAGTTATAGTATCCCCAAGCCCCTCCTCTCACAGCCGGGCTCGGCACTGTCCACAGCAGAGTTATAGTATCCCCAAGCCCCTCCTCTCACAGCCGGGCTCGGCACTGTCCACAGCAGAGTTATAGTATCCCCAAGCCCCTCCTCTCACAGCCGGGCTGGGCACTGTCCACGGCAGAGTTATAGTATCCCCAAGCCCCTCCTCTCACAGCCGGGCTGGGCACTGTCCACGGCAGAGTTACAGTATCCCCAAGCCCCTCCTCTCACAGCCGGGCTGGGCACTGTCCACTGCAGAGTTATAGTATCCCCAAGCCCCTCCTCTCACAGCCGGGCTGGGCACCGTCCACAGCAGAGTTATTGTATCCCCAAGCCCCTCCTCTCACAGCCGGGCTGGGCACTGTCCACAGCAGAGTTATAGTATCCCCAAGCCCATCCTCTCACAGCCGGGCTCTAAACTGTCCACAGCAGAGTTATAGTATCCCCAAGCCCATCCTCTCACAGCCGGGCTGGGCACTGTCCACAGCAGAGTTACAGTATCCCCAAGCCCCTCCTCTCACAGCCGGGCTCGGCACCGTCCACAGCAGAGTTACAGTATCCCCAAGCCCCTCCTCTCACAGCCGGGCTGGGCACCGTCCACGGCAGAGTTATAGTATCCCCAAGCCCCTCCTCTCGCAGCCGGGCTCGGCACTGTCCACAGCAGAGTTATAGTATCCCCAAACCCCTCCTCTCACAGCCGGGCTGGGCACTGTCCACAGCAGAGTTATAGTATCCCCAAGCCCCTCCTCTCACAGCCGGGCTGGGCACCGTCCACGGCAGAGTTATAGTATCCCCAAGCCCCTCCTCTCACAGCCGGGCTGGGCACTGTCCACAGCAGAGTTATAGTATCCCCAAGCCCCTCCTCTCACAGCCGGGCTCGGTACTGTCCACAGCAGAGTTATAGTATCCCCAAGCCCCTCCTCTCACAGCCGGGCTGGGCACTGTCCACAGCAGAGTTATAGTATCCCCAAGCCCCTCCTCTCACAGCCGGGCTCGGCACTGTCCACAGCAGAGTTATAGTATCCCCAAGCCCCTCCTCTCACAGCCGGGCTGGGCACTGTCCACAGCAGAGTTATAGTATCCCCAAGCCCCTCCTCTCACAGCCGGGCTGGGCACTGTCCACAGCAGAGTTATAGTATCCCCAAGCCCCTCCTCTCACAGCCGGGCTGGGCACTGTCCACAGCAGAGTTATAGTATCCCCAAGCCCCTCCTCTCACAGCCGGGCTGGGCACTGTCCACAGCAGAGTTATAGTATCCCCAAGCCCCTCCTCTCACAGCCGGGCTGGGCACTGTCCACAGCAGAGTTATAGTATCCCCAAGCCCCTCCTCTCACAGCCGGGCTCGGTACTGTCCACAGCAGAGTTATAGTATCCCCAAGCCCCTCCTCTCACAGCCGGGCTGGGCACTGTCCACAGCAGAGTTATAGTATCCCCAAGCCCCTCCTCTCACAGCCGGGCTCGGCACTGTCCACAGCAGAGTTATAGTATCCCCAAGCCCCTCCTCTCACAGCAGGGCTCTGAACTGTCCACAGCAGAGTTATAGTATCCCCAAGCCCCTCCTCTCACAGCCGGGCTGGGCACTGTCCACAGCAGAGTTATAGTATCCCCAAGCCCCTCCTCTCACAGCCGGGCTCTGAACTGTCCTCAGCAGAGTTATAGTATCCCCAAGCCCCTCCTCTCACAGCCGGGCTGGGCACTGTCCACAGCAGAGTTACAGTATCCCCAAGCCCCTCCTCTCACAGCCGGGCTGGGCACTGTCCACAGCAGAGTTATAGTATCCCCAAGCCCCTCCTCTCACAGCCGGGCTGGGCACCGTCCACAGCAGAGTTATAGTATCCCCAAGCCCCTCCTCTCACAGCCGGGCTGGGCACTGTCCACAGCAGAGTTACAGTATCCCCAAGCCCCTCCTCTCACAGCCGGGCTGGGCACTGTCCACAGCAGAGTTATAGTATCCCCAAGCCCCTCCTCTCACAGCCGGGCTCTGAACTGTCCTCAGCAGAGTTATAGTATCCCCAAGCCCCTCCTCTCACAGCCGGGCTGGGCACTGTCCACAGCAGAGTTATAGTATCCCCAAGCCCCTCCTCTCACAGCCGGGCTGGGCACTGTCCACAGCAGAGTTACAGTATCCCCAAGCCCCTCCTCTCACAGCCGGACTGGGCACTGTCCACAGCAGAGTTATAGTATCCCCAAGCCCCTCCTCTCGCAGCCGGGCTGGGCACCGTCCACAGCAGAGTTATAGTATCCCCAAGCCCCTCCTCTCACAGCCGGGCTGGGTACTGTCCACAGCAGAGTTATAGTATCCCCAAGCCCCTCCTCTCACAGCCGGGCTGGGCACTGTCCACAGCAGAGTTATAGTATCCCCAAGCCCCTCCTCTCACAGCCGGGCTGGGTACTGTCCACAGCAGAGTTATAGTATCCCCAAACCTCTCCTCTCACAGCTGGGCTGGGCACTGTCCACAGCAGAGTTACAGTATCCCCAAGCCCCTCCTCTCACAGCCGGGCTGGGTACTGTCCACAGCAGAGTTATAGTATCCCCAAGCCCCTCCTCTCACAGCCGGGCTGGGTACTGTCCACAGCAGAGTTATAGTATCCCCAAGCCCCTCCTCTCACAGCCGGGCTGGGCACCGTCCACAGCAGAGTTATAGTATCCCCAAGCCCCTCCTCTCACAGCCGGGCTGGGTACTGTCCACAGCAGAGTTATAGTATCCCCAAGCCCCTCCTCTCACAGCCGGGCTGGGTACTGTCCACAGCAGAGTTATAGTATCCCCAAGCCCCTCCTCTCACAGCCGGGCTGGGCACTGTCCACAGCAGAGTTATAGTATCCCCAAGCCCCTCCTCTCACAGCCGGGCTGGGTACTGTCCACAGCAGAGTTATAGTATCCCCAAGCCCCTCCTCTCACAGCCGGGCTGGGCACTGTCCACAGCAGAGTTATAGTATCCCCAAGCCCCTCCTCTCACAGCCGGGCTGGGTACTGTCCACAGCAGAGTTATAGTATCCCCAAGCCCCTCCTCTCACAGCCGGGCTGGGTACTGTCCACAGCAGAGTTATAGTATCCCCAAGCCCCTCCTCTCACAGCCGGGCTGGGCACTGTCCACAGCAGAGTTATAGTATCCCCAAGCCCCTCCTCTCACAGCCGGGCTGGGCACTGTCCACAGCAGAGTTATAGTATCCCCAAGCCCCTCCTCTCACAGCCGGGCTGGGCACCGTCCACAGCAGAGTTATAGTATCCCCAAGCCCCTCCTCTCACAGCCGGGCTGGGCACTGTCCACAGCAGAGTTACAGTATCCCCAAGCCCCTCCTCTCACAGCCGGGCTGGGAACTGTCCACAGCAGAGTTATAGTATCCCCAAGCCCCTCCTCTCACAGCCGGGCTGGGCACCGTCCACAGCAGAGTTATAGTATCCCCAAGCCCCTCCTCTCACAGCCGGGCTGGGCACCGTCCACAGCAGAGTTACAGTATCCCCAAGCCCCTCCTCTCACAGCCGGGCTGGGCACTGTCCACAGCAGAGTTATAGTATCCCCAAGCCCCTCCTCTCACAGCCGGGCTGGGCACTGTCCACAGCAGAGTTACAGTATCCCCAAGCCCCTCCTCTCACAGCCGGGCTGGGCACCGTCCACAGCAGAGTTATAGTATCCCCAAGCCCCTCCTCTCACAGCCGGGCTGGGCACTGTCCACAGCAGAGTTACAGTATCCCCAAGCCCCTCCTCTCACAGCCGGGCTGGGCACTGTCCACAGCAGAGTTACAGTATCCCCAAACCCCTCCTCTCACAGCCGGGCTGGGCACTGTCCACAGCAGAGTTATAGTATCCCCAAGCCCTCCTCTCACAGCCGGGCTCGGCACCGTCCACAGCAGAGTTATAGTATCCCCAAGCCCCTCCTCTCACAGCCGGGCTCGGTACTGTCCACAGCAGAGTTATAGTATCCCCAAGCCCCTCCTCTCACAGCCGGGCTCGGCACCGTCCACAGCAGAGTTATAGTATCCCCAAGCCCCTCCTCTCACAGCCGGGCTCGGTACTGTCCACAGCAGAGTTATAGTATCCCCAAGCCCCTCCTCTCACAGCCGGGCTGGGCACTGTCCACAGCAGAGTTATAGTATCCCCAAACCCCTCCTCTCACAGCCGGGCTCGGCACCGTCCACAGCAGAGTTATAGTATCCCCAAACCCCTCCTCTCACAGCCGGGCTCGGCACCGTCCACAGCAGAGTTATAGTATCCCCAAGCCCCTCCTCTCACAGCCGGGCTCGGTACTGTCCACAGCAGAGTTATAGTATCCCCAAGCCCCTCCTCTCACAGCCGGGCTCGGTACTGTCCACAGCAGAGTTATAGTATCCCCAAGCCCCTCCTCTCACAGCCGGGCTCGGCACCGTCCACAGCAGAGTTATAGTATCCCCAAGCCCCTCCTCTCACAGCCGGGCTGGGCACTGTCCACAGCAGAGTTATAGTATCCCCAAGCCCCTCCTCTCACAGCCGGGCTCGGCACTGTCCACGGCAGAGTTATAGTATCCCCAAGCCCCTCCTCTCACAGCCGGGCTCGGCACCGTCCACAGCAGAGTTATAGTATCCCCAAGCCCCTCCTCTCACAGCCGGGCTGGGCACCGTCCACAGCAGAGTTATAGTATCCCCAAGCCCCTCCTCTCACAGCCGGGCTGGGCACTGTCCACAGCAGAGTTATAGTATCCCCAAGCCCCTCCTCTCACAGCCGGGCTGGGCACTGTCCACAGCAGAGTTATAGTATCCCCAAGCCCCTCCTCTCACAGCCGGGCTGGGCACTGTCCACAGCAGAGTTATAGTATCCCCAAGCCCCTCCTCTCACAGCCGGGCTGGGCACTGTCCACAGCAGAGTTATAGTATCCCCAAGCCCCTCCTCTCACAGCCGGGCTGGGCACTGTCCACAGCAGAGTTATAGTATCCCCAAGCCCCTCCTCTCACAGCCGGGCTGGGCACTGTCCACAGCAGAGTTATAGTATCCCCAAGCCCCTCCTCTCACAGCCGGGCTGGGCACTGTCCACAGCAGAGTTATAGTATCCCCAAGCCCCTCCTCTCACAGCCGGGCTGGGCACTGTCCACAGCAGAGTTATAGTATCCCCAAGCCCCTCCTCTCACAGCCGGGCTGGGCACTGTCCACAGCAGAGTTATAGTATCCCCAAGCCCCTCCTCTCACAGCCGGGCTGGGCACCGTCCACAGCAGAGTTATAGTATCCCCAAGCCCCTCCTCTCACAGCCGGGCTCGGCACTGTCCACAGCAGAGTTACAGTATCCACAAGCCCCTCCTCTCACAGCCGGGCTCGGCACTGTCCACGGCAGAGTTACAGTATCCCCAAGCCCCTCCTCTCACAGCCGGGCTGGGCACTGTCCACAGCAGAGTTATAGTATCCCCAAGCCCCTCCTCTCACAGCCGGGCTGGGCACTGTCCACAGCAGAGTTATAGTATCCCCAAGCCCCTCCTCTCACAGCCGGGCTGGGCACTGTCCACGGCAGAGTTACAGTATCCCCAAGCCCCTCCTCTCACAGCCGGGCTGGGCACTGTCCACAGCAGAGTTATAGTATCCCCAAGCCCCTCCTCTCACAGCCGGGCTGGGCACTGTTCACAGCAGAGTTATAGTATCCCCAAGCCCCTCCTCTCACAGCCGGGCTCGGTACCGTCCACAGCAGAGTTATAGTATCCCCAAGCCCCTCCTCTCACAGCCGGGCTGGGCACCGTCCACAGCAGAGTTATAGTATCCCCAAGCCCCTCCTCTCACAGCCGGGCTGGGCACCGTCCACAGCAGAGTTATAGTATCCCCAAGCCCCTCCTCTCACAGCCGGGCTGGGTACTGTCCACAGCAGAGTTATAGTATCCCCAAGCCCCTCCTCTCACAGCCGGGCTGGGTACTGTCCACAGCAGAGTTATAGTATCCCCAAGCCCCTCCTCTCACAGCCGGGCTGGGCACCGTCCACAGCAGAGTTATAGTATCCCCAAGCCCCTCCTCTCACAGCCGGGCTGGGCACTGTCCACAGCAGAGTTATAGTATCCCCAAGCCCCTCCTCTCACAGCCGGGCTGGGCACTGTCCACAGCAGAGTTATAGTATCCCCAAGCCCCTCCTCTCACAGCCGGGCTCGGCACCGTCCACAGCAGCAGAGTTATAGTATCCCCAAGCCCCTCCTCTCACAGCCGGGCTCGGCACTGTCCACAGCAGCAGAGTTATAGTATCCCCAAGCCCCTCCTCTCACAGCCGGGCTGGGCACTGTCCACAGCAGAGTTACAGTATCCCCAAGCCCCTCCTCTCACAGCCGGGCTGGGCACTGTCCACAGCAGCAGAGTTATAGTATCCCCAAGCCCCTCCTCTCACAGCCGGGCTGGGCACTGTCCACAGCAGAGTTATAGTATCCCCAAGCCCCTCCTCTCACAGCCGGGCTCGGCACCGTCCACAGCAGAGTTATAGTATCCCCAAGCCCCTCCTCTCACAGCCTGGCTGGGCACTGTCCACAGCAGAGTTATAGTATCCCCAAGCCCCTCCTCTCACAGCCGGGCTGGGCACTGTCCACAGCAGAGTTATAGTATCCCCAAGCCCCTCCTCTCACAGCCGGGCTGGGCACTGTCCACAGCAGAGTTATAGTATCCCCAAGCCCCTCCTCTCACAGCCGGGCTGGGCACTGTCCACGGCAGAGTTATAGTATCCCCAAGCCCCTCCTCTCACAGCCGGGCTGGGCACTGTCCACAGCAGAGTTACAGTATCCCCAAGCCCCTCCTCTCACAGCCGGGCTGGGTACTGTCCACAGCAGAGTTATAGTATCCCCAAGCCCCTCCTCTCACAGCCGGGCTGGGCACTGTCCACAGCAGAGTTACAGTATCCCCAAGCCCATCCTCTCACAGCCGGGCTGGGCACTGTCCACAGCAGAGTTATAGTATCCCCAAGCCCCTCCTCTCACAGCCGGGCTGGGCACTGTCCACAGCAGAGTTACAGTATCCCCAAGCCCCTCCTCTCACAGCCGGGCTCGGCACTGTCCACAGCAGCAGAGTTATAGTATCCCCAAGCCCCTCCTCTCACAGCCGGGCTGGGCACTGTCCACAGCAGAGTTATAGTATCCCCAAGCCCCTCCTCTCACAGCCGGGCTCGGCACCGTCCACAGCAGAGTTATAGTATCCCCAAGCCCCTCCTCTCACAGCCTGGCTGGGCACTGTCCACAGCAGAGTTATAGTATCCCCAAGCCCCTCCTCTCACAGCCGGGCTGGGTACTGTCCACAGCAGAGTTATAGTATCCCCAAGCCCCTCCTCTCACAGCCGGGCTGGGCACTGTCCACAGCAGAGTTATAGTATCCCCAAGCCCCTCCTCTCACAGCCTGGCTGGGCACTGTCCACAGCAGAGTTATAGTATCCCCAAGCCCCTCCTCTCACAGCCGGGCTGGGCACTGTCCACAGCAGAGTTATAGTATCCCCAAGCCCCTCCTCTCACAGCCGGGCTGGGCACTGCCCACAGCAGAGTTACAGTATCCCCAAGCCCCTCCTCTCACAGCCGGGCTGGGCACTGTCCACAGCAGAGTTATAGTATCCCCAAGCCCCTCCTCTCACAGCCGGGCTGGGCACTGTCCACGGCAGAGTTATAGTATCCCCAAGCCCCTCCTCTCACAGCCGGGCTCGGCACTGTCCACAGCCGAGTTATAGTATCCCCAAGCCCCTCCTCTCACAGCCGGGCTGGGCACTGTCCACGGCAGAGTTATAGTATCCCCAAGCCCCTCCTCTCACAGCCGGGCTGGGCACTGTCCACAGCAGAGTTATAGTATCCCCAAGCCCCTCCTCTCACAGCCGGGCTGGGCACTGTCCACAGCAGAGTTATAGTATCCCCAAGCCCCTCCTCTCACAGCCGGGCTGGGCACTGTCCACAGCAGAGTTACAGTATCCCCAAGCCCCTCCTCTCACAGCCGGGCTCGGTACTGTCCACAGCAGAGTTATAGTATCCCCAAGCCCCTCCTCTCACAGCCGGGCTCGGTACTGTCCACAGCAGAGTTATAGTATCCCCAAGCCCCTCCTCTCACAGCCGGGCTGGGCACTGTCCACAGCAGAGTTACAGTATCCCCAAGCCCCTCCTCTCACAGCCGGGCTCGGTACCGTCCACAGCAGAGTTATAGTATCCCCAATCCCCTCCTCTCACAGCCGGGCTCGGTACCGTCCACAGCAGAGTTATAGTATCCCCAAGCCCCTCCTCTCACAGCCGGGCTCGGTACCGTCCACAGCAGAGTTATAGTATCCCCAAGCCCCTCCTCTCACAGCCGGGCTGGGCACCGTCCACAGCAGAGTTATAGTATCCCCAAGCCCCTCCTCTCACAGCCGGGCTCGGCACTGTCCACAGCAGAGTTATAGTATCCCCAAGCCCCTCCTCTCACAGCCGGGCTCGGCACTGTCCACAGCAGAGTTATAGTATCCCCAATCCCCTCCTCTCACAGCCGGGCTCGGCACTGTCCACAGCAGAGTTATAGTATCCCCAAGCCCCTCCTCTCACAGCCGGGCTGGGCACTGTCCACAGCAGAGTTATAGTATCCCCAAGCCCCTCCTCTCACAGCCGGGCTCGGCACTGTCCACAGCAGAGTTATAGTATCCCCAAGCCCCTCCTCTCACAGCCGGGCTCGGCACTGTCCACAGCAGAGTTATAGTATCCCCAATCCCCTCCTCTCACAGCCGGGCTGGGCACTGTCCACAGCAGAGTTATAGTATCCCCAAGCCCCTCCTCTCACAGCCGGGCTGGGCACCGTCCACAGCAGAGTTATAGTATCCCCAAGCCCCTCCTCTCACAGCCGGGCTCGGTACCGTCCACAGCAGAGTTATAGTATCCCCAAGCCCCTCCTCTCACAGCCGGGCTGGGCACCGTCCACAGCAGAGTTACAGTATCCCCAAGCCCCTCCTCTCACAGCCGGGCTGGGCACTGTCCACAGCAGAGTTATAGTATCCCCAAGCCCCTCCTCTCACAGCCGGGCTGGGCACTGTCCACAGCAGAGTTATAGTATCCCCAAGCCCCTCCTCTCACAGCCGGGCTGGGCACTGTCCACAGCAGAGTTATAGTATCCCCAAACCCCTCCTCTCACTGCCGGGCTGGGCACTGTCCACAGCAGAGTTATAGTATCCCCAAACCCCTCCTCTCACTGCCGGGCTGGGCACTGTCCACAGCAGAGTTATAGTATCCCCAAGCCCCTCCTCTCACAGCCGGGCTGGGCACCGTCCACAGCAGAGTTACAGTATCCCCAAGCCCCTCCTCTCACAGCCGGGCTGGGCACCGTCCACAGCAGAGTTATAGTATCCCCAAGCCCCTCCTCTCACAGCCGGGCTGGGCACTGTCCACAGCAGAGTTATAGTATCCCCAAGCCCCTCCTCTCACAGCCGGGCTGGGCACTGTCCACAGCAGAGTTATAGTATCCCCAAGCCCCTCCTCTCACAGCCGGGCTGGGCACTGTCCACAGCAGAGTTATAGTATCCCCAAGCCCCTCCTCTCACAGCCGGGCTCGGTACTGTCCACAGCAGAGTTATAGTATCCCCAAGCCCCTCCTCTCACAGCCGGGCTGGGCACTGTCCACAGCAGAGTTATAGTATCCCCAAACCCCTCCTCTCACTGCCGGGCTGGGCACTGTCCACAGCAGAGTTATAGTATCCCCAAGCCCCTCCTCTCACAGCCGGGCTGGGCACTGTCCACAGCAGAGTTATAGTATCCCCAAGCCCCTCCTCTCACAGCCGGGCTGGGCACCGTCCACAGCAGAGTTACAGTATCCCCAAACCCCTCCTCTCACTGCCGGGCTGGGCACTGTCCACAGCAGAGTTATAGTATCCCCAAGCCCCTCCTCTCACAGCCGGGCTGGGCACTGTCCACAGCAGAGTTATAGTATCCCCAAGCCCCTCCTCTCACAGCCGGGCTGGGCACTGTCCACAGCAGAGTTACAGTATCCCCAAGCCCCTCCTCTCACAGCCGGGCTCGGTACTGTCCACAGCAGAGTTACAGTATCCCCAAGCCCCTCCTCTCACAGCCGGTCTGGGCACTGTCCACAGCAGAGTTATAGTATCCCCAAGCCCCTCCTCTCACAGCCGGGCTGGGCACTGTCCACAGCAGAGTTACAGTATCCCCAAGCCCCTCCTCTCACAGCCGGGCTGGGCACTGTCCACAGCAGAGTTATAGTATCCCCAAGCCCCTCCTCTCACAGCCGGGCTCGGCACTGTCCACAGCAGAGTTATAGTATCCCCAAGCCCCTCCTCTCACAGCCGGGCTGGGCACTGTCCACAGCAGAGTTATAGTATCCCCAAGCCCCTCCTCTCACAGCCGGGCTGGGCACTGTTCACAGCAGAGTTATAGTATCCCCAAGCCCCTCCTCTCACAGCCGGGCTCGGCACTGTCCACAGCAGAGTTATAGTATCCCCAAGCCCCTCCTCTCGCAGCCGGGCTCGGCACTGTCTGCGGCATAATTGTAGCATTATTATGGATTAACTAAAATGAGAACTAGTCTTCAGGAAATAAAACCTGTAACAATTTAACTTTCAACTGATACTTTGAAAGCAATCATTCTGATGCTGTCCCATTGAAACTACATTAGCGAAGATAACAGATGAATGTTTCTGCTATTAATGCACTGACAAAGAGGTATCCCTGCCTTACGGTGCAGTTCAGGACAGAATCTGTTTTGTCACCGAACCTTCTGGTTAGTTGTACAGTGTATTCATGGAGCCATCCTTCAACACTAAGGAATGGTGCATATTTTGGGTGCCTGCAGGTTTTTAGAACATGGTGTTGAATATTCAAGGGGGTTCTGCAAGTTGGGATTTGCAACCATTGTAAATATGCAATTCTGTAAATTTACCCATGTTCAAAATGTGCAGGTTAAGACCATAAGACATAGAGGCATTAGGCCATTCGGCCCATCAAGGCTACTCTGCCATTCTATCATGTCTGATTTATTATCCCTCACAATCCCAATTTAAGTAGGTGATTATGCATAGAAACTGTAGTTAATTGCTTACTGCAATCTTTGTGTTGAAGAAGCATAAAACATCATATCAGGAGAGTGAGATTCTCTTTGATGTGTGAATTTTTCTCGGTTAAAGTTTCTGTGTGGTTCAGTGTCAGTCAGTCACAACAGGTCATACATCCCAAAGCCCATGGCTCGATGGTGCTCAGGAGTAAACCACATCTGCTGTTCCCAGCCACAGGGCTTCTTCGGGCTACAATCCTCTGGAACCCATCCCTACTCACCTCCTCAAGAGTGAGAGTGTATAAGTAGTAGTGCACTCGTTAAGCGTCTGTCTGATGTCGTCCCAGCCTGTGTCATGTTTCTCCAGGCTCGAGCTTTTCTGGAGGATTTCAGCCAACACCACCAAGAAGGTCTGTGCTCCCCAACCTGAAGCCCAAATATGGCAACCAGACCCTTCCTCCCATCACCAAGCCAAAGTGGAGTCCAATTTTGTCACAGCAACAGCATTGTAAAGAACCCCACACACCCCTCACATAAACTCTTCTCCCTCCTGCCATCTGGCAAAAGGTACCAAAGCATTTGGGCTCTCACGACCAGACTGTGCAACAGTTTCTTCCCCCAAGCCATCAGACTCCTCAATACAGAGTCTAGTCTGACATCTACATCATTTACTATTATATTGTAATTTGTCCTCTACTGGGCCTACTGTCTTGTTTATTAATTATTGTACTGCCCTGCACTGTTTTGTGCACTTTATGTAGTCCTGTAGTCTAATTATGTAGTCTAGTGCAGTTTTTATGTTGTCTCACATAGTCTAGTGTAGTTTTGTGTTGTTTCATGTAGCACCAGGGTCCTGGAGGAACGTTGTTTCATTTTTACTGGGTACTGTACCAGCAGTTTATGGTCGAAATGACAATAAACTTGACTTGACTTGATTTTCCAACTTGCCTTGGATGCCATAGCAACTGAGGGAGAGGATGTGGCTGGGTTTGACCTTTTAACGATTCCAATGACTGTTCTGAACCTACCATTGTCTCCAGGATCCCCACATTCCTCCACACAGCTCAATCATGTCATTCTTCTGCTTTCAAATTTGATCTTCCAAAGTGAATCCATAAGACCATAAAACATAGAGGCAGAATTAGGCCATTTGGCCCATCGAGTCTGATCTGCCATTTCATCGTGGCTGATCTATTTCCCCTCATCGCCATTCAATTGCCTTCTCTCTGGAGACTTTTGTTCACCATTTCCTTCTCCCCCATTACTACCACTCCAGCGTCATTTTCCAGCAGTCCAATATCTACTTTCACCTCTCTTTTACTCTTTATACATCTGAAAAACGTTGATATTGTTGGCTTGCTTACCTTTATATTTCATCCTTCCCCCCCCCCCCCACCAAGGCTTTTTAGCTGCTTTCTGGTGGTTTTAAAAGTTTCCCAATCCTCTAACTTCACACTAATTTTTGCTCTATTATATGCCCTTTCTTTGGCTTTTATGTTGGCGTTGATTTCCTTTGTCAGCGACGATTGTGTCATCCAGCCTTTCAAATACTTCTCCAAGAGATACCTGCACCTATCCTTCACTTTCTGGATTGCTCCCAGGACTGCAGCCATTGCTGTTCTGCCATCATATCTGCTAGTTCCCCCTTCCAATTAACTTTGGCTAGCTCCTCTCTCCTGCCTCTGTAATTCCCTGTATTTCATTGCAATACTGGCGTATCTGACTCTGGCTTTCCCCTTTCAAATTTCAGTGTGAATTCTATCATATTACAAGACCATAAGACATGGGAGCAGAACTAGGCCATTTGGCCCATTGAGTCTGCTCCACCATGCAATTGTGGCCAACATTTTTCCCTTCCTCAGCCTTCTCCTTGTAACTTTTGATGCAGTGTCCAATCAAAAACCTAAATATATTAAATTCTCAGTCTGGCTTAAATACACCTCCAAAGCAGCCTGTGGTAACAAATTCCACAAATTCACCACCCTCTGGCTAAAGAAATTTCTCTACATCTCTGTCTTAAATGGACACCCCTCTATTCTGAGCCTGTGCCCTCATGCCCAAGACTCACCCACTATGGGAAACATCCTATCCTCATCTACTGACTAGGCTTTTAAAAGTTTCTTTCTTTTTCCATCTTTTTATTATCATTATTAATAACAACAAAATAAAATTGATACATAGATAATGGGATTACAAATGTACATATTTCAACTTACTATAAAAGATTACAAGAACAATGATTACAGTATAAATGAGTATTCCCACGTCGTAAATGATACAATATACAAATAGACAAGGCAAACCTAGGTGTATCATAATATAAAATTAAAAAAAAGAAAAAGAAAAAAAGAAAAAAATCATTATGCAAAAAACTAATCTAAAAATCTAATAACTAATAGAAGAGAAAAAAAACAAAAAAGAGAGAAAAAGAAAAAAGAGAAAAAAAAGGGCTGTTTATAATATCTCACAAAAATACAAAATCATCAGTGTCGTCAACTCCGATCCTCTTGACATATATGCAATCAAAACTGGAAAATCAAATAGGCCTGGAACAGGGTCCTATTACATCATATGAAAATATTGAATAAATGGTCTCCATATCTTTTCAAATTTAGTAGAAGTGTCAAATACACCACTTCTAATTTTTTCTAAATTTAAACATAACATAGTTTGAGAAAACCAATGAAATACAGTAGGAGGATTAATTTCCTTCCAATTCAACAAAATAGATCTTCTAGCCATTAGTGTAAGAAATGCAATCATTCGACAAGCGGAAGAAGATAAATGAAGTGAGTCCATCATTGGTAAACCAAAAATTGCGGTAATAGGATGGGGTTGTAAATCAATGTTCAATACCGCAGAGATAATATCAAAAATGTCTTTCCAATATTTTTTCAAAAGCGGACATGACCAGAACATATGCGTTAAAGACGCTATTTCATATTGACATCTATCACAAATAGGATTTATATAGGAATAAAAATGAGCCAATTTATCCTTGGACATATGAGCCCTGTGTACAACCTTAAACTGTATTAATGAATGTTTAGCACATATAGATGATGTATTAACTAATTGAAGAATTTTATCCCAATTCTCAATAGGAATAATAATGTTGAGCTCTCTTTCCCAATCATTTTTTGTCTTATAAAGGGGCTGAAAAGTTTCAAAGAGATTTTTTTCCCGCCACCCTCCTTTCCTTCTAAATTCCAGCAAGTACAAACCCAAAGCCATCAAATGTTTCTGATATGATAACCCTTTCATTCCTGGAATCACCCTTGTGAACCTCTGGACCCTCTCCAATGCCAGAACACACTTTTCTTAGATGAGGAGCTCAAAACTGTTCACAACACTCAAGGTGAGGCCTCACCAGTGCCGTGTAAAGCCTCAGCATCACATCCCTGCTCTTGTATTCTAAATCTCTTGAAATGAATGCTAACATGGCATTTGCTCTTTTCACCACCATCTTGACCTGCAAGTTAACCTTTAGGGTGTTCTGTACAAGGACTCCCAAGTCCCTTTGCATCTCAGATTTTTGGATTTTCTCCCCAATTAGAAAATAGTCACACATTTATTTCTACTACCAAAGAGCATGATCATGCATTTTCCAACATTGTATTTCATTTGCCACTTTCTTGTCCATTCTCCTAATCTGTCTAAGTCCTTCTGCAGCCTTCCTGTTTCCCCAACACCACCTGCCCCTCCACCAGTCTTCATATCATCTGCAAACTTAGCAACAAAGCCATCTGTTCCATCTAAATCATTTATATACAGCATTAAAAAAAACGATCCCAACACCGACCCCTGCAGAACACCACTAGTCACTAGCAGCCAACCAGCAAAGGATCCTTTTATTCCAACTTGCTGCCTCATACCAATCGGCCAACACTAACCATACTAGTAACTTTACTGTAATACTATGGGCTCTTAATTTGATAAGCAGCTTCATGCATGGCACCTTGTCAAAGGCCTTCTGAAAGTCCAAATATACAACATCCACTGCATCCCCTTTATCTATCCTACTTGTAATCTTCTCAAATAATTCCAACAGGTCCATCAGGCAGGATTTTCCCTGAAGGAAACCATGCTGACTTTGTAATAACTTTCCTATGTCACCAAATACTCCATCACCTCATCCTTAACAATTGACTCCAACATCTTCCCAACCACTGAGGACAGGCTAGGTGGTCTATAATTTCCTTTCTGCTTCCTCTTTCCTGTCTTATAGAGTGGAGTGACATTTGCAATTTTCCAGTCATCCAGAATCATGCCAGAGTCCAATGATTTTGAAACGCCTGCACAGTCTCTTTACCGCTACCTTTTTCAGAACCCTAGGGTGCAGTTTATCTGGTCCGAGTGACTTATGTACCCTTAGGTCTTCCAGCTTTTTGAGCACCTTCTCCCTTGTAATAGTAACTGTACTCAATTCTCTTCCCTCACACCCTTCAACATCTTCCACAATGAATACTGATGCAAAGTACTCACTTAGTTAATCTGCCGTTTCCTTGATCACTGTCTCCTAAGGGTTCCTTTACCTTAAGGTCCCTAATCAAATCTGGTTCAGTACACAACACCCAATCTAATCTTGATCTATATCCAACACCTCCCTCCCCTTTCTCGATCTCTCTGTCACTATCTCCGGACACAGTGAATCCACTGATATCTTTTATAAACCCACTGTCTCTCACAGCTACCCAGTCTTAAACTCTTCCCACCATATCACTTGTCAAAATGCTATACTCTTCTCTTGGTTTCTCTGCCTCCGACACATCTGCTCTCAGGATGAGTCTTTTCATTCTGGAACAAATGAGATGTCCTCTTTCTTCAAAGAAAGGGGCTTTCCTTCCTCCACCATCAATGCTTTTCACCTCTTCCATTTCATGCACATCTGCCCTCACTCCATTTCCACATGTTCCTCCTCATCCATCCTCAAACAGCTTCACTAGTTCAGTCAAGTGTGACATTCTTTTCATTAATCCATGCAATTAATGCTCCTCCCCCTCTTCTTTCTTCCATGGCCTTCTGTCCTCTTCTATCAGACTCCCGCTTCTCCAGCCCTGTACCTCTTTCACCAATCAACTTCCCAGCTCTTTACTTCATCCCTCCCTCTCCAGGTTTCACCTGTCACCTTGTGTTTCTCTCTCCCCTCCCCTCCCCCCACCTTTTAAATCTACTCCTCAACTTTTTTTCTTTTAGTCCTGCCGAAAGGTGTTGACCGGAAATGTCGACTACCATTTGCCACTGATGCTGCCAGGCCTGCTGAGCTCTACCAGCATTTTGTGTGTGTTGCTCCAATTTCCAGCATCTGCAGATTTTCTCTTGTTTGTTACTGTAAGTTATAGTTTTTTATTATGTATTGCATTGTACTGCAGCTGAAAAACAAACACATTTCATGACATATACCAGATATTAAACCTGATTCTAATTCTAAGTATCTGATGCACCATCAATAACTCTCCGAGACGCGAGGCGAGATATCGGCTTTATTGACTGGAAGAAAGAACAAGCAGCAATTGACCACCATGCTACATCCTGGAGACTGAGGGCAGGGCTCAGGCCTCAATCGCCTTTATACTGGGATCTGTGGGAGGAGCCACGGTCAGTGGGAGGAGCCACAGGAGCAGTCAGCAGGGGGGCGTGTCCAGACAGGTATATGTAGTTCACCACAGTATCCGAATATCATATCTGTAAGTTAATCATTCCAGCACTTCCATTCACTCGTTCAGGCTAACAAATTGGTTTTGTTCTTTCTTAAATCATGTTCTTGTTCTGCTGCAACAGGAACAATGTTGGAATTGACAGAACCTTACAAAGTGTTGACCCTAACGTTAAAAGCTCAGCTTTATTTGTCACATGTACATAGAAATATTGAAACATGGTGAAATGCATCTTTTGTAGCAGTGACCAACGTAGTCCCAGGGGGCAGGCTCCAAATGTCACTGTGGTTCTGGTGCCAACATAACATGCCCACAACTTAAAAGTTCAAAGTATATTTATTATCAAAGTATGAACATAGTAAACAACCCTGAGATTTGTCTTCCCCACAGACAGCCAGGAAACAAAGATGACTCATTCAAAGAGAAACCCACACACTCACGGGGAGATACAAACTCCTTACAGATAACAGGAGTTGAATCCAGGTCGGTGACAGTGTTATAACGTGGCACTAGCCGTTGCAATACCATGCCACCCCACAACTTCCACTAACTGCTAAACTTCCTAAATCTCAGGATGCAGAGGTTCAAGTTGTTGGAGTTTATTATTTATTCAGTTGGCCGGCAGTGTCCTCACAAACATTAATGTCCTTTTGTAAAGACAGACGCACAGTAATCGTTGAACTCCTCAGGCATTTCCTTATTCCCAGATATAAATCCTCCTGCCTCTGCTGGAAACGACGCACAATCAACCTCAGCAGGCCCTTTCTGTTTTACATTCTCACTGCCCAATTTTATGGGAACTTTACGTATCGAATCAGGAAACTTTCCTGAACACGTTTGACAAACTCTATTCCATCTAGTCTTTTTACAGTAAGGGAGTCCCAGTCAATATGTGGAAAGTTAAAATCACCTATGTTTCTTGCAACAGTCTGTGATCGTTCTACGAATTTTCTCCTCTAAATCCCACAGACTGTTGGGTGGTCTATAATATAGCCCCATTAACATAGTCATACCTTTGTTATTCCTCAGTTCTGCCCATAAAGCCTCACTAGACGAGTTCTCCAGTCTGTCCTGACTGAGCACTGTCGTAACATTTTCCTTGTCCAGTAAATGGCACTCCTCCTCCTTTAATCCCTCCTGTCCTATCACATCTAAAACAAAAGAACCCAGAACATTGAGCTGCCAGTCCTGCACCCAAATCTGACTAATGGCTACAATGTCATAATTCCATTGCAGATCTGTACCCAGAGCTCATTCGCCTTCCCTGTAATAGCCCCTGCACTGAAATAGACACAATTCAGCGCTTTAGTTCCATCATGCTCAATCTTTCCAGTGGCTCTCATAAATCAAAGTATTAACTACAGGAGTTGGGATGTTATGTTGAAGTTGTACAAGACATTGATGAGGTCTAATTTGGAGTATTTGTGCAGTTTTGATACCCAACTACAGAAAAGAAGTCAATAAAATTGGAAGTGTGTAGAGAAAATTTACAAGGATGCTGCCAGTTCTTAAGAACCTGAGTTATAGGGAAGAATCGAATAGGTTAGGACTTTATTCCTTGGAACACAGAAGACTGAGGGGAGATCTGATAGAGGGATACAAAATTGAGGGGTATAGAAAGGGCAAGTGCCAGCAGGCTTTTTAGACTACAACTAGAGGTCATGGGTTAAAGGTGAAAGGTAAAATATTTATGGTGAACATAAGGGGAACTTCTTCACTCAGAGGGTGGTGAGAGTGTGGAACGAGCTGCCAGTAGAAGTGGTGGATGTGAGTTTGTTAATGTTTAAGAGAAATTTGGATAGGTACATGGATGGAAAGGCCAAGGTCCTGGTGTAGGTTGGGAGTAGGCAGATTAATAGTTTAACATGGACAAAATGGGCCAAAGAGTCTGTCTCTGTTGTCGTGTTCTATGATTTTATAACTAATGTAAAAATGAAGTAATTAACTGCATGCTGAAACATGAACAACCAATCCACACTCTACATTCTTTTCAAAAACCTAATCTGGGCGCCATTGCTCTGACAGCTTCAGAGAGCTGGCTACAACCCCAACCTCGGGTTCTCCCTAGGGTGGAGTTTGCATGCTCTCCCTGTGACCCTAGGTGCTCTGCTTTTCTAAATCCCCATTAAGTGCAGGTTAGTGGGTTTCTCATGGAAACCTATCCAATATTGAAAGGCCAAAATAGAGTGGATGTGGAGAGAATGTTTCCTATAGTGGGTGAGCCTAGGACAAGAGGACTCAGATAGAGTGGATGTGGAGAGAATGTTTCCTGTAGTGCGTGAGTCTATGACAAGAGGACTCACCCTCAGAACTGAGGGACATCCATGAAGAACAGATATGAGTAGGAATTTTTTTAGCCAGAGGGTGGCAAATGTGTGGAATTCATTGGCACAGATGATTGTAGAAGCCAAGCAATTTAAAACAGAGGTTGATAGGTTCTTAATTAGTCAGAGCGTCAAAAGTTACAAAGAGAAGGCAGGAGAATGGGGTTGAGAGGAATAATAAATCAGCCATAGTGGAATGGTAGAGCAGAATCCATTGGCCAAATGGCCCATTTCTGCTCCCATGTCTTATGGACTTAGAGTCACAGCACAATATAGCACAGATACAGGGCCTTCAGCCCAATGAGCCTGTGCTGACCACTGTGTCCAATCAGCTAGCCCTGGGATTTGTCTTCCCACAGATGACAGAGACAGAGAGAGAGAGACAGACAGAGAGAGACACACACACACACACACACAAGCTTTATTTATCACATGTACTTTAAAACTTCAAAACATACAGTGAAATGTGTTGTTTGTATCAACAACAAACACAGTCTAAGGGCGTGCTTTGAGCAGCCTGAAAATGCTGCCACATACCTGGCACCAGCACAGCATACCCACAACTTGCGTCACGCTGGAGACCAAAGGACCCTCCGGAAAATCCTGGCAATTCTGGACAATGTTCCTCACCCCCTGCACGCCACTGTGGCTCAACAGAGGAGCACTGTCAGTAATAGACTGTGCTGCTCCAAAGAGCGCTACGTGAGGTCATTCTTACCCTTGGCCATCATGCTTTAGAATGATTCAACGTATACCAGAGAAGTGATCTTGTAATCTTTGACTTGTAAATCCTGTACATCTTATTTTTAAGGTAACTTATTTTTATTCTTGCTTACTCCTCTTCTAATATTTGTACAGTGCCTATAAAAAGTATTCACCAACCCCTCCTTGGAAGTGTTCATGTTTCATAATATTGACTTAATTTGGCTTTTTTGATACTGATCAACAAAAAAGACTTGTGTCAAAGTGAAAACAAATTTCTATAAATTAGTCTATATTGATTACAATTATTAAACAAAATAATTGATTGCATAATTACTCACTCCCCACCCCACTTCAGGTCAGTATTTGGTAGATGCACCTTTGGCAGGAATTACAGCCTAGTGTCTGTGTGGACAGGTCTCTATCAGCATTGCACAACTGGACACTACAATTTTCCCTAATCTTCTTTACAAAACTGTTCAAGCTCTGTCAGATTGCATGAGGATCATGAGTGAACAGCCCTTTTCAAATTCTCAATTGGATTGAGGTCTGGACTCTGATTTGGCCATTCCAGATATTTGTTGTTCTTAAGCCATTCCTATGCTGCTTTGGGTTTATACTTAGGGTCATAGTTTTGCTGAAAAACAAATCTTCTTCTAAATCACATTTCTCTTGCAGACTGAATCAGGTTTTCCTTCAGGATTTCCCTGTATTCCACCGCATTAATCTTAAGGTCATTCATGGGACTTTAATGCCCCTACCTGAATCAAATACTTCTACTACAAGTGCCTCATATACATTATTTACATCCATAACTCTGTGCCCTAGCCCTTTGCTTATAAAACTTGCCAACTAATTTATCATGCCTAATTACAATATAATCCTGCAAGGGAGGATTTAGTAGTTGGACCTTTCAGATCCAGGTGTATTTTCACTACAATCAATTGAAACACCTTGACTGCATCCGGTGATTAATAATTAATTGTTATTAAGTTTACTAATAATTAAAAGGTCAACGGCAGCTGGAAGGTCCTCCCCTGAAGTAAACTGACTGAGAGAAAAGGTCACAATTTACTCTGTCTTCATTGGGGGGAGATGTTCCAGGGGCAAGCCATTTAACACCCCCCACTCTTCCTGCAGTAATTCTCAGACTCTCTGGCACAGCTCCCAAACAGTGACTGGTACAATCCCCTCTCTGCACACCAACACATCCAATGTACCCCCCACCCCCCCACCCCAGCCTCAGTTTGAGGAACAGCTTGTCTTTCTCAGAATCAGATTTAATATCATGAGCTAAATCATGACATGAGTTTTGCAGCAGCTGTATATTGCAATACAGAATTACAATAAGTCCCTGGGGCTTGATGGAATATTCCCAGGCTGCTCCACGAGGCAAAGGAAGAGATTGCTGAACCTCTGGCTAGGATCTTTATGTCCTCGTTGTCCACAGGAATGGTACTGAAGGATTAGAGGGAGGCAAATGTTGTCCCCTTGTTCAAAAAAGGTAGTAGGGATAGTCCAGGTAATTATAGACCAGTGAGCCTTACGTCTGTGGTGGGAAAGCTGTTGGAAAAGATTCTTAGAGATAGGATCTATGGGCATTTAGAGAATCATGGTCTGATCAGGGACAGTCAGTATGGCTTTGTGAAGGGCAGATCGTGTCTAACAAGCCTGTTAAGAGTTCTTTGAGGAGGTGGCCAGGCATATAGATGAGGGTAGGGCAGTGGATGTGATCTACATGGATTTTAGTAAGGCATTTGATAAGGTTCCACGCGATAGGCTTATTCAGAAAGTCAGAAGGCATGGGATCCAGGGAAGTTTGGCCAGGTGGATTCAGAATTGGCTTGCCTGCAGAAAGCAGAGGGAATACATTCAGATTGGAGGGTTGTGACTAGTGGTGTCCCACAAGGATCTGTTATGGGACCTCTACTTTTTGTGATTTTTATTAACGACCTGGATGTGGGGGTAGAAGGGTGGGTTGGCAAGTTTTCAGACGACACAAAGGTTGGTGGTGTTGTGGATAGTGCAGAGGATTGTCGACGATTGCAGAGAGACATTGATAGGATGCAGAAGTGGGTTGAGAAGTGGCAGATGGGGTTCAACCCAGAGAAGTGTGAGGTGGTACACTTTGGAAGGACAAACTCCAAGGCAGAGTACAAGGTAAATGGCAGGATACTTGGAAGTGTGGAGGAGCAGAGGGATCTGGGGGTACGTGTCCACAGATCCCTGAAAATTGCCTCACAGGTAGATAGGGTAGTTAGCATAGAAACATAGAATAGTACAGCACATTACAGGCCCTTTGGCCCACAATATTGTACCAACCCTCAAACCCTGCCTCCCATATAACCCCCCACCTTAAATTCCTCCATATATCTGTCTAGTAGTCTCTTAAACTTCACTAGTGTATCTGCCTCCACCACTGACTCAGGCAGTGCATTCCACGCACCAACCGCTCTCTGAGTGAAAAACCTTCCTCTAATATCCCCCTTGAACTCCCCTCCCATTATCTTAAAGCCATGTCCTCTTGTACTGAGCAGTGGTGCCCTGGGGAAGAGGCGCTGGCTGTCCACTCTGTCTATTCCTCTTAATATGTTGTACACCTCTATCATGTCTCCTCTCATCCTCCTTCTCTCCAAAGGGTAAAGCCCTAGCTCTTAATCTTAATCTTAAGTACCTCTGCTATTTCCTCTGGTTCCATACACACTTTCCCACTGTCACACTTGATAGGTCCTATTCTTTCAAGTCTATTTCTCTTGCTGTTCACATACTTGTAGAATACCTTGAAGTCTTTCTTAATCCTGTCCGCCAAGGCCTTCTCATGGCCCCTTCTGGCTGTCCTAATTTTCTTCTTAAGCTCCTTCCTATTAGCCTTATAATCTTCTAGATCTCTAACATTACCTAGCTATGAATCTTTTGCAGGTTTTGCTTTTCTTCTTGACCAGATTTATTACAGCCTTTAAACACCACGGTTCCTGTACCCTACCATAACTCCCCTGTCTCATTGGAACGTACCTATGCAGAACTCCACACAAATATCCTCTGAACATTTGCCACATTTCTTCCGTACTTTTCCCTGAGAACATCTGCTTGCAGTTTCCTGCCTGATAGCCTCATAATTCCCCTTACTCCAATTAAACACTTTTCTAACTTGTCCGTTCCTATCTCTCTCTAATGCTATTGTAAAGGAGATAGAATTATGATCACTATCTCCAAAATGCTCTTCCACTGAGGGATCTGACACCTGACCAGGTTCATTTCCCAATACCAAATCAAGTACAGCCTCTCCTCTTGTAGGCTTATCTACATATTGTGTCAAGAAATGTTCCTGAACACACCTAACAAACTCCAGCACATCTAAACCCCTTGTTCTAGGGAGATGCCAATCGATATTTGGGAAATTAAAATCTCCCATCACGACAACTCTTATTATCACACCTTTCCAGGATCTGTTTCCCTTTCTGCTCCTCGATATCCCTGTTACCATTGGGCGGCCTATTAAAAACACCCGGTAGAGTTATTGACTTTACTGTACCTCCTGTCCGATGGTAGTGGTGAGAAGAGAGTGGCCTGGTTGGTGGGGATCCCTGACAATGGATGCTGCTTTCTTGCGCAGCACTCCTTGTAAATGTTCTCAGTGACCTGTGATGGACCGGGCAACATCATCCCCGTTCCCCGGCTCTGGTAATGCAATCAGCCTCTCCACCATGCATCCACAGAGCTTTGTCACAGCACTCGGATCGAGAGCGCTCGATCCCCTGGTCGAGGTCACTGACATGGACCATGAGCTGCTGATACCCTGGCAGAGGTTCCTGCAGCACCCATTGGCCACTGAGGTAAAAATAACCCATTCATTTCCACTCTTTGTTTTCACACATTAAATGGCCCTCCTTCAATAACACCAGTCTATATGCCCCAACACTGAAAACATTAAATCTGTTCAATAACTTTTCATGTGACACCTTATTAAAGAATTTCAAAATTGAAATACACCAGGATGCTAAATCTATTCTGAAAGGCACAGTTTAATGAACTCCCACAGGTTTATCAAACACTACCTCTCTACTGCTGAGGCTTGGAGTAACACTGGACGGACTACACGGGGTATTGTGAGCAGTTTCGTGTCCCATACCTGGCATTGGAGGGGGTCCAGAGGAGGTTCATGTGGATGATCCTGGGAATTAAAGCATTAACATATGAGCAGCATTTGTTATCTGGGCCTGCACTCGCTGCAGTTTAACAGCACTCCCTCAGTATCACCCCTCCCAGAGTGTGACTCCCTGTACCACACCTCCCACAGTGTAACCCTCCCTCAGTACCGCCCCTCCAACAGTGTGACCCTCCCTCAGTACCCGCCCCTCCCACAGTGTGACCCTCCCTCAGTACCGCCCTCCCACAGAGTGACCCTCCCTCAGTATCACCCCTCCCAGAGTGTGACTCCCTGTACCACACCTCCCACAGTGTAACCCTCCCTCAGTACCCGCCCCTCCAACAGTGTGACCCTCCCTCAGTACCGCCCCTCCCACAGTGTAACCCTCCCTCAGTACCCGCCCCTCCAACAGTGTGACCCTCCCTCAGTACCGCCCCTCCCACAGTGTGACCCTCCCTCAGTACTGCCTCTCCCACAGTGTGACCCTCCCTCAGTACCGCCCCTCCCACAGTGTGACCCTCCCTCAGTACCACCCCTCCCACAGTGTGATCCTCCCTCAGTACCGCCCTCCCACAGAGTGACCCTCCCTCAGTACCACCCTCCCACAGTGTGACCCTCCCTCAGTACCACCCCTCCCACAGTGTGACCCTCCCTCAGTACTGCCTCTCCCACAATGTGACCCTCCCTCAGTACCACCCCTCCCACAGTGTGACCCTCCCTCAGTACCGCCCTCCCACAGAGTGACCCTCCCTCAGTACCACCCTCCCACAGTGTGACACTCCCTCAGTACCACCCCTCCCACAGTGTGACCCTCCCTCAGTACTGCCCACCCACAGTGTGACACTCCCTCTGTACCGCCCCTCCCACAGTGTGACCCTCCCTCAGTACCACCCCTCCCACAGTGTGACCCTCCCTCAGTACCGCCCCTCCAACAGTGTGACACTCCCTCAGTACCGCCCCTCCCACAGTGTAACCCTCCCTCAGTACCCGCCTCTCCCACAATGTGACCCTCCCTCAGTACCACCCCTCCCACAGTGTGACTCCCTCAGTACCACCCCTCCCACAGTGTGACCCTCCCTCAGTACCACCCCTCCCACAGTGTGATCCTCCCTCAGTACCGCCCTCCCACAGAGTAACCCTCCCTCAGTGTGACCCTCCCACAGTGTGACTCTCCCTCAGTACCACCCTCCCACAGTGTGACCCTCCCTCAGTACCACCCCTCCCACAGTGTGACCCTCCCTCAGTACTGCCCACCCACAGTGTGACACTCCCTCTGTACCGCCCCTCCCACAGTGTGACCCTCCCTCAGTACCACCCCTCCCACAGTGTGACCCTCCCTCAGTACCCGCCCCTCCCACAGTATAACCCTCCATGAGTACCACCCCTCCCACAGTGTGACCCTCCCTCAGTACCGCCCCTCCCACAGTGTAACCCTCCATGAGTACCACCCCTCCCACAGTGTGACCCTCCCTCAGTACCACCCCCAAAGTGTGACCCTCCCTGAGTCCCACCCCTCCACACAGTGTGACCCTCCCTCAGTACCGCCCCTTCCACAGTGTAACCCTCCCTCAGTACCACCCCTCCACACAGTGTGACCCTCCCTCAGTACCCGCCCCTCCCACAGTGTAACCCTCCATGAGTACCGCCCCTCCCACAGTGTGACCCTCCCTCAGTACCAACCCTCCCACAGTGTGACCCTCCATCAGTACCACCCCTCCAACAGTGTGACCCTCCCTCAGTACCACCCCTCTCACAGTGTGACCCTCCATCAGTACAATCCATCCCACAGTGTAACCCTCCCTCAGTACCGCCCCCCCACAGTGTAACCCTCACTCAGTACCACCCCTCTCACAGTGTGACCCTCCCTCAGTACCGCCCCTCCAACAGTGTGACCCTCCCTCAGTACCACCCCTCCCACTGTGTGACTCCCTGTCCCAGCCCTCCAACAGTGTGACCCTCCCTCAGTACCCGCCCCTCCCACAGTGTAACCCTCCCTCAGTACTGCCTCTCCCACAGTGTGACCCTCCCCCAGTACCACCCCTCCCACAGTGTGATCCTCCCTCAGTACCGCCCTCCCACAGAGTAACCCTCCCTCAGTACCACCCTCCCACAGTGTGACCCTCCCTCAGTACCACCCCTCCCACAGTGTGACCCTCCCTCAGTACTGCCCACCCACAGTGTGACACTCCCTCTGTACCGCCCCTCCCACAGTGTGACCCTCCCTCAGTACCACCCCTCCCACAGTGTGACCCTCCCTCAGTACTGCCCACCCACAGTGTGACACTCCCTCTGTACCGCCCCTCCCACAGTGTGACCCTCCCTCAGTACCGCCCCTCCCACAGTGTAACCCTCCATGAGTACCACCCCTCCCACAGTGTGACCCTCCCTCAGTACCACCCCCAAAGTGTGACCCTCCCTGAGTCCCACCCCTCCACACAGTGTGACCCTCCCTCAGTACCACCCCTCCCACAGTGTGACCCTCCATCAGTTCCACCCCTCCCACAGTGTGACTCCCTCCGTACCACCCTCCCACAGTGTGACCCTCCCTGTGTACCACCCCTCCCATAGTGTGACCCTCCGTGTACCACCCCTCCAACAGTGTGACCCTCCCTCAGTACCGCCCCTCCCACAGTGTAACCCTCCCTCAATTCTGCTCCTCACACAGTGTGACCCTCCATCAGTGCCACCCCCCCACAGTGTGACTCCCTCCGTACCACCCCTCCCACAGTGTAACCCTCCCTCAGTACCGCCCCTCCCACAGAGTAACCCTCCCTCAGTAGCACACCTCCCATGGTGTGACCCTCCCTCAGTACCCGCCCCTCCCACAGAGTAACCCTCCCTCAGTACCACCCCTCTCACAGTGTGACCCTCCATGAGTACCGCCCCTCCCACAGTGTGACCCTCCATCAGTACCACCCCTCCAACAGTGTGACCCTCCATCAGTACAATCCATCCCACAGTGTAACCCTCCCTCAGTACCACCCCTCCAACAGTGTGACCCTCCCTCAGTACCACCCCTCCAACAGTGTGACCCTCCCTCAGTACCACCCCTCTCACAGTGTGACCCTCCATCAGTACAATCCATCCAACAGTCTGACCCTCCCTCAGTACCACCCCTCTCACAGTGTGACCCTCCATCAGTACAATCCATCCCACAGTGTAACCCTCCCACAGTACCGCCCCCCCACAGTGTGACCCTCCCTCAGTACCACCCCTCCAACAGTGTAACCCTCCCTCAGTACCACACCTCCCACAGTGTGACCCTCCCTCAGTACCACCCCTCCAACAGTGTGACCCTCCCTCAGTACCACCCCTCTCACAGTGTGACCCTCCATCAGTACAATCCATCCCACAGTGTAACCCTCCCTCAGTACCGCCCCCCCACAGTGTGACCCTCCCTCAGTACCACCCCTCCCACAGTGTGACCCTCCATCAGTACCACCCCTCCCACAGTGTGACTCCCTCCGTACCACCCCTCCCACAGTGTAACCCTCCCTCAGTACCACCCCTCCCACAGTGTGACCCTCCCTCAGTACCTCCCCTCCCACAGTGTGACCCTCCCTCAGTACTGCCCACCCACAGTGTGACACTCCCTCTGTACCGCCCCCTCCCACAGTGTAACCCTCCCTCAGTACCCCGCCTCTCCCACAATGTGACCCTCCCTCAGTACCACACCTCTCACAGTGTGACCCTCCATCAGTACAATCCATCCCACAGTGTAACCCTCCCTCAGTACCGCCCCCCCCCACAGTGTAACCCTCACTCAGTACCACCCCTCTCACAGTGTGACCCTCCCTCAGTACCACCCCTCTCACAGTGTAACCCTCCCTCAGTACCACCCCTCCCACAGTGTGACCCTCCATCAGTACACCACCCTCCCACAGTGTGACTCCCTCCGTACCACCCCTCCCACAGTGTGACCCTCCCTCAGTACCACCCCTCCCACAGTGTGTCCCCTCCCTCAGTACCACCCCTCCCACAGTGTGACTCCCTCCGTACCACCCCTCCACAGTGTGTCCCTCCCTCAGTACCACCCCTCCCACAGTGTGTCCCTCCCTCAGTACCACCCCTCCCACAGTGTGACCCTCCCTTAGTAACACCCCTCCTACAGTGTAACCCTCTCTCAGTACTCCCCTCTCACAGTGTGACCCTCCCTCAGTACCACCCCTCCTACAGTGTAACCCTCACTTTGTACCACCCCCCCACAGTGTGACCCTCCCTCAGTACCACCCCTCCTACAGTGTAACCCTCTCTCAGTACCACCCTCACTGTGTAACCCTCCGTCTTTACCACCCCTCCCCACAAGTGTAACCCTCACTTTGTACCACCCCCACAGTGTGACCCTCCCTCAGTACCGCCCCTTCCACAGTGTGACCCTCCATGAGTACCACCCCTCCAACAGTGTGACCCTCCATCAGTACCACCCCTCCCACAGTGTGACTCCCTCCGTACCACCCCTCCCACAGTGTGACCCTCCCTCAGTACCTCCCCTCCCACAGTGTGACCCTCCCTCAGTACCTCCCCCTCCTACAGTGTGACCCTCTCTCAGTACCACCCTCACTGTGTAACCCTCCCTCTTTACCACCCCCTCCCACAGTGTGACCCTCCCTCAGTACCTCCCCTCCCACAGTGTGACCCTCCCTCAGTACCACCCCTCCTACAGTGTGACCCTCCCTCAGTACCACCCCTCCTACAGTGTAACCCTCTCTCAGTACCACCCTCACTGTGTAACCCTCCCTCTTTACCACCCCTCCCACAGTGTAACCCTCACTTTGTACCACCCCCCACAATGTAACCCTCCCTCAGTACCACCCCTCCCACAGTGTAACCCTCCCTCAATACTGCCCCTCCCACAGTGTGACCCTCCATCAGTACCACCCCTCCCACAGTGTGACCCTCCCTGTGTACCACCCCTCCCACAGTGTGACCCTCCATCAGGTACCACCCCCTCCACAGTGTGACCCTCCCTCTGTACCGCCCCTCCCACAGTGTAACCCTCCCTCAGTACCACCCCTCCCACAGTGTGACCCCTCCCTCAGTACCTCCCCTCCCACAGTGTTACCCTCCCTCAGTGCCCACCCCTCCACACAGTGTGACCATCCCTCAGTACCACCCCTCCCACAGTGTGACCCTCCATCAGTACCACCCCTCCCACAGTGTGACTCCCTCCGTACCAACCCCTCCCACAGTGTGACCCTCCCTCAGTACCACCCCTCCCACAGTGTGACCCTCCCTCTGTACCGCCCCTCCCACAGTGTAACCCTCCCTCAGTACCACCCCTCCCACAGTGTGACCCTCCATCAGTACCACCCCTCCCACAGTGTGACTCCCTCCGTACCACCCCTCCCACAATGTTACCCTCCCTTAGTACCTCCCCTCCCACAGTGTGACCCTCCCTCAGTACCTCCCCTCCCACAGTGTGACCCTCCCTCAGTACCACCCCCTCCCACAGTGTGACTCCCTCCGTACCACCCCTCCCACAATGTTACCCTCCCTTAGTACCTTCCCCTCCCACAGTGTGACCCTCCCTCAGTACCTCCCCTCCCACAGTGTGACCCTCCCTCGGTACCACCCCTCCCACCGTGTGACCCTCCCTCAGTACCTCCCCTCCCACAGTGTGACCTCCCTCAGTACCACCCTCCTACAGTGTAACCCTCTCCTCAGTACCACCCTCACTGTGTAACCCTCCCTCTTTACCACCCCTCCCACAGTGTAACCATCACTTTGTACCACCCCCCACAGTGTGACCCCTCCCTCAGTAACACCCCTCCCACAGTGTGACCCTCCCTCATTGCTGTTCTCGGGTCCACCATTTTGGCCTTTGAAGGATAACTTCACCGAACTGATCCTACAACCTCATTCAAGAACTTTACAACCCATGTCCTCAGTATTTATCTATTGATTTATTATTTTTATATATATTTGTACATTTGTCTTCTGGAGCACATTGGTTGTTTGTCAGTCTTTAAGTGCAGATTTTCACTAATCCTATTGCTTTGTTATACTGTGAATGCCTACAAGGAAATGTCTGTGGTGGACATGTTGCATAGTTTGATAAGAAATGTACTTTGAACTGTGAACCATTTACCACACGGCATTGCTTCATGTCTTCACAGAAGCCAGTGGAAGCAACCTCCAACTTCGCAGTCAATGTAACAGAGACCTGGTATGGCCTGGGTTACTTCACCAGAACAACCTGTTCTGCAGCACGACACTGCAACTTGTGGTCTGAGACTGATGTCACTGGGCTGTTCCAGTAACTCACAGATGTTTCCTCATCGTCTCAGCAGGCTGTCTCCTCTGACTGAGAGGCAGAAGAGGGAGTGAGAGAGAGGGGAAGACGGAGTGAGAGAGGGGGAGAGGGAGAGAGAGAGAGAGAGAGAGAGAGAGAGAGAGGAGAGAGTGAGAGAGAGAGAGAGAGAGAGAGAGAGAGAGAGAGAGAGAGAGAGAGAGAGAGAGAGAGAGAGAGAGAGTGAGAGAGAGAGAGAGGGGAAGAGGGAGAGAAGAGGAGAGAGAGAGTGTTTCCCCTCTTCACACCAGACAGTGATGCAGCCTGTCAGAACTCTCTCCACGGTACATCTATAGAGCTTTTCAAGTGTTTTAGTTGACAAACCAGATCTCTTCAAAACTCTAATGAAATGTAGCTGCTATCTTGCCTTTATAACTGCATTGATGTGTTGGGACCAGGTTAGATCCTCTGTGATCTTGACACCCGGGAACTTGAAGCTTCTCACTCTCTCTACTTCTGATCCTTCTATGAGGATTGGTATGTGTTCTTTCGTCTCACCCTTCCTGCAGTCCACAATCATAATCTTTTTGTCTTACTGACGTTGAGTGCCAGGTCATTGTTGCAACACCACTCCACTAGTTGGTATATCTCACTCCTGTATGCCCTCTCGTCACCATCTGAGATTCTACCAGCAATGGTTGTATCATTAGCAAATTTATAGATGGTATTTGAGCTATGCCTAGCCATACAGTCATGGGTATAGAAAGCCTAGAGCAGTGGGCTAAACACACACCCCTGAGGTGCACCAGTGTTGATCGTCAGCAAGGAAGAGATATCACTAATCTGCAGAGATTGTGGACTTCTGGTTAGAAAGATGAGGATCCAATTGTAGAGGCCCATATCACTCTAACCTTTCCATCCATTTATCTGTTCAAGTGTCTTTTAAATGTCTCTAACTGCTTTAACCACTTACCCTAGCAGCTCATTCCATATACTGACCATCCTCTGGGTGAAAATGTTGCCTCTCATGTTAATATTAAATATCTCCCTTCCCACCTGAAACTTAAGCACCTTCATTAGTTTGTCAACCCACCTGGGAGTAGACGGTGGGTATTCATGACCCTTGAAACTCCTCCTCTGACTGCCTGTGACAGGCCTTGGATAGAGTCAGGGGTCTTGGGGAGTTGGCCATTGGAGTTGAGTGCTTATACCAAAGGGCTCACCGTTGTGGTATTGGAGCGAACACTGGGGCTGGGCGAGTTTGAGGAAATGGCCCGGTTCCTTAAGGTTGTCATACCCCTGTGGACGAAAAGCTCACACTGGGGATAAATCCCATTGCCTATTAAAATGTTGCCAATGGGTGCCACGTTGGCATAGTGGTTAGCATGATGCGATACAAGGTGTTGATTGGAGGAAAGTATAGGGGGAATGTCGAAGGTAAGATTTTTTTAAAGTGTGGTGTGTGTGTGGAACACGCTGCCGGGGGTGACGGTGGAACACGCTGCCGGGGTGTGTGTGTGGAAACACGCTGCCGGGGGTGACGGTGGAACACGCTGCCAGGGGGTGACGGTGGAACACGCTGCCGGGGGTGATGGTGGAACACGCTGCCGGGGTGACGGTGGAACACGCTGCCGGGGGTGACGGTGGAACACGCTGCCGGGGTGACGGTGGAACACGCTGCCGGGGGTGATGGTGGAACACGCTGCCGGGGTGTGTGTGTGGAACACGCTGCCGGGGGTGTGTGTGGAACACGCTGCCGGGGTGATGGTGGAACACGCTGCCGGGGGTGATGGTGGAACACGCTGCCGGGGGTGTGTGTGTGGAACACGCTGCCGGGGTGACGGTGGAACACGCTGCCGGGGGTGATGGTGGAACACGCTGCCGGGGTGTGTGTGTGGAACACGCTGCCGGGGGTGACGGTGGATGCAGTTATATTAGGGGCATCAACACTCTAAGATAGGGCACATGGATGAAAGAAAAATGGGGGGTATGTGGGAGGGGAGGATTTGAAAGATCTTGTAGTCAGTTAAAAGGTTGTCACAACACAATGGCTGAAGGTCATGTACTGTTCTATTACTCTATGATCATTCTCAGCTTCGTCCTCTGCTCCGCATTATTTCTCCATGGAACGCAAACACTCAGCCTGTCCGTATGGCAAACCTGCCCTTTATCATATACTGTACGTCCCATTTCATTCAAAGCCCTGCAGAGGAAAGCCATAAAGGAAGAGGAAATCTCCAAGTGATGAGTTGTACATGTCAGTCTGCATACCCTTCACCATGACAACAGGTCAGGGTAACGGACACCCGGTTAACTGTGCAGAGTACAGATTGTGGAGACGTGCTGAGCAATGGTGTTGAAACAGGAGTAGGATTCGTCAGGAGGAAGCAGGAGTAGCAGGGGTTACTCAAACAGAGCTACAGATATCTCGGACTGGAAATTAACACTGAGAGAAGATGGAGGACAAAGTGGAGGCAGATCAGGGCAGGATTGGAACAAGATAACGGCACGTGGATAAAGGGTGGCACACAGGAGAATCCAAAAGGATCATGATGAAGGAAAAGACAAGGTGTGAAGATGACAGATTGATGGAGGAAAATCAGGGAAATTAGTAAAAATATGGGTGATTTCAACCTGACAAAACTTATGTCGGAAAGGACACAGAATGTACTCTGGCTGTGGGACTTCAATGTCCATCACCAAGAGTGGCTCGGACTGGTTGGGTCCTACTGGGCATATAGACTGGAATTATAGCAGATGATGAGGGAACCAACAAGAGGGAAAAACACACGACCTCATTCTCACCAACCTGCCTGCCATGGAAGCATCTGTCCATGATGGCACTGATAGAAGTAACCACTGCACGGTATTTGTGGAGACTAATACCTCATCACCTCCTTGGTCCAAACATTGACCGAAGAGCTAAATACCAGAGGTGAAGTGAGAGTGATAGCCCTCAACATCAAGGCAGCATTTGACTGAGTATGGCATCAAGGTGCCCCAGCTAAAATGGAGTCAATGGGAATTAGGGGGAAAACCCTCCGCTAGTTGGAATCATACCTGACACAAAGGAAGATGGTTGTGGTGGTTGGAGGTCAATCATTTCATCCTCAGGACATCACTGCAGGAGTTCCTCAGGGAAGTGTCCTAGGACCAACCATCTTCAGCTGCTTCATCAATGACCTTCCTTCCGTCATAAGGTCAGAAGTGGGGATGTTCACAGATGACTGCACAATGTTCTGTATCATTCATGTCTCCTCAGATCATGAAGCTGTTCATCCCCAAATGCAGCAGGACCTGGACAATATCCAGGCTTGGGCTGACAAGTGGCAAGTAACATTTGGTCCACGCAAGTGCCAGGCAATGACCATCTCCAACAAGAGAGGCTCTAATCATCGCTCCTTGACATTTAATGACATCACCATCACTGAATCCCCTACTATCAACATCCTGGGGGTTACCATTGATACAAACTGTACTGATCTAGCCATATAAACACTATAGTTACCAGAGCAGGTCAAAGGCTAGGAATCCTGCACGTGTAACTCACTTCCTGACTCCCCAAAGCCTGTCCACCATCTACAAGGCTCAGGTCAGGAATGGAATGGAATACTCACCACTCGCCTGGATCAACACTCAGGAAGTTTGACACCAGCCAGTACAAGGCAGCCACTTGACTGATACCCTTCCACAAGCTTCCAATCCTCCACCATCGACGAACAGTCTCAGCAGTGTGTACTATCCACAAGATTCACTGCAACAACACACCAAAGTTCCTAAGGCAGCACCTTCCAGACCCACGACCACTACCTTCTGGAAGGACGAGAACAGCAGATACCTGGGAACACCACCACTAGGAAATCCCTCTCCAGGTCACTCAGCATCCTGACTTGGAAACATATCACCCGTTCCTTCATTGGGTCAAAATCATGGAATTCCCTCCCTAACAGCACTGTGGGTGACCGACACCGCAGGGACGGCAGCGGTTCAAGAAGGCAGCTCATCACCACCTTCTCAGGGCAATTATGAATGGGCAATAAATGCTGGCTTAGCGGGTGACGGACACATCCTGTAAATGAATAAATTTTAAAAAGATTGGGATAAAAGATGAAGGATGTTTCCTTCCTAACCCAGTACATTGAAGACACACACAGGAGGAATTGCTTTAGGCTCTGGAGATGGATCACTGTACAAGAGGATTTACTAATGCTCTGTGTCCCAGTGCAGGTAGATGGGTGTATCCAGAGAGCCGTGCCTGTCACGTGACAGCACTGCCCTCACCTGGTCGGAGGTCATACCACCTGCCAGTCAACATTTCGCCCCTCCCAACTAATCAATGCGCACTTAACCATTGGCCACCTTAATTGGATTAACCCGTCTAGCACCAAGCCATTAACCCCCCCCCCCCCCCGGTGAATCACCTGGGCTGGACCCTCCAGCCCCTTGACCTATAAAGGGAGCTACATGTGATTGGCTCGCTCTCTTTTGCCATCCTTGAGGGATCACCCTGCTTCACTCCAGGCTGAAGACTGCAGAACAGCACTGGAGACATGTGGTGAGCTGTGCATTGAATAGGGGTGTGGAAACATTTATTGTTGTCCCTGTAGCAGAGAGCCGTGCCTGCTCATGGTCAAGGGGTGGCGGATATCATAGTTACTTTTCCCTTGCTTGTATGTGTACCTGTACTCTGTCCCCACACCATTTTCCTGTGTATTGTACTGCCAACCTGACTTTTCCCACGCTTGTCTATTCTAAGCACATTTGTGCAAATATTGTAGCCGCTTGTGTTGTTCCCAAGCTCTTCTCCCCTTGTAAATAAACTCCTTATTAGTAAAACTGTGTGTCCAGAGCCCTTGCCTTTGATACCCAAAGAATCTGTCTCATTTCCATCACAACAATGGGGCTGGCCAAAGATCATACTGGTACTGACGAGATGGGCCAAAGAACTGTATCTGTGCTGTAATGCTCTGTGACTCCTCCACTCTCATGATGAGAATGAACCAGTGCAGCCAGCATAAGTTAAAGGTGGGGAACATTTCGGCAATAGTAACCACAAACTTTATGTCATGTCAGTATTTATTTTATTTTGTTTTTTGGTAACAGCCCTGTTTGTCCAATGAGCTCACGCCACCCAGTTACACCCGTATGACTAAGTAACCTATTAATCTGTATTTGGAGTGTGGGAAGAAAGTGGAAGACCCAGAGGACCCCAGTATGATGGAGTCCAGGTTAATAGTGGGGTTAAAAGCTGATTCAGGAGGCTGTGTTTATTTGTTTATAGTAGGGCCTTCCATCCCTTTGCAGCAAGCTGTCCCAGCAACCCCATGACTTCAATTAACCCTAAACTAATCAGGGGACAATTTACAATGACCAGTTAACCTACCCAATACTGCTTTAGACTATGGAAGGAAGTTGGAGCACCAGAGGAAAAGCCATGCATGACACGGGGAGCACATACAGTGACTCCTTATAGAATTGAACTCCAAACCCCAGAACACCCCGAGTCACACCAATCACTGCACCATGGTGATGCCCAAACATTGATGTTGAACATCCAAGGGAGCATTTAGAACAGTGACCAACGGGGCATAGGAAAACAATCCTGTCAAAAGGGGAAATAAACCAACACGCATGGTGAATAAGGTGAGGCAAAAAAGGGGGCACACAAAGGGGCAGATAGTGAGTTCTGAGGTGGTAGGAGTGGGTATCAGAAGCGAATATGAAGGGATTAGGGAGAAGTGAAAATTCAGAGGAACTGCAGCACAAATATCAAAGGAAAGAATATTGTAAAATATTTCACAACCATTTTCACAAAACCAGGAGTGACTGGGCCACTGGAGATGGATTGAACAGGACCACAGATAATGAGGGAGAAGGCAGAAGTACTACATTACCTACCACCAGGAATTGGGGACATCATATAATCTCTATGACAACATAGAGAAAAAGAATATCAGGAAATATAGCAGAGAGCAAAGACGATTCAGCAGGAACTGACAACTTTATTACTAGACTGAAAAATAATAACCACGAGGGGCCACAAAACAAGAGAACTGAAACCAATCACAACAGGCAACTAGGAGCAACTGGCTAAGGCTGGTTAGTTCGACAACAAAGTAAGGATGTGGATGAGAACGGGGGTTAAATAGGCTGCCGGTGATGGGTCTGATAGCAGCAGCAGGTGAACTCTATTAGCTATGAAGAGACCGGGAAGTGCCTACAGGAGCAGAGCTGACACGGGATGAGTGGATAAAATGTGATGTGACAGGCAAAATGGTCGGTTGTATGGCACCTCCTGAGGCGTAGAGATCCCGTGAGTGAAATAAATATACTTCACTTCCCCTGAACACCTCTCACTGTGGGGAAATTTTTCCTCCTATCTACCCTGTCTGTCACCCTCATTCATTCTGTACACCTCCATCAGGACACCCTCACCCCCTCCGCTGGTGAGAGAACACTGCCAGCTGCTCCAGACACACATAAACCACTGCAGAAACAGTCAATGTTTTGGGTTGAGGCCCTTTATCAGTGCTGGAAAGGAAGGGCGAAGAAGCCAGAATAAGAAGGTGGGGAAGGGGAGGAGTGGAAGCTGACAGATGAGACCAGATGAGGGGGAAGGTGGCTGTAGGACGGGGAATGAAGTAACAAACTGGGAGGTGATAGGTAAAAGAAGTAAGGGGCTGAGGAAGAAGGAATCTGATGGGAAAGGACAGTGGACCCTGGATGAAAGGAAGGGAATTCGAGGGAAGTGATGGGAAATTGAGGGGAAGAGAAGAGCTGAGAGGATCAACTTCAAATCAATTTTATCTGCCTTATTCAAGATCCAGGATTGTTAAATGCCATTTCCTGTGTGGCTAGGTATAGCTCAAATACCATCAATAAATTTGCTGATGATACAACCATTGTTGGTAGAATCTCAGATGAAGATGAGAGGGTGTACAAGAGTGAGATATACCAGCTAGTGGAGTGGTGTCGCAGCAACAACCTTTCACTTGATGTCAAAGACCAAAGAGCTGATTGTGGACTTCAGGAAGGGTAAGATGAGGGAACATGAACCATTCCTCATAGAGGGATTATAAGTGGAGAGAGTGAGCCCCTTCAAGTTCCTGGGTGTCAAGATCTCTGAGGAACTAACCTGGTCCCAACATATCGATGCAGCTATAAAGAAGGCAAGACAGCAGTTATACCTCATTAGGAGTTTGAAGAGATTTAGTTTGTCAACTAAAACACTCGAAAACTTCTATCGATGTACCATGGAGAGCATTCTGACAAGCTGCATCACTGTCTGGTATGGGAGGTGGGTGGAACTACTGCATAGAACTGAAAGAAGCTACAGAAAGTTGTAAAATTAGTCAGCTCCATCTTAGGTACTAGCCTCCACAGAAGCCAAAACATCTTCAAAGAGCGATGCCTCAGAAAAATAATGTCCATTATTAAGGACCTCCGGCACCCAGGGCATGCCCTCTTCTCATTGTTACCATCAGGTAGGAGACACAGAAGCCTGAAGGCACGCACTCAGTGATTCAGGAACAGCTTCTTCCCCTCTGCCATCTGATTCCTAAATGGACATTGAACCCTTGGACACTACCTCACTTTTTAAAATATATTTTATTTCTGTTTTTGCACTATTTTTAATCTATTCAATACACACATATATATACACCCAAAAGATTTTTTCTTTCTAGGTTATCATGTATTGCATTGAACTGCTGCTGCTAAGTTAACAAATTTCATGACACATGCCAGTTGTAATAAACCTGATTCTGTAGATAAGTGTAAAGGAGAACAAAATCATTCTTACTCTTCCTTTGATGTAGCAAAAAACACAACAAGATAAAGAGTGTTATAACAATTAAAAAAGCACAATAAATATATTTAATTCCCTTTATGGTATATAAAAATGTATGATAGCTTAGATACTGAGATTGATTGTATGTCCGTAAAGTGATACTAGGCACAGGAGTGTTTGTACATAAAATGACTCTGACAGGCAATGATAAAGTAGTGGTGGTGGGGGGTGTGGAGGAGTGGTTTAGTGGGTGGAGGTGTTGATCAGTCTTACTGCTTGGGGAAAGTAACTGTTTTTGAGTCTGGTGGTCCTGGTGTGGATGTTACGTAGCCTCCTCCCTGATGGGAGTGGGACAAAAAGGGTCGGTGGGATCTATCATGATGTTACTGGCCCTTTTCCAGCACTTTTCTGTATATAAAATCCCTATAAATAGTATTCAGCACCCCACCCCCCCAGAAGTTTTCATCTTTTATTGTTTTACAACATTGAAGCACAATGGATTTAATTTGGCTTTTTTGACACTAATCAACAGAAAAAGACTCTTTTGTGTCTAAGTGAAAATGGATCTTTATAAAGTTAAACTAATTACAAATATAAAACACAAAATAATCGATTGCACAAGTACTCATCCCCTTTAACATGACACAGCAAATCATCACTGGTGCAGCCAGTTGGTTTCAGAAGCCACATCATCAGTGAAATGGAGATCACCTGTGTGCAGTGTTCCAATTGATTACAGTAGAAATACACCTGTGTCTGGAAGCGCCCACTGCTGGTGAGTCAGTATCCTGGCTAAAACTACACCATGAAGACAAGAACACTACAAGCAACTCTGTGAAAAGTTATTGAAAAGCTCAGCTCAGCTCAGGAGATGGATACAAGAAAATTTCCAAGTCACTGAATATCCCTTGGAGTAAAGTCAATCATCAAGAAATGGAAAGAGTATGGTATAGCAGTAAATTTGCCTATAACAGGCTGTCTTTGAAAACTGAGTGACCGTGCAAGAAGGAGACTAGTGAGGGAGGCCACCAAGAGACCTGTGACAACTCTGGAGGAGTTACAAGCTTCAGTGTCTGAGATGGGAGAGACTTTGTGTATGGCAACTGTTGGCCAGGTGCTTCACCAGTTGCAGTTTTATAGGAGAGTTGCAAAGAGAAAGCCACTATTGGGGAAAATAAATCTCATGAAATCTTGGCTAGGGTTTGCCAGAAGGCTCTGAAGTCTCCACACTCTGAAGAATGGCGACTCTGAAGTCAGCTGGAAGAAGGTTCTATGGTCTGATGAAACCAAAATTGAGCTTTTTGGCCATTAGACTAAACTTTGTTTGCTGTAAGCGAAAACTGAACATTGTCGAAAACACACCACTCCTACTATGAAGCATGGTGGTGGCTGCATCATGCTGTGGGGATGCTTCACTATAGCAGGCCCTGGGAGGCTTGTGAAGGTAGAGGGTAAAATGAATGCAGCAAAATACAGGGAAATCCTGGAGGAAAACCTGATGCAGTCCACAAGAGAACTGTGACTTGGGAGAAGATTTGTTTTCCAGCAAGACAATAACCCCAAGCATAAAGCCAAAGCTGTACAGGAATGGTTTAAAAACAACAAAGTTAATGTCCTGGAGTGGCCAAGTCAAAGTCCAGATCTCAATCCAATTGAGAATTTGTGGCTGGTCCTGAAAAGCGCTGTTCACTCATGATCCCCTTGCAATCTGATAGAGCTTGAGCGGTTTTGTAAAGAATAGGGAACAATTGCAGTGCTCATAGAGACCTATCCATACAGACTCAAGGCTGTAATTGCTACCATAAGTGCATCTACTAAATACTGACCTGAAGGCTGAGTAATTTGCAATCAATTATTTTGTGTTTAATAACTCTAATAAATTTAGACCAATTTGTAAAAATTTGTTTTCACTTTGACACGAAAGAGTCTTTTCTGCTGATCAATGTCAAAAAGCCAAATTAAATCCTTTGTGATAATAAGACATGAAAACTTCCCGTGGGGATGAATATTTTTTATAGGCACTGTTTATCCCTGATGGCAGTCTGGCTGGTGCCAGTGATACTTTGGGCAGTTTTGACTGCCCGTTGTAGAGCTTCCTTGTCCAGCACAGTGCAGTTTCCATACCACACAGCAATGCACCTTGTCTCAGCTGCACACCCGTAGGCTGATGTGCTCATCATCCAGATCACTTCAGCATCCCCAGGGAGGAAAGGTGCTGCTCAGCTCTCCTGACTCTGTAGGATATGTTCTGGGACTGAAGTGTCTGCTCCCAGGAGTTTGAAACTATTTGCAACTTCCACTGCTGTACTGCTGAGGTAAGAGGGATGTGAGTTGTGGGAGTTCTCCTGAAGTCCATAAGCCTCTCCATTGTCTTGTTGACATTGAGGAAGAGGTTATTTTCCTGGCACCAGGCCTCAGCTTCTTCCACCTCCTCTGCCGGATGCCACATCATTGTGGTGATGACCCCCACCACTGTCAGGTCATTGTGTGTTTGATGGGGCAGTCGTGGTGTGTGTGGAATGTACCACAGTGGGGTCAGACACAGCCCTGGGGCGGGGGCACCCATTTGAGTGTGATAGGAAGGGAAGAGTGGTTCTGCATCCTGACTATCTGAGTTACGTTGGTTAGGAAGTCTGACACATTTATTTGTACCATATTAGAAATTTGCTACAATGTTGGTCAAGACATGACATACAACAACATTGAACAATTATAAAAAATCAAAGTTGAAGGAGAACCAGAATGGAGAATAGGAAAGGAAGAAAGGAGGAAAGGGGGAGAATATTCTGGAAGTTAGATGAATCGATGTTCGTGCCACCAGGTTTCAAGCTACCCAGACGAGATATCAGGTATTGCTCTCTAACCTGAGGCTGGCCTCATTTTGGCAGCAGAGGAGGCCATGGACAGCCATGTTAAAATGGGAGTGGAAAGTAGAAGTAAAATGGATGTCACTAGAAGCGCCCACTTTTTGTGACAAGTAGAGCAAAGAAGCTGGCCGAAGCGACACCCAATCTCTGTCATGTCTTACTGGTGTAGAAGAGGCCACACTGGGAGCACACGCAGTGTAGATGACCCTGACAGAATGGCAGGTGGAGTGTCCTGTGCCAAAGGTGGGCTTGTGAAGTGGATATAACTGTTCTAATGAAAGAGGAAGTGCGGCTGTACAGTTTTGTTACTGGCTGCTCACACAGCTGTCAGTGAGGGTGAGTATTTTCAGGGCTGGACGTCGCTCTGCTCATTGTCTGCTCCTGGGGTGTGTGGAGTTGCCTGAAATCTCAGCACTCAGCCACTTTCCTTTCCTCATTTTCACAGGCTGTCTCTGCTCTTGTGGACAGAACGTTTCCAGAGAGAGTCAGTATTGTGACCAAGTGACTCACCAAGCCATTTACTGGCAGGACCCTGAGCCCTGTCACAACATGTTCCCTTGGAAGGAAGCCTGTGTTACGACTTTGGGTTGGGTCATCAGAGGGTCGGTATGAGTGGGAACAGCACAGGGTCATACACTACCTTTTTCTGCTTCAGCCCTCACCCCTCCTGGGGCAGAGGCCATTGACTGCAGCTCACCAGAGTCCTCTGTCCTGGGACAGTCTTTCACATTCATGTGTAGCCCATCTATATGTCTTCTAGGTGCATCCGCAGGGAGCAGGTTTTCAGAACTTCTGTAGTTCTGAGTTGCTACCTCATGCCCAACCTTTCTCCTTTCACAGCTGGGCTTGGGACTCTCCAGGGTGGAGTTGTACAGTGCTCACTGGTCCTTTATCTTTGCTGGGGTCTGGGTCCTGGAATTCCCTCTTCAGCAACACCGGGAGTCCTAGCACACCCCACTTGTACTCTGAAAGGGCTTTCCATCAAAGACCAGATTGCAGCTGCTGCTCTGAGGACAGAAAATGCTGTAGAGCAAGACTCGGAGAACAGAACCACCACGTTATAGGCTTCAATGAGGATTATCTGTTGGTTCCAGGAGATCTGACCTCCTGGTCCAATCTTCACCTCAGGGAGCTCCTGTCAGATCTTCACCCCAGCAACGTCCCTCCTGGTCTGTTCATCATCTCCGACTCATCCCTCCAGAGATCGCTCTCCTGGTTATATCCTCACCTGGGGAACTTCCCGTGGGCCCCTGGTTTGACATATCCATCCATTCATACTTGGAGGCTGCTGCTCTGCTCCAGCCTGGCATCTGCTGACGGAGGAAAGGGAGTGTCTGGCTGCAAGGTGAATGGATGGTCTGGGCGTGCAGCTCTTGGCTCCCTGACCTGCTCTGTTTATAAAGAGCCGTTCAAGCCTCTTAGTGTGGCCCTACTGTCCTCTGATGCGTTGCTGGTCCATCCCAACCGCCTGTTGTGCTGATCAGGAGTGGTGCCGCAGTTACTGAAACAGGGACCATGCCTGTGCTGATTCCGGTCTGTGAGACTCGGCTATGGCCTGTCAGATTAATGGACGGCCTGGAAGTCTAAGTCCTGGTGAGACCACACTATTGCCGAACTTTAGGAAGATTTCATTAGTCAAAGGTTATGGGGAGAAGGCAGAAGGATGCGCTTCTCCCAGAACTGCCCGACACAGCACTGGCTCCGACCCCACTTGTCATCAAGAATGTATATGCAGAGAAGGATCCCACTCACCCTGCTCATGGTCTGTTTGTCCCACTCCCATCAGGGAGGAGGCTACGTAGCATCTATACCAGGACAGCCAGACTCAAAAACAGTTACTTCCCCCAAGCAGTAAATTTGATCACCACTAGCCCAGCCCTCCACACCCCCAACCACCACTACTTTATCATTTCCTGTCAGTCACCTTATGTACAGACACTTCTGTGCATAGTGTCACTTTATGGACATACAATCAATGTATATAAGCTTTCTGATGTATTTATACTTCTTGTGTTTTTTGTTATTGTGTTCTTTATTTTATTGTGTTTTTTTTGTGCTGCATCGGATCCGGAGAGTAATTATTTTGTTCTCCCTCACTCTTGTTTACTGCAGGCGATATGAAGCAATCTTAAATCTTGAATCTCAGATGCTGCCTAGCCTGCTGGGGATTTCCACACTATCTGATTTTATTTCACTTGGATTTACTTTCTGCACGGTGACTATCCAGTGATTATGAACTGGAGCTTCCTGTTCCTCACCCTGTTCATCAGACGAGGCCCTCATGAGGGTTGCCCTCTACTGCAACACTGAGTGTGATCTGCCGAAGATCACAAGCATCTCTCACTCCTGCCACATGAGCTAAAGAGCAGATTGACAAACCCTGCCAGTTAATCATTGCCATTTTGTTTGACATGAGTCCAATTCAGAGGAGACGAAAAGGGTGCCAAATATTTGCTAATTTCATGGTTGGGCAATTAGCCGATTAGCTCCCCAACAAGTGAGGTTGAGCCTGCTCCAGGAAGCACAGCTGTCAATGGTCTGTGTGGCAGACCTGTAAACCTTGTGCCTCTCATCTGTCACATAATCTCTTTGACCCCCCCCCCCCCCCCCACCTTCAGGTGGGAGCTACTGTGGCATTAGGACAAGGACTGTTAGGATAGAGAACAGCTTCTTCCCCCAGGCCGTGAGACCACTGAACGCCCTGTCACCGCCCAGCTCTCATCACACATGAAGCACAGTAGCATTAGGTTGTTTACTTTTTAACTTGTAATGTTCTACAAGCACCTTATTATTTGTTAAGGCAATATTGCCACAAATAAATTATGCATTATGTGTGTGAGTTATATGTACTGTGTTGTGTACCTTGGTCTGGAGGAACATTGTTTTGTTCGCTGGTATACATGTGTATGGTGGTGTGGGAGTTATATGTACTGTGTGTGCACCTTGGTCCGGAGGAAAGTTGTTTCATTTGACGGTTGAATAACACGTAACTGAACTTGAATTTTCCACTGGTGGGAGTTGTGGATGACTCTAAAATAGGTGGTGAGGTAGACAGTGAAGGAGGTTATCAGAAATTCCGGAGGGATCTTGTTCCAATAGTTAAGTGGGTTGAGGAATGGCACATCGTACGAGACAAGTGCAACAACCTGGCACTCAGCATCAGTCAGACGAAGGAGCTGATTGTGGATTTCAGGAAGGGGAAGTTGAGGGAACACACACCTGTCCTCACTGAGGGATCAGCAGTGGAAAGGGTGAGCAGCTTCAAGTTCCTGGACAGCAACATCTCAGAGGATGTATCTTGGGCCCACCAGCAGTGGCAATATTTCATTAAGAGTTTGAGAAGATTTAGTATATCAACCAAAGAATCTAGCAAATTTCTACTGATGTACTGGTTCCACCACCGTCTGGTTTGGAGGAGCAAGTACACAGGATTGGAAAAGGCTACAGAGGGTTGTAGTCTCAGCCAGCAACATCGCGGGCACTAGTCTTCCCAACATTGAGGACATCGTCAAAAGGAATGCCTCAGGAAGGTAGCATCCTTCATTAAGGACCCTCATCATGTCCTCTTCTCATTACCTCGATCTGGGAGGAAGCAAGGGAACCTGGAGACACACACTCAACATTTTAGGAACAGCTTCTTCCCCTCCGTCATCAGGTTTCTGAAATGTTGAGTGATGCAGCACCCTGTGACACTGAATTACAACACTCCCCAGGGCCTAACCATAAGGCTTACTCTGGCTTGACTTGCCCAAATCAGAATCACATTATTGACAATGGCATATGTTGTGAAATCTGTCATTTTGTAGCAGCAGTACATACAGATTACAATAAGATAGATATATACATAATAAATAGGGTGAAAAGAAGGCATCATTGTGAGTGGACCTCACTGCACGGCCAAGTATTAAAACTGGTTGGGCCAACAGCTGAATACTGTTGATTGTCTTGTGTCAATGAGGACGCAGAAAAGATGCATTAGCTGTACTGCTGTACTGCAGCACTTGAGAGTGGATAGGCTGCGACTGGTTTCCTTGCAGTGAAGGATATGTATAAAACGGAGCGGGGTAGAAGATCACGGTCTTTTTCCCAGGTAGATGCCTCCTGAAATACAGGCTCCGGTTTAAGGGTAGAAGAAAGCTGAGAGATAGCTGTTTCCACATGGATGATGGTGCAATGAGCTGCCAGAGTAAGTGCAGGAGATGGGTACAATTAACCACAATGTTTAAAAGACACTTGGACAGGTACAGGGATAGAAAAGGTTTTGAGCAATATGGGAATGGGGCTGGTTCAGAATGATAGCTTGGTCAACAAGTTCGAGTTGGGTTGAAGGTCCATTCCTATGTGATATGACTATAACTCTATTAAAAAAAAAACAGGTGGGAAACAGAGTGAAGTTCATCACTCCCCACACTACTGTTAGAGCAGGCATCAGAAAGAGTGAACATCCCTCCTCACTACTCGGGGTAGTGATTAGACAGAGTGAACCTCCCTCCTCACTAGGGGTAGTGATTAGACAGAGTGAACCTCCCTCACTACTCGGGGGAGGGGTCAGACACGGAGTGAACCTCCCTCCACACTACTCAGGGCAGGGGTCAGACACAGAGTGAACCTCCCTCCTCACTACTCGAGGCAGGGGTTAGACACAGAGTGAACCTCCCTCCTCACTACTCGGGGGAGGGGTTAGACACAGAGTGAACCTCCCTCCTCACTACTCGAGGCAGTGGTTAGACACAGTGAACCTCCCTCCTCACTACTCAGGGGAGGGGTCAGACACGGAGTGAACCTCCCTCCTCACTACTCAGGGCAGGGGTCAGACACAGAGTGAACCTCCCTCCTCACTACTCGAGGCAGGGGTTAGACACAGAGTGAACCTCCCTCCTCACTACTCGGGGGAGCGGTTAGACAGAGTGAACCTCCCTCCTCACTACTCGGGGTAGGGATTAGACACAGAGAAAAACTCCCTTCTCACTACTCGGGGGAGGGGTTATACAGAGTGTACCTCCCTCCTCACTACTCGAGGTAGGGATTAGACACAGAGTGAACCTCCCTCCTCATTACTCGGGGGAGGGGTCAGACACAGAGTGAATCTCCCTCCTCACTACTTGGGGGAGGGGTCAGACGCAGAGTGAACCTCCCTCCTCACTACTCAGGGCAGAGGTCAGACACAGAGTGAACCTCCCTCCTCACTACTCGGGGGAGGGGTCAGACGCAGAGTGAACCTCCCTCCTCACTACTCGGGGGAGGGGTCAGACGCAGAGTGAACCTCCCTCCTCACTACTCGAGGCAGGGGATAGACACAGAGTGAACCTCCCTTCTCACTACTCGTGGGAGGGGTTATACAGAGTGTACCTCCCTCCTCACTACTCGGGGTAGGGATTAGACACAGAGAAAAACTCCCTTCTCACTACTCGGGGGAGGGGTTATACAGAGTGAACCTCCCTCCTCACTACTCGGGGGAGGGGTCAGATGCAGAGTGAATCTCCCTCCTCACTACTCAGAGCAGGGGTCAGACACAGAGAAAAACTCCCTTCTCACTACTCGGGGGAGGGGTTATACAGAGTGAACCTCCCTCCTCACTACTCGGGGGAGGGGTCAGATGCAGAGTGAATCTCCCTCCTCACTACTCAGAGCAGGGGTCAGACACAGAGTGAACCTCCCTCCTCACTACTCAGGGAAGGGTTAGACAGAGTGAACCTCCCTCCTCACTACTCGGGGGAGGGGTCAGACGCAGAGTGAACCTCCCTCCTCACTACTCAGGGCAGGGGTCAGACACAGAGTGAACCTCCCTCCTCACTACTCGGGGGAGCGGTCAGACGCAGAGTGAACCTCCCTCCTCACTACTCGGGGGAGGGGTCAGATGCAGAGTGAACCTCCCTCCTCACTACTCGAGGCAGGGGTTAGACACAGAGTGAACCTCCCTTCTCACTACTAGGGGGAGGGGTTATACAGAGTGAACCTCCCTCCTCATTACTCGGGGGAGGGGTCAGACACAGAGTGAATCTCCCTCCTCACTACTCGGGGGAGGGGTCAGACACAGAGTGAACCTCACTACTCAGGGCAGGGGTCAGACACAGAGTGAACCTCCCTCCTCACTACTCGGAGGAGGGGTCAGACGCAGAGTGAACCTCCCTCCTCACTACTCGGGGGAGGGGTCAGACGCAGAGTGAACCTCCCTCCTCACTACTCAGGGCAGGGGTTAGACACAGAGTGAACCTCCCTTCTACTACTCGGGGGAGCGGTCAGACGCAGAGTGAACCTCCCTCCTCACTACTCGGGGGAGGGGTCAGATGCAGAGTGAACCTCCCTCCTCACTACTCGGGGGAGGGGTCAGATGCAGAGTGAACCTCCCTCCTCACTACTCGAGGCAGGGGTTAGACACAGAGTGAACCTCCCTCCTCACTACTCGGGGGAGGGGTCAGACGCAGAGTGAACCTCCCTCCTCACTACTCAGGGCAGGGGTCAGACACAGAGTGAACCTCCCTTCTACTACTCGGGGGAGCGGTCAGACGCAGAGTGAACCTCCCTCCTCACTACTCGGGGGAGGGGTCAGATGCAGAGTGAACCTCCCTCCTCACTACTCGAGGCAGGGGTTAGACACAGAGTGAACCTCCCTTCTCACTACTAGGGGGAGGGGTTATACAGAGTGAACCTCCCTCCTCATTACTCGGGGGAGGGGTCAGACACAGAGTGAATCTCCCTCCTCACTACTCGGGGGAGGGGTCAGACACAGAGTGAACCTCACTACTCAGGGCAGGGGTCAGACACAGAGTGAACCTCCCTCCTCACTACTCGGAGGAGGGGTCAGACGCAGAGTGAACCTCCCTCCTCACTACTCGGGGGAGGGGTCAGACGCAGAGTGAACCTCCCTCCTCACTACTCGAGGCAGGGGTTAGACACAGAGTGAACCTCCCTTCTACTACTCGGTGGAGGGGTTATACAGAGTGTACCTCCCTCCTCACTACTCGAGGTAGGGATTAGGCACAGAGTGAACCTCCCTCCTCACTACTCGGGGGAGGGGTCAGACACGGAGTGAACCTCCCTCCTCACTACTCAGGGGAGGGGTCAGACACAGAGTGAACTTCCCTCCTCACTACTCGGGGTAGGTGTCAGACACAGAGTGAACCTCCCTCCTCACTACTCGAGGCAGGGGTTAGACACAGAGTGAACCTCCCTCCTCACTACTCGGGAGAGGGGTTAGACACAGAGTGAACCTCCCTCCTCACTACTCGAGGCAGGGGTTAGACACAGTGAACCTCCCTCTTCACTACTCGGGGTAGGGATTAGACACAGAGAAAAACTCCCTCCTCACTACTCGGGGGAGTGGTTAGACAGAGTGAACCTTCCTCCTCACTACTCGGGGTAGGGATTAGACACAGAGAAAAACTCCCTCCTCACTACTCGGGGGAGGGGTTAGACAGAGTGTAACTCCCTCCTCACTACTCGAGGTAGGGATTAGACACAGAGTGAACCTCCCTCCTCACTACTCGAGGCAGGGGTTAGACAAAGAGTGAACCTCCCTCCTCACTACTCGGGGGAGGGGTTAGACAGAGTGAACCTCCCTCCTCACTACTCGGGGTAGGGATTAGACACAGAGAAAAACTCCCTTCTCACTACTCGGGGGAGGGGTTATACTGAGTGAACCTCCCTCCTCACTACTCGGGGGAGGGGTCAGATGCAGAGTGAATCTCCCTCCTCACTACTCAGAGCAGGGGTCAGACACAGAGTGAACCTCCCTCCTCACTACTCGGGGTAGGTGTCAGACACAGAGTGAACCTCCCTCCTCACTACTCAGGGAAGGGTTAGACAGAGTGAACCTCCCTCCTCATTACTCGGGGGAGGGGTCAGATGCAGAGTGAACCTCCCTCCTCACTACTCCGGGAAGGGTTAGACAGAGTGAACCTCCCTCCTCATTACTCGGGGGAGGGGTCAGACACAGAGTGAATCTCCCTCCTCACTACTCGGGGGAGGCGTCAGACGCAGAGTGAACCTCCCTCCTCACTACTCAGGGCAGGTGTCAGACACAGAGTGAACCCTCCTCACTAATCGGGGGAGGGGTCAGACGCAGAGTGAATCTCCCTCCTCACTACTCGGGGGAGGGGTCAGACGCAGAGTGAACCTCCCTCCTCACTACTCGAGGCAGGGGTTAGACACAGAGTGAACCTCCCTTCTCACTACTCGGGGGAGGGGTTATACAGAGTGTACCTCCCTCCTCACTACTCGAGGTAGGGATTAGGCACAGGGTGAACCTCCCTCCTCACTACTCAGGGAAGGGTTAGACAGAGTGAACCTCCCTCCTCATTACTCGGGGGAGGGGTCAGACACAGATTGAATCTCCCTCCTCACTACTCGGGGGAGGGGTCAGACGCAGAGTGAACCTCCCTCCTCACTACTCGAGGCAGGGGATAGACACAGAGTGAACCTCCCTTCTCACTACTCGTGGGAGGGGTTATACAGAGTGTACCTCCCTCCTCACTACTCGGGGTAGGGATTAGACACAGAGAAAAACTCCCTTCTCACTACTCGGGGGAGGGGTTATACAGAGTGAACCTCCCTCCTCACTACTCGGGGGAGGGGTCAGATGCAGAGTGAATCTCCCTCCTCACTACTCAGAGCAGGGGTCAGACACAGAGAAAAACTCCCTTCTCACTACTCGGGGGAGGGGTTATACAGAGTGAACCTCCCTCCTCACTACTCGGGGGAGGGGTCAGATGCAGAGTGAATCTCCCTCCTCACTACTCAGAGCAGGGGTCAGACACAGAGTGAACCTCCCTCCTCACTACTCAGGGAAGGGTTAGACAGAGTGAACCTCCCTCCTCACTACTCGGGGGAGGGGTCAGACGCAGAGTGAACCTCCCTCCTCACTACTCAGGGCAGGGGTCAGACACAGAGTGAACCTCCCTCCTCACTACTCGGGGGAGCGGTCAGACGCAGAGTGAACCTCCCTCCTCACTACTCGGGGGAGGGGTCAGATGCAGAGTGAACCTCCCTCCTCACTACTCGAGGCAGGGGTTAGACACAGAGTGAACCTCCCTTCTCACTACTAGGGGGAGGGGTTATACAGAGTGAACCTCCCTCCTCATTACTCGGGGGAGGGGTCAGACACAGAGTGAATCTCCCTCCTCACTACTCGGGGGAGGGGTCAGACACAGAGTGAACCTCACTACTCAGGGCAGGGGTCAGACACAGAGTGAACCTCCCTCCTCACTACTCGGAGGAGGGGTCAGACGCAGAGTGAACCTCCCTCCTCACTACTCGGGGGAGGGGTCAGACGCAGAGTGAACCTCCCTCCTCACTACTCAGGGCAGGGGTTAGACACAGAGTGAACCTCCCTTCTACTACTCGGGGGAGCGGTCAGACGCAGAGTGAACCTCCCTCCTCACTACTCGGGGGAGGGGTCAGATGCAGAGTGAACCTCCCTCCTCACTACTCGGGGGAGGGGTCAGATGCAGAGTGAACCTCCCTCCTCACTACTCGAGGCAGGGGTTAGACACAGAGTGAACCTCCCTCCTCACTACTCGGGGGAGGGGTCAGACGCAGAGTGAACCTCCCTCCTCACTACTCGGGGGAGGGGTCAGATGCAGAGTGAACCTCCCTCCTCACTACTCGGGGGAGGGGTCAGATGCAGAGTGAACCTCCCTCCTCACTACTCGAGGCAGGGGTTAGACACAGAGTGAACCTCCCTCCTCACTACTCAGGGCATGGGTCAGACACAGAGTGAACCTCCCTTCTACTACTCGGGGGAGCGGTCAGACGCAGAGTGAACCTCCCTTCTACTACTCGGGGGAGCGGTCAGACGCAGAGTGAACCTCCCTCCTCACTACTCGGGGGAGGGGTCAGACGCAGAGTGAACCTCCCTTCTACTACTCGGGGGAGCGGTCAGACGCAGAGTGAACCTCCCTCCTCACTACTCGGGGGAGGGGTCAGATGCAGAGTGAACCTCCCTCCTCACTACTCGAGGCAGGGGTTAGACACAGAGTGAACCTCCCTTCTCACTACTAGGGGGAGGAGTTATACAGAGTGAACCTCCCTCCTCATTACTCGGGGGAGGGGTCAGACACAGAGTGAATCTCCCTCCTCACTACTCGGGGGAGGGGTCAGACACAGAGTGAACCTCACTACTCAGGGCAGGGGTCAGACACAGAGTGAACCTCCCTCCTCACTACTCGGAGGAGGGGTCAGACGCAGAGTGAACCTCCCTCCTCACTACTCGGGGGAGGGGTCAGACGCAGAGTGAACCTCCCTCCTCACTACTCGAGGCAGGGGTTAGACACAGAGTGAACCTCCCTTCTACTACTCGGTGGAGGGGTTATACAGAGTGTACCTCCCTCCTCACTACTCGAGGTAGGGATTAGGCACAGAGTGAACCTCCCTCCTCACTACTCGGGGGAGGGGTCAGACACGGAGTGAACCTCCCTCCTCACTACTCAGGGGAGGGGTCAGACACAGAGTGAACTTCCCTCCTCACTACTCGGGGTAGGTGTCAGACACAGAGTGAACCTCCCTCCTCACTACTCGAGGCAGGGGTTAGACACAGAGTGAACCTCCCTCCTCACTACTCGGGAGAGGGGTTAGACACAGAGTGAACCTCCCTCCTCACTACTCGAGGCAGGGGTTAGACACAGTGAACCTCCCTCTTCACTACTCGGGGTAGGGATTAGACACAGAGAAAAACTCCCTCCTCACTACTCGGGGGAGTGGTTAGACAGAGTGAACCTTCCTCCTCACTACTCGGGGTAGGGATTAGACACAGAGAAAAACTCCCTCCTCACTACTCGGGGGAGGGGTTAGACAGAGTGTAACTCCCTCCTCACTACTCGAGGTAGGGATTAGACACAGAGTGAACCTCCCTCCTCACTACTCGAGGCAGGGGTTAGACAAAGAGTGAACCTCCCTCCTCACTACTCGGGGGAGGGGTTAGACAGAGTGAACCTCCCTCCTCACTACTCGGGGTAGGGATTAGACACAGAGAAAAACTCCCTTCTCACTACTCGGGGGAGGGGTTATACTGAGTGAACCTCCCTCCTCACTACTCGGGGGAGGGGTCAGATGCAGAGTGAATCTCCCTCCTCACTACTCAGAGCAGGGGTCAGACACAGAGTGAACCTCCCTCCTCACTACTCGGGGTAGGTGTCAGACACAGAGTGAACCTCCCTCCTCACTACTCAGGGAAGGGTTAGACAGAGTGAACCTCCCTCCTCATTACTCGGGGGAGGGGTCAGATGCAGAGTGAACCTCCCTCCTCACTACTCCGGGAAGGGTTAGACAGAGTGAACCTCCCTCCTCATTACTCGGGGGAGGGGTCAGACACAGAGTGAATCTCCCTCCTCACTACTCGGGGGAGGCGTCAGACGCAGAGTGAACCTCCCTCCTCACTACTCAGGGCAGGTGTCAGACACAGAGTGAACCCTCCTCACTAATCGGGGGAGGGGTCAGACGCAGAGTGAATCTCCCTCCTCACTACTCGGGGGAGGGGTCAGACGCAGAGTGAACCTCCCTCCTCACTACTCGAGGCAGGGGTTAGACACAGAGTGAACCTCCCTTCTCACTACTCGGGGGAGGGGTTATACAGAGTGTACCTCCCTCCTCACTACTCGAGGTAGGGATTAGGCACAGGGTGAACCTCCCTCCTCACTACTCAGGGAAGGGTTAGACAGAGTGAACCTCCCTCCTCATTACTCGGGGGAGGGGTCAGACACAGATTGAATCTCCCTCCTCACTACTCGGGGGAGGGGTCAGACGCAGAGTGAACCTCCCTCCTTACTACTCGGAGGAGGGGTCAGACGCAGAGTGAATCTCCCTCCTCACTACTCGGGGGAGGGGTCAGATGCAGAGTGAACCTCCCTCCTCACTACTCGAGGCAGGGGTCAGACACAGAGTGAACCTCCCTTCTACTACTCGGTGGAGGGGTTATACAGAGTGTACCTCCCTCCTCACTACTCGAGGTAGGGATTAGGCACAGAGTGAACCTCCCTCCTCACTACTCGGGGGAGGGGTCAGACACGGAGTGAACCTCCCTCCTCACTACTCAGGGGAGGGGTCAGACACAGAGTGAACCTCCCTCCTCACTACTCGGGGTAGGTGTCAGACACGGCGTGAACCTCCCTCCTCACTACTCGGGGGAGGGGTCAGACACAGAGTGAACCTCCCTCCTCTACTCGGGGAGGGGTCAGACGCGGAGTGAACCTCCCTCCTCACTACTCGGGGAGGGGTCAGACACGGAGTGAACCTCCCTCCTCACTACTCAGGGGAGGGGTCAGACACAGAGTGAACCTCCCTCCTCACTACTCGGGGTAGGTGTCAGACACAGAGTGAACCTCCCTCCTCACTACTCGGGGGAGGGGTCAGACACAGAGTGAACCTCCCTCCTCACTACTTGGGGAGGGGTCAGACACGGAGTGAACCTCCCTCCTCACTACTCGGGGGAGGGGTCAGACACAGAGTGAACCTCCCTCCTCACTACTCGGGGGAGGGGTCAGACGCGGAGTGAACCTCCCTCCTCACTACTCGGGGAGGGGTCAGACACGGAGTGAACCTCCCTCCTCACTACTCAGGGGAGGGGTCAGACACAGAGTGAACCTCCCTCCTCACTACTCGGGGTAGGTGTCAGACACAGAGTGAACCTCCCTCCTCACTACTCGGGGGAGGGGTCAGACACAGAGTGAACCTCCCTCCTCACTACTTGGGGAGGGGTCAGACACGGAATGAACCTCCCTCCTCACTACTCGGGGGAGGGGTCAGACACAGAGTGAACCTCCCTCCTCACTACTTGGGGGAGGGGTCAGACGCAGAGTGAACCTCCCTCCTCACTACTCGGGGGAGGGATCAGACACGGAGTGAACCTCCCTCCTCACTACTCGAGGCAGTGATTAGACACAGAGTGAACCTCCCTCCTTACTACTTGGGGCCATCGTTAGAGACAGTGTTTCTCCTTCCTCAATATTGTTAGGGCACAGAGTGAAGCTCCCCCCTTCACACTACTGTTAGGGCCATGTTTGTAAACAGCATTATAACATGGGTTACTGTTTCTCCAATATTACTCCAAATGTCCGTGTTCGAGAGTTCATTCTGATACTTGAATGCTCAGGAAACCATGGACAGAAGTTGTGCAAAAGGATGAACACTTCAGAACAATTTTGTCCCTATGAATCCTTCCTTCTTGACCTTGTAACTCTGTTGCTATCTTTACTGCCTACTTCCTCCAAATTTTGCAAAGTAATGGTTAAGAATTATTACTTAATATTTGCAGTGTGATTAACAATTTGAAAAAAGCATGCTGACAGTGGCCCCTTTGCAAGTGGTGAGGTGAGGGTGTTGAGTGAAGGAGGTGGCCAAGGGAGGCGACAGAGTGGAGAATCGATCAACCTGTGATGGAATGAAGCCCCTAGCTCTGTCCTCAGGCCTGGTTTGACTCTTACCATGCTCTTCAGGTTAACTAGAAAGCTGAGTTGGTGATTCAGAAGGCCAGTACAACGTTAGTGTTCATTTCAAGAGGACTAGCATATGAAAACCAGAATGTACTTCTGAAGCTTTATCAGGCCTTTGTCAGACTGTATTTCAAAGTCAAAGAAAATTTCTCATCAAAGTAGGAAGTGTCACCAAATGTGACCTTGAGATCACTTCACCCATTGCAGTGTGGCTGACTCAGCTCAAACACCATCTATAAATTTGCCAATTACATAACAATTTTTGGCAGAATTTTAGATGGTGGCAAAGAGGCACACAGGGGTAAGGTAGACCAGCTGGTGGAGTGGTGTCACAGCAGCAACCTTAACTCAATGGCAATTGGACCAAGGAATTGATTGTGGTCTTCAGGAAGGGCAGGTCAAGGGAACACACACACGCCAGTCCTGATTGAGGGATCTGCAGTAGAAAGGGTGAGCAGTTTCAAGTTTCTGGGTGTCATCATCTCTGAGAATCTATTCCGAGTCCAACATATTGATAAAGTTAGAAGGAAGGGATGACAGTGGCTATATTTCATTCGGAATTTGAGGGGAATTGGTATGTCACTAGAGGTACTCAAGTTTCCACAGATGTACTGTGGAGAGCATTCTAACTGGTTGCATCACCGTCTGGTCTGGAGGGACCACTGTATAGGATCGGAAAAAGCTGCAGGAAATTGCAAATTCAGCCAGCTCCATCTTGGGCACTAGCCTCCCCAGCATCCAGGACATCAAGGACTTTTGAAGAAAAGCCAATGCCTCAAAAAGGTGACATCCATCACTGAGAACCCCCAGCACCCAGGATTTGCCCTCTTCTCATTGCTACTATCGAGGAGGAGGTACAGGATCCAGACGGCATACACTCAACATTTCAGAAACAGCTTCAAGTTCAAGTCTATCGATAGCTCTCTGTATATAGGTACAGCATCGACAACCAATCAAACCAAGCACCTCCGGACCACGGTGCACTCACTAAACACAGCACATTAACCAAAATATTATCATGTAAATAAACTAATAAAATATAAGTGAAAAAGCATGCAATAAAGCATAGCATACGTAAACAGCTTGCTGTCCTGGTGACGAGACCTCGGTGGTGGCAGGGTATTCATTAGTCTCACAGCCTGAGGGAAGAAGCTGTTCCCCAGTCTGGCAGTCCCAGTCCTGATGCTCCTGTACCTCCTTCCTGATGGTGGTGGGTCAAAGCAATTGTGAGATGGGTGCTTCAACGATGCTTTGGGCCTGTTGTCTGCAATGTTTCTGTAAATGTCACAAACGGGTGCGGGAGACTCTAATGGTACTCTTGGTGGTGTCTGTTATCCTCTGTAGGGTCCGATGCCCTGAAACTTCTGTACTTCACAATGAGGCAGCCAGACAGGGCACTCTCGATGGTGCTCCTGTAGAAAGTTGTTAGAATGGAGACGGGGAGCCTTACACACCTCAAGCTCCTCAGAAACTGGAGACAATGCGGTTCCTCCTTGACTTGTGAGGTGTCGTGGGTCTCAGTTATATTGTCCATTACGTGTACGCCATGGAACTTCGTGCTCTTCGTTGTCTCCACATCAGAACCAATGGATGTACAATGGAGAGTGGTTGATCTGCGCCTTCTGAAAGACCACAATCACCGCTTTTGTCTTGGCCATGTTGTTTTTACACTATTTGACAAGGCTCTCAACCTTCTCTCTGTGTGTTGACTGATCATTGTTGCTGATGAGGCCAACCACTGGTATCATCAGCAAACTTAATGCAGTTTGAGCTGGATCTGGCAGTGTCGTCGTGTGTCAGCAGTGGACTGAACACAGCCCTGGAGGACACCAGTGCTCAGCGTGATGGAGCATTAGATGTTGCTGCCAACTGGAACTGACTGGGGTCTTTCTGTCAACCAGTCCGAGATCCAGTTACAGAGAGGAGTGCTGAGTCCCAACAAGGACAGTTTACCCACCACCTCTGAGAGAGGAACATCTTCCTGTCCGCCATCAGATCTCAAATGGACAATGAACCCATCAACACTACCTCACTACTTTTTCTTCTCTTTTTAACACTACTTATTTATTTACATTTTTAAATTTTCTTATGTAATTTATAGTTTTAATTACAACATATTGCAATGTGCTGCTGCAAAGCTACAAATTTCATGATGTATGCTGGTGATATTAAACCTGATTATGATACTGATTCATTTTCTTGCAGGCATTCACACTAGAGTAACGGAATACAACAGAAACAATGAAAAGCTACACATAAAGACTGACAACCAATGTGCAAAAGACTAATGGTACAAATACAAATAAGTAAATAATACTAACAAGATGTGTCCTTGAAAGTGAGTCCATGGGCTCAGTTCACAGTTGGGACCCAAGATGTGCTGGTCCTGCAGGGGGTCCAGAGCAGGTTCACAAGAACAATACTGAGAATGAAAGGGTTAACCTATGACCAGTGTTTGATGCCTCTTTGCCTGAACTGGAAGGAGTACAGAGTATCAGGTGGATCCCAGTGAAATCTAACAAACATTGAAAAAGCCTGGATAAAGTGGATATGGAGAGGGTGTTTCCATTAGCAGAGCCTAGTATTGAGAGCACAAACTCAGATATCCCTTTAAATCAGATGTGGAGTAATTTCTTCAGCACAAGGTGGTGAATTTGTTGCACAGAGGGCTACGGAGGCAAAGTCTTTGGGTGTATTTAAGATAAAGGTTGATAGGTTCTTGATAGGTAAAGGGGTTAAAGTTACTAAGGGGTAGGTGCTTGAGAAGCTGGAAAATCTAAAGGCAGGTAAGTCACCTGGACTAGATGAACTTCTCCCCAGGGTTTTGAAAGAGGTAGCTGTGCAGTTTGTGGAGGCGTTGATCGTGTGGATAGTCAGCTTCTTCCCAGAGCTGAAATAGTTGCCACAAGAGGACACAGGTTTAAGGTGCTGGGGAGTAGGTACAGAGGAGATGTCAGGGGTAAGTTTTTTACTCAGAGAGTGGTGAGTGAGTGGAATGGGCTGCCAGCAAAAGTGGTGGAGGTGGATACGATAGGGTCTTTTAAGAGACTTTTGGATAGGTACATGGAGCTTAGAAAAATAGAGGGTTATAGGTAAGCCTAGTAATTTCTAAGGTAGGGACATGTTCAGCACAACATTGTGGGCCGAAGGGCCTGTATTGTGCTGTAGGTTTTCTGTGTTTCTATTTTTCTGTTAGTAATGATCTTTCAAGAATTAATTGATTCTGAAATGGTTTCGGAGGACTGGAAAGTTTCAAATGTCTCTCCATACTTTAAGAAGGAAGGGAGGTAGAAGAAAGGAAATTATAGGCCAGTTAGCCTGACTTCATTGGTTGGGAAGATGTTGGAGTCTGTTATTAAGATTGAGGTTTTGAGGTACTTGGAGGCACATGATAAAATAGGCCAAAGTCAGCATGGTTTTCTAAAGGGGAAATCTTGCCCGAGAAATCGGTTGGAATTCTTTGTGGAAATAACAGGAATGATAGACAAAAGAGAGTCAGTGGATGTTGATTATTTGGATTTTCAGAAGTTCTTTGACAAACTGCCGAACCTGAGGCTACTTACCAAGTTATGAGCTCATGGTGTTACAGGAAAGGTACTAGTACGGATAAAAGATTGGGTGACTGGCAGGAGGCGAAGAGCGGGAATAAAGGGGACCTTTTCTGGTTGGCTGCTGGTGACTATTGGAGTTCCTCAGAGGTCAGTGTTGGGACTGCTTCTATTCATGTTATAAGTCAATGATTTGGATGGAGGAATTGATGGCTTGGTGGCCAGGACAATATGATCATACGTACATGGAGGGGCACCTGGTATTGAGGTAGCAGGGTGGCTATGGAAGGACTTGAATGGATTGGGGGAAGGGGCAAAGACGAGGAAGATGGAATATAGTGCATGGCCAAGCACTTTGGCAGAAGGAATAAAGGTGTGGCCTATTTTCTAAACAGCTAGAAAATTCAAAGGTGCAAAAGGTCTTGGGAGTCCTCGTGCAGAATTCTCTGAAGGTTAACTTGCAAGTTGAGTTGGCAGTAAGAAAGGTAAATGCAATGTTAGCATTCATTTCAAGAGGACTAGAATACAAAAACAAGGATGTAATGCTGAGACTTTATAAGGCATTGGTCGGACAGCACGTGGAGTATTGTGAGCAATTTTGGGCCTCTTATCTAAGAAAAGATGAGTTGGCATTGAAGAGGGTCCAGGGGAGTTCCACGAGAATTATCCCAGGAATGAAAGGGTTTACATACAAGGAACGTTTGATGGCTCTAGGCCTATACGTACTAGATTTTAGAAAAAGGATTGGGTATCTCATTCAAACCTATCAGATTTTGAAAGGCATAGATAGAGTGGATGTGGAGAGGATGTTTCCTTTGGTGAGGAAGTCTATGATCAGAGGCACAGCCTCAGAATTGAGGGATGTCCATTTAGAAGAGAGATGAGGAAATAGCCAGAAGGTGGTGAATCTGTGGAAATCATTGCCACAAACAGCTGTGCAGGCCAAGTCTTTGGTATATTGAAGGCTGAGGTTGACAGGTTCTGCTTCATCATGGCATCAAACATTACGGAAAGAAGGCAGGAGAACAGGGTTGAGAGGGTTAATAAATCAGTCACGCTGGAACGGTGGTGCAACTCGATGGGCCAAATGGCTTAATCCTGCTCCTGTGTTTTACAGTCTTATGGTCTTAAAGTTAGAGTCTTCAGTGATGTACAGAATTTCTCAGCCTCCTATTGAAACATACAGTATATCTTCTTCATCAGTGAATGATCCAGACGCCATGAACTCTGTCACAATTGTGTTCTCTTTTAGCACTGCTTATATGTTACATACTATATACATATATTTCTTATTTTAATTTATGGTATATTTTATATAATGAATTGAGCTGCTGCTGCAAAACCACAAATTCATATTATGATCACTGTGTCTTTACCTTAAGCTCACTTGTCAAATCTGACATATTACACAATACCAAATCCAAAATTGCCTTTCCCCAGTGGGCTAAAGTGCAAAACCCATCTCATAGGCATTCTACAAATTCCTTCCGTTGGAATCCAGCACTGACCTGATTTTCCCAATCTACCTGCGAATTGAAATCCCCATGACTATCGTAACGTTGCTCTTTTTACATGCCTTTTCTATCTCCCGTTGTAATTTGTACTCCCCATCCTGGCTATTGTTTGGAGGCCTGTATATAACTCCTATCAGGGTCTTTTTACCTGCTGTCCCTTCACTCTACCCACAATGATCCGACATCTTCCAGTCCTATGTCATCTCTTTCCAAGGATTTGATTTCATTTTTTACCAGCAGAACCACCCCATCTCCTCTGCCGACCTGCCTGTCCTGTGAATCCTTGGATGCTGGTACTCCCAACCATGATCTTCTTTTAACTATGATTCAGTGATGTCCACAATGTCATACCTACAAATCTCTAACTCTGCTACATGATCATCTACTTTATTCTGTAAAATGTGTACTATAACACCTCCAGTTCTGTATTCATCACTCTTTGATTTTGCCCCGTTGCAACTCCACTCATCCCAATGACTGCATTTTTGCCTGTACTTTCTCACAGTCTCACTACACACTGCGTCTAGTTGTATACCAACCGCCTCAGTCCTCAGCCTTATCAGTGCAGTTCCCACTCACCTGCACCTCCCACATGCAAGCGGATATGGAGAGCAAGCTGTTACCCCCTCTCTGTGCATCTGCTGAATCCAAAGTAACAGCAAACACCGATACACTTTGGTACCAGCGGTGTCACAGGAGTTGCCAGTTAGTAGTGGACTCCATGTCGAGCTGCCTTAGGGACTCCAGCTCCGGATTTTTCCTCAGGATTTACTCCCTTAGCCTTCCCCATGAGTGGGTGTAGTCGCAAGTCAAGGAAGGTTTGAAATCAGAGTTTTCCTTCTCCTAGATGAGCTGCCAACCATGGCCGATGAGCCCCATCTACCTGAAGTGACTGGTTTTGAGGCGTTAGTCACCCACCTTTGCCTTTTCTCTCAGTAGAAGTGGTTCCGCTAGGCTTAGTAGCTTAGCCACACGTGAAGGCCAAGAGGCTATTTGAGATGCTCACCATTGAGCACTTAATAGGCAGTGGGAGCTCATCCCCATTACCACCCTAGGAGCTGGACTTGGTTGTCAGAGGTTACTGTCTGATGGGGTTATTATTGTGCCCTGTGTTTCAAAGTTCAGGTTAGTGTTACATCTAAGGGAGCATGCAACACAGCAGACCACCCCCTCCACCCACAGACTCCTCTTCCTGTTCTTGTGGTATGCTGTCCCTGAGGCCTTCTGCTTTGGATTGAGCACCCCCAGATCACACTAGAGCCACAGCACTCCATGGAGCTGCCCCCTTCGGAGGTGATGCCAGATGCTCTGTCTGTTAAACGGATATTCCAGGCTCAGAACTGACAGACTCGTGGGCTCCTTATCTCACATCTCCCCTGCGTGCAGGTACAGATAGTACACACCACAAATATAATTTTAGCCTGAGCTGTGGGCAGCTTGAAGCAACCAGCACCAGGCTTTGTGCTCGTCCTCTTCCTGTGGGCGGACAGAGATGGTGAATCCCAGATAAAGAATTCTCTGTGAAAACCAGCACTTGATTGAAGTCCGGTTCATTCTGTCCCTTGATCAACTGTTAGAGAATCATACAGCACTACAGCACAGAAACAGGCCTTTCCCCCATCTAGTCCCTGACAAACAGTTATTTTGCATAGTCCCATCGAACCATAGCCCTCCATACTCCATCCATCCACGTACCTAGCCAAATTTATCTTAAAAGTTGAAATCAAAAGCACATCCACCAGTTCTACTGGTAACTCATTCCACACTCTCACGACCCTCTGATTGATGAAGTTCTGCCTCAGGTTCCCCTTAGACATTCCACCTTTCACACTTAACCCAGGCCCTCTGGTTGCAGCCTCACCCAACCTCAGTGGAAAAAGGACAAATGCATTTATCCTGTCAGAACCCTTCATAATTTTGCAAACCTCTATCAAATCTCCCCTCATTCTCCTAGGCTCTAGGGGAAAAATGTCCCAGCCTATTCTACCTTTCCCTATAACTCAGGTCCCAGCAACATCCTTGTAAATTTCCTCTGCACTCTTTCAATCTTATTGATATCTTTCCTGCGGAGAGGTGACTAGAATTACACACAATACTCTAAATTAGGCCTCGCCAATATCTTGTACAACTTCATAACACCCCCACTCCTGTCCGGTGATTTATGAAGGCCAATGAGCCAAAAGCTTTCTTTACGACCCTATACCTGTGACAGCACTTTCAATGAATTATAGACCTGTATTCCCAGATCTCTTTGTTCTATCTCACCCCTGAGTGCCCTACTGTTCACTGTGTAAGACCTACCCTGGTTGGTCCTACTGAAGTGCAAAACCTCACACTTGTCTGCACTAAATTCCATCTGCCATTCTTTTACTCATTTTTTCCCAGCTGATCCAGGCCCCTTTGCAAGCTTTGGTAATCTTCCTCATTGTCCACTACAGCCCCACTTTTGGTGACATCTGCAAATTTGCTGATCATAGTTACCACATTATCATCCAGATTGTTGATATAAGTTACAGACTGATCCCAGCACTGATCCCTGTGGCACTCCACTAGTCACTGGCCTCCAGGTATTCTTCTACTACCACTCCCTGGCTTTTCCAGCAAAGCAATGTCTAATCCAATTTGTTACCTCATCTTGAATGCCAGGAAACCAAAACTTCTTGACCTGTCCTCCATCCAGATCCACGAAGACAACACTCACTACCTCTCCTTCATCAACTTTCCTGGTAACCTCCTTGAAAATTTTTAAGATTGGTTGGATGCACAAAGCCATGTTGACTATCCCTAATCGGACCATATCTTTCCAAATATTTATATATCCGGTGCCTTACTTTCCAGTCATCTACCTACTACCAACATCAAGCTCACCAGCTTATAATTCTGCTCCTATGTTTTAATGTTATTGTGTATTCTCAGTCTTTCTTAGAACCTATCAATCTCCGTTTTAAATATCTACAATTACTTGGGTATCACAGCCGTCCATGGCAATGAATTCCACAGAGTCACTGCCCTCTGGCTAAAGAAATTCCTCCTCATCTCTCTTCTATTCTGAGGCTGTGCCCTCCGGTCCTAAATTCCCCCCCTATTGATGTAGTCCATGTTCACCCTCTGATCAACGTCACTAACCCGACTGAGGTAATTAATGCTGTTTGTGAGATCTTGCTGTGTTAAAATCAGCTGTTGCACTCTTTAATTTATAAGTAACTTCCTTTATAAGCAGCTCATTGGCTGATAGCTCACTGGGTTGACCTCTGCCACTACAGGAACGCAGGTTTCTTTACGGGGGAAGAGTGCAGAGATGTTCAGGAATGGTCCCATGTAACTCGTGTGTTCAGCAGAAAGCAGAAACTGACTCTGGGTCAATGCAACCGGCCCTGAGGTCACCCATTACTCCATTTGTACCACCAGTTAGCAGAAGCTTTCAGCTCCTTACCTCAAACACAAAGTAAATTTATTAAAATACCTATATGCTACTATTAATACCTTGATATTCATTTTCTCACAGGCATTTACAGGAAAAATGAGTTACAATATAATCTACAAAAAAAGCATAAAGTCTAACGAACAATGAATGTGTAAAAGAAAACAAACTGTGCAAGTTCCATAGATACATTTAATATCAGAGAATATATACAATATACAATGTGAAATTCCTGTTCTTCACAGACATCCATGAAACAGAAGAATGAATGATAGAAAAAACATTAGAACCCCAAAGCCTCCCCCACGCACCCCTCCCCCACCTACAGCATAAGCAGCAACCCCACCAAGCGGGCAACAGCAAAGCCCCCAAGAGAGACCATGATCTGCATGCAGTACAACAAAAACTAATTGCTCATCTGATAATTCAATGCACTACATTCACGCTCTCTCGCTCTCTCTCTCCTCTCTCTCTCCTCTCTCCCCTCCTCTCTCCCTCCGCTCGCTCCTCTCCCTCTCCCCCTCCCTCTCCCTCTCCCCCCTCCCGCTCCCCCTCCCTCTCCCCCCTCCCTCTCTCCCCCGCCTCTCTCCCTCTCCCTCCCTCTCCCCTCCCTCTCCCCCTCCCTCTCCCCCTCCCTCTCCCCTCCCTCTCCCCCTCCCTCTCCCCCTCCCTCTCTCCCTCCCTCTCTCCCTCCCTCTCTCCCCTCCCTCTCACCCCTCCCCCTCCCCCTCCCTCTCCCCCTCTCACTCTCTCACACACTCTCTTTCACTCTCCCCCCTCTCTCCCCCCTTCTCTCTCACCTCCCCTCTCTCCCCCCTCTCTCCCCCCCCTCTCCCCCCTCTCTCCCCCCCTCTCTCCCCCCCTCTCTCCCCCTCTCTCCCCCCCTCTCTCCCCCCCCCTCTCTCCCCCCCCTCTCTCCCCCCCCTCTCTCCCCCCCCTCTCTCCCCCCTCTCTCCCCCCCTCTCTCCCCCCCCTCTCTCCCCCCCCCCTCTCTCCCCCCCCTCTCTCCCCCCCCTCTCTCCCCCCCTCTCTCCCCCCCCTCTCTCCCCCCCCTCTCTCCCCCCCTCTCTCTCCCCCCTCTCTCTCCCGCTCTCTCCTGCTCTCTCCCGCTCTCTCTCTCTCTCTCACTCTCTCACACACTCTCTCTCTCTCACACACTCTCTCACTCTCTCTCTCTCACACACTCTCTCTCACACACTCTCTCACACACACACTCTCTCACACACACTCTCTCTCACACACTCTCTCTCACTCACTCTCTCTCACTCACTCTGTCTCTCACACACTCACTTTCTCTCCCTTCTCTCACTCACTCACTCTCTCACTCTCTTTCACTCACTCTCTCGTTTTCTCCTCTCACTCTTCCTCTCACTCTCACTCTTTCTCTCACTCTCACTTTCTCTCACTCTTTCTCTCACTCTTTCTCTCACTCTTTCTCTCTCTCTTTCTCTCTCTCTCACTCCCTCTCACACACTCTCTCTTTCACTCTCACTCTCACACTCTCTCCCCCCTCTCTCTCACTCACTCTCTCTCTCTCACACATCCTCTCTCTCTCACTCATACATAAAGGGACAGCGAACTGTCTGCCTTTCACAGTGAGAGGAGAGACCAACAATGGAAACAACTCACTGATACAGTGTAAAAGTCTGCTGGGTTGCTTTTTACTCCTGAATTCTCCAACTCAAGAATTGGCAACAAATTCTACCCCACCAATGACAGAAGGAGAGAAAGCGTACAATTCACCAGGTCCAGAGCCCTGATAGCTGATCTGCCATTCCTTTTTCTCCTGGAGTTCTTTATTCAGAGGCTCTGGCTTAGAATCAGCTCAACAACAGGGATGCAAAGCCTTGGAACCCTGAGAGCGAGCTTGTGTTTTGGGTTATGTCGTTGGGATATTGAAAAACTGCTGCTCGTGAGGCCTTGGGAGTGGGTCCCACTGGCTCAAATAACTGAAGTTTGAGTGTAGCTCTAGGACAGGGTCTTCAACAGAACCTCATCCACTTTGTAAAGGAGAAAGGGAGACATTGAAGGTAGAAATTCAGCTGTTTCCGCAGATGAGATCAAAGGAATCACTGTCGAGCGCCATCGTAGCTGAGAACATGTGTTGTAGAGTCCTTGAAAGTCAGTGTGTCAGTTCAGTGTGGTGGTGAGTGAAATTATCCGTGTAGATTGTGGAATCAGTTCAGTGTGGTGGTGAGTGAAATTATCCGTGTAGATTGTGGAATCAGTTCAGTGTGGTGGTGAGTGAAATTATCCGTGCAGATTGTGGAATCAGTTCAGAGTGGTGGTGAGTGAAATTATCCGTGTAGATTGTGGAATCAGTTCGGTGTGTTGGTGAGTGAAATTATCCGTGTAGATTGTGGAATCAGTTCAGTGTGTTGGTGAGTGAAATTATCCGTGTAGATTGTGGAATCAGTTCAGTGTGTTGGTGAGTGAAATTATCCGTGTAGATTGTGGAATCAGTTCAAATCAGTTCAGAGTGGTGGTGAGTGAAATTACCCGTGTAGATTGTGGAATCAGTTCAGTGTGTTGGTGAGTGAAATTATCCGTGTAGATTGTGGAATCAGTTCAGAGTGTTGTGTGTGATGTTACTCACACTGGTTGTGGAGTACGTTTTTGTCAAGCTGAGCGATTTGATTTCTTCCCACCTCTTGCAGCTATTGCTCTTGTTCAGAGAGCACTATTCCTGCATGGCAAGAAAAGGATTCTTCTTACCCCTCATGGACACTACCGATGGGTAAGATGACAGTGATGAAGTGGCCATTTCATCAGTCTCAGATTGCACTCCCAAAGAGAAGGCGGCAGTATTGAGATTCCATTTCATTGATGTTCAGGACCTTGCAGTGACTGCATTTCTCAGTGTTCTGTCCTGCCACAGTCTGATGTAGCAAAGCAGACACCTGGTTCTGTGGAATTCGGTAGTTGCTGAATGTGAGAAATGCTGGAAAATACACTGAGTTAGATGAACAATTACCTTGATGTATTGAGGGGCAAAGTTCACACAAGTGGTATCTCTTTGCCATACAGCCAGAGGAAGTAGTTATAGCAGGTACAATAACAATGGATAGTAGCATGGGAGCAGCATTTCAGAGTGACACTTTACAGTGCAAGCAATCAGGGTTCAGTTCCTGTCGCTGTCTGTAAGGAGTTTGTACATCTCCAGTTTCCTCCCACAGTCCAAAGATAAATGGGGCTTAGTAAGATGTCAGCATGCCACGTTCGTGCCAAAACCATGGCAACGTATGCGGGCTGCCCCCAGCGCATCCACGAACTGGGTTGGTCATTGACGCAGATGATGCATTTCACTGTAGGCTTCAACGTTTCAATGGAGACATGACAAGTAATAAATCCAATCTAATTTTTACATGGATTGAAGAGGTTTAGAAGGTTATGAGCCAAACACTGGTAAATGAAACTAGCTTGGATGGGGCATTCGGGCCAGCATGGACCAGTTGGGCCAAAAGGCCTGTTTCTATGTAATAGTGGAATGGGTTTGAAGGACCAGAGTGCAATTCCAGCTCCTGCTCTTTATTATTGTGTGGCACATTCGCTTGTTGACAGTGATTGGGCATGGTTGGGAGTTAGATGCAGGGTCAGCGACTACAGGCTGTATCGAACAGGAACTTGCACCATCATCTCCGGGCTCTGTTACTATTAATGCCATGCAGCCCGGCCCCAGGTCACAAACCGCACTGCGGTTTTACACTTATGTCTAAACTCAGTTGAGTAATCAGCATCGACATTCTGATATATCACAGCTAGCTGCAGCAGCCCTCAGAGGGGAGACAAACTGAACACTAGAGGCAGGAGCTCTGTATCGCAAATACACACCCTCAGCAAGAGCGTACACTCCATTGTCTTCAGCCCTCACAACTGGCCCTGCAAGAGCGTACACTCCATTGTCTTCAGCCCTCACGACTGGCCCTGCAAGAGCGTACACTCCATTGTCTTGAAGACCCCAGTGCTCAGCTGCTTGTTTCCCAGTATCTGGACTTTGCCAGCAACACCTGCATTTATTGACCATTTGTAATTGCTGTTAACTCCACCCTGGATGGCCCCAAGCCCGACTGCACAGCTGGGCACTGGGCTAGCAACCCCATCCTATGGTAACGCTGCGCACAGGAACGCTAACAGAAGCTTTGAAGACCTCATTCCTGGGAAAGGGAGGATCTTCACCCAGAAGACATATGAAATCATGTGGTGAAAGCCACATCCACTGATCATCCAGGGCCACCACCTCAGAAAGCTGGAAAGCAATGGGGATAGATAGGACACACAAGTTTCCGATGACACAAGGCACGTCCAATCCCCAGAGAAAGTGGAAGAGAGGTGACCTTGAAGCTGACATTGAGTAGATGGGGACAACTTGAAAGACTCTGGCAAGCTGCTGTTGGCAGCCTATGTAGGGGTGATGGGCTTAACTCACTGATTAATTGTTCTTGTGAAGGTGGTGGTGAACTGCCTTCTGTACAGTGAAGATATTCCCAGAACATTGTTGGGAAGAAGTTCCTGGATTTAGCCTCAGTGATAGCCTTCCAAATTAGGCCTCGTTATAGCCTTGCACCTTATTTTCTGTACTTCCTCTGTAACTTTAACCCTTTATTCTGCACGTGACAAATAAAGCTAATCTTTAAAAGCAATTCTGCTATTTTCCCTTGTACTACCCCAAAATACTGTTGTACAATTTGATCTGAATGGGTGGTATGGAAGACCAGCTTTTCACCGTACATGTGACAATAATTAACCAGTTGACCACTCAAAGGCTCAGAACATGTCATTATGTTTGATCAGAACTAGGGCTAGGGAATTTTTGATTGTTAATATGACTTGTGGATAAAGATGGTGAAGAGGACATTGTGCCAATCATGATCTTCTTGAATGGTCGAGCAGGTTGAAGGGTCAATCAACTTCCTCCTGCATCATTTCCACGTGGAAGGAAAATCAGCTGTGGTCTTTGCTGAGCTATGAATGGGAATTTCCATGGAGAGTAACTGTAGGTGGAACCTCAGACCAAAGGGGGTTCAGCTGGGATTTGTGTCAAGTTTTCAAAATTCAGAGGGAGTCTCATGAAGTAACATCCAGAATTAGAATCACAGACACATGTTGTGAAGTTTGTTGTTTTGCAGCAGCAATACAGTGCAATTCATAAAAAATACTATAAATTATAATGTTATGGTGGTTGTCCATTATCTGACGCTGACAGGGAACTTGTATGGGGGAGTTTTTAAAGCTTTTGCACTGGGCAGTTCCACTCTCTTGACCTCTGATATTCATGTCCAGTGATGACAAAGCTGGGGCTTCCTTGGTTGCAGGGTCTGATGGTGACTAGTTCAGTGCTTCGTCATGCTTTTTGTTCCCCATGGAGTGTTGCAGAACCATCTTCCTGACCGTTGGATCTCACTGTAGATCCCATCCGCCCAGTCAGCCAGAGCTGACTGCACGTGCTAGGACAGACTTGTCCCTATCTCACTGTAGATCTTATCCGCCCAGTCCGCCAGAGCTGACTGCACGTGCTAGGACAGGCTCGTTCCTATCTCACTGTAGATCCCATCCGCCCAGTCCGCTGGAGCTGACTGCACGTGCTAGGACAGGCTTGTCCCTATCTCACTGTAGATCCCATCCGCCCAGTCCGCTGGAGCTGACTGCACGTGCTAGGACAGGCTTGTCCCTATCTCACTGTAGATCCCATCCGCCCAGTCCGCTGGAGCTGACTGCACGTGCTAGGACAGGCTTGTTCCTATCCCACCGGGGTATGAGACCCGCCAGCTACCCTCACCTGGTTTAACTTGCCCGTCGAAGCGGTGTACTGGGGTGCGGCTGCGGTCTCATGCAAGCGGATACTTGGAGTCACAGGTGGGAGCTGAGTGGGGATCAATGATGAGCGAGCTCCCCAGAATGGACACGACAAGACCCTTCAGCAAAGGTGCTACTCTTCCACGGACGCTCCGTAAATTACAATAAGAAAAAGTATAAATACAACAAAAATTAAATAATTAGTGCAGAGGAGAATAAAAATTACCACTGAAGTTCTAGCCACAGCTTGTAGGGCTCAATGGTGCATTTGGCAGAGCCAGTAGCCATGCATTAGGGACCTGAGTTCAGGCCTAATTCCAGTGAAAGAGAAGCCTTATTTTCACATGTTCAGTGAAATGTGTCGTTTGTCTCAATGCAAACAGTACGAGGATATGCCCGGGGGGGGGGGGGCAGCCTGCAACTATCGCCATGCCAACATAGCAAGTATACAACTTACTAACACGAACCCGTACGTCTTTAGAAAATGGGAGAAAACCGGAGCATCCGGAGGAAACCCACGTGATTATGAGGAGAACGTACAGACAGCGGCAGAATTGAACCGGGGTTGCTGGTGCATTAATAGCATTACACTAACAGCTACCCTGCCATGCCAACCTTACTGTGCTGTCTGAGTGTGTAGTTTGCACATTCTTTTCGAGTTTCCTCCCACATACCAAAGGCAGGGCAGGGCAGGGCAGATGGTAGGTTAACTCACTTCTGTAAATTTTCCCTCAGGTGTCAAGCTGGGGGAAGTTAACGTGAATGTAGAGAGAATTAAAAATAGAAATGACTAAGATTAAGTGGACGGGGAAGAGTTATTATAGAAGTTCATTGTGTGTTACCTGGATACACAAAATAATGGAAAGGTTTGAAAGGTAATTGAACAAACACTTGTATGGAGAAAATCTCTGTGGAAAGAACAGGGAGTGCCTGCAGATTCTTGGAAAGTGCCTATATGGACACAATGGGTTGAATGGCCTTATTCTGTTAGATGAGGAAGGAATGCAAACTTCAGCCTTCAAGATTCAAGATTGTTTAATTTCATTTCCTGTACACAAGTGTACAGGAGAATGAAATAATTAGTACTTTCTTTGCTAAGAAGGTGAGGAAGAGCAAATTATGTCAGGGATAATATTTTGACATAATTTTGGCAGATGTACTTACAAAATGCAACAGGGCATCATTTAGGTTGGTCAGTGGCAAATACAGTTCAGTTTGGGCAACTGGTGCCATTGGAAATTGGTGGATATACCGGTAGTTACTTTAACCAATATTGATAATTTTAATACAAACTAACTGTGTTGTTAACTGCATCTCTCTCTTTAGACAGTGTTTCCTTGTTCACGTGTTGCTGGTGAGAAGGTATCCACAGAATCAAAATCTGAATCACATTTATTATCACTGACATATGCCGTGAAATTTGCTGTATTGTGGCAGCAGTTAGTGCAAGGGATAAAACATACTATAGGTTACTAAATTTACATGATATATACACACATTTTATTTACTATATATAATCATATATATATAGTAGTATCATAAATTATATATAACATTAGATAAGTAGTGTAAAAGGGGGCTGGCATCAGCACTGGACTCCAAGGCCAATGGTCCTGGGTTCAAACCCAACCTGGGCAGCAGCAGCATCTGCGTGGAAGAAAGGCCTGGTCGTCTACTTGCCACGAAAACCCCGTGGACCCTATGAGGTCACGAAGAACTGGACTTGACTTAACATCTGAGTGTAAAAGGAGAGCAAAATAGCGAGGTAGTGTTCATAGGTTCATTGTCAGTTCAGAAATCTGATGGCAGAGGGAAACAGCTGTTGATGAAATGTTATGTTTGTTTTCAGGCTCCTGTACCACCTCCTTAGTAACAATGAGAGGGGGGCATGTCCTGGATGGTGAGGGTCCTTCAGGATTGGGTGGCCCAGCACCAAGGATTTAGACCCAGCGATGATGAAGGACTGGTGAAATATTTCCAGCTCAGGACACTGTGTGGCACTGTGATGATGTTCTGAATCTGAATCATCATCACTAACGTACATCGTGAAATTTGTTTGTTATGCAGCAGCAGTGCATAATGATTATAAATTACAATAAGGAATTCCCACCATGAATATATATTTAAAATTAAATAAGTTGTGCAAAAAGAGAGCAAATAAAGAAAACAAATAGTGAGGTGGGTAGTATACGTGTGTTCATTGTCCATTCAGAAATCTGCTGGCGGAGGGGAGGAAGCTGTTCCTGAAACATTGAGTGTGGGTCTTCAGGCTCCTGTACCATCTTCTTGATGGTGGCAATGAGAAGGAGCATGACCTGGGCGACGGGGTCCTTACTGACTGATTCTGCCGTTTTGAGATGTCCTTGATGCTGGGAGACTAGTGCCCATGTTGAAGCTTGTCCTGCCTGCAGGACCCAGTTCATGTCACCGCTGTTCAATCAGTGGTTGCAAGGTTCGGTTACCCAAGGATTGGAGGGAGAGTGGGTGAGGCTGGCCAATCTGCTGCTCTGATTGCTCTCTGCTATCTTCCCCTGACAGCTGCTATCTCTTTGACAGGAGGTGTAAAGTGTTTGGTGATAACCTTGAGGTTGTCTCTTTGACAAGCTGCTGATCTGTGGTTTTGACCATGAATTTGACAACAATAACATTACTGGTAACTCTTCTGCACTCTTATGTAAAACGACAACGGAATTTCACTGACCCTGGGGCATTGCTGACGGTGATTTGGTAAAAAGAGGAAACGTTTTGTCAGTATCTCTCGATCTCGAGAATCTGCTTCCTGTACACAGGGAACCTTGAGCTGGCACACACTGCATAACGAGACGAGGTTACATCGAATTATGCAACAGGGCCGTCTTTAAACATGCATTGTTCACATTTATAATCAAAGAACATAAGTCGCCATATACAATCCTGAGATTCATTTTGTTGCAGGCATTCACAGTAAATAAAGACACAAAATAATAATAATAAATAATTAAACAATAAATATCAAGAACTTGAAATGAAGAGTCCTTGAAAGTGAGTTTTCAGTGGGTCATGTTCTGCGTTGGGGTGAGTGAAGTTGTGTGAAGTTCAGGAGCCAGATGGTTGAGGGACAATGACTGTTCCTGAACCTGGTGGTGTGGGACCTGAGGCTCCTGTACCTCTTCCTGATAGAGCAGTGAGAAGAGAGCATAGCCTGGGTGGTGTGGTCACTGTTAATAGATGCTGCATTCTATGTAGATGTGCTCAATGGTGGGAGGGTTTAACCCATGATGGATTGGGCAGTGTCCAATACTTTTTGCAGGATTTCCCATTCAAGTGCATTGGTGTTTCCATACCAGATCGTGATGCAATACTGTCCACACACAGGCTGTTCCGACATCTTTTGTCCTGCGTGTAGATGCCAGTTATGGCTCAGTGGGCCATAGTCATGTTGAAAAGCTAGACGGCTGAGGTCTCAAGCCCAACATCACAGCTTTCATATCTATATCTTGCCTAAATATCAGTGTGGCGCTGAAGGAGCACCACACTGTGGGAGGGGCAGTACTGAGGGAGCGTGACATGGTGGGTGCAGAGTTGTTTGTGGAGAGGCTTCTCAAGGTCCGATCACCAGAAATGTTGAAAATGCTGATGGGGTGAGTCCACCGTCAGACTGAACCAAAGTTAAATGTGGAACAAAAATAACATGAACATATCTGGGATGATCAGCACACACGGCTTTGACTGGAATCACTGGCAGACGTTTCCGTTGATTGTCTCCCAATCCCCCTGTCCAGAGTCACAGAATGATACAACAAAGGCCCATCAGCCCAGCGTGTCATTGCTGACCACGGAAGCTTCAATTGGAAACAGATGTTCTCAGGGAAAAGTACGGAAGAAATGTGGCAAATGTTCAGGGGATATTTGTGTGAAGTTCTGCATAGGTACATTCCAATGAGACAGGGAAGTTATGGTGGGGTACAGGAACCCTGGTGTACAAAGGCTGTAATAAATCTAGTCAAGAAGAAAAGAAAAGCTTACAAAAGGTTCAGAGAGCTAGGTAATGTTAGAGATCTAGAATATTATAAGGCTAACAGGAAGGAGCTTAAGAAGAAATTAGGAGAGCCAGAAGGGGCCATGAGAAGGCCTTGGCAGGCAGGATTAAGGAAAACCCCAAGGCATTCTACAAGTATGTAAAGAGCAAGAGGATAAGACGTGAAAGAATAGGATCTATCAAGTGTGACAGTGGAAAGTGTGTATAGAACCAGAGGAAATAGCAGAGGTAATTAATGAATACTTTACTTCAGTATTCACTATGGAAAAGGATCTTGGTGATTGTAGGGATGACTTGCAGCAGACTGAAAAGCTTGAGCATGTAGATATTAAAAAAGAGGATGTGCTGGAGCTTTTGGAAAGCATCAAGTTAGATAAGTCACCGGGACTAGACAAAATGTACCCCAGGGAGGTGAGGGAGGAGATTGTTGAGCCTCTGGTGATGATCTTTCCATCATCAATGGGGACGGGAGAGGTTCCAGAGGATTGGAGGGTTGTGGATTTTGTTCCTTTATTCAAGAAAGGGAGTAGAGATAGCCAAGGAAATTACAGACCAGTGAGTCTTACTTCAGTGGTTGGTAAGTTGATGGAGAAGATCCTGAGAGGCAGGATTTATGAACATTTGGAGAGGAGTAATATGATTAGGAATAGTCAGCATGGCTTTGTCAAGGGCAGGTCGTGCCTTACGAGCCTGATTGAATTTTTTGAGGATGTGACTAGACACATTGATGAAGGAAAAGCAGTAGATGTAGTGTATATGGACTTTAGCAAGGCATTTGATAAGGTACCCCATGCAAGGCTTATTGAGAAAGTAAAGAAGCATGCGATCCAAGGGGAAATTGCTTTGTGGATCCACAACTGGCTTGCCCACAGAAGGCAAAGAGTGGTTGTAGATGGGTCATATTCTGCATGGAGGTCGGTGACCAGTGGTGTGCCTCAGGGATCTGTTCTGGGGCCTTTACTCTTCGTAATTTTTATAAATGACCTGGATGAGGAAGTGGAGGGATGGGTTTGCAAGTTTGCTGATGACACAAAGGTTGGAGGTGTTGTGGATAGTGTGGAGGGCTGTCAGAGTTTACAGCGGGACATTGTTAAGATGCAAAACTGGGCTGAGAAGTGACAGATGGAGTTCAACTCAGATAAGTGTGAAGTGGTTCATTTTGGTAGGTCAAATATAATGGCAGAATATAGTATTAATGGTAAGACTCTTGGCAGTGTGGAGGATCAGAGAGATCTTGGGGTCCAAGTCCATAGAACACTCAAAGCAGCTGCGCAGGTTGACTCAGTGGTTAAGAAGGTGTACGGTGTATTGGCGTTCATCAATCATAGAATGATTGCAGCTATATAGGACCCTGGTCAGACCCCACTTGGAGTACAGTGCTCAGTTCTGGTCGCTTCACTACAGGAAGGATGTGGAAGCCATAGAAAGAGTGCAGAGGAGATTTACAATGATGTTGCCTGGATTGGGGAGTATGCCTTATGAGAATAGGTTGAGTGAACTCGGCCTTTTCTCCTTGGAGTGACGGAGGATGAGAGGTGACCTGATAGAGGTGTATAAGATGATGAGAGGCATTGAACTTGTGGATAGTCAGAGGCTTTTTCCCAGGGCTGAAGTGGTTGCCACAAGAGGACACAGGTTTAAGGTGCTGGGGAGTAGGTACAGAGGAGATGTCAGGGGTAAGTTTTTTACTCAGAGAGTGGTGAGTGCATGGAATGGGCTGCTGGCAATGGTGGTGGAGGCGGATACGATAGGGTCTTTTAAGTGACTTTTGGATAGGTACGTGGAGCTTAGAAAAATAGAGGGCTATGGGTGAGCCTAGTCATTTCTAAGGTAGGGATATGTTTGGCACAACTTTGTGGGCCAAAGTGCCTGTATTGTGCTGTAGGTTTTCTATGTTTCCATGGTGCCCAGGCTGTTAGTCCTAATTTCCTTCATTTGGCACATCTCCTGCCCCACTCCATCACGTGTGTATCTATCAATTGTATCTGCCTCAACCACTTCCTCTGGCAGCTCGTTCCATATACTGACCAGCTTTGTGAAAAATTGCCCCTCAGGATCTTTTTAAATCTTTTCCTTCTCACCTGAAATCCTTGCGCCTAGTTTTGAACTCCCCTACCTTCAGGAAAAAACTGTACCTTAATTATGCCTCTCATAGCTTTAAATGTCACTTCATTCTACTACATTGTTGGGGGATCTATAATATAGCCTCACTTGAGTGACACTCCCCTCTTTTTCTAAGTTCTAGCCATGCAGTCTCACTGGATGATATCATTCTACTTGATAAAGGAGAACATGACGGCAGTTATCCCTAATTATCATCAACCCCAAATTTCCTCTGAGCAAAGTTGCTTAACTCCTGAACCCCGGCTGGTGATTTCACTCCAGCACCCTGACCTTTAAACCTCCCCTGAGTGAGATATAAAGTCCCCATGTGACATCACCATGACCCAGATCGGGTGAGTAAGATCCCGTCCTGAACTCCCCTTGAGGGACGATAGCTCACATTCTCAACTGCTGAGGGCAGATTCAGATTTATATTTATGTCATTTACTTTGAAACATACAGTGAAATGTGTCTTTTACATTACACACAAGTATTGCCACAAACACTGTTGTCAACATAGCAGCAAAAGACCATTTAGAATTAGAGCATTTGGCCCAGCAGCTATCTCTCATTCAGCAGAATGAGACAAGTAGCCACAACAGCAAAACAAGCCCTTTTCCACACACCCAGGACATGGGACCGCTAAAGTCCACTCCCTGGCCCGGACTTGCAGGCATCAGGTTTCCGATTTCCAGACGTCAGGACTGTCCAACCAGCATTGGTGAATAGAGAGATCACCTGTTGTAGTTCAAAGTACAAACGTACATTTATTTACTCTCAAAGTTTGTATTTGTCCCCTTACAGGCAACGACAAAAAAAAGCAAAATAACCCATAAAAAAGACTGTCTAATACCCAAAGTGGGGGGGGGGGGGGGGGGAGGGGAGAGAGGGAGGGAGGGAGAGAGAGAGAGAACGAGAGAGAACACAATAAAAGTCAGTGAATTGCATTCAGAACAAAAGTGAGTCCATAGACAAGAAGCCCAGAGCAGGCCACAGTCACAGTTCAGAGCGGAAGCAGAGCGGCGCACAGAACTGGCCCGAGCACAACTCACAAAACGGCTGCATTGATATGCCATGAGTCTGGACATTGGAGCCACATTCCAGCTTGTACCCAATCATTCCACATCGACCAGGTGCTTAGATCAATCAAACCCTACTCTCGGTTCAGTTAGGAGGCCCGGAATCTGTGTCTCCTCCGCTTGTCCCAACTTCAGCTTGACCTCACCTCCACTTTGCCTTGCACCCGCACACTTGAACCTTCAACCCAGCCTCGCCTTTGTTTGCAGTGATCATTCACCATAAATTTTTACCAGAAAAAGTGTTATTCATAAAGTATTTAGTTGCATTCTTTGTTTTGGTTGCCACTGATAAGTAGTCACTGGCCTTCACCAGCGCCATCTTAAAGCAGTTAATTCTTTGGAAGATTAATCTTGTCCAGGATACCATGGCATCTCTCTAACTATTCTTCAGATCGTGGAGTTGGAATCATTTCAGCCCAGCTGTTAGGGCCCAAAAGTATGTTACCTTAGTGGTTACACTAACTGGATTAGAGTCCATTGACCTGGACCATTGCTACAGGTGTAGCTTCAAATCCCATCAAATTAAGTCTGCACTAAAACACTAGCCTGAGTAAAGGTGACAGAAAATTGGCGTCCCTGATGTAAATTTTTAACCTGAACTGTAAACTATTTCACTTTCCACAGATATTGCCTAACCTGTTTCCTGTCTAACCTGTCTAAGCTCCCACCTATGGCCTTCTTTCAGCCACGACTCAGTGATGCTCACGTCATACCAACCATCTGTAATTGAGCCATGAGTTCATACACCTTATTCCAAATGCTATGCATATTTAAATACAACCGCTTCAGTCCTGTGTTCTTTGCCCTTTTGAATTTTGCCTCTGTGGTGCAATTTAACTCTTTGCTCTGTCTGCATTTGACCCAACCATTGGCTTGTCCTTCCTTACATTCAAGTGACACCCATCATCTGTTGGCTCATCCTCATCTCTAACATCCTGGTTCCCATCCCCCTGCGACATTAGTTTAAACTGCTCCCAATAGGTCTAGTAAATCTGCACACTAGAATATTAGTCCCCCTCAGATTCAAGTGCAACCCGTACCTTCTGTACAGGTCCCGCTTGCCCCAGAAGAGGTCCCAATTATCCAGAAATCTGAATCCCTGCCCCCTGCTCCAATTCTTCAGCCACTCATTTATCTACCACGTCATTCTATTCCTATTCTCACTGTTCTGTGGCACAGGCAGCAACCCCGAGATTACTGCTCGAGGTCCTGCTTCTCAGCTTCCTTCCTTACTCCCTGTATTCCACTTTCAGGACCTCCTCCCTTTTCCTTGCTATGTCGTTGGTACCAATATGTACCACAACTTCCGGCTACCCACCCTCCCATTTCAGGATATTGTGGACCCTTTCAGAAACATTGTGGACCCTCGCACCTGGGAGGCAAACTACCATCTGTGTTTCCTTTTTGTGTCCACAGAATCTCCTATCTGTCCCCTGACTACAGAGTCCCTATTACTGCTGAAAAATCTTCAGTTCCCTAACCCTTCTGAGCCACGGGGCCAGACTCAGTGCCAGAGGCACGGCCACTGTTGCTTCCTCCAGGTAGGCCGTCCCCCCCAACAGTACTCAAAAATGCAGAACTCATTGTTGAGGGGGACGGCTACAGGAATGCTCTCCACTATCTGACATTCCCCCTTCCCTCTCCTGACAGGTACCCATTTATCTGTCTCCCTATAGCTCCTGTCGACCACTGCTTCACTTTCCCAAACAAGCCGAAGTTCATCGAGCTGCAGCTCCAGTTCACTAACCCGGTCCCTTAGGAGCTGCATCTCGATGCACCCAGTGCAGATATGGCCAACGGGGAGGCTGGGAGTCTCCTGGAAATCCCACATCTGACACCCAGAACAGAACACTGGCTCTGCAGACATACCCCCTACTCTCTCAGGAGTTAAATCAGAAATAAGGAATGAACTTACCTACTTACCTTACCTCCAACTGTTCTCGCCAAAGCCCTACCACTCTGACTCAGACCAGTCTAACAATAACCGCTTCCACAAAGACTGCTCCACTAGATGATACTGCTCTTTTATGGAGACTGTGTTTTTAAAGCTCTTCCCCGGACTTGCGTGGGAATGCTTCTACTGTATCTGTGCCATACTCCAATCAAAGAGTCCCATTGAAAAACTTCCTGCTTTTTAAAGCTCTTCTCAATTATCCAGGGATTACAATTCTCTGTAACACACACTGATCTGCGATCCTCCACCATATACACAGGGGATATTATTCTCGATTATTCAGGGATTACAATTCTCTGTATCACACACTGATCTGCGATCCTCCACCATATACACAGGGGATATTAATCTAGATTATCCAGGGATTACGATTCTCTGTAACACACACTGATCAGCGATCCTCCACCATATACACAGGGGATATTAATCTAGATTATCCAGGGATTACGATTCTCTGTAACACACACTGATCTGCGATCCTCCACCATATACACGGGATATTATTCTCGATTATCCAGGGATTACAATTCTCTGTAACACACACTGATCTGCGATCCTCCACCATATACACAGGGGATATTAATCTAGATTATCCAGGGATTACAATTCTCTGTATCACACACTGATCTGCGATCCTCCACCATATACACAGGGGATATTAATCTAGATTATCCAGGGATTACGATTCTCTGTAACACACACTGATCTGCGATCCTCCACCATATACACAGGGGATATTAATCTAGATTATCCAGGGATTACGATTCTCTGTAACACACACTGATCTGCGATCCTCCACCATATACACAGGGGATATTATTCTCGATTATCCAGGGATTACAATTCTCTGTATCACACACTGATATGCGATCCTCCACCATATACACAGAGGATATTATTCTCGATTATCCAGGGATTACAATTCTCTGTAACACACACTGATTAGCGATCCTCCACCACATACACAGGGGATATTATTCTCGATTATCCAGGGATTACAATTCTCTGTATCACACACTGATCTGCGATCCTCCACCACATACACAGGGGATATTATTCTCGATTATCCAGGGATTACAATTCTCTGTAACACACACTCATCTGCGATCCTCCACCATATACACAGGGGATATTATTCTCCATTATCCAGGGATTACGATTCTCTGTAACACACACTGATCTGCGATCCTCCACCACATACACAGGGGATATTATTCTCCATTATCCAGGGATTACGATTCTCTGTAACACACACTGATCTGCGATCCTCCACCACATACACAGGGGATATTATTCTCGATTATCCAGGGATTACGATTCTCTGTAACACACACTGATCTGCGATCCTCCACCATATACACAGGGGATATTATTCTCGATTATCCAGGGATTACAATTCTCTGTATCACACACTGATCTGCGATCCTCCACCACATACACAGGGGATATTATTCTCCATTATCCAGGGATTACGATTCTCTGTAACACACACTGATCTGCGATCCTCCACCATATACACAGGGGATATTATTCTCGATTATCCAGGGATTACGATTCTCTGTAACACACACTGATCTGCGATGTTCTACCATATACACAGGGGATATTATTCTCGATTATCCAGGGATTACGATTCTCTGTAACACACACTGATCTGCGATCCTCCACCATATACACAGGGGATATTATTCTCGATTATCCAGGGATTACGATTCTCTGTAACACACACTGATCTGCGATCCTCCACCATATACACAGGGGATATTATTCTCGATTATCCAGGGATTACGATTCTCTGTAACACACACTGATCTGCGATCCTCCACCATATACACAGGGGATATTATTCTCGATTATCCAGGGATTACGATTCTCTGTAACACACACTGATCTGCGATCCTCCACCATATACACAGGGGATATTATTCTCGATTATCCAGGGATTGCAATTCTCTGTAATACACACTGATCTGCGATCCTCCACCATATACACAGGGGATATTATTCTCGATTATCCAGGGATTGCAATTCTCTGTAATACACACTGATCTGCGATCCTCCACCATATACACAGGGGATATTATTCTCGATTATCCAGGGATTGCAATTCTCTGTAATACACACTGATCTGCGATCCTCCACCATATACACAGCAGCCTTTATGCCCCATTACCTAGACAGCCACTGGTTTTCTTTGTTAAACACAGGAGCTGCTTCTCTCCATAATATATGTGGTTATTCTCTCAAATGGGCAAAAAGAGGGGGCTGTTTTCTCACGGAAATGTATTGATTTTCCTAACACAGATACGTAGGTGTTGTTATTCTCCATAACATACAGAATACAAGGAATTTATTCTCCAATACACACGCGAGCCATTCTTCACAGAATAGGCTCATACAGTTCTACAATATACAGTGACTGTAACATGGACAGAAACTCTCATTCTTGCCTGTACACTGAGGCTAGCGTTATCCCTGATATACACAGGAGCTGTTAGTATGCACACAAACACTGTCCTATTATACACAGAGGCTGCTGTTCTGCACGATAGATTCATGATTCATCATGTGTACATTGAAACTCACCCTTGGATTCACTGGGGGCAGCCTGCAAGTGTAGCCACACATTCCAGCACCAATACATGGGGATTGTCATTCTCCCAAGTAGGCTCGGGCTCTGCTATCCTCCGGGGTATTATTTTCTAATATAGGGTTTTTTATTCCATGGATATATCTGTTCCATAGAACAGGATCTGTCATTCTAGATAATATGTACAAAGGCTACTAATTTCCATAAAATATACGTGGGCTGTGATTGCTTGTGATATATATCCGGGGCCCTAATGTAGGCAGCAATGATATTCTTCACAACATGTACAGGGGCTGGGCTGTAATTTTACATTACACACACAGGACCTGTAATTTTACACACACAGGAACTGCAGTTCTCTTCAGCATCCATAGAGGCTGCCATTCTCCATGGTACGCCCAAGGGACGTGCAGTAGCTGACAGTTCTCTTTCGTATATGCAGGAGATATTGTTTTCTATCACACATAGGGGCTATTAGTGGTGGACACAGCCCAGTCCAACACAGGAACAGCCCTCTCACCATTGAGCAAATCAACAAGGAGTACAGTCACAGAAAAGTAGCATCCATCATTAAAGACCCCCACCACCCAGGCCATGCTCTCTTTTCGCTGCTACCATCAGGAAGGAGGTACAGGAGCCTTAAGTTCCACACCACCAGGTTCATGAACAGTTACTACCCTACAACTATCAGACTCCTAAACTGGCTTGGATAACTTCAGTCACCTCAATACTGAACTAACAGACTCACTTTCAAGGTCTCTACAACTCATGTTCTCAGTATTATTTATTAATTATTATTTGCAGAGTTTGTCTTTTGCACATTGGTTGTTCATCAGTCTTTGTGCGTGGTTTTTCATTTATCTGTTGTGTTTTGTTGTTCTACTGTGAATGTTTACAAGGAAATGAATCCCAGGGTAGAAATTGGAACCTATACGGAACAATACAAAACATGTATTGTAATCTATATGTGTTGTGATAATAAATTTACTTTCGCATAAAGAGAGGCCATGATTTTAAGCAACATTCATAAGGACTGTTATTTTCCATAAAATAGGCAAGCTGCTTTTCCCCATAATCTGCACAAAAGTTGCTGTACTCTGTAACATATCATTAGGATCAGCTTCATTCTCCATAACAGTTTACCTCGATGGATGAGGCCCCATCTTCCAGGACGTGCCCTCTTCCCATTGCTACAATTCAACATTTCAGGAACAGCTTCTTCTCTCTGCCATCAGATTTCTGAATGGACATTGAACCCATGAACACTACCTCACTATTCTTTTCCTCTTGCTTTGCACTACTTATCTAATACAAATATCAAGCATGTGCTGACGTTGGAGAAGGGTCAAAGGAGGTACACGAAAATGATTCCAGTTTTGAAAGGGTTATCATATGAGTAGCATTTGATGGCTCTGGGTCTGTACTCACTGGGGTTTAGAAGAATAAGGGAGTCTCATTAAAACCGACTGAATGTTGAAAGGCCTAGATAGAGTGGACGTGGAGAGGAGGATTCCTATTGAGGGGAAGTCAAGGACCAAAGGGCACAGGTCAGAGGTTCATCCATTTAGAACGGAGGTAAGGAAGAATTTCTTTAGCCAGAGGGTAGTGAATCTGTGGAATTCATACCACTGATGGCTGTGGAGGTCAAGCCATTGGGCAGAGGTTGACAGGCGCTTCATTAGTCAGGGAGGGAAAGGTTATGGGAAGGTGGCAGAATGGGTTTGACAGAGAAATGGATCAGCCATGATAGAGTGGCAGGGCAGACTCGATGGGTTTAATGGTCTAATTCTGCTCCTATGCCTTATGGCCGTGTCTATCTATATATATATACACCACAGAACAACAAATTTCAGAGCATAGGCCAGTGGTATTAAACCTGTACTGTGGTGTGTTGGTGACAGTGTAACATGCAATAAAAAAACAACATTCAAGAATTATGAAGAATAATATAACAAACAGGGTTAGAAGTTAAGGTTCAGATTTGGAATACAATGCAGATATATAAATATCTATAAGTAGATGTAGTTGCTCTACAGAGATATATAGATGAAGATTAGCTTTATTTGTCATATGCACATTAGAACATCGAAACACACTGCGAAATGCATCATTTGTGTCTGAGGATGTGCTGGGAACAGTCCACAGGTGTCACCGTGCTTCCAACGCCATCATAGCACTTCCACAACCTACGAACCTTAACCGATATGTCTTTGGAATGTGGGACGAAACTGGAGCACCCAGAGGAAACTCGCCCGGTCACGGGGAGACCAAAGTTGAAAATCCAAAGTAAAATTTATTATCAGAGTACATACATGTCACCACATACAACCTGGAGATTCTTTTACTGGGGCTTAAGCATTGCATACACTAGACTCAAAAACAGTTACTTCAGGCTGATCAACACGTCTGCCCATTATCCGACTCCCCCCCCCCCCACCATCACCCAGTCTCACTTCATGTACAGAGACACAATCAGTCTGTGTGCATGTACATTGTGCTTTATAGAGTAGCTTTTCTGTTTGTTTTTTTTTGCTTATTTATTGCGTTTGTCCACGGCAGTGCTAGTGCATGACCATCGGATTGCTGTGGGCTTGTTTTTGTCAACACCATCAACCTACAGGACATGACACTCAGGGACTTGAACTATCTATTTTTTGTGACCAGATGGCTTGCTGTTATTGTACATGTGGCTTGTTCTGTGTAGGAGTGTTGGGACTGTGACTTGCACCTTGACCTGGAGTAACGCTGTTTTGTTTGGCTGTATTTATGGGCATCCATGTATGGTTGAATGACAACTGAACTTGAACTTTCAATAACACACACAAAATGCTGGAGGAACTCAGCAGGCCAGGCAGCATCTATGGAAAAGAGTGTAGTTGACATTTCGGGCCGAGACCCTTCAGCAGTCCTGATGGGTCCTGAAGGGTTTCCATACCAGGCTGTGATGCAACCAGTCAGACTACGACTCACAATACAGCTACAGAAATTTGCCAGTTTTAGATGACTTGCCAAATCTGTGCAAACATCAGAGTGAGATGAGATGTCTTGGCCTCCACAGCCATCTGAGGCAATGAATTCTACAGATTCACCACCCTCTGGCTAAAGAAATTCCTCCTCATCTCTGTTCCTTGTATTCTGAAGCTGTGCCCCCTGTTCCTAGACTCTCCCACTATTGGAAATATCCTCTTCACATTCATTCTATCTAGGCCTTTCAATATTCGTTAGGTTTCAATAAGATATCAACCTCTCCCCCCCATTCTTCTAAACTCCAGTGAGTACAGGCCCAGAGCCATCAAATTCTCCTCATACGTTAAACCTCTCATTCCTGGCATTATTCTTGTAACTCTCCCCTGGACCTCCTCCAATGGCAAAGGGGCCTAAAGCTGCTCACAATACTGCAAGTGCAGTCTGACCATACCTTATAAAGCCTCAGCATTACATCCTTGCTTTTGTAATCTAGTCTTCTGGAAATAAATTCCAACTTTGCATTTGCCTTCCTTACTACTGACTCAACTAGCAACTTAACCTTTAGGGAATCCTGCAAGTCCCTTTACACTTCTAATTTCTGAATTCACTCTCCATTTAGAAAATAGCTCACACCTCTATTGTCACATCTCCATACAATTGTTGGGATTAAGGTCCATCTGACAACGCTTCTCCCAACCTTCCATCTGCTGTGGCATTTGACAACCTACAGCACCACCTACTTATCCCAGGGTGGAAATGTCTACTACAAAGAGGCATAATTTTAAGGTGATTGGAAGAAAATATAGAGGGATGTCAGAGGTAGGTTATTTCCACAGAGAGTGGTGGGTGTGTGGAACATGCTATCAGGGGTGGAGACAAATATATTTGGAACACTTAACACTTAAACTGGCACATGGATGAAAGGAAAATGGAGGGATATGTGGGAGGGAAGGGTTAGATTGATGGTGGAGTAGGTTAAATGATTGGCACAAGTATTGTGGGTTGAAGGGCTTGTACTGTATCGTTCTATGTCAATGTACTTAGTGCTTTATCTATGTCAAGAATACACAGTAGATCTAGACAGCTGAGGCCACAGTATAGATTCAGTACCCAACCAGAATGAAACTCAGAGGAGCTGTCCCAGGATGGTATTCAGTGGAACTGTAACCCAGTGAAAGTGTGTGAGTGGTAATCTGTGTGGAACTAGGTGTGTACCCCTCTGTGTGGAACCCTGTACCCCAGAGAGCAACAAGGTGTTTGAACTGTACCCTGTGAGCACATGGAGAGCCAGTTTGTGCTGAACTGTTCTCCAGTGAGAGCCAGTGTATGAAGAACTCTCAGCAGTCCACATCAGCAGTGGAATCAAGTTCCCTGTGGTCAACATCCCTGACGATTTATCCTGGGCCCACCGTACCGATGCAGTTACAAAGAGGGCCTGAAAGTGGCTGTATTTCATGAAGGGTTTGAGGAGACTTGGTATGTCAGTAAGGACACTTGCACATTTCTATAGTGGAGTTTTGCAACATGGAATACCCACGGCAATACTCAGATCCTGTTGTCTTTAAACTGATGGTCAAATTCTCTAATTGCTACTTGGATAAATAAATACACATACCACCGGGCTCAAGACAGCTTCTTGCCCACCGCTATCAGGCTCTGCAACTGACCGCTTGTACAGTAAGATGGAATCTTCACCTCACAATCTACATCATCATCATCTTGCACCTCAGCATCTGCCTGACGGCACTTTCTCTGTCGACTTTACTTTTCTCCTCCTCAACCCACTGTATAATGATCTGACTGTATGAACAGTATGCAATGCAAGCTAGGTACTGAATCTACATGTGACAATATGTACAATACAATATTGTACATGTGACATTAATAAACCAATATCAACAACAGCACTCTAGACCTCTCTCCACAGTGACTCCCCTGACTGCTGAAGCCCGAATTACTGAACTACAATCCAGTCCCAGCCAGTCCATGGCCAGCCATGCACCACCCTGACTAGAGATAACCATGACTGATGAGTCATGTCTCCTAAAGTGATGTCTGCAGATTCCTCAGAATTTGCCTCTGGCGCAAAGTATAGAGGAGGCTTGACCCAAAAGTAGAGCAGTGGAGACTATTTAGTGGTGAGTGTTCGCTGTAATAATCAATTGCAAAATAACAAGCCACAGGGGGCCACAAAACAGAGAACAGATAATAAGCACAAGGGAACAAGGTAGAAGGTTAGAGGCAAGTGGTTGATGCTGTGTGGTTCGTGTGAGTGAACAAGGACTGTGACGAGAGATGGTTGACACTGGCTGGTTCGTGTGAGTAAACAAGGACTGTGACGAGAGCTGGTTGACGCTGGCTGGTTCGTGTGAGTGAACAAGGACTGGGTGAAAGCTGGTTGACGCTGGCTGGTTCGTGTGAGTGAACAAGGACTGTGACGAGAGCTGGTTGATGCTGGCTGGTTCGTGTGAGTGAACAAGGACTGTGACGAGAGCTGGTTGATGCTGGCTGGTTTGTATGAGTGAACAAGGACTGTGACGAGAGCTGGTTGACGCTGGCTGGTTTGTATGAGTGAACAAGGACTGTGATGACAGCTGGTTGACGCTGGCTGGTTTGTATGAGTGAACAAGGACTGTGACGAGAGCTGGTTGATGCTGGCTGGTTCGTGTGAGTGAACAAGGACTGTGACGAGAGCTGGTTGACGCTGGCTGGTTCATGTGAGTGAACAAGGACTGTGATGAGAGCTGGTTGATGCTGGCTGGTTTGTATGAGTGAACAAGAACTGTGACGAGAGCTGGTTGACGCTGGCTGGTTTGTATGAGTGAACAAGGACTGTGACGAGAGCTGGTTGATGCTGGCTGGTTCGTGTGAGTGAACAAGGACTGTGACGAGAGCTGGTTGACGCTGGCTGGTTCATGTGAGTGAACAAGGACTGTGATGAGAGCTGGTTGATGCTGGCTGGTTTGTATGAGTGAACAAGAACTGTGACGAGAGCTGGTTGACGCTGGCTGGTTTGTATGAGTGAACAAGGACTGTGACGAGAGCTGGTTGACGCTGGCTGGTTCGTGTGAGTGAACAAGGACTGTGACGAGAGCTGGTTGATGCTGGCTGGTTCGTGTGAGTGAACAAGGACTGTGACGAGAGCTGGTTGACGCTGGCTGGTTCGTGTGAGTGAACAAGGACTGTGACGAGAGCTGGTTGATGCTGGCTGGTTCGTGTGAGTGAACAAGGACTGTGACGAGAGCTGGTTGACGCTGGCTGGTTCGTGTGAGTGAACAAGGACTGTGACGAGAGCTGGTTGATGCTGGCTGGTTCGTGTGAGTGAACAAGGACTGGGTGAAAGCTGGTTGACGCTGGCTGGTTTGTATGAGTGAACAAGGACTGGGTGAAAGCTGGTTGACGCTGGCTGGTTTGTGTGAGTGAACAAGGACTGGGTGAAAGCTGGTTGACGCTGGCTGGTTCGTGTGAGTGAACAAGGTCTGTGACGAGAGCTGGTTGACACTGGCTGGTTCGTGTGAGTGAACAAGGACTGGGTGAAAGCTGGTTGACACTGGCTGGTTCGTGTGAGTGAACAAGGACTGTGACGAGAGCTGGTTGACGCTGGCTGGTTTGTGTGAGTGAACAAGGACTGTGACGAGAGCTGGTTGATGCTGGCTGGTTCGTGTGAGTGAACAAGGACTGTGACGAGAGCTGGTTGACACTGGCTGGTTTGTATGAGTGAACAAGGACTGTGATGAGAGCTGGTTGACGCTGGCTGGTTCGTGTGAGTGAACAAGAAATATGACGAGAGCTGGTTGACGCTGGCTGGTTTGTATGAGTGAACAAGGACTGTGACGAGAGCTGGTTGACGCTGGCTGGTTCGTGTGAGTGAACAAGGACTGTGACGAGAGCTGGTTGATGCTGGCTGGTTCGTGTGAGTGAACAAGGACTGTGACGAGAGCTGGTTGATGCTGGCTGGTTTGTATGAGTGAACAAGGACTGTGACGAGAGCTGGTTGACGCTGGCTGGTATGTATGAGTGAACAAGGACTGGGTGAAAGCTGGTTGATGCTGGCTGGTTCGTGTGAGTGAACAAGGACTGTGACGAGAGCTGGTTGACGCTGGCTGGTTCGTGTGAGTGAACAAGAACTGTGACGAGAGCTGGTTGACGCTGGCTGGTTTGTATGAGTGAACAAGGACTGTGACGAGAGCTGGTTGACGCTGGCTGGTTCATGTGAGTGAACAAGGACTGGGTGAAAGCTGGTTGACGCTGGCTGGTTTGTATGAGTGAACAAGGTCTGTGACGAGAGCTGGTTGACGCTGGCTGGTTCATGTGAGTGAACAAGGACTGTGACGAGAGCTGGTTGATGCTGGCTGGTTCGTGTGAGTGAACAAGGACTGTGACGAGAGCTGGTTGACGCTGGCTGGTTTGTATGAGTGAACAAGGACTGTGACGAGAGCTGGTTGACGCTGGCTGGTTCGTGTGAGTGAACAAGGACTGTGACGAGAGCTGGTTGACGCTGGCTGGTTTCTGTGAGTGAACAAGGACTGGTTGAAAGCTGGTTGATGCTGGCTGGTTCGTGTGAGTGAACAAGGACTGTGACGAGAGCTGGTTGATGCTGGCTGGTTCGTGTGAGTGAACAAGGACTGTGACGAGAGCTGGTTGACGCTGGCTGGTATGTATGAGTGAACAAGGACTGGGTGAAAGCTGGTTGATGCTGGCTGGTTCGTGTGAGTGAACAAGGACTGTGACGAGAGCTGGTTGATGCTGGCTGGTTCGTGTGAGTGAACAAGGACTGTGACGAGAGCTGGTTGATGCTGGCTGGTTCGTGTGAGTGAACAAGGACTGTGACGAGAGCTGGTTGATGCTGGCTGGTTCGTGTGAGTGAACAAGGACTGTGACGAGAGCTGGTTGATGCTGGCTGGTTCGTGTGAGTGAACAAGGACTGTGACGAGAGCTGGTTGATGCTGGCTGGTTCGTGTGAGTGAACAAGGACTGTGACGAGAGCTGGTTGATGCTGGCTGGTTTGTATGAGTGAACAAGGACTGTGACGAGAGCTGGTTGACGCTGGCTGGTATGTATGAGTGAACAAGGACTGGGTGAAAGCTGGTTGACGCTGGCTGGTTCGTGTCAGTGAACAAGAAATATGACGAGAGCTGGTTGACGCTGGCTGGTTCGTGTGAGTGAACAAGAACTGTGACGAGAGCTGGTTGACGCTGGCTGGTTTGTATGAGTGAACAAGGACTGTGACGAGAGCTGGTTGACGCTGGCTGGTTCATGTGAGTGAACAAGGACTGGGTGAAAGCTGGTTGACGCTGGCTGGTTTGTATGAGTGAACAAGGACTGTGACGAGAGCTGGTTGACGCTGGCTGGTTCATGTGAGTGAACAAGGACTGGGTGAAAGCTGGTTGACGCTGGCTGGTTCGTGTGAGTGAACAAGAACTGTGACGAGAGCTGGTTGACGCTGGCTGGTTTGTATGAGTGAACAAGGACTATGACGAGAGCTGGTTGACGCTGGCTGGTTCATGTGAGTGAACAAGGACTGTGACGAGAGCTGGTTGACGCTGGCTGGTTCATCTGAGTGAACAAGGACTGGGTGAAAGCTGGTTGACGCTGGCTGGTTTGTATGAGTGAACAAGGACTGTGACGAGAGCTGGTTGACGCTGGCTGGTTCGTGTGAGTGAACAAGGACTGTGACGAGAGCTGGTTGACACTGGCTGGTTCGTGTGAGTGAACAAGGACTGTGACGAGAGCTGGTTGACGCTGGCTGGTTCATGTGAGTGAACAAGGACTGGGTGAAAGCTGGTTGACGCTGGCTGGTTTGTATGAGTGAACAAGGACTGTGACGAGAGCTGGTTGACGCTGGCTGGTTCGTGTGAGTGAACAAGGACTGTGACGAGAGCTGGTTGACACTGGCTGGTTCGTGTGAGTGAACAAGGACTGTGACGAGAGCTGGTTGACGCTGGCTGGTTCATGTGAGTGAACAAGGACTGGGTGAAAGCTGGTTGACGCTGGCTGGTTTGTATGAGTGAACAAGGACTGTGACGAGAGCTGGTTGACGCTGGCTGGTTCATGTGAGTGAACAAGGACTGGGTGAAAGCTGGTTGACGCTGGCTGGTTCGTGTGAGTGAACAAGAACTGTGACGAGAGCTGGTTGACGCTGGCTGGTTTGTATGAGTGAACAAGGACTATGACGAGAGCTGGTTGACGCTGGCTGGTTCATGTGAGTGAACAAGGACTGTGACGAGAGCTGGTTGATGCTGGCTGGTTCGTGTGAGTGAACAAGGACTGTGACGAGAGCTGGTTGACGCTGGCTGGTTTGTATGAGTGAACAAGGACTGTGACGAGAGCTGGTTGACGCTGGCTGGTTCGTGTGAGTGAACAAGGACTGTGACGAGAGCTGGTTGACGCTGGCTGGTTTCTGTGAGTGAACAAGGACTGGTTGAAAGCTGGTTGATGCTGGCTGGTTCGTGTGAGTGAACAAGGACTGTGACGAGAGCTGGTTGATGCTGGCTGGTTCGTGTGAGTGAACAAGGACTGTGACGAGAGCTGGTTGACGCTGGCTGGTATGTATGAGTGAACAAGGACTGGGTGAAAGCTGGTTGACGCTGACTGGTTCGTGTGAGTGAACAAGGACTGGGTGAAAGCTGGTTGACACTGGCTGGTTCGTGTGAGTGAACAAGGACTGTGACGAGAGCTGGTTGATGCTGGCTGGTTCGTGTGAGTGAACAAGGACTGGGTGAAAGCTGGTTGACACTGGCTGGTTTGTGTCAGTGAACAAGAAATATGACGAGAGCTGGTTGACACTGGCTGGTTCGTGTGAGTGAACAAGGACTATGACGAGAGCTGGTTGACGCTGGCTGGTTCGTGTGAGTGAACAAGGACTGTGACGAGAGCTGGTTGACACTGGCTGGTTCGTGTGAGTGAACAAGGACTGTGACGAGAGCTGGTTGACGCTGGCTGGTTTGTATGAGTGAACAAGGACTGTGATGAGAGCTGGTTGACGCTGGCTGGTTCGTGTGAGTGAACAAGGACTATGACGAGAGCTGGTTGACGCTGGCTGGTTTGTATGAGTGAACAAGGACTGGGTGAAAGCTGGTTGATGCTGGCTGGTTTGTATGAGTGAACAAGAACTGTGACGAGAGCTGGTTGACGCTGGCTGGTTCGTGTGAGTGAACAAGGACTGGGTGAAAGCTGGTTGACGCTGGCTGGTTCATGTGAGTGAACAAGGACTGGGTGAAAGCTGGTTGATGCTGTGTGGTTCGTGTGAGTGAACAAGGACTGTGACGAGAGCTGGTTGACGCTGGCTGGTTTGTATGAGTGAACAAGGACTGGGTGAAAGCTGGTTGACGCTGGCTGGTTTGTATGAGTGAACAAGGACTGGGTGAAAGCTGGTTGATGCTGGCTGGTTTGTGTGAGTGAACAAGGACTGTGACGAGAACTGGTTGACGCTGGCTGGTTCGTGTGAGTGAACAAGGACTGTGACGAGAGCTGGTTGACGCTGGCTGGTTTGTATGAGTGAACAAGGACTGTGACGAGAGCTGGTTGACGCTGGCTGGTTCGTGTGAGTGAACAAGGACTGTGACGAGAGCTGGTTGACACTGGCTGGTTCGTGTGAGTGAACAAGGACTATGATGAGAGCTGGTTGACGCTGGCTGGTTCGTGTGAGTGAACAAGGACTGGGTGAAAGCTGGTTGACACTGGCTGGTTCGTGTGAGTGAACAAGGACTGTGACGAGAGCTGGTTGACGCTGGCTGGTTCGTGTGAGTGAACAAGGACTGTGATGAGAGCTGGTTGACGCTGGCTGGTTCGTGTGAGTGAACAAGAAATATGACGAGAGCTGGTTGACACTGGCTGGTTCGTGTGAGTGAACAAGGACTGTGACGAGAGCTGGTTGACGCTGGCTGGTTCGTGTGAGTGAACAAGAAATATGACGAGAGCTGGTTGACACTGGCTGGTTCGTGTGAGTGAACAAGGACTGTGATGAGAGCTGGTTGACGCTGGCTGGTTCGTGTGAGTGAACAAGGACTGTGACGAGAGCTGGTTGACACTGGCTGGTTCGTGTGAGTGAACAAGAAATATGACGAGAGCTGGTTGACACTGGCTGGTTCGTGTGAGTGAACAAGGACTGTGACGAGAGCTGGTTGACACTGGCTGGTTTGTATGAGTGAACAAGGACTATGACGAGAGCTGGTTGATGCTGGCTGGTTTGTATGAGTGAACAAGGACTATGACGAGAGCTGGTTGATGCTGGCTGGTTTGTATGAGTGAACAAGGACTGTGACGAGAGCTGGTTGATGCTGGCTGGTTTGTATGAGTGAACAAGGACTGTGACGAGAGCTGGTTGATGCTGGCTGGTTTGTATGAGTGAACAAGGACTGGGTGAAAGCTGGTTGACACTGGCTGGTTCGTGTGAGTGAACAAGGACTGCGACGAGAGCTGGTTGATGCTGGCTGTTTCGTGTGAGTGAACAAGGACTGGGTGAAAGCTGGTTGATGCTGGCTGGTTCGTGTGAGTGAACAAGGACTGTGACGAGAGCTGGTTGACACTGGCTGTTTCGTGTGAGTGAACAAGGACTGTGACGAGAGCTGGTTGACGCTGGCTGGTTTATGTGAGTGAACAAGGACTGCGACGAGAGCTGATTGATGCTGGCTGGTTCGTGTGAGTGAACAAGGACTGTGACGAGAGCTGGTTGACGCTGGCTGGTTTGTATGAGTGAACAAGGACTGGGTGAAAGCTGGTTGATGCTGGCTGGTTTGTGTGAGTGAACAAGGACTGTGACGAGAGCTGGTTGACACTGGCTGGTTTGTATGAGTGAACAAGGACTGGGTGAAAGCTGGTTGACGCTGGCTGGTTTGTATGAGTGAACAAGGACTGGGTGAAAGCTGGTTGACGCTGGCTGGTTTGTATGAGTGAACAAGGACTGGGTGAAAGCTGGTTGATGCTGGCTGGTTTGTGTGAGTGAACAAGGACTGTGACGAGAGCTGGTTGACACTGGCTGGTTTGTATGAGTGAACAAGGACTGGGTGAAAGCTGGTTGACGCTGGCTGGTTTGTATGAGTGAACAAGGACTGGGTGAAAGCTGGTTGACGCTGGCTGGTTTGTATGAGTGAACAAGGACTGTGACGAGAGCTGGTTGACGCTGGCTGGTTTGTGTGAGTGAACAAGGACTGGTTGAAAGCTGGTTGATGCTGGCTGGTTTGTGTGAGTGAACAAGGACTGTGACGAGAGCTGGTTGACGCTGGCTGGTTTGTATGAGTGAACAAGGACTGGGTGAAAGCTGGTTGACGCTGGCTGGTTTGTATGAGTGAACAAGGACTGGGTGAAAGCTGGTTGATGCTGGCTGGTTCGTGTGAGTGAACAAGGACTGTGACGAGAACTGGTTGACACTGGCTGGTTCGTGTGAGTGAACAAGGACTATGACGAGAGCTGGTTGACGCTGGCTGGTTTGTATGAGTGAACAAGGACTGGGTGAAAGCTGGTTGACGCTGGCTGGTTCGTGTGAGTGAACAAGGACTGGGTGAAAGCTGGTTGATGCTGGCTGGTTCGTGTGAGTGAACAAGGACTGTGACGAGAGCTGGTTGACGCTGGCTGGTTTGTATGAGTGAACAAGGACTGTGACGAGAGCTGGTTGATGCTGGCTGGTTTGTATGAGTGAACAAGGACTGGGTGAAAGCTGGTTGATGCTGGCTGGTTCGTGTGAGTGAACAAGGACTGGGTGAAAGCTGGTTGACGCTGGCTGGTTCGTATGAGTGAACAAGGAGTGTGACGAGAGCTGGGCTTAAATAGGCTGCATTAGGGTTCTGAATCAGAATCTCTTTATTGCCAGTACTGTATGTGAACTGATTGTAGTTTGGTGCCAAGCATAAAGCACAGTGCAATACCCTAACAGACGACACAATAGTAACAAGACAACAGTGCAAACAAACATGAGCAATCAACAATTAGTAGAATGGCCACAATCAACTTAATTAAATGTGAACATCTGATTAATTATCAACAGAACAAGGACAGCAGCAAAGACCATTTAACGGACAGTTAGGGTATTAGACCCGAGGGAGTTTTGTTGAGAAGCTGGGTACATATCAGAGAGAAGCTTCCAAGGTGATGTGTGTCCAAAGTTCAAAGTGAGTTTATTACCAAAATACATGTATGTCACCATATACAACTCCGAGATTCATTTTCTTGTGGATATACTCAATAAATAATAGAATAATAAGCATAACAGAATCAATGAGAGACTGCCCAATTTGGACATTCAACCAGAGATGACAAATAACACAAATACAAAAATAAATAAATAATATAAATTAATAAAGAAGCAATAAATATCAGGAACATAAGATGAAGAGTCCTTGAATGTGAGTCCATCCGGAAGGATGTGGAAACCATGGAAACGGTGCAGAGGAGATTTACAAGGATGTTGTCTGGATTGGGGAGCACGCCTTATGAGAATAGGTTGAGTGAACTCGGCCTTTTCTCCTTGGAGGGACGGAGGATGAAAGGTGACCTGATAGAGGTGTATAAGATGATGAGAGGCATTGATCGTGTGGATAGGCAGAGGCTTTTCCCCAGGACTGAAGTGGCTAACACAAGAGGGCACAGTTTCAAGGTGCTTGGAAGTAGGTACCAGAGGAAATGTCAGGGGTAAGTTTTTTACTCAGAGAGTGGTGAGTGCGTGGAATGGGCTGCCGGCAACGGTGGTGAAGGCGGAAACGATAGGGTCTTTTAAGAGACTTCTGGATGGCTACATGGAGCTTAGAAAAATAGAGGACTATGGGGAAGCCTCGGTAGTTCTAAGGTAGGGACATGTTTGGCACAACTTTGTGGGCCAAAGGGCCTGTATTGTGCTGTAGGTTTTCTATGTTTCTAGATGTGGGAACATTTCTGTGATGGGGCAAGTGAAGTTGAGTGAAGTTATCAGCTCTCTTTCAACAGTCTGATGATTGAGGGACAGTACTGGTTCCTGAACCTGGTGATGTGAGTGTGAAGCTCCTATACATTCTTCCTGATGGCAGCAGTGAGACGAGAGCGTGGCCTGGGTGGTGGGGGTCCCTGTTGATGGACGCTGCTTTCCTGTGAGTGTTCCATGAAGGTGTGGGGAGGGCCATATCCCCTACTTGTAGAACGTTCCGTTCAAGGGCATTGGTGTTTGCGTATCACGCTGTGATGCAGCCCGTCAATATACACTCCACCACACATCTGTAGTCCCGGCGGTGATGGACTTGTGGTGTCTCCCTGAAGGCAATTTGGCGCATAGGTGACTGCTAGGGTGGGTGGAGTCAGCAGTAATCTTTCAGCTCTTTTCTTCTCTGGCAATGAACAGATCTTTTAATCAGCTTCTCCACTGAGTGGGTCACTTTCTGCAACCTGAACGTGGGAGAGGGAGAGAGCGGTGGGAAACCAGATGATGATAGCGGTGATAGAGAGATAGACTCTGGCAGGGGACTCCTGTTAGCTGTGCAGCCCTGACAGCCTCCCACACTTCCAGCATAATTGAAGCAGTATAGTTCCGAACAGTGTGGAGACATTCCAGCCCGGGGTCACTGGCAGTTGTGTTCTTTTTCCAAGAATTAGAGAGTCATAGAGTACTACAGTGCATCTGACCATCTGCCCCATGGCAGCCTGGTCTTCGTCCTAGTCCCATCTACCTGCACCTCGATCATAGCCTTCATATCTACCTACATATCCAAACTTCTCTTAAATGTTACAATTGAACTTCTATCTACCAAATCTGCTAGCAGCTCATTCCAGACTTCCATCACCCACTGAGTAAAGGAGCTCCCTGTCAGATTCCCCCTCTTCACACTAAACCTTTGACCTCTAGTTTTATTCTCACCTAACCTGAGGAGAAAACTTTAGAGTGGGAGGGGAATTCTCCATAAACTGATGAAGTCTGTTACCTTGTCACTCAATCTTATTCCCATTCTCTGAATAATAATAATAATTTAATAAAACACACAAAATGCTGGAGAAACCCAACAGGTCAGATAGTATCTGTGGAGAGAAATAAACAGTCGACATTCCAGCTCTCCTTGTCTATTCCCCACTCTGGCCTCTTACCTCATCTACTCACCTACCTATCCCCTTCCTCTGATGCCTTCCTCCTCCCTTTTCTCCCATGATCCACTCTCCTCACCTATCAGGTTCCTTTCTCTCCAGTCCTTCACCTTTCCCACCCACCTGGCTTCACCTATCACCTTCTAGCTAACCTCCTCCCCCCTCCCACCTTTTTATTCTGGCATCTTCCCCCTTCCTTTTCAGTCCTACTAAAGGGTCTCAGCCTAAAACCTAGACTGTTTATTCATTTCCTCAGTTGCTGCCTGACCTGCTGAGTTCTGTAAAATGATGTATGAACTTAGTAGGTCAGGCAGCATCTAAGGGGCAGAATAAACAGTCGACATTTCAGACTGAGACCTTTATCAGCAGAATCTCTGGGTTTGTCTCTGAAATCTCTCCCCAATTCAACAAGAGCTGGGGTCCACAGGGAGAGGGCAGTGGGAAACCAGATGATGATAGCAGTGATAGAGAGATAGACTCTGGCAGGGGACTCCTGTTAGACAGGGCTGGGATTTCCTGGATACAGATCACTAGATGATCAAGGATTATGGAGATAAGGATTACTGGGATTGAAATTGCTAAACAAGGATGTGTTTTGCAGGGATTACATTGTGATAGGATTCATTGGGATAAACTGGCCTGGTATCAGTGGATGTATCACTGGCACCAGCCTACCTGCCACGGTCATATATACAGCAAGGTGCCCGGAAAGAGCAGGAACATCATAAACCTATCGAATGGTGAAAGGCCTTGATAGAGTGGATGTGGAGAGGATGTTTCCTATGGTGGAAGAGTCTAAGACCAGAGGACACAGCCTCAGACTAGAGGGACGTGCTTTTAGAACAGAGATGAGGAGGAATTTCTTTAGCCAGAGAGTGGTGAATCTGTGGAATTCTTTGTGGAGCTGTGGAGGCTAAATCTTTATATATATTTAAGACAGAGCTTGATAGATCCTTGATTGGTCAGGATATGAAGTGTAAGGGGAGAAGACAGGAGATTGGGGCTAAGAGGAAAAATTGGATCAGCCATGATGAAATGGCGGAGCAGACTCGATGGGCCAAATGGCCTAATTCTGCTCCTATATCTTATGGTCTTATAAGATTAGTTAGACACAAAGTCATGTTCACTACCCTAATCAGTCCCACTCTATACAAATAACTTACATATCTGGTCCCTTAGAATCCTTTCCAATACCTTTCCCACAACTGATGTCAGACTCACCAGTCTATCATTTTGCTGGCTTATTCTTAGAGCCTTTCTTAAAGAATGTTACAACATCAGCTATCGTTCAATCCTCTGGCACCTCACCCAGGGCTAAGGATGATTTAAATATCTCTGCAGTTTCTGCACTAGCCTCCCGCAGGGTCGAAGGGAACTCATTGTCACAAGACAGCAACTACCTCTTCTGTAATCTGTGCAGGGTTCATGACCTCACTCCTATAGACTGTGTGTCTGCCTCCTGAGTAGATATAGATGCAAAGCATCTTGAATCCCGAATTCCTCGTGTGGCTTGTTTGAGAATTGCTTGTATGAGGCACACTGCATTGTAGACGGCGAGTGAAAGAACGTTCCTGTTGGTTTGGCTTTAGTCACCTGGAGGAGTTTTACAGCAAAACCCAACAGGCAGAGTTTCTCTCAGGAGTCCAGCATTCCTCTCCCTACTTCTAAAATTTGAATTCAAAATTCAAGTTTCAAGATTGTTTAATGTTATTTCCAGTATACAAGTGTAAAATAATTGTTACTCTGGATATAATGCAACACAAAAATAACACATTAAGATAAAGACCATAATAATAACAATAAAAACACAATAAATATAAATGCAGAGATTGATGGCATGTCCATAAAGTGATGCTTGGCCCAGGAGTGTCTGTGCAACATGAAGGAAGACTGAGACATCGCGGTGAATGGGGAAGGCGAGCGAGACTGCCTGCGTTTTGATCGCTGCCAGAGGAGTGGCCTATCGCTGTGGTAGGGTCTGCCTTGTGTGCTGTCTCTCTCTATCGGTGAATGTTGGTGACATGGAGGATGGTATCGTGGTTCTGTGTTTAAGGATTGGAGTATCGCGTTTATGGACTTTTTCCAGACTTATGGTTTTTATATTCTGTTTTTTTTAATTGCCTGTTCCTTTTCTGTTTTGTTGTGCAAGAGGAGGGTACCTGGGGGTTGATGTTGTTAGTTTTTTGTGCAGGGAGTGATTGTTCTTGGGGGAGGGGTCAATGTTCCTGTTTCGTTTTGTGTGGTGGGGTTGGGGGTTTGATGATCGGGATGCCGTTCTTCTTTATATGGGGGCAGGGGGATGGGTTTGATGTTCCTCTCTGAACGACTTCCATGTTCTTTGTTTCGTGGCTATCTGGAGAAGACAAATTTCAGAGTTGTATATGGATACATGCTCTGATAATAAATGGACCTCTGAACCTTTGAACATCAGGTGTCTTTTTCTGGCACTTTGATGGCAGGTAGGCGGTTCCACTTCACTCCATTGTTGCTCCTGGGATCTTGCTGTGCGCAGGAGGGCTGCCACCTGAAACCGTGACTAGATGATCCTCGACTTGCTCCTGCAAGCTCTCTGTGGCAACGGGATGAACCTTCTCTCTGATGAAGGGAAGGAAAATCCCGGGTATCCAAATCTCCCAGGAGCAAGGGATCCAGGAAGGGGAGGGGAAGGGATAATGGGATGCATATCTGATCTAAAATTCCAGGGTATCATGAGAGGGAGGAAGTCCTATCAAACCCTGAGGAGGGTGGCCTCACCACATGTAAGCTTAGCTGGACCAGGTCAGGATCCTAGGCTTGCTGGGATAATTCTGTGTAGCTTCAAACTTGTCCTATGGACATAGATTTCTCTAAAGTCTGGTAATTTCTTCCCCCTCCCTCCTGTCTTTCTCTAGCCCCCCCACCCCATCTCACTCCTTCTGTTCTCCTCACCTTTCTATCAGCTCCCCTGGTGCCCTTCCTTCTTCCTTTCTCCCATAATCTTCTCCTATCAGATTCCTCTTTCATCCATTTACCTATCACCTGCCAGCTTCTCACTTCTTGCCCACTTCCCCCACCCACACACCTTCCCCCTCACCTGTTTCTCATGTCACCCACTGCTTGTGCTGCTTCCTCTCCCCCACTTTATAATTCTGGCTTCTTCCCCTTCCTTCCAGTCCTGATGAAGGGTCTCAGCCCAATTGATGGCAACAGCTTGTTCATCTCCATAGACGCTGCCTGACCTACTGTGTTCCTCCTGCATTTTGTGTGTGTTACTAGGATGGTTCACTGTTTAACCTTCTCGATTTGCCGTTGTAACTAATCTGAGGCCAGCATCAATCTCACAAGATCAGTAAGTCTCAGTCTGCTTGCAGCAGCTAATCTCTGGTGCAGTTTCTCTCTGGGCCTCTCTCCAAGTTCCTCTAATGTTTAAGATCTGCAGTTTCACTTCACCCTTCTCGTACACTTACTGTCCTTCCATAGTCTGCACTGCCAGCCAGTACAGGCCACAGTCACGGGTGTGTGACCACCTCCAGTTCCTCATGTTAGATGGGGGCAGTCCAGGCCTCCCCTCACCATCCTCCATCTCCTGCCTCAAGGATTAGCTGTAAGAGGAAGGGAGGAAGATTCCAACTCGTGCTCCCTGAGCTCCCGTCCAGGAAGTCCCATGTCCATCGCCTGTCTGTATTGATCGAAATAAAGACATAGATTAGCTTTATTTCCCACGTGTACATTGAAACATATAATGAAATGTGCCATTTGGGTCAATGACCAACAGAGTTCAAGGGCAGCCCAGAAGTATTACCAAGCTTCCCGTGCCAACATAGTATGCCTACAACTTACCAACCCTAACGTCGGCATCTTTGGAACGTGTGAGGAACGGGGAGGATGTACAAACTGCAGGGGGAATTGAACTTGGATCTTACAGCTGGATTTGTAAAGCATTACGGCAACTGCTCCACTACTGTACCTCCCGTAAGGCCTTTTCAAATGCTCATCAGCAAAAGCACCAAGGCAGACTGGATAGACTGCTGTGGGCGGATTACGTGGACAGAGTCACAGCTGTCTTTGAAAATGTTCTTTCAGCAGACTTTGCCTATTGTCTGGAAGAACATTTTCATGGAAGGCAGGTAATGCGGTGTCACCCAGCTGACTGAGACCTTGTGCACTACAACAAATTTCACAATTAAAGTTAGTGGCAATAAATTTGATTCTGGTTCTGTGCAGCATTGGAGCTAGACACATCCTTTGCATTGGAGCCAGACCCATACTTTGCAATACAGCCAGACACATCCTTTGCATTGGAGCCAGACACATCCTTTGCAATGGAGCCAGACACATCCTTTGCAATACAGCCAGACACATCCTTTGCAATACAGCCAGACACATCATTTGCATTGGAGCCAGACCCATCCTTTGCAATACAGCCAGACACATCCTTTGCATTGGAGCCAGACCCATACTTTGCAATACAGCCAGACACATCTTTTGCATTGGAGCCAGACACATCCTTTGAATTGGAGCCAGACCCATCCTTTGCAATACAGCCAGACCCATCCTTTGCATTGGAGCCAGACCCATCCTTTGCATTGGAGACAGACCCATCCTTCGCAATACAGCCAGACCCATACTTTGCATTGGAGCCAGACCCATCCTTTGCATTGGAGCCAGACCCATACTTTGCAATACAGCCAGACCCATCCTTTGCAATACAGCCAGACACATCCTTTGCAATACAGCCAGACACATCCTTTGCAATACAGCCAGACCCATCCTTTGCAATGGAGCCAGACCCATCCTTTGCATTGGAGCCAGACACATCCTTTGCATTGGAGCCAGACCCATCCTTTGCAATACAGCCAGACCCATCCTTTGCATTGGAGCCAGACCCATCCTTTGCATTGGAGCCAGACCCATCCTTTGCAATACAGCCAGACCCATCCTTTGCAATACAGGCAGACCCATCCTTTGCATTGGAGCCAGACCCATCCTTTGCATTGGAGCCAGACCCATCCTTTGTAATACAGCCAGACCCATCCTTTGCAATACAGCCAGACCCATCCTTGCATTGGAGCCAGACCCATCCTTTGCATTGGAGCCAGACCCATCCTTTGCATTGGAGCCAGACCCATACTTTGCAATACAGCCAGACCCATCCTTTGCAATACAGCCAGACCCATCCTTTGCATTGGAGCCAGACACATCCTTTGCATTGGAGCCAGACACATCCTTTGCAATACAGCCAGACCCATCCTTTGCATTGGAGCCAGACCCATACTTTGCAATACAGCCAGACACATCCTTTGCATTGGAGCCAGACACATCCTTTGCAATGGAGCCAGACACATCCTTTGCAATACAGCCAGACACATCCTTTGCAATACAGCCAGACACATCATTTGCATTGGAGCCAGACCCATCCTTTGCAATACAGCCAGACACATCCTTTGCATTGGAGCCAGACCCATACTTTGCAATACAGCCAGACACATCCTTTGCATTGGAGCCAGACACATCCTTTGAATTGGAGCCAGACCCATCCTTTGCAATACAGCCAGACCCATCCTTTGCATTGGAGCCAGACCCATCCTTTGCATTGGAGACAGACCCATCCTTCGCAATACAGCCAGACCCATACTTTGCATTGGAGCCAGACCCATCCTTTGCATTGGAGCCAGACCCATACTTTGCAATACAGCCAGACCCATCCTTTGCAATACAGCCAGACACATCCTTTGCAATACAGCCAGACACATCCTTTGCAATACAGCCAGACCCATCCTTTGCAATGGAGCCAGACCCATCCTTTGCAATACAGCCAGACCCATCCTTTGCATTGGAGCCAGACACATCCTTTGCATTGGAGCCAGACCCATCCTTTGCAATACAGCCAGACCCATCCTTTGCAATACAGCCAGACCCATCCTTTGCATTGGAGCCAGACCCATCCTTTGCATTGGAGCCAGACCCATCCTTTGCAATACAGCCAGACCCATCCTTTGCAATACAGGCAGAACCATCCTTTGCATTGGAGCCAGACCCATCCTTTGCATTGGAGCCAGACCCATCCTTTGTAATACAGCCAGACCCATCCTTTGCAATACAGCCAGACCCATCCTTGCATTGGAGCCAGACCCATCCTTTGCATTGGAGCCAAACCCATCCTTTGCATTGGAGCCAGACCCATACTTTGCAATACAGCCAGACCCATCCTTTGCAATACAGCCAGACCCATCCTTTGCATTGGAGCCAGACACATCCTTTGCATTGGAGCCAGACACATCCTTTGCAATACAGCCAGACCCATCCTTTGCAATACAGCCAGACACATCCTTTGCAATACAGCCAGACCCATCCTTTGCAATACAGCCAGACACATCCTTTGCATTGGAGCCAGACCCATCCTTTGCAATACAGCCAGACCCATCCTTTGCAATACAGCCAGACACATCCTTTGCATTGGTGCCAGACCCATCCTTTGCATTGGAGCCAGACCCATCCTTTGTATTGGAGCCAGACCCATCCTTTGCATTGGAGCCAGACCCATCCTTTGCAATACAGCCAGACCCATCCTTTGCAATACAGCCAGACACATCCTTTGCAATACAGCCAGACCCATCCTTTGCAATACAGCCAGACACATCCTTTGCATTGGAGCCAGACCCATCCTTTGCAATACAGCCAGACCCATCCTTTGCATTGGAGCCAGACCCATCCTTTGCATTGGAGCCAGACCCATCCTTTGCAATACAGCCAGACCCATCCTTTGCATTGGAGCCAGACACATCCTTTGCAATACAGCCAGTTACATCCTTTGCATTGGAGCCAGACCCATCCTTTGCAATACAGCCAGACCCATCCTTTGCATTGGAGCCAGACACATCCTTTGCAATACAGCCAGTTACATCCTTTGCATTGGAGCCAGACCCATCCTTTGCAATACAGCCAGACCCATCCTTTGCATTGGAACCAGACCCATCCTTTGCATTGGAGCCAGACCCATCCTTTGCATTGGAGCCAGACCCATCCTTTGCATTGGAGCCAGACCCATCCTTTGCAATACAGCCAGTCACATCCTTTGCATTGGAGCCAGACCCATCCTTTGCAATACAGCCAGACCCATCCTTTGCATTGGAGCCAGACCCATACTTTGCATTGGAGCCAGACCCATACTTTGCAATACAGCCAGACCCATCCTTTGCATTGGAGCCAGACACATCCTTTGCAATACAGCCAGACACATCCTTGGCAATACAGCCAGACCCATCCTTTGCAATACAGCCAGACACATCCTTTGCAATACAGCCAGACCCATCCTTTGCATTGGAGCCAGACCCGTCCTTTGCATTGGAGCCAGACCCATCCTTTGCATTGGAGCCAGGCACATTCTTTGCATTGGAGTCAGACACATCCTTTGCAATACAGCCAGTCACATCCTTTGCATTGGAGCCAGACCCAGCCTTTGCAATACAGCCAGACCCATCCTTTGCATTGGAGCCAGACCCATCCTTTGCAATACAGCCAGACACATCCTTTGCAATACAGCCAGACACATCCTTTGCATTGGGGCCAGACCCATCCTTTGCATTGGAGCCAGACCCATCCTTTGCAATACAGCCAGACCCAGCCTTTGCAATACAGCCAGACCCATCCTTTGCATTGGAGCCAGACACATCCTTTGCATTGGAGCCAGACCCATCCTTTGCAATACAGCCAGACACATCCTTTGCAATACAGCCAGACACATCCTTTGCATTGGGGCCAGACCCATCCTTTGCAATACAGCCAGACCCATCCTTTGCATTGGAGCCTGACCCATACTTTGCATTGGAGCCAGACCCATCCTTTGCAATACAGCCAGACCCATCCTTTGCATTGGAGCCAGACACATCCTTTGCAATACAGCCAGACACATCCTTGGCAATACAGCCAGACACATCCTTTGCATTGGAGCCAGACACATCCTTTGCAATACAGCCAGACCCATCCTTTGCATTGGAGCCAGACCCATACTTTGCATTGTAGCCAGACCCATACTTTGCTATACAGCCAGACCCATCCTTTGCATTGGAGCCAGACACATCCTTTGCAATGCAGCCAGACCCATCCTTTGCAATACAGCCAGACCCATCCTTTGCAATACAGCCAGACACATCCTTTGCATTGGAGCCAGACACATCCTTTGCAATACAGCCAGACCCATCCTTTGCATTGGAGCCAGACCCATACTTTGCATTGGAGCCAGACCCATACTTTGCAATACAGCCAGACCCATCCTTTGCATTGGAGCCAGACACATCCTTTGCAATACAGCCAGACACATCCTTGGCAATACAGCCAGACCCATCCTTTGCAATACAGCCAGACACATCCTTTGCAATACAGCCAGACACATCCTTTGCAATACAGCCAAACACATCCTTTGCATTGGAGCCAGACCCATCCTTTGCAATACAGCCAAACACATCCTTTGCATTGGAGCCAGACACATCCTTTGCAATACAGCCAGACCCATCCTTTGCATTGGAGCCAGACACATCCTTTGCAATACAGCCAGACACATCCTTTGCAATACAGCCAGACCCATCCTTTGCATTGGAGCCAGACACATCCTTTGCAATACAGCCAGACACATCCTTTGCAATACAGCCAGACACATCCTTTGCATTGGAGCCAGACACATCCTTTGCAATACAGCCAGACCCATCCTTTGCATTGGAGCCAGACACATCCTTTGCAATACAGCCAGACACATCCTTTGCATTGGAGCCAGACCCATCCTTTGCATTGGAGCCAGACCCATCATTTGCATTGGAGCCAGACACATCCTTTGCAATACAGCCAGACGCATCCTTTGCAATACAGCCAGACACATCCTTTGCAATACAGCCGGACCCATCCTTTGCATTGGAGCCAGACCCATCCTTTGCAATACAGCCAGACACATCCTTTGCAATACAGCCAGACACATCCTTTGCATTGGGGCCAGACCCATCCTTTGCATTGGAGCCAGACCCATCCTTTGCAATACAGCCAGACCCAGCCTTTGCAATACAGCCAGACCCATCCTTTGCATTGGAGCCAGACACATCCTTTGCATTGGAGCCAGACCCATCCTTTGCAATACAGCCAGACACATCCTTTGCAATACAGCCAGACACATCCTTTGCATTGGGGCCAGACCCATCCTTTGCAATACAGCCAGACCCATCCTTTGCATTGGAGCCAGACCCATACTTTGCATTGGAGCCAGACCCATACTTTGCAATACAGCCAGACCCATCCTTTGCATTGGAGCCAGACACATCCTTTGCAATACAGCCAGACACATCCTTGGCAATACAGCCAGACACATCCTTTGCATTGGAGCCAGACACATCCTTTGCAATACAGCCAGACCCATCCTTTGCATTGGAGCCAGACCCATACTTTGCATTGGAGCCAGACCCATACTTTGCTATACAGCCAGACCCATCCTTTGCATTGGAGCCAGACACATCCTTTGCAATGCAGCCAGACCCATCCTTTGCAATACAGCCAGACCCATCCTTTGCAATACAGCCAGACACATCCTTTGCATTGGAGCCAGACCCATACTTTGCATTGGAGCCAGACCCATACTTTGCAATACAGCCAGACCCATCCTTTGCATTGGAGCCAGACACATCCTTTGCAATACAGCCAGACACATCCTTGGCAATACAGCCAGACCCATCCTTTGCAATACAGCCAGACACATCCTTTGCAATACAGCCAGACACATCCTTTGCAATACAGCCAAACACATCCTTTGCATTGGAGCCAGACCCATCCTTTGCAATACAGCCAAACACATCCTTTGCATTGGAGCCAGACACATCCTTTGCAATACAGCCAGACCCATCCTTTGCATTGGAGCCAGACACATCCTTTGCAATACAGCCAGACACATCCTTTGCAATACAGCCAGACACATCCTTTGCATTGGAGCCAGACACATCCTTTGCAATACAGCCAGACCCATCCTTTGCATTGGAGCCAGACACATCCTTTGCAATACAGCCAGACACATCCTTTGCATTGGAGCCAGACCCATCCTTTGCATTGGAGCCAGACCCATCATTTGCATTGGAGCCAGACACATCCTTTGCAATACAGCCAGACGCATCCTTTGCAATACAGCCAGACACATCCTTTGCAATACAGCCGGACCCATCCTTTGCATTGGAGCCAGACCCATCCTTTGCATTGGAGCCAGACCCATCCTTTGCAATACAGCCAGACACATCCTTTGCATTGGAGCCAGACCCATCCTTTGCATTGGAGCCAGACCCATCCTTTGCATTGGAGCCAGACACATCCTTTGCAATACAGCCAGACCCATCCTTTGCAATACAGCCAGACACATCCTTTGCAATACAGCCAGACCCATCCTTTGCAATACAGCCAGACCCATCCTTTGCAATACAGCCAGACCCATCCTTTGCAATACAGCCAGACCCATCCTTTGCAATACAGCCAGACACATCCTTTGCATTGGAGCCAGACCCATACTTTGCAATACAGCCAGACCCATCCTTTGCATTGGAGCCAGACACATCCTTTGCAATACAGCCAGACACATCCTTTGCAATACAGCCAGACCCATCCTTTGCATTGGAGCCAGACACATCCTTTGCAATACAGCCAGACACATCCTTTGCAATACAGCCAGACACATCCTTTGCATTGGAGCCAGACACATCCTTTGCAATACAGCCAGACCCATCCTTTGCATTGGAGCCAGACACATCCTTTGCAATACAGCCAGACACATCCTTTGCATTGGAGCCAGACCCATCCTTTGCATTGGAGCCAGACCCATCCTTTGCATTGGAGCCAGACACATCCTTTGCAATACAGCCAGTCCCATCCTTTGCAATACAGCCAGACACATCCTTTGCAATACAGCCAGACCCATCCTTTGCATTGGAGCCAGACCCATCCTTTGCATTGGAGCCAGACCCATCCTTTGCAATACAGCCAGACACATCCTTTGCATTGGAGCCAGACCCATCCTTTGCATTGGAGCCAGACCCATCCTTTGCATTGGAGCCAGACACATCCTTTGCAATACAGCCAGACCCATCCTTTGCAATACAGCCAGACACATCCTTTGCAATACAGCCAGACCCATCCTTTGCAATACAGCCAGACCCATCCTTTGCAATACAGCCAGACCCATCCTTTGCAATACAGCCAGACACATCCTTTGCATTGGAGCCAGACCCATCCTTTGCAATACAGCCAGACACATCCTTTGCATTGGAGCCAGACCCATCCTTTGCATTGGAGCCAGACCCATCCTTTGCATTGGAGCCAGACACATCCTTTGCAATACAGCCAGACCCATCCTTTGCAATACAGCCAGACACATCCTTTGCAATACAGCCAGACCCATCCTTTGCAATACAGCCAGACCCATCCTTTGCAATACAGCCAGACCCATCCTTTGCATTGGAGCCAGACACATCCTTTGCATTGGAGCCAGACACATCCTTTGCATTGGAGCCAGACACATCCTTTGCAATACAGCCAGACACATCCTTTGCAATACAGCCAGACCCATCCTTTGCAATACAGCCAGACACATCCTTTGCAATACAGCCAGACACATCCTTTGCATTGGAGCCAGACACATCCTTTGCATTGGAGCCAGACCCATCCTTTGCAATACAGCCAGACCCATCCTTTGCATTGGAACCAGACCCGTCATTTGCATTGGAGCCAGACACATCCTTTGCATTGGAGCCAGACCCATCCTTTGCAATACAGCCAGACCCATCCTTTGCATTGGAACCAGACCCGTCCTTTGCATCGGAGCCAGACACATCCTTTGCATCGGAGCCAGTCCCATCCTTTGCAATACAGCCAGACCCATCCTTTGCATTGGAACCTGACCCATCCTTTGCATTGGAGCCAGACCCATCCTTTGCAATGCAGCCAGACCCATCCTTTGCATTGGAGCCAGACACATCCTTTGCATCGGAGCCAGACACATCCTTTGCATCGGAGCCAGACACATCCTTTGCATCGGAGCCAGACCCATCCTTTGCAATACAGCCAGACCCATCCTTTGCATTGGAGCCAGACCCATCCTTTGCATTGGAGCCAGACCCATCCTTTGCAATACAGCCAGACCCATCCTTTGCATTGGAACCAGACCCATCCTTTGCATTGGAGCCAGACCCATCCTTTGCATTGGAGCCAGACCCATCCTTTGCAATACAGCCAGACCCATCCTTTGCATTGGAGCCAGACCCATCCTTTGCATTGGAGCCAGACCCATCCTTTGCAATACAGCCAGACCCATCCTTTGCATTGGAACCAGACCCATCCTTTGCATTGGAGCCAGACCCATCCTTTGCATTGGAGCCAGACCCATCCTTTGCATTGGAGCCAGACCCATCCTTTGCATTGGAGCCAGACACATCCTTTGCAATGGAGCCAGACCCATCCTTTGAATTGGAGCCAGACCCATCCTTTGCAATACAGCCAGACCCATCCTTTACATTGGAACCAGACCCATCCTTTGCATTGGAGCCAGACCCATCCTTTGCATTGGAGCCAGACCCATCCTTTGCAATACAGCCAGACCCATCCTTTGCATTGGAGCCAGACCCATCCTTTGCAATACAGCCAGACCCATCCTTTGCATTGGAGCCAGACCCATCCTTTGCAATACAGCCAGACACATCCTTTGCAATGCAGCCAGACACATCCTTTGCAATACAGCCAGACACATCCTTTGCAATACAGCCAGACCCATCCTTTGCATTGGAGCCAGACCCATCCTTTGCAATACAGCCAAACACATCCTTTGCAATACAGTCAGACCCATCCTTTGCATTGGAGCCAGACCCATCCTTTGCAATACAGCCAGACCCATCCTTTGCAATACAGCCAGACACATCCTTTGCATTGGAACCAGACCCATCCTTTGCAATACAGCCAGACCCATCCTTTGCAATACAGCCAGACCCATCCTTTGCAATGCAGCCAGACACATCCTTTGCATTGGAGCCAGACCCATACTTTGCATTGGAACCAGACCCATCCTTTGCATTGGAGCCAGACACATCCTTTGCAATACAGCCAGACCCAACCTTTGCATTGGAGCCAGACACATCCTTTGCATTGGAGCCAGACCCATCCTTTGCATTGGAACCAGACCCGTCCTTTGCATTGGAGCCAGACCCATCCTTTGCAATACAGCCAGACCCATCCTTTGCATTGGAGCCAGACCCATCCTTTGCATTGGAGCCAGACCCATCCTTTGCAATGCAGCCAGACCCATCCTTTGCATTGGTGCCAGACCCATCCTTTGCATTGGAGCCAGACCCATCCTTTGCAATGCTGGGGACAGATAGAACTTTGGCACATAGTGGTATTAGGTGCCCACATACTTGGGTTCCATACACAGCCTGATGCAGCCACACACAAAGCTGGTCGCCAGGGTGAGGTCGGCATTGGGTATGTTTTACCTCCTGGTGAGTGTAACACTGTTACAGTGCCAGCAAACTGGGTTCATTTCCCATCGCTGTCTGTAAGGAGTTTGTACATTCTCCCCATGACCGTGTGGGTTTCCTCCGGATGCTCCAGTTTCCTCCCACAGTCCAAAGACATACGGGTTAGTAGGTTAATTAGCCATACAGGTGTAACTGAGTGGTACGGACTCGTTGGGCCGGAAGGCCCTGTTACAGTGTTGTATCTCTAAATAAGAAAATCAATAATAAACCATCACTGGATGACTAAAAAGTTAATAATGTGGAATCAAGTTGACTATGAGAGAAAACTGGTGAGTAATAGAACAGTGGGGGATATTGTGGATATTACAGAGGAGGGTAGCTGGGGTAAGCGTGGAACTGGAGGAGAGTGAGACTGGGAAATCAATAACAAGAATAAGGAAGTGGCAGATAACTTAAACCAGTGTTTCCCAACCTTTTGTTAGCCCCGCTCCCTTCTAAAGTACCTTCATACTTGACAATGCCCCTCTTAGGCACAATATACTTTCCAGTGACATCATAGTGTAAAAACATGTCTACCATATGCTAACATGAGAAAAATGATTCTGCTTTAAATTTTTATTTGTCTTTGAACCCAGCTTGCACAGTTCCTTGCGCTGTACAACAGCTTTGATGTCAATGTGATCCTTGAGCTTAATAGTTTTTTTTAGCAAGAGTTGAAATATCTGGTTCAAGTTGTGACAACAAAAACCTTAAATCCCCATGTGTAACAATGTCCAAGCGACTTCTGTTCTTTGTGAGAATGTGGTAGGAGGATGGAAATGCAATCAACAGCAGTTTGGCTCTTCTCCAAAGACCAGGACACTTCATATGACAGTGTAGCCACATACCACAAAAGCCAACATTTTTGAAAAGCATTTTTGCTTCTTCATCATTCTGAATTTCAATAATTTCTTCTTGCAAGCTCCCTTCCTGTTCCTCCACCTTGCAAAGAAATGAGTTAATTACCCAGTCGAGAATTTAATTACCCAGGTTGTTCAAATCCTTGAATCAATTCAGAAATCTTCCTTCAGTGACTGCAGGTGTAAGCAGTACTCTTGCAAATCGCCAACTGTGAACGTCAGTTCTATACTTTCCATGCAGGGAAGTTGTGAGAACATTCTTCTCACAATGTTCTGCTTATGTACTCCCAATTGCCTTACGAGCCTGATTGAATTTTTTGAGGATGTGACTAAACACACTGATGAAGGTAGAGCAGTAGATGTAGTGTCTATGGATTTCAGCAAGGCATTTGATAAGGTACCCCATGCAAGATTTATTGAGAAAGTAAGGAGGCATGGGATCCAAGGGGACATTGCTTTGTGAATCCAGAACTGACTTGCCCACAGAAGGCAAAGATTGGTTGTAGGTGGGTCATATTCTGCATGGAGGTCAGTCACCAGTGTTGTGCCTCAGGGATCTGTTCTGGGACCCCTGCTCTTCGTAATTTTTATAAATGACCTGGATGAGGAAGTGTAGGGATGGGTTAGTAAATTTGCTGATGACACAAAGGTTGGGGGTGTTGTGGATAGTGTGGAGGGCTGTTAGAGATTACAGCCGGTCATCGATAGGATGCAAAACTTGGCTGAGAAGTGGCAGATGGAATTCAACCCAGATAAATGTGAGGTGGTTTATTTTGGTAGGTCAAATGTGATGGCAGAATATAGCATTAATGTTAAGATTCTTGGCAGTGTGGAGGATCAGAGGGATCTTTGGGTCCAAGTCCATAGGACACTCAAAGCTGCTGCACAGGTTGACTCTGTGGTTAAGAAGGCGTATGGTGTATTGGCCTTCATCAATCGTGGGATTGAGTTTAAGAGCCGAGAGATAATGTTGCAGCTATACAGGACCCTGGTCAGATCCCACTTGGAGTATTGTGCTCAGTTCTGGTCACCTCACTACAGGAAGGATGTGGAAACCATAGAAAGGGTGCAGAGGAGGTTTACAAGGATGTTGTCTGGATTGGGGAGCATGTCTTGTAGAAACATAGAAACATAGAATAGTACAGCACAGTACAGGCCCTTCGGCCCACAATGTTGTGTTGACCCTCAAACCCTGCCTCCCATATAACCACCCACCTTAAATTCTTCCATATACCTGTCTAGTAGTCTCTTAAATTTCACTAGTGTATCTGCCTCCACCACTGACTCAGGCAGTGCATTCCATGCACCAACCACTCTCTGAGTAAAAAACCTTCCTCTAATATCCCCCTTGAACTTCCCACCCCTTACCTTAAAGCCATGTCCTGTTGTACTGAGCAGTGGTGCCCTGGGGAGGAGGCGCTGGCTGTCCACTCTGTCTATTCCTCTTAATATCTTGTACACCTCTACCATGTCTCCTCTCATCCTCCTTCTCTCCAAAGAGTAAAGCCCTAGCTCCCTCAATCTCTGATCATAATGCATGCTCTCTAAACCAGGTAGCATTCTGATAGATCTCCTCTGTACCCTTTCCAATGCTTCCACATCCTTCCTATAGTGAGGTGACCAGAACTGGACACAGTACTCCAAGTGTGGCCTAACCAGAGTTTTATAGAGTTGCATCATTACCTCGTGACTCTTAAACTCTATCCCTTGACTTATGAAAGTTAACATCCCATAAGCTTTCTTAACTACCCAATCTACCTGTGAGGCAACTTCCAGGGATCTGTGGACATGTACCCCCAGATCCCTCTGCTCCTCCACACTACCAAGTGTCCTGCCATTTACTTTGTACTCTGCCTTGGAGTTCATCTTTCCAAAGTGTACCACCTCACACTTCTCCGGGTTGAACTCCATCTGCCACTTCTCAGCCCACTTCTGCATCCTATCAATGTCTCTCTGCAATCTTCGACAATCCTCTACACTATCCACACCACCATCAATCTTTGTGTCATCTGCAAACTTACCAACCCACCCTTCTACCCCCACATCTAGGTCGTTAATAAAAATCATGAAAAGTAGAGGTCCCAGAACCCATCCTTGTGGAACACCACTAGTCACAACCCTCCAGTCTGAATGTACTCCTTCCACCACGACCCTCTGCTTTCAGCAGGCAAGCCAATTCTGAATCCACCTGGCCAAACTTCCCTGGATCCCATGCCTTCTGACCTTATGAGAGTAGGCTGAGTGAACTTGGCCTTTTTTCCTTGGAGTGACTGAGAATGAGAGGTGACATGATAGAGGTGTATAAGATGATGAGAGGCATTGATTGTGTGGATAGTCAGAGGCTTTTTCCCAGGGCTGAAATGGCTAGCATGAGAGGGTACAGTTTTAAGGTGCTTGGAAGTGGGTACAGTGGAGATACCGGGGTAAGTTCTCTTACGCTAAGTGTGGTGATTGCGTGGAATGGGCTACCGGCGACTGTGATGGAGGCAGATACAATATGGTCTTTTAAGAGACTCCTGGATAGGTACATGGAGCTTAGCAAAATAGAGGGCTATGGGTAATCCTAGGTAATTTCTAGAGTAAGTACATGTTTGGCACAGCATTGTGGGCCAAAGGGCCTGTATAGTGCTGTAGGTTTTCTATGTTTCTATACACCAAGCCGTTCAATCCTGGAATCATTTTCGCAAACTTCCTTTAAATCCTCTCCTGTTTCAGCACATCCTTACTAAGATAAGGGGTCCAAAAATCAACCAGTGTCAAAAAGATCAAAGAACCTTTTTTAGTAGCAGCCTTTTGACAGCCAACACTGTCAAGGAGCGTGAAGAAGCAAGTATTCAAACTCTTCATTGTTATTTTGACATAACCGACAAAATACTCCACTGTTTAATGGATGAGCTTTAATTTTGTTGATAGCAGATATTACAAGGGTTATGCTTGAAAAAAGTTGCTGGCCGAGATTTGATGATGAATTACACAATGGATTACAAAAAGACTTGGAATTTCTTTTTTCATAAATGCCACTAAGCCAGCATGGTGACCTGTCATATATGGTGCTCCTTCTAGTGCACAAGAAATCACATTCCTAATTGGAATACTTCTATCCTCAATATACATTTTGATTCCTCATAGATTGACTCACCATTGATATTTGTTTTTAACTTTTTGCAAAAGGGAATCTTTCCATAAACGTCTCCATTTTTCATAAACCATATTTACACAATTAGCAATGCCTTGTTATCTTGCACAGTTAACTCATCCAATTGTATTCCAAATTCTTTTTTTTGTCACTCTCTGCATAGTTGATACTCAATATCTTCACTCATTTTGTCAATATGATGAGCTACAGAGTTATTATTCAGAGGAATTGATTTTAAAATTCTGGTATCCATTCAGAGAACAGTGGTGAGCACTTCTGATACAGCAGACATTATTAATCTCTCACCGATTGTGAAAGAATTTCCACACTTTGCTATCATTTAGGAAATGATATAAGAATCAGTGAAATGACTACCAAGTTCATTCTTAGCTTTCTCAGCAAATGACTCGAGTGTGCAATACTTTTCAAATCTTCTTTCATCTTTTGGAACTGAGTAATACCATATGTAGCCTTTTCAGGCTGTCTTTTATGGAAGTGTTCCTGCAACCTTGATGGTTTCACAGCTTCATTAGACAGCACAGTATTACAAGTAAGATACATGAGGAATTGCTGATCTGATGGAAATGGAATAAAACCGAACTCCAGGTATGTAACATCGTATTGACACACTTTCTGTAGTTTCGGTTTCTTTGCAGGATTAGAATTCAAGCCTTCACTGCCTTCAGACTCATAGAGACTGTGCAGTATAGATTTATCCATCATTAGTAGGGCTAAATTAAAATTTTATATTAGCACAAACCTATTGGATGTTGATGACGGCAGTGAGTTGACACAGATGGAACAATAGCAGCAGCCTGCAATGGATCAGCAAGGCGAAGATGAAGACAATCACAACAGCAAAAATTACATTGACAAGGATTCAGATTGGAATTTGAATGTTAGTTGGGATAGAGCTGGTGTTCTGCAAGTTACCTTTGTACTATTCCAGTTAGCGCGATTGACCAGTCATGTAAGGTCTCCTAATCCCCAAAGATGGTTCTTGACCCCATTTATGAAGCCGAGGTGACTTTGATGACCTCAGGAGGAATCCTTGGGGTCGGCAAGTTCACTGATTGATCTACTTCACTGTTTGATTCCGACCAGTGCTGTATCATTGCGTGACCTGTTTTCCATAGATCTGCAGAGAAAGTTGAGAGGGTGTACTTGACTTGCCAACTGTTAGATTGCAAGAACTTATTTCTGCCGTGAGTTAGGGGGAGCTTTTGAGCACCCTGGTTGCTAATCTATGCATCCCCAGTGACATCTGTTTGGTTGGTAAGTTTGGATGAGATTGCTGAGTTTCAGACGAGTGCTCACCGCCTGCAGAGCTATGGTTCTTCCTGTGTTCCAGTGCCTCATCCTTTTTCTGTTGGAAGTGCCTAATGATCAGTCAGGTGTCATGCCTCAAGTTAGGGGGCTTACCGCACCATCCCCCCCTCACCACCCAAAGAATCTTGAATGCCTCCCAACGACTTCTATTTCCCCTAACCCCCTCCCCCTTACACATCGTCCCCTTGGATGTGGTACCAGCGCTGTTGGGATTGGCTGATTTAAACCAATACTTTGCATTAGAGTGGTGGAGGACACAGCAAACATCCTTAGGATAATAGATTAAAATTAAAAATTGAGATGCTGCAAATCTGAAATAAAGACAGAAAATGCTGGGTGGCGTCACAAATCAGATCAGAAACAGTTCTGATGGGGGTGGGGGGGGGGGTCCCAGATCTGAAACATTTCACATCTCTCTTTCCACAAAAGCTGCCTGGCCTGCTGAGTTTTCCCAATATTTTCTGTTCTTATAACAATGAGCTGGTTTCCAGTTGGAGGGATGGATTTATAATAATTACTATTGATAGAAACAAAAGCCTGAAGAATGTAATGGGACTTGTTGTGGTGAATGCTGGCAATGACTGGGCCCAGGTAAGACCCCCATCCAGGATATACTAATAAAAGTTCCAACAAAACATTGGTGGCTTGGCTGAGCAACACTGAGATGTGACATTCTCAAAGCTAGGACACTACAATAAACGCTAAGGAGAGTCCACTTCAATAATAGAGATACATGGAGTCCCTGAGCCAATCAAAATAAACTGAACAAGGAAAACAGTTAATGACTCTCGTGAAACAATTAACCAATTAAACCTGGGAGCCCAACGCTCTACGGCTCCCCGCAGAGCTGAAGAGCTCAATACAAGGACTAAAGGAAGAGAGGTAATCAGGATCACGAGGGTCTTAAAGAAAGCGGCTTCAGAGATAATAGAGGCCTGGGTTAATGTTTTTCAACTCTTACTGAGTTCCGGGAAGGTACCTCCACTTTGGAACTCTTCAGTAAGGTGCTCCTGTTCAAGATGAGGAGAGATAATAAACAGAAAATTACAGGCCAGCTAGCACAGTGTCCTTGTTGAATATATCCTCGTCTATAACCAATGAAGAAATAGCTCGCCATTTAGATAAACAATGTAATCAAATGATTAATACCAGGGAGAATAACTTGATCAGGATGGGCCGAAGAGCCTGTTTCTGTGCTGCATTGCTCTATCACTCTATAAACGATGCTTCACAAATATTCTCAAGATATGAACATAGAACAGAACAACACAGTACAGGCCCTTCAACCCACGGGGATGTGCTGACCTTTTAACTGACCATGATCAACCTAATCTTTCCCTTCCCATATAGCCCTCCATTTTTCTATTACCCATGTGCCTATCTAAGAGCCCCTTCAGTGTCCTTAATGTATCTGCTGCCAACACCACCCCAGCAGGGTGTTCTACGCACCCATCATTCTCTGTAAAAACCCTACCTCTGACATCCCCTACACTTTCCTCCAATCACCTTAAAATTGTGCTCCTGGGACAAAGGCTCTGGCTCTCCACTCTATCTATACCCCTATTCACTTTATACACCTCTATCATATCACCTTTCACCCAATGTATGGACATTGCATATTTACAACGTATGGACAATGAGTATTTACAACATATGGACAATACATTTTAACAACGTATGGACAATGCGTTCTTTGAAACTACATACAACCTTCATACCTCCTTTGCATCCACACCACAGACATCCAAATGAATTTTAATCAGCATTTTTTCGACTGGGATCCACAATTTTTAGGAACTCATTGTTCAGAGCTGCACTGCAAACTAAGTCCACAACACACATTCAGATGTGAAGACTGATAGCCAAAGTCAATTGCTAAATGTTTATGTCCTAAACCCAAAAATCTCTCTAATACTTTGAGGGAAATTGGAGGCACAGGTTCAGCAACCCAGGCTCAGTCCTCACCTGGAATGCTGTCGGTGTGGTGTTTGCACTTTCTCCGTTTTCTCTTGATGCTGCAGTTTCCTCTCACATCCCAAAGATCCGAGTATTGCGGGTTAACTGATGAGTGTAAATTACCGTCAGAGTGTAAGGGGGGCGTTGTGGATGGGTGGATTCCCATCAACCACAATCACTGCAATCCGCAGTGTAATTTCTCTTTGGGAGTTGTGCTTTTGAACTGCCTGTACAATCTGGTGATATCCTGAAGGGTTCGGTAAACTGTGCTTTGGAGAATGGCGAATACAGGTGTGGCTGTATTGTTGGAGTGGACTTTGGGCCGGGTTGGAATGAAGCAGCAGGGCCCAGGCGTGAGAGCAGAAAACAACTTGTTTACCCAAGGCAGTAGGGCATCAAGGCCAAGGGTGGATGACAAAATGCTATGCAACTCACAACTCCCTGAAGCTCTACTCACCTCAGCGCTAAACTGACTGTGCAGGTTGTAGACTGCAGGCATCGGTACTTGCCTCAGTAATGAATCAGGCTACACGGCTGTAGTCGGTAGCCACTGGGCCTGGATCGCCTCAGCACTAAACCGGGTCTGAGGCTGTGGACTGTAGTCATTGGGCCTGGACTGACTGTACTCACCTCAGCACTAAACCGGGTCTGAGGCTGTGGACTGTAGTCATTGGGCCTGGACTGACTGTACTCACCTCAGCACTAAACTGGGACCGAGGCTGTGGACTGTAGTCATTGGGCCTGGACTGACTGTACTCACCTCAGCACTAAACCGGCTCCGAGGCTGTGGACTGTAGTCATTGGGCCTGGACTGACTGTACTCACCTCAGCACTAAACCGGCTCCGAGGCTGTGGACTGTAGTCATTGGGCCTGGACTGACTGTACTCACCTCAGCACTAAACCGGCTCCGAGGCTGTGGACTGTAGTCATTGGGCCTGGACTGACTGTACTCACCTCAGCACTAAACCGGGTCTGAGGCTGTGGACTGTAGTCATTGGGCCTGGACTGACTGTACTCACCTCAGCACTAAACCGGGTCCGAGGCTGTGGACTGTAGTCATTGGGCCTGGACTGACTGTACTCACCTCAGCACTAAACCGGGTCCGAGGCTGTGGACTGTAGTCATTGGGCCTGGACTGACTGTACTCACCTCAGCACTAAACCGGGTCCGAGGCTGTGGACTGTAGTCATTGGGCCTGGACTGACTGTACTCACCTCAGCACTAAACCGGGTCCGAGGCTGTGGACTGTAGTCATTGGGCCTGGACTGACTGTACTCACCTCAGCACTAAACCGGCTCCGAGGCTGTGGACTGTAGTCATTGGGCCTGGACTGACTGTACTCACCTCAGCACTAAACCGGGTCTGAGGCTGTGGACTGTAGTCATTGGGCCTGGACTGACTGTACTCACCTCAGAACTAAACCGGCTCCGAGGCTGTAGACTGTAGTCATTGGGCCTGGACTGACTGTACTCACCTCAGCACTAAACCGGCTCCGAGACTGTGGACTGTAGTCATTGGGCCTGGACTGACTGTACTCACCTCAGCACTAAACCGGGTCTGAGGCTGTGGACTGTAGTCATTGGGCCTGGACTGACTGTACTCACCTCAGCACTAAACCGGGTCTGAGGCTGTGGACTGTAGTCATTGGGCCTGGACTGACTGTACTCACCTCAGCACTAAACCGGGTCTGAGGCTGTGGACTGTAGTCATTGGGCCTGGACTGACTGTACTCACCTCAGCACTAAACCGGGTCTGAGGCTGTGGACTGTAGTCATTGGGCCTGGACTGACTGTACTCACCTCAGCACTAAACCGGCACCGAGGCTGTGGACTGTAGTCATTGGGCCTGGACAGACTGTACTCACCTCAGCACTAAACCGGCTCCGAGGCTGTGGACTGTAGTCATTGGGCCTGGACTGACTGTACTCACCTCAGCACTAAACCGGGTCTGAGGCTGTGGACTGTAGTGATTGGGCCTGGACTGACTGTACTCACCTCAGCACTAAACCGGCTCCGAGGCTGTGGACTGTAGTCATTGGGCCTGGACTGACTGTACTCACCTCAGCACTAAACCGGGTCTGAGGCTGTGGACTGTAGTCATTGGGCCTGGACTGACTGTACTCACCTCAGCACTAAACCGGCTCCGAGGCTGTGGACTGTAGTCATTGGGCCTGGACTGACTGTACTCACCTCAGCACTAAACCGGGTCTGAGGCTGTGGACTGTAGTCATTGGGCCTGGACTGACTGTACTCACCTCAGCAATAAACCGGGTCTGAGGCTGTGGACTGTAGTCATTGGGCCTGGACTGACTGTACTCACCTCAGCACTAAACCGGGTCTGAGGCTGTGGACTGTAGTCATTGGGCCTGGACTGACTGTACTCACCTCAGCACTAAACCGGGTCTGAGGCTGTGGACTGTAGTCATTGGGCCTGGACTGACTGTACTCACCTCAGCACTAAACCGGCTCCGAGGCTGTGGACTGTAGTCATTGGGCCTGGACTGACTGTACTCACCTCAGCACTAAACCGGGTCTGAGGCTGTGGACTGTAGTCATTGGGCCTGGACTGACTGTACTCACCTCAGCACTAAACCGGGTCTGAGGCTGTGGACTGTAGTCATTGGGCCTGGACTGACTGTACTCACCTCAGCACTAAACCGGGTCCGAGGCTGTGGACTGTAGTGATTGGGCCTGGACTGACTGTACTCACCTCAGCACTAAACCGGGTCTGAGGCTGTGGACTGTAGTCATTGGGCCTGGACTGACTGTACTCATCTCAGCACTAAACCGGCTCCGAGGCTGTGGACTGTAGTCATTGGGCCTGGACTGACTGTACTCACCTCAGCACTAAACCGGGTCTGAGGCTGTGGACTGTAGTCATTGGGCCTGGACTGACTGTACTCACCTCAGCACTAAACCGGGTCTGAGGCTGTGGACTGTAGTCATTGGGCCTGGACTGACTGTACTCACCTCAGCAATAAACCGGGTCTGAGGCTGTGGACTGTAGTCATTGGGCCTGGACTGACTGTACTCACCTCAGCACTAAACCGGGTCTGAGGCTGTGGACTGTAGTCATTGGGCCTGGACTGACTGTACTCACCTCAGCACTAAACCGGGTCTGAGGCTGTGGACTGTAGTCATTGGGCCTGGACTGACTGTACTCACCTCAGCACTAAACCGGCTCCGAGGCTGTGGACTGTAGTCATTGGGCCTGGACTGACTGTACTCACCTCAGCACTAAACCGGGTCTGAGGCTGTGGACTGTAGTCATTGGGCCTGGACTGACTGTACTCACCTCAGCACTAAACCGGGTCTGAGGCTGTGGACTGTAGTCATTGGGCCTGGACTGACTGTACTCACCTCAGCACTAAACCGGGTCCGAGGCTGTGGACTGTAGTCATTGGGCCTGGACTGACTGTACTCACCTCAGCACTAAACCGGGTCTGAGGCTGTGGACTGTAGTCATTGGGCCTGGACTGACTGTACTCACCTCAGCACTAAACCGGCTCCGAGGCTGTGGACTGTAGTCATTGGGCCTGGACTGACTGTACTCACCTCAGCACTAAACCGGGTCTGAGGCTGTGGACTGTAGTCATTGGGCCTGGACTGACTGTACTCACCTCAGCACTAAACCGGCTCCGAGGCTGTGGACTGTAGTCATTGGGCCTGGACTGACTGTACTCACCTCAGCACTAAACCGGGTCTGAGGCTGTGGACTGTAGTCATTGGGCCTGGACTGACTGTACTCACCTCAGCACTAAACCGGCTCCGAGGCTGTGGACTGTAGTCATTGGGCCTGGACTGACTGTACTCACCTCAGCACTAAACCGGCTCCGAGGCTGTGGACTGTAGTCATTGGGCCTGGACTGACTGTACTCACCTCAGCACTAAACCGGGTCTGAGGCTGTGGACTGTAGTCATTGGGCCTGGACTGACTGTACTCACCTCAGCACTAAACCGGCACTGAGGCTGTGGACTGTAGTCATTGGGCCTGGACTGACTGTACTCACCTCAGCACTAAACCGGGTCTGAGGCTGTGGACTGTAGTCATTGGGCCTGGACTGACTGTACTCACCTCAGCACTAAACCGGGTCTGAGGCTGTGGACTGTAGTCATTGGGCCTGGACTGACTGTACTCACCTCAGCACTAAACCGGGTCTGAGGCTGTGGACTGTAGTCATTGGGCCTGGACTGACTGTACTCACCTCAGCACTAAACCGGCTCCGAGGCTGTGGACTGTAGTCATTGGGCCTGGACTGACTGTATTCACCTCAGCACTAAACCGGCTCCGAGGCTGTGGACTGTAGTCATTGGGCCTGGACTGACTGTACTCACCTCAGCACTAAACCGGGTCTGAGGCTGTGGACTGTAGTCATTGGGCCTGGACTGACTGTACTCACCTCAGCACTAAACCGGGTCTGAGGCTGTGGACTGTAGTCATTGGGCCTGGACTGACTGTACTCACCTCAGCACTAAACCGGGTCTGAGGCTGTGGACTGTAGTCATTGGGCCTGGACTGACTGTACTCACCTCAGCACTAAACCGGCACTGAGGCTGTGGACTGTAGTCATTGGGCCTGGACTGACTGTACTCACCTCAGCACTAAACCGGGTCTGAGGCTGTGGACTGTAGTCATTGGGCCTGGACTGACTGTACTCACCTCAGCACTAAACCGGGTCTGAGGCTGTGGACTGTAGTCATTGGGCCTGGACTGACTGTACTCACCTCAGCACTAAACCGGCACCGAGGCTGTGGACTGTAGTCATTGGGCCTGGACTGACTGTACTCACCTCAGCACTAAACCGGCTCCGAGGCTGTGGACTGTAGTCATTGGGCCTGGACTGACTGTACTCACCTCAGCACTAAACCGGGTCTGAGGCTGTGGACTGTAGTCATTGGGCCTGGACTGACTACTCACCTCAGCACTAATCCGGCTCCGAGGCTGTGGACTGTAGTCATTGGGCCTGGACTGACTGTACTCACCTCAGCACTAAACCGGGTCCGAGGCTGTGGACTGTAGTCATTGGGCCTGGACTGACTGTACTCACCTCAGCACTAAACCGGCTCCGAGGCTGTGGACTGTAGTCATTGGGCCTGGACTGACTGTACTCACCTCAGCACTAAACCGGCTCCGAGGCTGTGGACTGTAGTCATTGGGCCTGGACTGACTGTACTCACCTCAGCACTAAACCGGGTCTGAGGCTGTGGACTGTAGTCATTGGGCCTGGACTGACTGTACTCACCTCAGCACTAAACCGGCTCCGAGGCTGTGGACTGTAGTCATTGGGCCTGGACTGACTGTACTCACCTCAGCACTAAACCGGCACCGAGGCTGTGGACTGTAGTCATTGGGCCTGGACTGACTGTACTCACCTCAGCACTAAACCGGCTCCGAGGCTGTGGACTGTAGTCATTGGGCCTGGACTGACTGTACTCACCTCAGCACTAAACCGGGTCTGAGGCTGTGGACTGTAGTCATTGGGCCTGGACTGACTGTACTCACCTCAGCACTAAACTGGGACCGAGGCTGTGGACTGTAGTCATTGGGCCTGGACTGACTGTACTCACCTCAGCACTAAACCGGCTCCGAGGCTGTGGACTGTAGTCATTGGGCCTGGACTGACTGTACTCACCTCAGCACTAAACCGGCTCCGAGGCTGTGGACTGTAGTCATTGGGCCTGGACTGACTGTACTCACCTCAGCACTAAACCGGCTCCGAGGCTGTGGACTGTAGTCATTGGGCCTGGACTGACTGTACTCACCTCAGCACTAAACCGGCTCCGAGGCTGTGGACTGTAGTCATTGGGCCTGGACTGACTGTACTCACCTCAGCACTAAACCAGCACCGAGGCTGTGGACTGTAGTCATTGGGCCTGGACTGACTGTACTCACCTCAGCACTAAACCGGCTCTGAGGCTGTGGACTGTAGTCATTGGGCCTGGACTGACTGTACTCACCTCAGCACTAAACCGGGTCTGAGGCTGTGGACTGTAGTCATTGGGCCTGGACTGACTGTACTCACCTCAGCACTAAACCGGCTCTGAGGCTGTGGACTGTAGTCATTGGGCCTGGACTGACTGTACTCACCTCAGCACTAAACCAGCACCGAGGCTGTGGACTGTAGTCATTGGGCCTGGACTGACTGTACTCACCTCAGCACTAAACCGGCTCTGAGGCTGTGGACTGTAGTCATTGGGCCTGGACTGACTGTACTCACCTCAGCACTAAACCAGCACCGAGGCTGTGGAATGTAGTCATTGGGCCTGGACTGACTGTACTCACCTCAGCACTAAACCGGGTCTGAGGCTGTGGACTGTAGTCATTGGGCCTGGACTGACTGTACTCACCTCAGCACTAAACCGGCTCCGAGGCTGTGGACTGTAGTCATTGGGCCTGGACTGACTGTACTCACCTCAGCACTAAACCGGGTCTGAGGCTGTGGACTGTAGTCATTGGGCCTGGACTGACTGTACTCACCTCAGCACTAAACCGGGTCTGAGGCTGTGGACTGTAGTCATTGGGCCTGGACTGACTGTACTCACCTCAGCACTAAACCGGGTCCGAGGCTGTGGACTGTAGTCATTGGGCCTGGACTGACTGTACTCACCTCAGCACTAAACTGGGTCCGAGGCTGTGGACTGTAGTCATTGGGCCTGGACTGACTGTACTCACCTCAGCACTAAACCGGCTCCGAGGCTGTGGACTGTAGTCATTGGGCCTGGACTGACTGTACTCACCTCAGCACTAAACCGGGTCTGAGGCTGTGGACTGTAGTCATTGGGCCTGGACTGACTGTACTCACCTCAGCACTAAACCGGCTCCGAGGCTGTGGACTGTAGTCATTGGGCCTGGACTGACTGTACTCACCTCAGCACTAAACCGGGTCTGAGGCTGTGGACTGTAGTCATTGGGCCTGGACTGACTGTACTCACCTCAGAACTAAACCGGCTCCGAGGCTGTAGACTGTAGTCATTGGGCCTGGACTGACTGTACTCACCTCAGCACTAAACCGGCTCCGAGACTGTGGACTGTAGTCATTGGGCCTGGACTGACTGTACTCACCTCAGCACTAAACCGGGTCTGAGGCTGTGGACTGTAGTCATTGGGCCTGGACTGACTGTACTCACCTCAGCACTAAACCGGCACTGAGGCTGTGGACTGTAGTCATTGGGCCTGGACTGACTGTACTCACCTCAGCACTAAACCGGGTCTGAGGCTGTGGACTGTAGTCATTGGGCCTGGACTGACTGTACTCACCTCAGCACTAAACCGGGTCTGAGGCTGTGGACTGTAGTCATTGGGCCTGGACTGACTGTACTCACCTCAGCACTAAACCGGCACCGAGGCTGTGGACTGTAGTCATTGGGCCTGGACAGACTGTACTCACCTCAGCACTAAACCGGCTCCGAGGCTGTGGACTGTAGTCATTGGGCCTGGACTGACTGTACTCACCTCAGCACTAAACCGGGTCTGAGGCTGTGGACTGTAGTCATTGGGCCTGGACTGACTGTACTCACCTCAGCAATAAACCGGGTCTGAGGCTGTGGACTGTAGTCATTGGGCCTGGACTGACTGTACTCACCTCAGCACTAAACCGGGTCTGAGGCTGTGGACTGTAGTCATTGGGCCTGGACTGACTGTACTCACCTCAGCACTAAACCAGCACCGAGGCTGTGGACTGTAGTCATTGGGCCTGGACTGACTGTACTCACCTCAGCACTAAACCGGGTCTGAGGCTGTGGACTGTAGTCATTGGGCCTGGACTGACTGTACTCACCTCAGCACTAAACCGGCTCTGAGGCTGTGGACTGTAGTCATTGGGCCTGGACTGACTGTACTCACCTCAGCACTAAACCAGCACCGAGGCTGTCGACTGTAGTCATTGGGCCTGGACTGACTGTACTCACCTCAGCACTAAACCGGCTCTGAGGCTGTGGACTGTAGTCATTGGGCCTGGACTGACTGTACTCACCTCAGCACTAAACCAGCACCGAGGCTGTGGACTGTAGTCATTGGGCCTGGACTGACTGTACTCACCTCAGCACTAAACCGGGTCTGAGGCTGTGGACTGTAGTCATTGGGCCTGGACTGACTGTACTCACCTCAGCACTAAACCGGCTCCGAGGCTGTGGACTGTAGTCATTGGGCCTGGACTGAATGTACTCACCTCAGCACTAAACCGGGTCTGAGGCTGTGGACTGTAGTCATTGGGCCTGGACTGACTGTACTCACCTCAGCACTAAACCGGGTCTGAGGCTGTGGACTGTAGTCATTGGGCCTGGACTGACTGTACTCACCTCAGAACTAAACCGGCTCCGAGGCTGTGGACTGTAGTCATTGGGCCTGGACTGACTGTACTCACCTCAGCACTAAACCGGGTCCGAGGCGGTGGACTGTAGTCATTGGGCCTGGACTGACTGTACTCACCTCAGCACTAAACCGGGTCTGAGGCTGTGGACTGTAGTCATTGGGCCTGGACTGACTGTACTCACCTCAGCACTAAACCGGGTCTGAGGCTGTGGACTGTAGTCATTGGGCCTGGACTGACTGTACTCACCTCAGCACTAAACCGGGTCCGAGGCTGTGGACTGTAGTCATTGGGCCTGGACTGACTGTACTCACCTCAGCACTAAACCGGGTCTGAGGCTGTGGACTGTAGTCATTGGGCCTGGACTGACTGTACTCACCTCAGCACTAAACCGGCTCCGAGGCTGTGGACTGTAGTCATTGGGCCTGGACTGACTGTACTCACCTCAGCACTAAACCGGGTCTGAGGCTGTGGACTGTAGTCATTGGGCCTGGACTGACTGTACTCACCTCAGCACTAAACCGGCTCCGAGGCTGTGGACTGTAGTCATTGGGCCTGGACTGACTGTACTCACCTCAGCACTAAACCGGGTCTGAGGCTGTGGACTGTAGTCATTGGGCCTGGACTAACTGTACTCACCTCAGCACTAAACCGGCTCCGAGGCTGTGGACTGTAGTCATTGGGCCTGGACTGACTGTACTCACCTCAGCACTAAACCGGCTCCGAGGCTGTGGACTGTAGTCATTGGGCCTGGACTGACTGTACTCACCTCAGCACTAAACCGGCACCGAGGCTGTGGACTGTAGTCATTGGGCCTGGACTGACTGTACTCACCTCAGCACTAAACCGGCTCCGAGGCTGTGGACTGTAGTCATTGGGCCTGGACTGACTGTACTCACCTCAGCACTAAACCGGCTCCGAGGCTGTGGACTGTAGTCATTGGGCCTGGACTGACTGTACTCACCTCAGCACTAAACCGGCTCCGAGGCTGTGGACTGTAGTCATTGGGCTTGGACTGACTGTACTCACCTCAGCACTAAACCGGGACCGAGGCTGTGGACTGTAGTCATTGGGCCTGGACTGACTGTACTCACCTCAGCACTAAACCGGCACCGAGGCTGTGGACTGTAGTCATTGGGCCTGGACTGACTGTACTCACCTCAGCACTAAACCGGCACCGAGGCTGTGGACTGTAGTCATTGGGCCTGGACTGACTGTACTGATGCACCATCAATAACTCACGCCGAGACTTAGGAAGTGAGATATCGGCTTTTATTGACTGAAGAACAACACTACATCCTGGGGAAATGAGGGAGAGCAGCAGGCCACAGTCGCCTTTATACAGGGGTCTGTGGGAGGAGCCACAGGGGTAGTCAGCAGGGTCTTGGGAGGAGCCACAGGAGCAGTCAGACAGGTATATCTAGTTCACCACATGTACTCACCTCAGCACTAAACCGGCTCCGAGGCTGTGGACTGTAGTCATTGGGCCTGGACTGACTGTACTCACCTCAGCACTAAACCGGCTCCTAGGCTGTGGACTGTAGTCATTGGGCCTGGACTGACTGTACTCACCTCAGCACTAAACCGGCTCCGAGGCTGTGGACTGTAGTCATTGGGCCTGGACTGACTGTACTCACCTCAGCACTAAACCGGCTCCGAGGCTGTGGACTGTAGTCATTGGGCCTGGACTGACTGTACTCACCTCAGCACTAAACCGGGTCTGAGGCTGTGGACTGTAGTCATTGGGCCTGGACTGACTGTACTCACCTCAGCACTAAACCGGGTCTGAGGCTGTGGACTGTAGTCATTGGGCCTGGACTGACTGTACTCACCTCAGCACTAAACCGGCTCCGAGGCTGTGGACTGTAGTCATTGGGCCTGGACTGACTGTACTCACCTCAGCACTAAACCGGGTCTGAGGCTGTGGACTGTAGTCATTGGGCCTGGACTGACTGTACTCACCTCAGCACTAAACCGGCTCCGAGGCTGTGGACTGTAGTCATTGGGCCTGGACTGACTGTACTCACCTCAGCACTAAACCGGCTCCGAGGCTGTGGACTGTAGTCATTGGGCCTGGACTGACTGTACTCACCTCAGCACTAAACCGGGTCTGAGGCTGTGGACTGTAGTCATTGGGCCTGGACTGACTGTACTCACCTCAGCACTAAACCGGCTCCGAGGCTGTGGACTGTAGTCATTGGGCCTGGACTGACTGTACTCACCTCAGCACTAAACCGGCTCCGAGGCTGTGGACTGTAGTCATTGGGCCTGGACTGACTGTACTCACCTCAGCACTAAACCGGCTCCTAGGCTGTGGACTGTAGTCATTGGGCCTGGACTGACTGTACTCACCTCAGCACTAAACCGGCTCCGAGGCTGTGGACTGTAGTCATTGGGCCTGGACTGACTGTACTCACCTCAGCACTAAACCGGGTCTGAGGCTGTGGACTGTAGTCATTGGGCCTGGACTGACTGTACTCACCTCAGCACTAAACCGGCTCCGAGGCTGTGGACTGTAGTCATTGGGCTTGGACTGACTGTACTCACCTCAGCACTAAACCGGCTCCGAGGCTGTGGACTGTAGTCATTGGGCCTGGACTGACTGTACTCACCTCAGCACTAAACCGGGTCTGAGGCTGTGGACTGTAGTCATTGGGCCTGGACTGACTGTACTCACCTCAGCACTAAACCGGCACTGAGGCTGTGGACTGTAGTCATTGGGCCTGGACTGACTGTACTCACCTCAGCACTAAACCGGGTCTGAGGCTGTGGACTGTAGTCATTGGGCCTGGACTGACTGTACTCACCTCAGCACTAAACCGGGTCTGAGGCTGTGGACTGTCTGGTTTTGTTTTTGTTTAAAGTTTGCACGATTTGTTCTTTTTTCACATATTGAATGTATGACTTTGTGGTGTGGGTTTTTTTCATGGATTCTATTGTGTTCGATTTGTTTAGTGGTTGCCTGCAAGAAGTTGAAACTTAAGGTTGTATATGGTATACAAACTTCAATCATAAATATGCTTGGAACTTGGAGATTAGGTTACAGGAGAAAGATTTGCTCTCGAGTTGGCCTAGATTGAATGGGCTGATTGTGGTGTATGGAAATAGGGATGTGAGGAGACTGTGTGGAGCAGAGGCACAGCATGCATCAGAAGGGCTGAATGGCTACACCCATGCTGTAAGTTCTCTGTGTAAGGATGTGAACCCACAGCTCATCCAAAGAACTTGGTCAGACACCAGTGTCAAGGGATGGGGAAGAGTTTCACAGTGGTGTGGAGTCCCTGCAACATCACACAGCCCTGGTTCAGCTGGCTTGTACAGGCACGCTACATATTGACATCTGGCAACCTGCCCAGTGCAGGCCACAGGATCTGCTCTGCCTGGGCCAACATAAATATTTTGCTGATATGTTCTGGCTTGAGGCAGACTGAGTTGGCCCACTCCACCCATCTCCTCACACTTATTCTGGCTTTCGAACTCTTACATCCTCCTCTTATGGCCCCTCTTACGCTCCCCACATCCCTCCCTCATGGCCTGGCTCAGTGTGGAGCATCTGAGCCAGCACGGTGCCTCGGTAGATAGACAAAGATCAGGCAAAGATCCATAGAACCACAGAACACTACAGCACAGTACAGGCCCTTCAGCCCTCCATGTTGTGCTGACCCATATAATCCTTAAAAAAAAGTACTAAACCCACACTACCCCTCCATTTTTCTTTCATCCATGTGCCTGTCCAAGAGGCTCTTACATACCCCTAATGTTTTAGCCTCCACCACCATACCTGGCAAGTCATTCCAGGCACTCACAACCCTCTGTGTAAAAAACTTACCCCTGATATCTCCCCTAAATTTCCCTCCCTTAATTTTGTACATATGCCCTCTGGTGTTTGCTATCGGTGCTCTGGGAAACAGGTACTGACTATCCACCCTATCTATGCCTCCCATAATCTTGTAGATCTCCATCAAGTCCCCTCTCATTCTTCTACGCTCCAAAGAGAAAAGTCCCAGCTCTGCTAACCTTGCTTCATATGACTTGTTCTCCAAACCAGGCAACATCCTGGTAAATCTCCTCTGCACCCTCTCCATAGCTCCCACATCCTTCCTATAATGAGGTGACCAGAATTGAACACAATACTCTAAGTGCGGTCTCACCAGAGATTTGTAGAGTTGCAACATGACCTCTCTACTCTTGAACTCAATCCCCCTGTTAATGAAGCTTAGCATCCCATAAGCCTTCTTTAACTACCCTATCAACCTGCGCAGCGACTTTGAGGGATGTATGGATTTGAACCCCAAAGTCCCTTTGTTCATCCACACTCTTAAGTAACTGACCATTAATCCTGTACTCAGTCTTCTGGTTTGTCCTTCCAAAATGCATCACCTCACACTTGTCCGGATTGAACTCCATCTGCCATTTTTCTGCCCAACTCTGCAGCCTGTCTATATCCTCTTGTAACCTTCGACAACCTACAGCTCCATCCACAACTCCTCCAATCTTCATGTCATCTGCAAACTTACTCACCCATCCTTCCGCCTCTACATCCAGGTCATTTATAAAAATCACAAATAGCAGGGGTCCCAGGACAGATCCCTGCGGCACTCCACTAGTCACCGACCTCCAGGCAGAATACTTTCCTTCCACAACTACCCTCTGCTTTCTTCCTTTAAGCCAATCTTTTACCCAAACAGCCAAGGTTCCACTTATCCCATGCCTCATGACTTTCTGGATGAGTCTCTCATGAGGGACCTTGTCAAATGCTTTGCTAAAGTCCATGTAGACCACATCCACTGCCCTACCCTCATCAATTTCTTTTGTTATCTCTTCAAATAACTCAATCAGGCTCGTGAGGCATGATCTTCTCTTCACAAAGCCATGTTGACTATCCATGAGTAGACTGTACTTCTCCAAATGCTCGTAGATCCTATTCTTAAGAATCCTTTCCAGTAGTTTGCATACCACCGATGTACAACCCCACCAGTCTATAGTTCCCAGGTTTCTCCCTATTACCTTTTTTAAACAAGGGAACTACATTTGCCATTCTCCAGTCCTCCGGCACTTCCCCTGCAGCAAAAGAGGATTCAAAAATCATAGCTAATGATCTGCGATCTCTTCTCTCAATTCCCACAACAACCTGGGGTGTATCGTATCTGGCCCTGGGGATTTATCAATCTTAATGTTTTTAAGAAGATCCAGCACTTCTTCTTCCTTAATCTCCACATTGTCCAGCACACAGGCCTGCTCTACTTCGACCTCATCCTGATCAAGATCCTTTTCACTTGTGAATACTGAAACAAAGTATTCATTTAGGACCTCCCCAATCTCCTCCGCTTCCAGGCACATGTTGCCCTCTTTATTCTTTAGCGGTCCCACCTTCGTTCTCGTCATCCTCCTGTTCTTCACATACGCATAGAATGCCTTGGGGTTCTCCTTAATCCTACATGTCAAGGCTTTCTTATGCCCCCTTCAAGCTCTCCTAAGTCCTTTCTTTAGCTCCTTCCTGGCTACCCTATATTTCTCATAAACCCCTCCTACTTCCTGCTTCTTATATCTAACATATACTTCCTTTTTCCTCTTGACGAGTTGCCTCACATGTTTCGTCAGCCACAGTTCCCTTTTCCTACCATTTTTTCCTTGCCTCAGTGGGACAAACCTATCCTGAACCCAGCTCAAGTGGTCCCTAAACTTCTCCCACATTACTTATGTGCTTTCCCCTATGAACATCTGTTTCCAATTTACTCTCACTAGTTCCTGCCTCATCCCTTCAAAGTTAGCCCTTCCCCAGTTAAGTACTTTACCATTTCGTCTGATTTTATCCCTTTCCATAGCTATGCTGAAGCTAAGGGAGTTGTGGTGACTCTCACCAAAATGCTCCCCCACCAAGAGGTCTGTCACCTGGCCAGGTTCATTACCCAGAACTAGATCCAGCATAGCCTCTCCTCTCGTCAGCCGATCCACATACTGTTTCAGGAATCCTTCTTGAACACACCTGACAAATTCAGCCCCATCTATCCCCCTTGCACTCAGGAGGTGCCAGTCAATATGAGGGAATTTGAAATCACCCATAACTACTACCCTGCACCATTCTAAAGTCTGCCTGTTTATCTGCTCCTTGGTGTCCCGAGGGCTATTTGGGGGCCTATAGACTACTCCCAGCACAGTGATTGATCCCTTCCTATTTCTGACTTACACCCAGACTGACTCCGTGGACACTCCTTCTGCAGCGTCCTCCATTTCTATAGCCGTGATACTATCCCTGACCAGCAATACCACTCCCCCCCTCTTTTCTACCTCCCATCCTATTCCTTTTAAAACACCTGAACCCCGGGATCTGCATCATCCAATCCTGCCTTCCTCCAACCAAGTTTCAGTAATGGCCACAACATCGTAGTTCCACATACTAATCCACCTCATTCTATTCCTATTCTCACTGTCGCGAGATTACTACCTTTGAGGTCCTGCTTTTCAACTTCCTTCCTAACTCCCTGTTGTCTTTTTTCAGGACCTCTTCCCTTTTCCTACCTATGTCATTGGTACCAATATGTACCACGACCTCTGCCTGTTCTTCCTCCCATCGCAGGATATCTTGGACGCGATCAGAAACATCCTGGACCCTGACACCTGGGAGGCAAACTACCATCCGAGTTTCTTTCCTGCATCCACAGAATCGCCTGTCTGACCCCCTGACTATAGTCCCCTATCACTACTGCCTTCCTCTTCCTTTCCCTACCCTTCTGAGCTACAGGGCCAGACTCTGTGCCAGAGGCATGGCCACTGTCGCTTCCCCCAGGTAGGCTGCCCCCCCAACAGTACTCAAACAGGAGTACTTATTGTCAAGGGGTACAGCCACAGGGGTACTTTCTAGTACCTGACTCTTCCCCTTCCCTCTCCTGACTGTGACCCATTTCTCTGTCCCCCGTGGCCCCGGAGTGACCACCTATCTGTAACTCCTCTCTATCACCTCCTCACTCACTCACCCTGACCAGACGAAGGTCATCGAGCTGCAGCTCCAGTTCCCTAACACGGTCCCTTAGGAGTTGCATCTCGATGCACCAGGTGCAGATGTGGCCGTCTGGGATGCCGGGAGACTCCAGGACCTCCCACATCTGACACCGACCACAGAAAACTGGCCTCACACACATACTACCTCCTTTTGCAATCAACAACTGCCTCACCTCGTCCTGTTACCGTTGAAGCCCGTGGAGCCAAAACCCTTTCACTCTGCTGCCTCTCACTCCGCTGCCTGCTGGATTATGGCTGCCTTCTTTTTAAACTGTTCATGCTCAACTGGCTGACGTCACGTGCCTGCGCAGTCTGGCCTCTCTCTTCCCCCGAGAACTCAAAATATCTTCCCGCTGGAAATCCTTAGGTGCTCTCCCGCTGCCTTCTTGTTCCAAATCAAAAAAAATTTTTGTAAAATTTGTAAAATTGTAAAATTTGTAAAATTGTAAAATTTTGTAAAATTTTGTAAAATTTTGTAAAATTAAATTGAAGATTAAAAGAGTGCAGAGAAATTTAGCTGAGCGAAGGGCGCTGAGTAGGCTACGGTCAATTATGGATAACTCTGAACATCCTCTACATAGCACCATCCAGAGACAGAGAAGCAGTTTCAGCGACAGGTTACTATCGATGCAATGCTCCTCAGACAGGATGAAGAGGTCAATACTCCCCAATGCCATTAGGCTTTACAATTCTACCGCCAGGACTTAAGAACTTTTTAAAAGCTATTATTAATGCTTTTTGAGATAGTGATTTAGATGCATATAATATTTTTTTACTGAGTTAAGTATTGTATGTAATTAGTTATGCTACAACAAGTGTATGGGACATTGGAAAAAAGTTGAATTTCCCCATGGGGATGAATAAAGTATCTATCTATCTATCTATCTATTTTACAAGGATGTTGATGGGACTTGTGGACCTGAGTTACAGGGCGAGTTTGTGTAGGTTAGGACATAATTCCCTGGAGTGTAGGAGAATGAGGGGAGATTTGATAGAGTGATACAGATAGGCTAAATGCAAGCAGGTTCTTTTTTCATTGAGGTTGGGTGAGACAACAGCTAGAGGGCCTGGGTTAAGGGTGAAATGTGAAATATTTAAGGGGAACCTGAGGCGGAACTTGTTCAGTCAGAGTGATATTAATGCTTTTTGAGATAGTGATTTAGATGCATATCATATTTTTTACTGAGTTAAGTATTGTATGTAATTAGTTTTGCTACAACAAGTGTATGGGACATTGGAAAAAAAAGTTGAATTTCCCCATGGGGATGAATAAAGTATCTATCTATCATCTATCTATCAGAGTGTGGTGTGAATGTGGAACAAATTACTAGTGGATGTGGGTTCAATCACTACATTTAAGAGGTTTGAATAGATACATGGATGGGAAGGTTGTGGGGGGGTTATGGTCCAGTTACAGATCAAGGGGACTAAGTGGGCTGTTTCTGTGCTGTAGTCCTCTACGATGACTCTAAATGTGCAGGCACCGTTTAAAAGAAAGCTCTGCAGTTCAGCAGGTTTGGAGGTCTAGACAATCAACAAGATGGATCAAGAAGCTCCAAAATTCTGGCTAAAACATGCCACTATCCACGCCAGCTGAGCTACGTTGGGCAAGAGTGGCCTGTGGTAAACCCGACAGAGGCTGTGTAATATTCTGATATGTTGTAAGGGGTAAGGGGCAAATCAGTGGTGCTGAGTAAAGTCAGGAGTTTGCAGATTGCATTGGGATGATCTAGTGCTGAGCCAAGCTTGTACTGAGTTTGTCCCTCGGAATAGCTTAATTGTTGAGATGAGTGGACTGAACTGAGAATTACTCATTTGAATATCTGGCAGAGGTTCTGAAGAAGGGTCTCAGCCTGAAACATCAACTCTTTATTCCTCTCCATAGATGCTGCCTGACCTGCTGAGTTCCTCCGGTGTTTTGTATGTGTTACTGTGGCAGAGATTCAATAAACTTAGCCGGACCATGGGCTGGGCAAAACTATTTACACCACTTCCCTCTTAAAAATAATTAATGCAGTTTAGAATAGATATTTTAATAGATATATTGGGATTCAAAGGGAAGAAATTGAAAAGAGAAGTTGAGGCTGGGCGTGTAAACATTAGTTGAGTGCAGGATGGTAATTGCCAGGGTTTCTGAGAAAGTCACCCAAATGTCTCACTGATGTTGAGCAAAGCTAAACCAAGAGCTTGGGTTTGAGGAAATGAAAACCATCAGTTCTTCTGGTAAATACCCGGGTGATGGGTAATACACTGGTGATTGCAAAGCTGCCAAATCTGACCCACAGCTAGGAAGGTCATGTTTCAGAAAACTAAATGTTTTTTACAGATCGCAATCTTTGTACTATGAAACTGTCCTGTGGCACCAGTGTTACAGATATGACAAGTTCCAACAATGAGGGAATGGCAAGTTGGAGATTGGTATGGCCATTAATCACATCACAACAGGAAATGTGATCATGGTTTGACCTCAATAATCCTGAGAGAGTGACAAATACCCTGAAACACTCACCTTCACGTGCAGAGTGACACCGACCTCACAGCTTAGTCCTCAGTGACTGGGTCAACTGTTGTTGGTTAACTCTAACAGATGCCTGGGAGAGCAGTTAGGAGTTAGCACTGTGCGTTTGGAGTCATATAGAGGCGAAGTCAGAAAATCAAAATACTGGAAACGCTCAATGGGTCAGGCGATGAGAGGTCACAGTCCTGAAATGTTGATCGTGTCTCCCTCTCTCTCTCAAATGGCGTTGCAACAACAACCTTGCACTCATCAGGAGTAAAACCAGGGAACTGATTGTGGACTTCATGAAGGAGAAATTGAGGGAACATACACCAGTCCTCATCGAGGGATCATAAGTGGGAAGTGTGAGCAGTTTCAAGTTCCTGGGTGTCAGCATCTCAAGATCTATCCTGGGCCCCACATATCAATGCAGTTACAAAGGTGGCATGACAGCAGCTACATTTCATTCGGAGTCTGAGGAGACTCGGTTTGTCACCAAAGACTCCAGCAAACTTCGCAGGCGTGGAGAGGACGTTTCCTATAGTGGAGGTATCTAGGGCCAGAGGGGCAGCCTCTGATCAGAGGTATGTTCATTTAGAACAGAGATGAGGAGGAATTTCTTTAGCCAGAGGTTGGTAAATCTGTGGAATTCATCACCACAGAAAGCTGTAGAGGCCATATTTAAAAGCCTATTGTTATTTAAAGCCTACTTAAAACCTATTGTTAGGTTCTTGCAACACACACAAAATGCTGGCCAGGCAGCATCTATGGAAAAGGGTACAGTTGACATTTTGGACCGAGACCCTTCATCAGGACTAGAGAGGAAAGACTGGAGTGAGAGGAAGAAGGTGGGGAGGAGAGGAGAAACACCTGTGTAGGTCATTTGGATTTCTTCCTCTCTTCCCCCACCATCTTACTCTGACTCAGTCTTTTCTCTCCGGTCCAGATGAAGGGTCGCAGCCTGAAATGTTGACTGTACTCTTTTCCCTAGATAATGCCTGGCCTACTGAGTTCCTCCAGCATTTGTGTGTGTTGTTTGGATTTCCAGCATCTGCAGATTTTCTCATTTGTTAATAGGTTCTTGACGAGTAAGGACATCAAAGGTTATAGGAAAAAGACAAGAGAATAGAAACATAGAAAACCTACAGCACAATACAGGCCCTTCAGCCCACAAAGCTGTGCCGAACATGTCCTTACCTCAGAACAACCTAGGCTTACTAATAGCCCTCTATTTTTCTAAGTTCCATGTCGCCATTCAGGAGTCTCTTAAAAGACCCTATCATTTCCGCTTCCACCATTGCCAGCAGTCTATTCCACACACTCACCACTCTCTGCGTAAAAAACTTACCCCTGCCATCTCCTCTGTATCTGCTTCCAAGCACCTTAAAACTGTGCCCTCTCCTGTTAGCCATTTCGACCCTGGGGAAAAGCATCTGACTATCCACACGATCAATGCCTCTCATTATCTTATACACCTCTATCAGGTCAGCTCTCATCGTCCGTCAATCCAAGGAAAAAAGGCCGAGTTCACTTAACCTATTCTCATAAGGCATGCTCCCCAATCCAGGCAACATCCTTGTAAATCTCCTCTGCACTCTTTCTATGGTTTCCACTTCCTTCCTGTAGTGAGGTGACCAGAATTGAGCACAGTACTCCAAGTGGGGTCTGACTGGGGTCCTATATAGCTGCAACATTTCCTCTTGGCTCTTAAATTCAATCCCATGATTGATGAAGTCCAATGTACCATATGCCTTCTTAACCACAGAGTCAACCTACACACCAGCTTTGAATGTCCTATAGACTCGGACCCCAAGATCCCTCTGATCCTCCACACAGTCAAGAGTCTTAACATTAATTTTGCCATTATATTTGACTTACCAAAATGAACCACCTCACACTAATCTAGGTTGAACACCACCTGCCACTCCTCAGCCCAGTTTTTGCATCCTATCAATGTTCCGTTGTAATCTCTTACAGCCCTCCACACTTTCCACAACACCCCCAACCTCTGTGTCATCAGCAAATTCACTAACCCATCCGTCCACTTCCTCATCCAGGTCATTTATAAAAATCATGAAGAGAAGGGCTCCCAGAACAGATCCCTGAGGCACATCACTGGCCACCAACCTCCATGCAAAATATGACCTGTCTACAACCACTCTTTGCCTTCTGTGGGCAAGCTAGTTCTGGATCCACAAAACAAGGTCCCCTTGGATCCCATGCCTCCTTACTTTCTCAGTAAGCCTTGCAAGGGGGTACCTTATCAAATGCCTTGCTGAAATCCATATACACTACACCTACTGCTCTACCTTCATCAGCGTGTTTAGTCACATCCTCAAAGAATTCAATTAGGCTCATAAGGCATGACTTGCCTTTGACAAAGCTATGCTGACTATTCCTAATCATTTTATGCCTCTCCAAATGTTCATAAATCCTGCCTCTCAGGATCTTTTCCATCAACTTACCAAACCACTGAAGTAAGACTCACTGGTCTATAATTTCCTGGGCTATCTCTACTCCATTTCTTGAATAAAGGAACAATATCTGCAACCCTCCAATCCTCTAGAACCTCTCCCATCCCCATTGATGATGCAAAGATCATCGCCAGAGGCTCAGCAATCTCCTCCCTCGCCTCACACAGTAGCCTAGGGTACATCTCGTCCAGTCTCGGAGTCTTATCCAACTTCATGCTTTCAAAAGCTCCAGCACATCCTCTCTCTTAATGTCTATATGCTCAAGCTTTTCAATCTGCTGTAAGTCATCCCAACAATTGCCAAGATCCTTTTCCATAGTGAATACTGAAGCAAAGTACTCATTAAGTATCTCTGCTACCTCCTCCGGTTCCATACACACTTTTCCACTGTCACACTTGATTGGTTCTATTCTCTCACACCTTATCCTCTTGCTCTTCACATACTTGTGGAATGCCTTGGGGTTTTCCTTAATCCTGTCCGCTAAGGCCTTCTCATGGCCCCTTCTGGCTCTCCTAATTTCCTTCTTAAGCTCCTTCCTGCTAGCCTTATAATCTTCTAGATCTCTATCATTAACCAGTTTTTTGAACCTTTCGTAATCTCTTCTTTTCTTCTTGACTAGGTTTTCAACAGCCTTGGTTCCTGTACCCTACCATCCTTTCCCTGTCTTATTGGAATGTACCTATGCAGAACTCCACACAAATATCCCCTGAACATTTGCCACATTTCTTCTGTATGTTTCCCTGAGAACCCCAATTTATGCTTCCAAGTTCCTAACTGATAGCCTCATATTTCCCCTTACTCCAATTAAACATTTCCATAACTTGTCTGTTCCTATCCCTTTCCAATGCTATGGTAAAGGAGATAGAATTATGATCACTATCTCCAAATTGCTCTCCCACTGTGAGATCTGACACTTGACCAGGTTAATTTCCCAATACCAGATCAAGCACAGCCTCTCCGCTTGTAGGCTTATCTACATACTGTGTCAAGAAACCTTCTTGAACACACCTAACAAACTCCACCCCATCTAAACCCCTTGCTCAAGGGATATTCTAATTGATATTTGGGAAATTAAAATCTCCCACCACAACAATCCTGTTACTATTACTCCTTTCCAGAATCTGTCTCCCTATCTGCTCCTTGATGTTCCTGTTACTATTGGGTGGTCGATAAGAAACATCCAGTAGAGTTATTGAACCCTTCCTGTTTCTAACTTCCACCCACAGACACTCTGTAGACAGTCCCTCCGTGACTTCCTCCTTTTCTGCAGCCGTGACACTATCTCTGATCAGCAGTGCCACGCCCCCACCTCTTTTACCTCCCTCCCTGTCCTTTCTGAAACATCTAAAGCCTGGCACTCTAAGTAACCATTCCTGCCCCTGAGCCATCCAAGTCTCTGTAATGGCCACAGCTCCAGGTACTGATCCAGACTCTAGTCTTGTCCGCTTTCTTCATGATGCTTCTTGTATTAAAATAGACACATGTCAAACCATTGGTCTGTGTGTATCCCTTCTCTATTACCTGCCTATCCTCCCTTTTGCATTGTCTCCAAGCTTTCTCTATATGTGATCTAACCGCCCCTTTCTTTGTCTCTTCAGTTTGGTTCCCACCCCCCAGCAATCCTAGTTTAAACTCTCCGCAATAACCGTAGCAAACCTCCCCGCCAGGATATTGGTCCTCCTCGGATTCAAGTATAACTTGTCCTTTTTGTACAGGTCACGCCTGCCCCAAAAGAGGTTCCAATGATCCAGAAACCTGAATCTCTGCCCCCGGTCCAATCGCTCAGCCACGCATTTATCCTCCATCTCATTCTATTTCTATATTCACTGTCACGTGGCACAGGCAGTAATCCCAAGAAGCAGGACCTTTGAGGTCCTGCTTCTCAACTTCCTTCCTAACTCCCTGTAGTCTGTTTTCAGGACCTCCTCCCTATTCCTACCTATGTCGTTGGTACCGATATTTTCCACGACCTCTGGCTGTTCACCTTCCCACTTCAGGATACCGTGGACGCGATCAGAAACATCCTGGACCCTGGCATCTGGGAGGCAAACTACCATCCGAGTTTCTTTACTGCATCCACAGTCTGACCCCTTAACTATAGAGTCCGCTATCACTACTGCCATCCTCTTCCTTTCGCTACCCTTCTGAGCCACAGGGCCGAACTCTGTGCCAGAGGCATGGCCACTGTTGCTTCCCCCAGGTAGGCCGTCTCCCCCAACAGTACTCAAGCAGGGGTACTTATTGTTAAGGGGAATACCCACAGGAGTACTCTCTAGTATCTTACTCCTGCCCTTCCCTCTCCTGACTGTGACCCACTTATCTGTATCCCGAGGCCCCGGTGTGACTACTTGCCTGTAGCTCCTTTCTCTCACCTTCTCACTTTCCTTGACCAGACGAAGGTCATCGAGCTGCATCTCCAGTTCCCTAAGAATGGGGTTGAGAGGGATAATAAATCAGCTTTGATGGAAAGGTGGAGCAGATTCTTTGGGCAAAATGGCCTAATTCTGCTCTTATTCTCATTGTCTTATCATCTGTCAGATGCTGAGAGGTAATTCTTTCAAATGAGACTCGCACAGACAAAGTGTCCGAATGGTCCACCTACTGTACATTAAAATAAACTCCAGCATTGGAAATTAACTATCATCCAAGGCACCTTCAGAAGGTGACGCCTCAGAAAGGAGCATCCATCATTAAGGACCCCCATCACCCAGGACATGCCCTCTTCTTGTTGTTATCATCAGGGAGGTGGTACAGGATCCTGAAGATGCAAACTCAATATTTCAGGAACACCTTCTTCCCCTCCGCCATCAGATTTCTGAACTTGACAATGAACACTACCTCACTACTTTTTTTAAATTTTGCTCTCTTTTTGCGCTACTTACTTAATTTCCAGTTGATATTTAACCTGTTGGGTGGAGATACGTCTCTACCGAAGGAGTTGAAAGGGGTTCCTTCCCTTTGCTAGCTTCCAGGTCAGCCTTGGGCAAGGTGTATCAGCTGCTTAGCCCCCTTACCCCCAGTCAGGGTCATGTGAAGCCACGGGTGTAGGTGGTGGAGAGTCGTATGAGCAGCTGGTGCAAGTAACTAGCCTTGGTGATGCACCCACTGATGCCAGGCAGACAACTTCTGGAGAATATTGACAGTGGCTGGGGTCATCTGTTTTGTAAAGACAGTGTCAAACGATATCTGTAGTAAAAATTGCCAAGAACAATCATGGTCATGGAACGACCATGATCGCCCACACCATACGGCACTGTACTTAACAAACAAATGAACTTGATTTAACGTTTATATATATTAAATTCGGTAATTTTTAGTTTTTATTAGGCCTAATTCTGAACAGCCAAACCTCTGTCCCCCACCCCACTTCATTCCAATTCTCAAAGTCAGCACGTTTCAGTTTGGATCAGTCAGCCTACATTCCTGCTGGTTGTAAGTCTTATCTTTAAAGGACTTTGGACAGCGAGTTGTATTGTCAATAAATCTCTGATTACCAGCAGAAAGGGTGGAGAGCCCGTCAGCCGGGTTTACCTGCCTGCAGAGCCCGAGGGTGTAGGGCATGGCCGGCGAAGATGGTTCGCTCAGGGTGTGTGGGCTCATGTAGGACTGCTCTCTCTGGCAACAGGTTAAATATTAGCTGGAAATAAACACAGGGAAGGCAGGAAAAGCTCCCCAGAGCCTTGCACTTTGTCCATATCAGAAATCCTCACAGAATTTGCCGAGCTCTCCTGATTGGAGGTCCTGCCTTATCTGTGGTGGGAGTGTGTCACAGAGTAACCCCATCAGGCACAGTCTGATCCCAATACCAAAAGACTCAGTCTGGAACATGACCAAAATCTAAAGCATTCAACTACAAGAGGGGCCAACATGGACAAGCTAATGGGTTGGGCAGTGGAAGCAAAGAGATGGAGAAGGGATGAGGGTTGAGTGATGGAGGAGGGGTGAGAGTGTTAGATGGTTGAAGAATGGAGGTTGGAGGTGGAGGAGGGCTGAGGAATGGAGGAGAGTTGGGTATGAAGGAGGGTTGCAGAATGGAGGAGGGCTGAGGAATGGAGGAGAGTTGGGTATGAAGGAGGGTTGCAGAATGGAGGAGGGTTGAGGAATGGAGGAGAGTTGGGTATGAAGGAGAGTTGCAGAATGGGGGAGGGCTGAGGAACGGAGGAAGGTTAAGGGATGGAGGATTAAGGAATAGAGGATTAAGGAATAGAGGGATTATAATGATGTTGAGGTATGAGGATTGAGGGATGGAGAAGGGGCGAGGAATGGAGGTGAGTTGAGGGATGGATGGAGGGTTCAGCCATGGCAGACTGTTGAGTGATAGAAAAGGTTTGAGGGATGGAGTAGAGTTGATGGTTGGAGATTTGCGAGATGGAGGAGAGTTGAGGGCTGGAGGAGGTTTGAGGGATGGAGGAGAGTTGAAGGATGACCTGATGGGTAGTGGAGTATGGAGTAATGGTGGAGTTGTGAGTGGTTTAAGGAAAGATGGAGCGTTGATCGGTGGAGGGGTGAGTGTTTGAGAGATGATTGTGTTTATGGATGGAGGGTGAGTGGTTTGAGTGATGGTGGTGTTTCTTGGTGGAGGGGTGTGGAGTTTAAGGGATAGTGGTGTTTGTGGGTGGAGGGGTGAGGGGTTTGAGGGATACTGGTGTTTATGGGTGGAGAGGTGTGGGGTTTGAGGGATGATAAAGTGTTTCTGGATGGAGAGGTGAGGGGTTTGAGGGATACTGGTGTTTATGGGTGGAGAGGTGTGGGGTTTGAGGGATGATAAAGTGTTTCTGGATGGAGAGGTGAGGGGTTTGAGGGATACTGGTGTTTATGGGTGGAGAGGTGAGGGGTTTGAGGGTTGATAGGGTGTTTATGGGTGGAGAGGTGTGGGGTTTGAGGGATGATAGAGTGTTTCTGGATGGAGGGGTGAGGGGTTTGAGGGATACTGGTGTTTCTGGGAGGTGGAAGATGGAGTGATGTTGTAGCCTCACAACCACTGGCCAGATGAGTTAGCCCAGTTTTTGTGGTACCAGCTCCGGAGACCAGTGGTCAAGCTGTCACCTCATGGTCTCCCTTCGTAGAGGCATGGTGTCTACAGGAATGCTCCTTTCCTTTACCGCCCCTCACACCCCAACACCAACACCTGCTGCTTCCCTCCTTCTCTCCTGAAGGCTCCGGTAACAAGTACCACTCTCCCAGCTCTTGTTATCTTGGGAGGTGCAATGCAGAACAGGCCCTCCGGCCCTATGAATTCCACCCCCCCACCCCCCGACCCCACCAGCAACCACTGATTTTACCCAAGTCTAACTGCAACACATTACTAACTGGTACATCTTGGGAATGTGGGAGGGAACTGAAGCAGTGAGATGTAACCCACACATTTCAAGGGAAAGACATAGAAACCCCTACAGATGACATTCGAAATGAATTCCAAGCTCTGACAGCCCTGAGCTGTAATAGTGTTGTGCGAATTGAGGCGTGAAGCTGCTCAGGAAAAGTCAGCAGGGTTTGGAGAGATGGAAATGAGTTATCGGGTGGTAATGTGGGGGGGGGGGGGGGGTTCGGCAAGAACCTAGACCCCTGTGACATCTCCATGCATACACTGTACTCTGGTCAGACAGACCCTGGCCATTCAGTACACACAGTATCATATCTAACAGTTGGTGATCAGACTCCTGACCCAAGACTGGTCCAGTTCGAAAATCAAAACAGAAATCAACCCCTAACCAAAATACAATTTGTTATAGACTAACAAATGGAGGATACACACCTTCAGCCCATCAAGTCTGTGCTGTCAAATAGCCCCCCGCATGAATCCCATTTACCTGCATTTGATCTGAAGGCCTTGGTGATTCAAGCTCCCATTCGTGGCATCAGGCAGTGCATTTCTGATTCGAATCATTTTTCTTCAGATCCCCACTGAAGCCCTTACCCCTTAATCATATCCTTGCTGAAACCTTCAATCAGCTACTCTCTGAACCCCTTATAAGACCATAAGACACAAGAACAGAATTAGGCCATTCAGTCCATCAAGTCTGTTCCGACATTCTACTAAGCCTGATCCTGGATCCCACACAACGCCATACACGTGCCTCTTGCCATACATTTTGATGCCCAGACTGATCAGGAAACAATAAACTTCCACCTTAAATATAGCCATGTACTGGGCCTCCACCGCAGTCTGTGGCAGAGCATTCTACAGACTCACTACTGTCTGACTAGAAAAATTCCTTTTACCACTGTTCTAAAAGGTCGTTCCTCAATTTTGTGCTCTCGAGTTCTGGATACCCCCACCAGAGGAAACATCCTTTCCACATCCACCCTATCTAGTCCTTTCAACATTCAGTAGGTTTTAATGAGATCTCCACACATTCTTCTAAATTCCAGTGAGTACAGGCCCAAAGCTGCCAAACACTCCTCATATGTTAACCCCTTCATTCCTGGAATCATCCTCATGAACCTCCTCTGGACTCTCCAATAAGAACACATCCTTTCTGAGACTTGGGGCCCAAAACTGTTAACAATACTCCAAATGCAGCCTGACCAGTGTCTTATAAAGGCTCAACATTATCTTGCTTTCATATTCTCTTCCCCTTGAAATAAATGCTAACATTGCATTTGCCTTCTTTATCAGAGACTCAACCTGTGAATTAACCTTCTGAGGGTCTTGCAAGAGGACTCCTATGTCCCTCTGCACCTCTGATGTTTGAACCTTCTCCCCATTTAGATAATAGTCTGCACTATTGTTAGTTTTACCAAAGTGCATTATCATACATTTCCCAACACTGTATTCCATCTGCCACTTTTTGCCCATATTTCCAATTGTTCTAAGTCCTGCTGCAATTGCATTGCTTCCTCAGCACTACCTAAACCTTCACCTATCTTTGTATCAGCCACAAACTTTGCCAGAAAGCCATCAATTCTGTTATTTAAATCATTGACAATGTGAAAAGTAGTGGTCCCAATACTGACCCATGAGGAACACTACTAGTCACTAGCAACTAACCAGAAAAGGCCCCTTTTATTCCCACTCGCTGCCTCCTGCCTGTCAGCCATTCCTCTATCTATGCCAATATCTTTCCTGTAGTGCCATAGGATTTTATCTTGTTAAGCAGCCTCATATGTAGCACCTTATCAAATGTCCACCCTGCTTGTTACTTCCTCAAGGAACTCTAATAAATTTGTCAGGCAAGATTTATCTTTACAGAAACCATGCTGACTTTGACTTATTTTATCATTAGTCTCCAAGTATTCGGAAACGTTAACCTTAATAATAGACGCTAACATTTTCAAACACTGAAGTTAGGCTAACTGGCGTATAATTTCCTTTCTTTTGCCATCTTTGTAAGGAGTGGAGTGACACTTTCAATCTTCCAGTCCTCCAGGACCATGCCAGAATCAAGTGATTCTTGAAAGATCATGACCAATGCATCTGTTATCTCTTCAGCAACCTCTCTCAGGACTCTGGGATGTAGTCCATCCGGTCCAGGTGACTTATCCAACTTAAGACCTGCTCTAAAAAGCCAGCTTGTTGGCATTCAGCAAATTCCCTCTTGTGATCTGACACCAACCTGATTTTTCCAATCCTCCTACCCATTGAAGTCCCCAGTTGCAATAGTGTCATCACCATTATTACAAGCCTTTTCCAGCTCTGTTTGCAATCTCAATCCCACATCTTGGCTGCTGTTTGGAGGCCTATACCGTATATGATTCCCATAATGGTTTTTTTACCCTTGCAGTTTCTTAACTCCACCCACAAAGATTCAACATTCTCTGACCCTATGTCACCTCTTTCTAAAGATGTAATTTCATCTCTTACCAACAGAGACACATCACCACCTATGCCTTCCTGCCTGTCCTTTTGATAGAAAGTATATCCTTTGACATTAAGCTCCCAACTATGGCCTTCTTTCAGCCACGACACAGTAATTTTCACAATGTCATACCGACCAATCTCTAATTGCACCATGAGTTTGTCTACCTTATTCCAAATGCTACATATATTTAAATACAGCACCGTCAGTCCTGCATTCTTCACCCTTTTGAATTTTGCCTCTGTGGTATAATTTAACTCTTTGCTCTGTCTGCACTTGTACCCAATCATTGACTTGTCCTTCCTTACACTCATCATCTACTTGTAAACCTGCTGGCTCATCCTCGCTCTATCATACTGGTTTCTATCCCCCACTATATTAGTTTAAACTACTCCCAACAGCTCTAGTAAACCTGCCTGCAAGGATATTGGTCCCCTTCGGATTCAAGTGTAACCCGTCCCTTTTGTACAGGTCCCACCTGCCCCAGATGAGGTTCCAATTATCCAGAAATCTGAATCCCTACCCACTACTCCAATTCTTCAGACACACATTTATCTGCCACCCCATTCTATTCCTATTCTCACTAAATCTGAACCTCAACCCACCACTGCTTTCAGGAGAAGTTAGGATGCTGACTAACTCATGAAAATCTCAATGGCTCTTCTCATGGCCTTCGATCACCTGGATGCTGTTTGTTCACTGTGGATCAACATTTAACACCAGACCTGATCAATAAGTTACAGAACCTGGGCCTCTGTACCTCCCTCTGCAATTGGATCTTCGACTTCCTAACCGGAGGACCACAATCGGTGCGAATTGGTGATAATATCTCCTCCTTACTGATGATCAAGGTTGGTGCACCTCAAGGGTATGTGCTTAGCTCACTGCTCTTCTCTCTGTACGCATATGACTATGTGGCTAGGCGTAGCTCAAATACCACCTATAAACTCACTGATGATACAACCATTATAGTTAGAATCTCAGATAGAGATGAGAGAGCAAGATATACCAGCTGTTTGAGTGGTGTCACAGCAACAACTTTGCACTCTATGTCAGTAAGAGAAAAGATCTGATTGTGGACTTCTGGAAAGGTAAGACGAAGGAACACATACCAATCCTCACAGAGGGATCAGAAGTGAAGAGAGTGAGCTTCCATAGTACCCATGACGGCTTCTAGGAGCAGTGCCTCAGAAAGGTGATGTGCATCACCCAGTACATGACCTCTTTTCATTGTCACCCTCAGGAAGGAGATACAGAAGCCTGAAGGCACACACATGGCGATTTGGTGACAGCTTCTTCTCCTCTGCCATATGATTCCTAAGTGGACATTCAGCCCATGAACACTTACCTTACTCTTTTAAAAAATACATGTTACTTTTCTTTGCACTATTTTTAATCTATTCAATATACATATATACTTACTGTAATTGATTTACCTTTTTCTTTCTATATTATCACTTATTACATTGAACTGGTGCTGCTAAGTTAACAAATTTCACAATATATGCCAGTGACAATAAATCTGATTCTGAAGACCTCAGAAGGAGCATATGGACTGTACTCCAAAGACAATCAGGGATTTGACTCCAGGATGGTCTGTACCTTCAGGGATCCTCCAGCATTTTGTGTGTGTGTTACTCCAGATTTCTAGCAACTGCAGACTCACCTGAGTCTTTAAAATCTTTAAATCACCTGAATGCTTTAATTGCCTGAAACAACTTGATTTATGAAATATAAAATCAGCCTCCTGTCACACAAAGGTGTTCAGCCCATCTTGCTTATGCTGACTCTTTGCAAGTCTCCAGTCAGTCCACACTCTTGCTCTACTTCCACAGCCCAACATGAGACTATAAGACATGAAGCAGGATTAGGCCATTTGGCCCATCGAGTCTGCTCCACCATTCCATCATGGCTGATTCATTAGCCCTCTCAACCCCATTCTCCTGCTTTCTCCCTGCAAATTCTGACACCCTGATTAATCAAGAACCTATCAACCTCTTCTATAAATATACTGAATGACTTGGCCTCCACAGCCTACAGACACCAGTGGCAATGAGATTTACAGCTCTCTGGCTAAAGAAATGCCTCTTCATGTCTGTCCTAAATGGATGTTCCTCTATTGTGAGGCTGTGCCCTCTGGTCCGAGACTTACTCATTAAAGGAAACACCCTCTGCGCATCCACTTTTTTCCAGGCCTTTCAATATTTCAAGTGTATAGATCCTCAGCATCACATCCTTCAGGTGTTTCTCTACCTCCTTTCGGAGATTTCCTGTCAAACTCTTCCAGGCTGTCCCACTCCCATTAGGGAGGAGGCTACATTGCATCCACACCAGGAGGGCCAGACTCAAACACTGTTACTTTCCCCAAGCAGTAAATCTGATCAACACTTCCACCCACTAACCCCCAACCACCACTACTTTATCATTTCCTGTCAATCCCCTTATGTACGGACACTCCTGTGACTAGTGTTCCTTTATGGACATACAATCCATCTGTGCATATAAGCTTATCTTATGTATTTATATTATTGTTTTATTATTATTGTATTTTTTATCTTATTGTGTTTTTGTGCAGAATCAGATTTGGATTAACAACTATTTTGTTCTTCTTTACCTTGTGTACTGGAAATGACATTAAACAATCTTGAATCTCACATTACTCATGTTTGAATTTTAGTATTTTCTTACAACACTGATCCCTTCAGACCATCCAGTGTATGCTATCCCTCAGAGCATCCAATTGCTCCTGTTCCCCACCCACCCTCTGTCAGACAGACTGATTCTCCAAGCAGCTACCCACACTAGGGCTAGGTGGACAATGGGCTACCTACAAGAGTGCACCGTGGTCAGCACAACAATATTACAGCTCAGGGAATCAGAGTTCCGAGTTCATTTCCGGCGTCCCTCTGCAAGGAGCTTGTTCTTCCTTCCCATGGACACGGGAGTTTCCTCCAGACACTCAGATTTCCTCCCTCATTGGTTTTATATTGCTCTGTGAGTAGGCTAGGGTTCAATAGGTGAGGCACGACTCGTTGGGTCTGTTCTGCACGGTATCTCTAAATAAATAAAATATAAAATGTGGTTGGCGTGGACCGGACCTGTATCCACGCTATATCATTATAATGAAACCTTTGCCACAGGATCTGTTCACTACCAGGCCTGAAACTCACCCATCTATCCCTTCAGTGCAAGGTGGGTTACATTAGAATCAAAAACCAGATGGATTTGTGAGGGAGAATATGTGACAACGACAAAAGGTAATGGGTGGCAGGTGAGGAGTGTGGTGAGTTTGCCCTGTTGGGCCACAAAGCCTCATTCGGTAGTACAATAGGTAAATAACACCGGTTATTTTAGATAAGCGGCTTACATTACAATTGTCCCTCTTCCACTGGTTTCCCTGCTGCACTCTGCCCCCTACTGTGTGCTCCTGCACACTGCTCCCTCCGCTCACCATTTCCTACGATCTCAAGTTTATATCCTCTGCAAATCTTGAACGAGAACAAGAACTGTACGCTCTTAACATAAGTTCTGGTCATTTTTTTTTCCATTTCCCTCTCTCTGACACACACATTCCAGCATACCATGGGTTAACGGAATCTCAGTCCTGTTTGAACGTTGAAGTTCAGGACACGGGTTCATCCTCCTAAGAACGAGAGTGGCTTGAACTCATGCCCTGAATTTTTCGATCTAAAACACTCCTCCCCCACCCCACAACCAGTTTCCTTCTGCCTTTCCAGCTTCCTTCATACCGTGCCCCCCCCCCCCCACCCGCGCCGCCAAATTCCCAATGGATGTCCAATTGAAGGAGGAGCAGAATCCCACAGGTCGCTGCCCGGTGCTTGAGGGGCTCCAACAGGACCAGGATCCCAAAGTCCACACACTTCCCTCGATCCCAACTCTCGCCGACACCGAGATGGAGGGTTAGGTTCCCAACAGCGGGAGGAAAAGACAGAGGGAGAATACAGAGAGGGGGAGGGGAGGGGAAGGGAAGGGAGAGAGAGATGGAGGGAGTGGGAGAGAGGGTTGGAGGGAGAGAGGTGGGGGGAAGGGAAGGGAGAGAGGGGGAGGGGTGAAGGGGGAGGGAGTGAGAGGGTGACGGTGGGAGAGAGTGTGGGTGAAGAGGAGAGAGTGTGTGGGGAGGGAGGAGGAGCAGAGACAAAGAGACAGAAAGGCAGGAGGTACCAGCCGCGGTTGGTTACTTTAGCGAGGGACAGGTGAATGTTGGGGAACAGTACAGAGGTAGGGGAGGGGACGGGACGGGAGTCGGACAAGGCTCTGGGCACAGACTGCACAGGAAGGTTTGAACTAACCTCCAGATCCGGAACCCCGCTCGGGCAGACCCAGAGAAAGTGCTACAAGAGTTAAATACAAGCATTTGATTTATTAAACGTTTTCAGGTAAAAGGCATAGTCGTCATACAATGGTCCCAGTACAAATTAGTTGAAAAAAAAGATAAATGCCTTCGGGATGGGATGGGGAGCGGCGGGCAATGACTCCGGTTCCGTCACCGCCACCCCCAGCATGGCCCGGACAGCTCAAGCCCTCGGGCGGCTTGAGAACCACAACAGCTACAAACATCAGAAGCTAAATATCAGTTTGGGGTCCCGGGCGGCAGAAATCACAGCGCTGTACAAGTCTCTGGCTCCGCCGAACACTGTCATTGTCCCGCTGTCCAGTTCCGGGACTGCGCGGCGAGGGATCCTGCTTCCATCTCCTACGCCGCCCCGTCCCACCGCCTGGGTGTCCGGTGCCGCTGTACCTTGTCCCACTGCCCCGGGGCGATGTGTGTCCCTGCGCTGCCCCGGCTCTCAGCTCCCCCGCCCAGACAGTGGTGAGCGCCCGCACGGTTTCAGGCGCAGCTTCCCATGGCCTTCACCAAGGCGGCCTCGGGTAGTTGTCGGAAGAGCCCCCGGAGCGTGTCGAGCTCCCGGCTCAGCTCCTGGACGCGGTTGCGGAGCCGCTCGTTGTCGCTTGCCAACTCCATCACCTTGTGCTGCGTCTCCACGTTGCGCAGCTTGGCCTTGTCGCGGCTCTTACGCACCGCGATGTTGTTGCGCTCTCTCCTCAGCCGGTACTCCAAGCTGTTCTTGTCCACTGACTTCTTGCTCTTGGCGCCCGGCGGCGGTGCCCTATGCGCCGGCAACGGGCTGGGTACAGGGGTGGGTGGCGGTGTGGGTTGCCCCGGCTGCCCGGGCAGGTGGACGCTGGTCTGGGCACAGTGGGCCACCTGATACTGGAGGTGGGCGCACGGCGCCGGGTTCCGTCCCTCCTCGCTTTGATCAGGCGGTTCTTGTTTCACCACCACCGAGCGACAATACAGCGGCTGGAGCTTACTGTCCCGGTGCGCGAAGCAGGGGTGCCCGGCTCCCATCTCCCCGACCCCCTTCCCCTTGTCCTGGACCAGTTTGGCCAAGTGGCCGTGGTTGCTGTGGAAGAGATCGGCGAGGAACTCATCGTTGAAGGCGGCCGGATCGATGTAGGCGCTGATGTCGATGGAGTTCTCGTTCTCGCAGATGTCGGCCAGCTCCCCGGCCTCTCGGTATACGAAGGGCGGCTGCGGCTCCACCTCGTAGAAGTTGCCGTGCTCCATAGTGAACCTAAAGGCGGCAAAGCATGGCGAGCAGCTCCGGGAATCCAGCCCGGAGAAGCGGCGGGCTTCCCGGGATAGGGCGAGACCTTCAGACACACTCAGCCCCACTTTTCTCCTCCTCCTCTCTCCTTCCTCCGTTTCTCCCTCCCTCCCTCTGCCGTCTCTGGGGGTTTCTCCGCGGCGCTCTCTCGCTTCCTATTTATATTGCCAGGCGTTCCTCCGCCCTCCCTCTGACGAGCCATGCGCCAGGCCCTGGACAAACCTCCAGCACCCAGGACGCCGACTCTGAACCCGCCAGCCACAGGGGCCGAGCGGCTGTGGCTGGACTGCGACCCTCCTGCTCCCCCTCCCCTCTCCCTCCCTCCATGCCCAGAGAATGACTGTGGGTGGGGAAAAAGTGGGGAGCGAGTTCGCTCCGCGCTCCCGGGACGGGTCGCTGCGCATTCCATACGGAGAGATCCTGGCTCCGCGAGCGGGAAAGGGTCTGGGATTGGGGAGAGTCTGCTGGAGTGAGGGGAATAAATGCCTCACACCTCGCCCTACTATCACCTTGTCCAGGGCTGTACAAAGCCTGCTGTCGCAGGTATAACAGGGAGGCGTCTGGGGGAGAGTGGGGACAGGTGTCACAAAGCATAAGCCATCACTTACTAAAAAGGGCGGCAGGGGTCAAAGGGCCGACTGGTCTGCTTTGATTTCCTGTGTAAACAGACTATTGGCTGGACAAGATTTCATTTATTTACGCCACATGGAAGTCTATTCCGCCCATCGAGGGTTTGCCTGCTCTCGGAACAATCCTCTCAGTTCCACTGACTTGCTGAACGTGTTCTCCCATCTGGATAATCTACAGCACATTACAGGCCCTTCGGCCCACAATGTTGTGCTGATCATGTACCCTACTCTAGAATTTCCCTACTGTATAGCCCTCTATTTTTCTAAGCTCCATGTACTTATCTAAGAGGCTCTTAAAAGACCCTATTGTATCCACCTCCACCACCGCTGCCGGCAGCCCATTCCTCGTACCCACCATTCTCTGTGTGAAAAACTTAACCCTGACATCCCCCTGGTACCTACTTCCAAGCACCTTAAAACTATGCCCCCTTGTGTTAGCCATTTCAGTCCTGGGAAAAGGTTTCTGGCTATCCAGTCTATCTATGCCTCTCATCATATTATACACCTCTATCACATCACCTCTCATCCTCCGTCGCTCCAAGGAGAAAAGGCCGAGTTCACTCAACCTATTCTCATAAGGCATGCTCCCCAATCCAGGCAACATCCTTGTAAATCTCCTCACTATAGAATCCACATCCTTCCTGTAGTGCAGTGACCAGAACTGGACACAGTACTCCAAGTGGGGTCTGAACAAGGTCTTATATAGCTGTAACATTACCTCATGATTCTCCTGCCATTAACTCCCGGGAACAATGTACAGCAGCTGGTTAACCCCAACCCATTGCCGAGGCTGGAGGCAAATCAGCCATGGTCATATGGAATGGTGAGGAAGGCTTCCAGGGGTTGGTGGACTACTGCTGTTGCTATTGTGTTTCTATGTCCCATCACTCTCTCAGGGAAGAGACAGCATGGGCTGTACAGACTAAAACTGGCTCTACACTGTCCTATCACACACTCCCAAACCATGGGCTGTATAGAGTAAAACTGGCTCTACACTGTCCTATCACACACTCCCAAACCATGGGCTGTATAGAGTAAAACTGGCTCTACACTGTCCTATCACACACTCCCAAACCATGGGCTGTATAGAGTAAAACTGGCTCTACACTGTCCTATCACACACTCCCAAACCATGGGCTGTATAGAGTAAAACTGGCTCTACACTGTCCTATCACACACTCCCAAACCATGGGCTGTATAGAGTAAAACTGGCTCTACACTGTCCTATCACACACTCCCAAACCATGGGCTGTATAGAGTAAAACTGGCTCTACACTGTCCTATCACACACTCCCAAACCATGGGCTGTATAGAGTAAAACTGGCTCTACACTGTCCTATCACACACTCCCAAACCATGGGCTGTATAGAGTAAAACTGGCTCTACACTGTCCTATCACACACTCCCAAACCATGGGCTGTATAGAGTAAAACTGGCTCTACACTGTCCTATCACACACTCCCAAACCATGGGCTGTATAGAGTAAAACTGGCTCTACACTGTCCTATCACACACTCCCAAACCATGGGCTGTATAGAGTAAAACTGGCTCTACACTGTCCTATCACACACTCCCAAACCATGGGCTGTATAGAGTAAAACTGGCTCTACATTGTCCTATCACACACTCCCAAACCATGGGCTGTATAGAGTAAAACTGGCTCTACACTGTCCTATCACACACTCCCAAACCATGGGCTGTATAGAGTAAAACTTGCTCTACACTGTCCTATCACACACTCCCAAACCATGGGCTGTATAGAGTAAAACTGGCTCTACACTGTCCTATCACACACTCTCAAACCATGGGCTGTATAGAGTAAAACTGGCTCTACACTGTCCTATCACACACTCCCAAACCATGGGCTGTATAGAGTAAAACTGGCTCTACACTGTCCTATCACACACTCCCAAACCATGGGCTGTATAGAGTAAAACTGGCTCTACATTGTCCTATCACACACTCCCAAACCATGGGCTGTATAGAGTAAAACTGGCTCTACACTGTCCTATCACACACTCCCAAACCATGGGCTGTATAGAGTAAAACTGGCTCTACACTGTCCTATCACACACTCCCAAACCATGGGCTGTATAGAGTAAAACTGGCTCTACACTGTCCTATCACACACTCCCAAACCATGGGCTGTATAGAGTAAAACTGGCTCTACACTGTCCTATCACACACTCCCAAACCATGGGCTGTATAGAGTAAAACTGGCTCTACACTGTCCTATCACACACTCCCAAACCATGGGCTGTATAGAGTAAAACTGGCTCTACACTGTCCTATCACACACTCCCAAACCATGGGCTGTATAGAGTAAAACTGGCTCTACACTGTCCTATCACACACTCCCAAACCATGGGCTGTATAGAGTAAAACTGGCTCTACACTGTCCTATCACACACTCCCAAACCATGGGCTGTATAGAGTAAAACTGGCTCTACACTGTCCTATCACACACTCCCAAACCATGGGCTGTATAGAGTAAAACTGGCTCTACACTGTCCTATCACACACTCCCAAACCATGGGCTGTATAGAGTAAAACTGGCTCTACACTGTCCTATCACACACTCCCAAACCATGGGCTGTATAGAGTAAAACTTGCTCTACACTGTCCTATCACACACTCCCAAACCATGGGCTGTATAGAGTAAAACTGGCTCTACACTGTCCTATCACACACTCCCAAACCATGGGCTGTATAGAGTAAAACTGGCTCTACACTGTCCTATCACACACTCCCAAACCATGGGCGGTATAGAGTAAAACTGGCTCTACACTGTCCTATCACACACTCCCAAACCATGGGCTGTATAGAGTAAAACTGGCTCTACACTGCCCCATCACACACTCCCAAACCATGGGCTGTATAGAGTAAAACTGGCTCTACACTGCCCTATCACACACTCCCAAACCATGGGCTGTATAGAGTAAAACTGGCTCTACACTGCCCCATCACACACTCCCAAACCATGGGCTGTATAGAGTAAAACTGGCTCTACACTGTCCTATCACACACTCCCAAACCATGGGCTGTATAGAGTAAAACTGGCTCTACACTGTCCTATCACACACTCCCAAACCATGGGCTGTATAGAGTAAAACTGGCTATACACTGTCCTATCACACACTCCCAAACCATGGGCTGTATAGAGTAAAACTGGCTCTACACTGTCCTATCACACACTCCCAAACCATGGGCTGTATAGAATAAAACTGGCTCTACACTGTCCTATCACACACTCCCAAACCATGGGCTGTATAGAGTAAAACTGGCTCTACACTGTCCTATCACACACTCCCAAACCATGGGCTGTATAGAGTAAAACTGGCTCTACACTGTCCTATCACACACTCCCAAACCATGGGCTGTATAGAGTAAAACTGGCTCTACACTGTCCTATCACACACTCCCAAACCATGGGCTGTATAGAGTAAAACTGGCTCTACACTGCCCCATCACACACTCCCAAACCATGGGCTGTATAGAGTAAAACTGGCTCTACACTGTCCTATCACACACTCCCAAACCATGGGCTGTATAGAGTAAAACTGGCTCTACACTGTCCTATCACACACTCCCAAACCATGGGCTGTATAGAGTAAAACTGGCTCTACACTGTCCTATCACACACTCCCAAACCATGGGCTGTATAGAGTAAAACTGGCTCTACACTGTCCTATCACACACTCCCAAACCATGGGCTGTATAGAGTAAAACTGGCTCTACACTGCCCCATCACCACTTCCAGGACTGGAACAGAATGGGTTGGATGCAAAGTAAAACTTCCTCTCCACTGTCTCATCACAATCATCAACTGCCCACACTGTCGGGACAGCGTAGAGGGATGTGTCCAGTGTAAAGCTTCCCTTACACTGCCCTATACACACTCCCAGGACAGGAGCAGCAAGGTTTAGATATGGAACAGAGATGGCAATAGGCCATTCAGCCCCTTATGCCTGCACTATCACCAATTAGATCATGGATGATCTTCTGCCTTGCTGCTTCCCCACACTAACTGCATTTCCATAAGACATAGGAGCAGAATTAGGCTATTTACCCCATCGAGTCTTCTCTGCCATTCAGTCACGGCTGATTTATTATCTCTCTCAATCCCATTCTCCTGCAAACATCCACCAACATCTGACAATCTCTCCACCATTACCTTGGATATACTGCTGAAGCCTTCATAGTCTCCTGCCAGCAAATCTCAATGAGCTACATCTTGTTTAGGTAAGAACATTCTTTGCATCTCAATCCAAGAAAGGCCTTCCCCTTATTTTGAGACTGTGACCCCTGGACCTGGACACCCTAGGTAAGGATGGTAGGTGGTCCAAGAGCACGGGCAATATCCAGATTTAATGAGTTATCTCTACTATTATTGATGGATGGACTCGGTGCGGACTGGTTGTCCTGGTACAGAGGCCACAAGACCTACGACCACAAGACCCTACAGAGGATAAGAAAACCCTCCAGGAGGATCACTGGGATCTCCGTTCCCCCCTGTTTGTGACCTTTATTGGGAGTGTTATAGACAAAGGGTTAGCATTGTTGAGGATCTCCTACCACCTATCCCACAATCTCCTGGACCCACTACCATTAGGAAGGAGGTACAGGAGATTAGGACTAGGATTGCCAGACTGGGTAACAGTTTCTTCCCACAGGCTGTGAAATCAATGAATACCCTGCTACCAATGTCTTGTCACAACATGGATTTTAATTATGTTTTAATATTATAGTTATGTGCTGTGTGCGATATTGTTTGTGGGTGCACTGTGATATGGAGAAACATTTGTTTTGTGTGGCTGTACATATGTACAATAAGGTGACAATATACTTGAACTTGAACTTCAAAGAGGAGAAGGAATCTGCTATATTCATCAAGACTGCCTGGTTAGAGGTAGCTGGGAAGATGAATAGCAGCAGAATTGTAATCGGGTCATCAGAAACATTTTGGGAGCTATTCAATACACCAAACAGTTCAGAAGAGATAAACTTTAGAAAGTCTGCAGATGCTGGAAATCTGAAGCAACACAAGCAAAATGCTGGAGGAACTCAGCAGGTCAGGTAATATTGATAGAAATGAATAGATAGCCGATGTTTTGGGCTGAGACGCTTCTTCAGGAAGGGTCTGAAATGTCAACTGTTTATTCATTTCCAAAGATGCTGCCTGACCTGCTGAGTTCCTCCAGCATTTTGTGTATGTTAAGTCAGAAGAGAACACAGTGTGTGGTTCAAAGATCCAACCCTATTCTCCTTTACCATTTCAGATTTCTCCATCCCATTGCTCTGTACACCCATCTCTCCACACCAGCCAGCCAGCAGTTTCTTAAAGATAAGCTTTATTTTTCACAGAGAACTTAGGACATTGCAGCACAACACAGGCCTCCAGCCCATAATGTGCCAACCTTTTAACTTACTCTAAGATCAATATGACCCTTCCCTTCTACATAGCCCTTCATTTTCCTATCATCCATGTGGCTACCTAAACGTTTCTTAGATGTTCCTAATGTATCTGCCATGTACTTCAGAACATAAAAACATACAGTGAAATGCATCATTTGTGTCAACGACCAGCACAGTCCAAGGAGGTAGCCCACAGTGCCAACATGGCATGCCCACAATTCACTAACCCTAACCCATACGTGTTTGGAGTGTGGTCACGGGGAGAATGGGCAGACTCCTTACAGACGGTGGCAGGAATTGAACCTCGATGATGCACCTCCACCTTGCCATTTATCCATCCCCTGCTAAAATGCACCTGCTCCTTTATACGAGTGTTTGATGGTGCCAGTCCCAGCTTGCCAGGACGTCTGGGAGCAAAGAGCAGCACGATGGTCAGTCAGCATCACTGCCTCACAGCAAGGTGGACTTCCTCCACGTGTTCTGGTTTGCTTCATCACCCTGTGGTGGGCAGGCTGGTAGGTTCACTGCCCACTGTAATTTACCCCATTTAAGAGGATTGGAGGAAAACTGGGATTAATGGGCCAGTGAGATAATTTGGGAACTGGGATTTGCTGTGAGCCACTCCATATGGATGGCCTCTCTTAGTGTTGTAAGAAAATACGCAGAAAGCTCTTCCAATGCAATGGAGCAACACCTCATATCTCAACTGGTAGACTCCAACCTGATGGCATAAACATTGATTTCTCCCCCCTCCCCTTCTCTCTTCTTCTGTTCCCCATTCGGGCTCCCCTCTCATCCCTTTCTCTTCTGCTCACCTGCCTGTAAGCTCCATCTGCTGCCCCTCTGGCTCTTTCTCCCATGGTCCATTCTCCTCTCCTATCAGATTCCTTCTTCCTTAGCCCTTTACCTTTTCCACCTATCACCTCCCAGCTTCTTACTTTATCTACCCTCTCTTTCCCCTCACCTGGTCTCACCTATCATCTCCCAGCTTGTACTTCTTCCTCTCCCCTAACCTTCTTATTCTGCTTTCTTCCCTCTTCCTTTCCAATCCTGATGAAGGGTCTCAGCCCAAAACATCAGTTCTTTATTCTTCTCCATCATGCTGCCTGACCTGCTGAATTCCTTCAGCATTTTGTGTGCATTACTCTGGATTTCCAGCATCTGCAGAATCTCTTGTGTTAAAGTCTTGACACTAACCAGGACAGAGATAGCTCAGGTTATATATAGAGTGTAGTTCCCTTGACACTGTCCAGTCACAAGCTCCCAGGGCAGTCAGCACATTAAACAAAGGGTAGACTGTCCCAAACAGGGGGGAAAAACAGATTAGAAAGATGGTAAAGTTCCAACTTTACCATACTGTTTAGCATTCCCAGGATGTGAACAACACTGGCTAGTGACCCAGTTAAACTCTGTCTATACACTGTCCTGTCGCACACTCCCTTTTTGGATGAAGTATGGGTTATCTACAGAGTAAAGCTCCCTCTAGAAAAGAAACAAATCCCAGTTAAAGATAGAGAAGTTCCCTCCACTGTTTTGTTTTGTATCTGAACTGTGACCTATGATGCCCCCTACTGAACTCGTACATTATTGTTCCTTTTCCATTAAAACCTTTTAGATAGTCAACTGATGGTCAATTTTACAGCTGGTTCAGCTGGATTCATGGTGGAACTACATCAAAGTAATTCCATGCTGGCTGAGGTGACACTTCTAAACAATTTCTGTGGTACATATTATATATGCCACAGGGGTGTACGGGATGTCCAGGGAGGTGTAGCACCTCTGGTGAAGGGGCTTGTTGGTGGTAGAGGCAGATGTACTATGGCATTTAAGAAACTCTTAGACAGGCACATGGATGATAACAAAAATGAAGAACTATATAGGAGGAAAAGGGTGGATTTATCTTAGAGTAGGTTGAAGGGCCGGATCAACATCATGGGCCAAAGGGGCTGTATTGTGTCCTTCGTGAAGATCCACAACTTGATGATGCGATTTTGTGTTGACTGAAGAGTAAATATTGATCCCCAGCCACAGGATGGGCGGGGGATGAAATTCATATTTCTACTTCAAAAACGGGCAGGGGCTCTTTTACATCAGCTGGAATGGGAACCTGAGTTGGAGGATGGTAAATCCTAGCACTCTGATGCAGTACCAAGGGCTCTGTCAGTATCACAACAGAATGCTGGGCCAGGTCTTAGAACAAACGAGAAATCATTATCTGATTAAGTCAGCCCAACCTTGATGTAGAGCTGTCCTTCCAGATTCCAGAGCTGGTGCACTCGGGCCTAGTTTTTAGCTACCCAAGTTATTTTCCTTAAAGACACAAGAGATTGCAGACACTGGAAATGTTCACTGGAGGAACTCAATGGGTCAGGTAGCATCTGTGGAGGAAATCAATGAGGAGCATTTGAAGGCTCTGGGCCTGTACTCGTGGAGTTTAAAAGAAAGAGAGGGGCTCTCATTGAAACCAATCAAATATTGAAAGAAGAAACAAGAAAAAATCTGCAGATACTGGAAATCCAAGCAACACACACAAAATGCTGGATGAACTCCAGCATCTATGGAAAAAAGTACAATCGACGTTTCCAGCTGAGACCCTTCGGCAGGATTGAAGAAAAAAGACGAGGAGTAGATTCAAAAGGTGGAGAAGTAGAGACAGAAAAACAAGATGATAGGTGAAACCAGGAGTGGGAGAGATGAAGGAAAGAGCTGGGAAATTCATTGGTGAAAGAGATACAGGGCTGGAGAAGGGGGAATCTAATATGAGAGGACAGAAAGGCATGGAAAAAAGGAAAAGGGGGAGGAGTACCAGAGGGAGGTGATGGGCAGGCAAGGAGATAAGGTAAGAGATGGAAAAGGGAATGGTGAAGGAGAGGGTGGGGGGCAATACCGTAAGTTCAAAGAATCGATGTTCATACCATCAGGTTGGAGGCTACCCAGATGGAATATAAGGTGTTGTTCCTCCGACCTGAGTGTGGCCTCATCTTGACAGCAGAGGAGACCACGGATTGACATATTGGAATGGGAATGTGAAATGGAATTAAAAAGGGTGGCTCCTGGGAGATTCTGCTTGTTCTGGTGGATGGAGCATAGGTGCTTGGCGAAGTGGCCTCTGATCCAGTACGGGATTCCCAGTACAATATGTGGAAAGTTAAAATCACTAGAAGGGAGAGAATTTGTTAAGTGTGAAAGTTTCCTTCATGAGTACGTAGAAGCAGCACCAATGTAGTCGTCGGTGTAGTGTAGGAAAAGTTGGGGAGTGGTAGCAGTGTAGGCTTGGAACATAGACTGTCCACGTAGCCGTCAAACAGGTAGGCATAGCTGGGACCCATGAGAGTGCCCATGGCTACACCTTTTGTTTGAAGGAAGTGGGAGGAGCCAAAGGAGAAATTACAAAGAGTGAGGACAAGTTCTGTTGGAGAGAGAACTGGTTGGGTCTGGTGTCCAGAAAGAAATGGAGAGTTTGAAGCCTCCCTGGTGGGGGATGGAGGTGTATAGGGACTGGATGATGGAAGCCAGAGAACCTGAAATCATTGAAAAGACCCAGAGCTTGTGAAGTATCACATTGGTAGGAGAAGTCTGAACTAGGGGGGAAAGCCAGGAAACAAGATGCCTTTTGTTGTCTGTTACCCACCTGCCATCATCTCTAGTGGAATATATTGATTTCCCACTCAGGGCAAGAAGACTGCTCAGTGCCTGCCTGACGTACAACCAGAGGTTATGTATTGAGAGTATAAGGTGAAATGTTTAAGGGGAGTGTGAAGGGGAGCTTCTTCACACTGAGGGTGGTTAGGGTGTGGAGCAAGCTGTCAGCACAAGTGGTGGATGCTAGGTCAATTTCAGCATTTAACGGATGTTTGGACATGGATGGCAGGGGTAAGGAGGGCTTTGGTCTGGGTGCAGGCCAATGGGACTAGACTGATTAATGGTTCGGCCAGTGAGAGAATACTCTCCATTCTAGTCACAACAATGTGACAAGGATCCCACCAACCCTGCTCATGGACTGTTTGTCCCACTCCCATCAGGGAAGAGGCTACGTAGCATCCACGCCAGGACCACCAGACTCAGAAACAGTTACTTTCCCCAAGCGGTAAGTTTAATCAACCTCTCCACCCACTAACCCACCCCACCACATCTCCGACCACCACTACTTTATCATTTTCTGTCAGTCATCTTCTGTAGGGATACTCCTGTGCTTGGCATCACTTTATGGACATACGATCAGTCAATGTATATAAGCTATATTATGTATTTATATTTATTGTACTTTTTAGCAATCACCGATTGGGGATCAATTCCCACTGGTGTCTGTAAGGCATTTGTATGCTCTCCACATGACTATGTGAGTTTCTGCCGGGTGCTCCGTTTTCCTCCCACATTCTAAAGATGTATGAGTTACCGTTAGTAAGTTATGGGCAGGCTATGTTGGTGCTGGAAGCATGGTAACACTCGTGGGCTGCCCCCAGCACTTCCTCGAGGCCAAAGTCACATTTCACTGCATGTTCCAATCTACATATGACAAATAAAATGAGTATTTTGTTCCTTGGCAATTCAAGTGCCCATCTAGATGCTTCTTAATGTTTCATGGTAAAAGGTCAAATATGGCCAAGGAAACATGCTCATGTATGGGGTTTAAACTAGAGTTGCAGGGGATGGGAACCAGAATGCCAGAACAGTTAGTGGAGAGGTTGTGCAGGCAGATGTTGGTAAGACCACAGACAAAGTCACATAGCAAAAGGCCAAGCATGGTGCAACTAGTGTCTTGAGCTCCATATGCAAGAATTATCATTGGAAAGTCAGATGAACAGGGCACGGATCAACACTCAGAATTATGACGTTGTAGCCATTAGTGAGACTTGGCTGTATGAGGGGCAGGACTGGCAGCTCAATATTCTGGGGTTCTGTTGTTTCAGAGTGGGAGGGATTAAAGGAGGAAGGGTGGTGTTACTAGTCTGGGAAAATGTCATGACAGTGCTCTATCAGAACAGACTGGAGAACTCGTCTAGTGAGGCACTATGAGTGGAACTGAGAAATTAGAAAAGTATGACCACGTTAATGGGGCTACATTACAGACCACCTAACAGTCTTAGGGATTTAGAGGAACAAATTTGTAAAGAGATTGTAGGCTGTTGAAGAAACATTAATAACAAGTGATTTTAACTTCCCACACATTAACTGGGAATCCCACACTGTAAAAGTACTAGAAGGGATAGAATTTGTCAAGTGTGTTCAGGAAAATTTCCTTCGTCAGTACATAGAAGTCTAATGAGAGAGTGTGTGATACTGGATCTGCTATTAGGAAATGAGGCAGGGCAGGTGACTGATGTTTGTGTAGTGGAATACTTTGCATCCAGCAACTATAATGTAATTAGTTTCAAAGTAAATATGCAAGGTAGGTCTGGTCCATGGATTGAGATTCTAAATTGGAGAAAGGCCTATTTTGATTATATCAAAAATGATCCAGCAAGTGTGGATTGGTACATACTGCTTTCTGACAAAGGTGTACTTGGTAAGCGGGAGGTGAAATTTTGAGAGTAGAAAGCTTGTACATGCCTGTCAGAATAAAAGGTAAGGATAACAAGTGTAGGGAACCTTGGTTTTCAAGAGATGTTGAACCCCTGGATAAGAGAATAAAGGAGGTGTACAGCAGGTATAGGCAGGGAAGAACAAATGAAGTGCTCATGGAGTCTAAGAAATGCAAAAGAACATTTAAGAAAAAAATCAGGAAGGTTAAAAGAGGCATGAAGTTGGTCTAGCAGACAAGGTGAAGGAGAATCCCAAGGGATTCCACTGGGATGTTCCAGAGCAAAAGGATTGTAAGAGACAAAATTGGTCCTCGGGATGACCAGAATGGTAATTCATCTGTGGGGCCAAAAGAGATAGAGGAGATCTTAAATTAATTTTTTGCATCTGTATTTACTCTGGAGATGGACACAGAGTCTATAGAAGTGAGGCAAAGTGGCATTAACTTCATGGACTCTATACAGATTACAGAGGAGGAGGTGTTTTCTACCCTGAGGCAAATAAGGGAGGATAACCCCCACGGCCTGACAAGATGTTTCCTTGGACCCTAGGAGAGGCAAGTGCAGAAATTGCTGGGGTCCTAGCAGAGATACTTAAATCATCTTTAGCAACAGGAGAGGTATCAGAGGATAGTCAATGTTGTTCCGCCGTTTAAAAAAAGACTCTAAACAAAAATCAAGAAATTATAGGCAAGTGAGTCTGACATCAGTTGTGGGATAGTTATTGGAAGGTATTCTAAGGGTGGATGCAGGCAAGGCAGTGGATGTTGTCTACATGGACTTTAGTAAGGCATTGGACAATATCCCACTTGGCATTCAGGATGAGGTAGTAAACTGGATTAGTCATTGGCTTTGTTGGAGAAGCAAGAGAGTGGTAGCAGAGGGTTGCCTATCTGACTGGAGGCCTGTGACTACTGGTGTGCCATAGGGTTCAGTGATGGATCCTTTGTTTGTCATCTATATCAACGACTGCCCCACCAGAAATATCCTCTCCACATCCACTCTAGCAAAGCCTTTCAACATTTGACAGGTTTCAATGCGGTCACCCCTCATTCTTCTGAATTCCAGAGAGTACAGGTCTAGAACCATCAAATGCTCTTCATATGACAAGCCTTTCAACCTGAATTCATTTCGTAGACCTCCTTTGAACCCTCTTCAACATCAGCTTATCCTTTCTTCAATAATAGGCCCAAAACTACCAACAATACTCCAAGTGAGGCCTCACCAGTGCTTTAGAAAGTCCCAGCATTACATCCTTGCTTTTATATTCTAGTCCCTCTTGAATTGAATGCTAACATTGCATTTGCCTTCCTCACCACAGACTCAACCTACAAATTAACCCTTAGGGAATCCTGCACAAGGACTCCCAAGACCCTTTGCACCTCAGTTTTTTGTATTTTCTCTCCATTTAGAAGATAGTCAACCCTTTCATTTCTTTGGCCGAAGTGCGTGACCATACACTTCACAACACTGTATTCTATCTGTCACTTCTTTGCCCATCCTCCTAATCTAAGTCCTTCTGTAGCCTCTCTACTTCCTCAAAGCTACCTGCCCTACCACCTTTTTTTGTATTATCTGCAAATATGGCCACAAAGCAATCAATGCCGTCCTACATGTCATTGACATAGAAAATAAAAACGTGTTCCAAATTCAGACCCCTGTGGAACACCACTAGTTTATTCTAATATCAATCTAATCCTTCCCTCCAACACAAGCCTCAATTTTTCTTTTAACCATGATACCATAAAACATAGGAGAAGAATTAGGCCATTTGGCCCATCAAGTCTGCTCCCCATTCAATCATGGCTGACCCTTTATATGTCCTTCTTAGCCCCACTCCCCAGCCTTCTCCTCGAAACCCTTGATTCCATGGCCAATCAAGAATCTATCAATCTCCACCTTAAATACACCCACCAAATGGAAATATCTATTTAATGTTTTAGAGAAATTTGGTTTTGGTGTTAATTTTAATAATTGGATTAGAATGATATATAAAACTCCTATTGCTACCGTTATTACTAATAATTGTAGATCCCCTTTTTTCAGGTTTCACGGGGAACAAGACAGGGTTGTCCATTAAGTCCTTTGTTATTTAATTTAATATTAGAACCCCTTGCTATTGCTCTTCGTGAAGCTAAAGATATTCATGGGATTCTTGTGAATGAGACCATTCATAAGATTTCTCTTTATGCTGACAATTTACTGGTTTATATATCTAATCCTGAGGAATCTATCCCTGCCTTGCTAAAATTAGTTAATGAATTTGGAGATTTTTCAGGATATGAAATTAATTTTAATAAAAGTGAACTGTTTCTTTTAAATGAATCTGCTTCTACATATGATAATACTCCTTTCAAAGTTATGGATTCCTTTAGATATCTAGGCATTATAATCACTAAAAAAAATAAGGATCTTTATAAAGCTAATTTTGTTCCCTTGGTAGATTCTATGAAGTATTTATTTAGCAGATGGAACCCACTTACGTTTTCACTTGCTGGCTGCATCCATATAGTCAAAATGATGATTTTACCAAAATTTTTATATTTATTTCAGAATATCCCTGTTTTTTTGACTAAGAAGTTTTTTGATCGAATTGATTCTATTATCTCATTTTTTATTTGGAATGATAAAAGATCAAGAATTAGTAAATGTCACTTACAAAAATTGAAAAAGGGCAGAGGTCTTGCTTTGCCTAATTTAAGAATGTATTACTGGGCTGTTAATGTGCAATATATGTCCTTTTGGTTACACTGGGTTGATAAGAATGAGCGGCCAATTTGGGTAGATTTGGAATTGAAAGCTGTGAAACAGTTTTATTTAATCTCGTTATTGGGAGCTGCTCTACCTATACAATTAGTTAAAGTTGCTAATTTAAATTTATACCCTGTGATTAAGTATTCTTTACAAATTTGGCTCCAGTTCTGTAATTTTTAAAATCTTAAATACACCCAACAACCTGGCCTCCACAAATTCACCACCTTCTGAATAAAAAAAAAATTCTCTTGTCTCTCTGTTATAAATAGACACCCCTTCATCCGGAGACTGTGCTCTCTTGTCCTAGTCTCCTGCACTATGGGAAATATTGGAAAGGGTTCAGAAAGCTTCATGAGAATTATTCCGGGAATGAAAGGTTAATGTATGATGGCTCTGGTCCTTCACTTGCTCGAGTTTGGAAGAATGGGGATGGGATCTCATTGAAACCTATTGAATCTTAAATGGCCTATGGAAAGTATATGGAATAAGGTAGATAATCTTGTAGTGGTGTTACAGATTGGCAGCCATGATATTGTGGGTATCTCTGAGTCATGGTTGAAAGATGATCATAGTTGGGAGCTTAGAATCTAAGGATACACATTGTATTAAAAGGATAGGTAGGTAGGCAAAGGGGGTGGGGTGGCTCTATTGGTGAAAAATAAAGTCAAATCCTTAGAAAGAGGTGACACAGGATTGGAGGATGTAGAATCATTGAGAGTAGAATTAAGAAACTGCAAGGGTAAAAAAAACCCTGATAGGAATTATATACAGGCCTCTAAACAATAGCCAGGATGTGGGCTGCAAATTACAACAGGGGATAGAAAATGCATGTTAAAAGGGCAATGTTACAATAATCACGGGGAATTTTGATGTGCAGGTAGATTAGAAAAATCAGGTTGATGCTGGATCCCGAGAGAGAATTTGTAGGATGCTTACATAGAACCATAGAACCATAGAACATTACAGCACAGAAACAGGCCTTCTGGCCCTTCTTAGTTGTGCCGAACCATTTTTCTGCCTAGTCCCACTGACTTCACCTGGACCATATCCCTCCATACACCTCTCATACATGTACCTGTCCAAGTTTTTCTTAAATGTTGAGTTTAAACATTTTCTTAAATGTTTAAATGTTAAAAAGTGAGCCTGCATTCACCACTTCAACTGGCAGATCATTCCACACTCCCACTACTCTCTGTGTGAAGAAGCTCCCCCTAATGTTCCCTTTAAACTTTTCGCTTTTCACCCTTAACCCATGTCCTCTGGTTTTTTTCTCCCCTAGCCTCAGTGGAAAAAGCCTGCTTGCATTCACTCTATCTATACCCATCATAATTTACCTCTATCAAATCTCCCCTCATTCTTCTACGCTCCAGGGAATAAAGTCCTAACCTATTCAACCTTTCTCTGTCACTCAGTTTCTCAAGTCCCAGCAACATCCTTGTAAACCTTCTCTGCACTCTTTAAACCTTATTGATATCCTTCCTGTAATTAGGTGACAAAAACTGCACACAATACTCCAAATTCAGCCTCACCAATGTCTTATACAACCTCACCATAACATTCCAACTCTTATACTCAGTACTTTGATTTATAAAGGCCAATGTGCCAAAAGCTATCTTTATGACCCTATCTACCTGTGACATCACTTTTAGGGAATTATGTATCTGTGTTACCAGATCCCTCTGTTCTACTGCACTCCTCAGTGTCCTACCGTTTACCTTGTATGTTCTACCTTGGTTTGTCCTTCCAAAGTGCAATACCTCACACTTGTCTGCATTAAACTCCATCTGCCATTTGTCAGCTCATTTTTCCAGCTGGTCCAAATCCCTCAGCAAGCTTTGAAAACCTTCCTCACTGTCCACTACACCTCCAATCTTTGTATCATCAGCAAATTTGCTGATCCAATTTACCACATTATCATCCAGATCATTGATATAAACGACAAATAACAATGGACCCAGCACTGATCCCTGTGGCACACCACTAGTCACAGGCCTCCACTCAGTGTAGCAATCCTCCACTACCACTCTCTGGCTTCTCCCATTGAACCAACGTCTAATCCAATTTACTACCTCACCATGTATACCTAGCGACTGAATCTTCCTAACTAACCTCCCATGCGGAACCATGTCAAAGGCCTTACTGAAGTCCATGTAGACAACATCCACTGCCTTCCCTTCATCCACTTTCCTGGTAATCTCCTCGAAACACTGTAATAGATTGGTTAAACATGACCTACCACGCACAAAGCCATGTTGACTCTCCCCAATAAGTCCCTGTCTATCCAAATACTTGTAGATCTTATCTCTTAGTACATGTTGGCTTTTTAGAGCAGCTTCTGGTTGACCCCAGTTGGAGAATGGCAATTCTGGATTGTGTATTATGTAATGACCCAGATTTGATTAGGGAAACCCTCAGGAGACAGTGATCCCTGCGGTTTGAGAGGGAGAAGCTAACATTACATGGTGAGGTAGTAAATTGGATTAGACGTTGGTTCAATGGGAGAAGCCAGAGAGTGGTAGTGGAGGATTGCTACACTGAGTGGAGGCCTGTGACTAGTGGTGTGCCACTGTAATCAGTATTACAGTGTAATAAAGGGAATTACAGAGGCATGAGACAGGAGCTGGCCGAAGTTGATTGGAAGGGAAGACCAGCAGGGGTGATGGCACAACAACAATGGCTGGAGTTTCTGGGAGCAATTCAGAATACGCAGGATAGATACATCCCAAAGATGAAGAAGTATTCTAAAGGAAGGATGAGGCAACTGTGGCTGACAAGGAAAGTCAAAGACAACATAAAAACAAAAGAGAGGAAATATAATAGAGCAAAAATTAGTGGGAAGACAGAGGATTGTGAAGCTTTTAAAAACCTACGGGGAATTAGAAAAACATAAAAAGAGAAAAGATGAAATATGGAGGTAAGCTAACCAATAATATAAAAGAGGATACAAAACAATTTTTCAGATATATAAGAGAAAAAAGAGACAAGAATAGATATTGGACAGTTGAAAAACGATGCTAGAGAGGTAGTAATGGAGGACAAGGAAATGGAGGATGAAATTAATCAGTATTTAGACCATAAGATATATGAGCAGAATTAAGGTAATTTGGCCCATTGAGTCTGCCCTGCCATTTCCCCATAGCTGATCCAATACTCCTCAGCCACAGTCTCCTGCTTTCTCCGTATTCCTTCATGCCCTGACCAATCAAGAATATATCAATCTCTGCCTTAAATATTCATAATGACTTGCCTCCACAGCTGCCTGTGGCAGTGAATTCCAGTGAATCTGGCTGAAGAAATTCCTCCTCATCTCTGTTCTAAAATGACACCCCTCTATTCTGAGGATGTGTCCTCTACTCTTAGATTCTCCCACCATAGGAAACATCCTCTCCACATCCACTCTATCAAGGCTATCACCATTCAATAGGTTTCAATGAGATCACCCCTCATTCTTCAAGATTCCAGTGAATACAGGCCTAGAGCCATCAAACACTCTTCATATGACAAGCCAGTCAATCCTGGAATCATTTTCGTGAACCTCCTTTGAACTCTCTCCAGTTTCAGCATATCCTTCCTAAGATAAGGGGCCCAAAACAACTCACAATACTCCAAGTGAGGCCTCACCAGTGCTTTATAAAGTCTCACATTACATCCTTGCTTTTATATTCTAGTCCCTCTTGAAATGAATGCTAACTTTGCATTTGCCTTCCTCACCACAGACTCAACCTGCAAATTAACTTTTAGGGAATCTAGCACAAAGACTCCCAAGTCCCTTTGCACCTAAGTTTTTTGTATTTTCTCTCCATTTCAAGGATAGTCAACCCTCTCATTTCTTCTACCAAAGTGCATGATCATCCACTTCTCGACATGGTATTCCATCTGCCATTTCTTTGCCTATTCTCCTAATCTGTCCAAGTCTTTCTGTAGCCTCTCCACTTCCACAAAGCTACCTTCTCCTCCACCTATCTTCATATCATCTGCAAACTTTGCAACAGAGCCATCCATTCCATCATCCAAATCATTGATATATAATGTAAATACAACTTGACCCCACAGACCCCTGTGGAACACAACTAGTCATTGGAAGCTAGCCAGAAAAGGTTCCCTTTATTCTCACTCTTTGCCTCCTGCCAATCAACCACTGCTTTATCCGTCCTAGAATCTTTCCTGTAATATCACAGGCTTGTAGCTTGTTAAGCAGCCTCATGTGTGGCATCTTGTCAAAAGTCTTCTGAAAATTCAAGTACACAACATCAACCGATTCTTCTTTGTCTATCCTGCTTGTTATTTCTTCAAAGAATTCCAACAGATCTGTTGGGCAAGAATTTCCCTAGAGGAAAAACGGCCTATTTTATCATGTGCCTCCAAGTACTCTGAGAGCTCATCTTTAATAATTGACTTCACACACTTCATGCCCCTGATACCAGGAACTTCTACCAAATTGCTAGTGTCTTCCACATTGAAGACTGATGTAAAATACTTATTCAGTTCATCCACCATTTCATTGTCCCCTATTACTACCTCTCCAGCATCATTTCCAGCAGTCCAATATCCACTCTCGCCTCTCTCTGACACATTATGTATCAGAAGAAACATTCAGTATCAAATATTATTGAACAGCTTACTTTCATAATCCATCAATTACTTTTTAGTTGCTTTCTGTTGCTTTTGAAATGCTTTCCAATCCTCTAACTTCCCACTAATACTTGATCTATTATATGCCCTCTCTTTGGTTTTTATATTGGCTTTGACTTCTCTTGTTAGCCATGGCTGTGTCATCCTTCCTTCAGAATACTTCTTCTTCTTTGGGATGAATATATCCCGTGACTTCTGAATTGCCTCCAGAAATTCCAGCTATTGCTGCTCTGCCATCATCCCTGCCAGTGTGCTTTTCCAATCAATCCTAACCAACTCCTCTCTCATGGCTCTGCAATGCCTTTACTCCACTGTAACACTGATACATCTGACTTTAGCTTCTCCTTCTCAAATTTCAGGATGAATTTGATCAGATTGTGATCACTTACCCCAAAGGGTTCTTTTACCTTAACATCTCTAATCAGTTCTAGTTCAATGCTTAACAACCAGAACAGCTGATCCTCTAATGAGCTCAACCACAAGCTGCTCTGAAAATCAATCTCATAGGCACACTAGAAACTCCCCCTCCTGTAATCCAGCACCAACCTGATTTTCCCAGTCTACCTGCATATTGAAGTCCCCAATGACTATTGCAACATGCATTGGCATACATTTTCTATCTCCTGTTGTAACTTGTAGACCACATCCTTACTACTGTTTGGGGGTCTGTATACACCTTCCATCAGGCTCTTTTTACCCTTGCAGTTCCTTTCCTCTGTCCAATATGAGGTCTTACCAACACCTGCCTCCACAACCTCTTCAGTAACTGTTCTGGCGCTCTAGTTCTCATCCCCTGCAACTTCAGTTTAAACCACACTGTGCAGCATTAACAAACCTTCCCGCTAGGATATTAGTTCCCCCTCCATTTCAGGTGCAAACCATCCCGTCTGTACAAGTCCCACCTTCCCTGGAAGAGCCCCAATGATTTTAAAATCTTTTGCTCTCCCTCCTACACCAACTCCTTAGCCACGTGTTAAACTGTATAATCTTCCATGTTCTGGCCTCACTAGCATGTGACAAGGGTAGTGATCCTGAGATCACAACCTGGAGGTTCTGCCCTTTAACTTAGTTCCCAACTCCTTGAACTTCCTATGCAGAACTTTGTTATTAGTACCTACATGGACCACGATTTCTGGCTGTTGACCCTCCCACTTAAGAATGCTGAGGCTGCGATCCGAGATATCCCAAACCCTGGCTCCTGGGAGGCAACATACCAGCTAGTCTCATTCTCGCCCGCAGAACCTCCTGTCCATTCCCCAAACTAAAGGGAACTGGAGATACAGCTCGATGATCTTCGTCTGGTCAGGGAGAGTGAAGAGGTGATAGAGAGGAGCTATAGGCAGGTAGTCACACCGGGACCTGGGGAGACAAATAAGTGGGTAACAGTCAGGAGAGGGAAGGGCAGGAGTCAGAGGCTAAAGAGCACCCCTGTGGCTGTACAACTTGGCAATAAGTACACCTGCTTGAGTACTGTTGGGGGGGAATGGCCTGGCTGGGGGAAGCAACAGTGGCTGTGCCTCTGGCACAGAGTCTGGCCATGTGGCTCAGAAGGGTAGGGAAAGGAAGAGGAAGGCAGTAGTGATAGGGGACTCTCTAGTTAGGGGGGGTCAGACAGGTGATTCTGTGGACGCAGGAAAGAGGCACAGATGGTAGTTTGCCTCCCAGGTGCCAGGGTCCGAGGTGTTTCTGATCGCGTCCAAGATATCCTGAAGTGGGAAGGAGAACAGCCAGAGGTCATGGTACATATTGGTACCAATGACATAGGTAGGACAAGGGAGGAGGTCCTGAAAGCAGACTACAGGGAGTTAGGAAGGAAGTTGAGAAGCAGGACCACAAAGGTAGACATCTTGGGATTACTGCCTGTGCCACGCAACAGTGAGTATAGGAATAGAATGAGGTGGAGGATAAATGTGTGGCTGAGGGATTGGAGCAGGAGGCAGGGATTTCGATTTCTGGACCATTGGGACCTCTTTTGGGGCAGGAATGACCTGTATAAAAAGGACAGGTTGAACTTGAATCCAAGGGGGAACAATATCCTGGCAGAGAGATTTGATAACACTAGAGGGGAGAGTTTAAACTAGGATTACTGGGGGGGGGGGGTAGGAACCAAACTGGAGACGGAGGAAGAGGTGTTTGGCTCACAAATAGAAAAAGCTTGGAGACAGTGCGAGAGGGAGGATAGGCAGGTGATAGAGAAGTGACATGCTCAGACTGATGGTTTGACATGGGTCTATTTTAATGCAAGGAATATTGTGAACAAAGCGGATGAGAGAGCGTGGATCACTACTTGGAGCTTTGATTCAGAATCAGAATCAGGTTTATTATCACCGGCATGTGATGTGAAATTTGTTAACTTAGCAGCAGCAGTTCCATGCAATACATAATCCAGCAGAGAGAGAGAAAAAAAATAATAAATAAAATAAAACATAATAATAAATAAACAAGCAAATCAATTATGTATATTGAATAGATTATTTAAAAATGTACAAAAATGGAAATACTGTATATTAAAAAAAGTGAGGTGGTGTCCAAAGCTTCAAAGTCCATTTAGGAATCAGATGGCAGAGGGGAAGAAGCTGTTCCTGAATCTCTGAGTGTGTGCCTTCAGGCTTCTGTATCTCCTACCTGATGATAACAGTGAATAAGGGGCATGCCCTGGGTGCTGGACGCCCTTAATAATGGATGCTGCCTTTCTGAGACACCGCTCCCTAAAGATGTCCTGGGTACTTTGTAGGCTAGTGCCCAAGATAGACGTGACTAGATTTACAACCTTCTGCAGCTTCTTTCGGTCCTGTGCAGTAGCCCCTCCATACCAGACAGTGATGCAGCCTGTCAGGATGCTCTCCACGGTACAACTATAGAAGTTTTTGAGCATGTTTGTTGACCTGCCAAATTGCTTCAAATTCCTAATAAAGTATAGCCGCTGTCTTGCCTTCTTTATGACTACATCAATACGATGGCACCAGGTTAGATCCTCAGAGATCTTGACACCCAGGAACTTGAAGCTGTTCACACTCTCCACTTCTGATCCCTCTATGAGGATTGGTATGTGTTCCTTTGTCTTACCTTTCCTGAAGTCCACAATCAGTTGTGGCCATTACAGAGATTTGGATGGGTCAGGGGCAGGAATGGTTACTTTGAGTGCCAGGCTTTAGATGTTTCAGAAAGGACAGGAAGGGAGGCAAAAGAGGTGGGGGCGTGGGGCACTGCTGATCTGAGATATTGTCACAGCTGCAGAAAAGGAGGAAGTCATGGAGGGATTGTCTACGGAGTCTCTGTGGGTGGCATTTAGGAACAGGAAGGGGCCAATAACTATACTGGGTGTTTTTTCTCGACCACCCAATAGTAACAGGGATATTGAGGAGCAGATAGGGAGAGAGATTCTGGAAAAGTGTAATAATAACAGGGTTGTCATTGTGGGAGATTTTAATTACCCAAATATCGATTGGCATGTCCCTAGAGTGAAGAGTTTAGATGGGGTGGAGTTTGTTAGGTGTGTTCAAGAGGTTTCTTGACACAATATGTAGATAAGCCTACAAGAGGAGAGGCTGTACTTGATCTGGTATTGGGAAATGAACCTGGTAAGATGTCAGGTCTCTAAGTGGGAGAGCATTTTGGAGATAGTGATCACAATTCTATCTCCTTTACCATAACATTGGAGAGGGATAGGAACAGACAAGTTAGGAAAGCATTTAATTGGAGTAAGGGGAAATATGAAGCTATCAGGCAGGAACTTGGAAGCATAAAATTGGGAACAGATATTCTCATGGCAATGTACGGAAGAAATGTGGCAAATGTTCAGGGGACATTTGCATGGAGTTCTGCATAGGTACATTCCAATAAGACAGGGAAAGGAAGGTAGGGTACAGGAACTGTGGTGTACAAAGGCTGTTGTAAATCTAGTCAAGAAGAAAAGAAGAGCTTATGAAAAGTTCAAAAATCTAGGTAATGATACAGAGCTAGAAGATTATAAGGCTAGCAGGAAGGAACTCAAGAAAGAAATTAGGAGAGCCAGAAGGGGCCATGAGAAGGCCTTGGTGGACAGGATTAAGGAAAACCCCAAGGTATTCTACAAGTATGTTAAGAGCAAGAGGATAAGACATGAGAGAATAGGATCAATCAAGTGTGACAGTGGAAAAGTATGTATGGAACCGGAGGAGATAGCAGAGGTACTTAATGAATACTTTGCTTCAGTATTCACTATGGAAAAGGATCTTGGTGATTGTAGGGATGACTTACAGTGAACTGAAAAGCTTCAGCATGTAGATAGTAAGAAAGAGAACACAAAAATACAACTGCAGATGCTGTGGATCAAAGAATACATACACAACGCTGGAAGAACTCAGCAGGTCAGGCCTGCTGAGTTCTTTCAGCATTGTGTACATATTCTAGTAAGAAAGAGGATGTGCAGGAGCTTTTGGAAAGGATCAATTTGGATAAGTCACTGGGACCAGATGAGATGTATCCCAGGCTACTGTGGGAGGTGAGGGAGGAGATTGCAGAGTCTCTGGTGATGATCTTTGTATTTTCAATGGAGATGGGGTTCTGGAGGATTGGAGGGTTGCGGATGTTATTCCATTATTCAAGAAAGAGAGTAGAGGTAGCCCAGGAAATTATAGACCAGTGAGTCTTACTTCAGTGGTTGGTAAGTTGATGGAGAAGATGCTGAGAGGTAGGATTTATAAACATTTGGAGAGGCATAATATGATTAGGAATAGTCAGTATGCTTTGTCAAAGGCAGGTCGTGCCTTATGAGCCTGATTGAATTTTTTGAGGATGTGACTAAACACATTGATGAAGGAAGAGTAGTAGATGTAGTATATATGGATTTCAGAAAGGCATTTTACAAGGTACCCCATGCAAGGCTTATTGAGAAAGTAAGAAGGTATGGGATCTAAGGGGACATTGCTTTGTGGATCCAGAACTGGCTTGCCCACAGAAGGCAAAGAGTGGTTGTAGACGGGTCATATTCTGCATGGAGGTCGGTCACCAGTGGAGTGCCTCAGGGATCTGTTCTACGACCCCTACTCTTCATGATTTTTATAAATGACCTGGATGATGAAGTGGGGGAATGTGTTAGTAAATAGGCTGATGACACAAAGGTTGGAGGTATTGTGGATAGTGTGGAGGACTGTCAGAGGTTACAGCGGGACATTGATAGGATGCAAAATTGGTTGACTCTGTGGTTAAGAAAGCATACGCTGCATTGGCCTTCATCACCTGTGGGATTGAGTTCAGGAGCCGAGAGGTAATGCTGCAGCTATATAGCACTGTGGTCAGACTGCACTTGGAGTACTGTGCTCATTTCTGGTTGCCTCACTATAGGAAGGATGTGGAAACCATAGAAAAGATGCAGAGGAGATTTACAAGGATGTTGTCTGGATTGGGGAGCATGCCTTATGAGAATAGGTTGAGTGAACTTGGCCTTTTTACCTTGGAGCAACGGAGGATGAGAGGTGTCCTGATAGAGGTGTACAAGATGATGAGAGGCATTGATCGTGTGGATGGTCAGAGGATTTTTCCCAGGGCTGAAATGGCTAGCATGAGAGGGCACAGCTTAAGGTGCTTGGAAGTAGGTACAGAGGAGATGTCAGGGGTAAGTTTTTTTTTTACGCAGAGAGTGGTGAGTGAGTGGAATGGACTGCCCGCGGCAGTGGCGGAGGCAGATATGATAGGGTCTTTTAAGAGACTCCCGGACAGGTATACGGAGCTCAGAAAAATAGAGGGCTATGAGTAACCCTCGGTAATTTCTCAGCTAATGACATGTTTGAAAGGAAAGGTTAAAGGTTTGAAAGCGCCATGGTTTTCAAGGGATATTAGAAACTTGGTTCGAAAAAAGAAGGATGTCTACAATAGATATAGGCAGCATGGAGTAAAGGAATTGCTCGAGGAATATAAAGAATGTAAAAGGAAACTTAAGAAAGAGATTAGAAAAGCTAAAAGAAGTTACGAGTTTGGTTTGGCAAATAAGGTGGAAGTAAATCCGAAAGGCTTCTACAGTTATATTAAAAGCAAGAGGATAGTGAGGGATAAAATTGGTCCCTTAGAGAATCAGGGTGGTCAGCTATGTGTGGAGCCGAGGGAGATGGGAGAGATTTTGAACGATTTCTTCTCTTCGGTATTCACTAAGGAGAAGGATATTGAATGGTGTAAGGTGTGGGAAACAAGTAAGGAAGTTATGGAACCTATGACAATTAAAGAGGTGGAAGTACTGGCGCTTTTAAGAAATTTAAAAGTGGATAAATCTCCGGGTCCTGACCGGATATTCCCCAGGACCTTGAGGGAAGTTTGTGTAGAGATAGCAGGAGCTCTGACGGAGATCTTTCAGATGTCATTAGAAACAGGGATTGTGCCGGAGGATTGGCGTATTGCTCATGTGGTTCCATTGTTTAAAAAGGGTTCTAGAAGTAAGCCTGGCAATTATAGACCTGTCAGTTTGACATCAGTGGTGGGTAAATTAATGGAAAGTATTCTTAGAGATAGTATTTATAATTATCTGGATAGACAGGATCTGATTAGGAGTAGCCAGCATGGATTTGTGCGTGGAAGGTCATGTTTGACAAACCTTATTGAATTTTTTGAAGTAGTTACGAGGAATGTTGACGAGGGTAAGGCAGTGGATGTAGTCTATATGGACTTCAGCAAGGCCTTTGACAAAGTTCCACATGGAAGGTTAGTTAAGAAGGTTCAGTCGTTAGGTATTAATGCTGGAGTAATAAAATGAATTCAACAGTGGCTAGATGGGAGATGCCAGAGAGTAGTGGTGGATAATTGTTTATCGGGATGGAGGCCGGTGACTAGCGGGTGCCTCAGGGATCTGTTTTGGGCCCAATGTTGTTTGTAATATACATAAATGATCTGGATGATGGGGTGGTAAATTGGATTAGTAAGTATGCTGATGATACTAAGGTAGGAGGTGTTGTGGATAATGAGGTGGGTTTTCAAAGCTTGCAGGGAGATTTATGCCGGTTAGAAGAATGGGCTGAACGTTGGCAGATGGAGTTTAATGCTGAGAAGTGTGAGGTTCTACATTTTGGCAGGAATAATCCAAATAGAACATACAGGGTAAATGGTAGGGCATTGAGGAATGCAGTGGAACAGAGAGATCTAGGAATAACAGTGCATAGTTCCCTGAAGGTGGAGTCTCATGTAGATAGGGTGGTGAAGAAGGCTTTTGGAACGCTGGCCTTTATAAATCAGAGCATTGAGTACAGAAGTTGGGATGTAATGTTAAAATTGTACAAGGCATTGGTAAGGCCAAATTTGGAATATTGTGTACAGTTCTGGTCACCGAATTATAGGAAAGATATCAATAAATTAGAGAGAGTGCAGAGACGATTTACTAGGATGTTACCTGGGTTTCAGCACTTAAGTTACAGAGAAAGGTTGAACAAGTTAGGTCTCTATTCATTGGAGCGTAGAAGGTTGAGGGGGGATTTGATCGAGGTATTTAAAATGTTGAGAGGGATAGATAGAGTTGACGTGAATAGGCTGTTTCCATTGAGAGTAGGGGAGATTCAAACGAGAGGACATGATTTGAGAGTTAGGGGGCAAAAGTTTAAGGGAAACACGAGGGGGTATTTCTTTACTCAGAGAGTGATAGCTGTGTGGAATGAGCTTCCTGTAGAAGTAGTAGAGGCCAGTTCAGTTGTGTCATTTAAGGTAAAATTGGATAGGTATATGGATAGGAAAGGAGTGGAGGGTTATGGGCTGAGTGCGGGTAGGTGGGACTAGGTGAGATTAAGAGTTCGGCACGGACTAGGAGGGCCGGAATGGCCTGTTTCCGTGCTGTGATTGTTATATGGTTATATGGTTATATGGTTATATGGTTTGGCACAGCTTTGTGGGCCGAGAAGCCTCTATTATGCTGTACGTTTTCTTTGTTTCTAATACCTTGTCACTGCAGTGTGCATCTTCTCCCCCCTTCAGTTCTGAATCACAGACACAGACTCAGTGTCAGAGACCCGACCACCTGACTTTCCTCTGTTAGATCATCACCCCTGATAGCATCCAAAGTGATTTACCTGTTGATGAGGGGGATGGCCACAGGGATACTCGGTACTGTATGCTTAACCCCTTTCCCATTCCTGACCGTCACCCAGTTTCTTGTGTCCTGCACCTCGGGTGTAACTGCCTCTCTATATGGCCTATCTATCACCCCTTCAGCCTCCTGAATGATACGGAGTTCCTCCAGTTCCAGTTCTGACTCCTTAATGCTGTTTGTTAGAAGCTGCAGCTGGATGCACTTCTCAAAGTTGGTGTCATCAGGGACACTGGAGGTCTCTCTGCCTTCCCACATCCTGCAAGAACAGCATTCCACTATCCTGCCTGACATCCCTACTGTCCTATCTGAGCAGTGATAAAGAGAAGAAAAAAACTTGAACTTTTCTTCCCTTTGTTTTCTCTGAGCTAAGCCTCTCTTCTCTGAAGCCTTGAAGAGCTAAAGCCTTAAGATCACCACTCAGACTGTATCCACCCAGACGATGGCACTGCACTTGCCCCTGCCTTCCTTTAATTTATTTTTACTAATCAGTCCCAAATGCCACATGTCTGCTGGTCAAAGCTCTTTTACTCCCCTGCCTTTCATCCTCAGGCAGTGAACCTGATTGAAGTCTGCTCCTCTCCAAACTTCCGATATCCAGATTGGCCGCTGGTTAAAGCTCTATTACGCTGCTACGATCTGCTCCTGCCTTTTATCCTTGGGCAGTGGACCTGATTGAAGTCCTCTCCTCTCCAAACTTCCAATATCCGGACTGGCCACTGGTCAGTCTTTACTGTGTTAGTTTTCGCTGCGGAAAACACTGGCAGTATGCGAGAAATGCGAGATTTTCTGGGGGCAGAAGTGAGTGTTGTTGCTATTAGTAAGCAAGTGGTCCTTGGGAAGCTGAAAAGTCTGAAGCGAGGTGTCACCTGGAGCAAATATACTGCACCCCAGGGTTCTGAAAGGTAGCTGAGAAGATTGTGGAGGTATAAGTCATGATCCTTCAAGAATCACTGAATTCTAGCTGGAGAATTGCAAATGTCACTCACTCCACTCTTTGAGAAGGAAGGGAAGCAGAATAAAGGAAATTATAGGACAGTTAGCCTGACTTCAGTGGTTGGAAAGCTGTCACTGATTTGAATGAAGGAGCTGATGGCTTTGAGACTACGTTTCAAATGGAGGGTGGAAACTATGTTTCAAATGGAAAAATGGAGGGTTATGGGGTAGTGTGGGTTTAGTACTTTTTTTAAGGATTATATGGGTCGGCACAACATGGAGGGCTGAAGGGCCTGTACTGTGCTGTAGTGTTCTATGGTTGTGGACAATACAAAGATAGGTGGAGGGACAGGAAGTGTTGAGTTAGCAGGGTCTGCCTTTTAAATTGCAACTCATCCTGTTGACTGTACTTTTGCCCTATCATCAGCTTCTCCTTGCCAGGAGTCTAAACATTGCCTCTGTTTGTAACCCAACTACCTCATCTTCATCATTACTCCGGCTTTTGCCCCCCCACCCTATCAACCTGTCCATCACTTTCACCTTCCTCCTTCTGGTTCTACCCATCTCCTTCTCCCTGTTCAATGGTCTACTCTAATCTTCTGTCAGATTCCTTCTTCTCCAGCCCTTTGCCTTCCTCACCTCACACCTGTGAGCTTCTCATGACTTTCCTCTTTATCCCACCTCCCCCTCCATGCTGCCTGCCTTCTCTCACCTGGATTCACCTGTCATCTGCCATCTCTCCCTCCTCCTGTCCTTTTATTATGTCCCCTTCCCTCCACAGATGCTGCCTGACCTGCCGTGTTCATCCAGCACCCATCATCTGTGTGTAGCATCACTGTCTCAAAGGCAGTTAGGGGTGGCAAGAAAAAGCTAATGGCATCCTGCTTCAGTACTGCTGTTATGGCTGGTCCCATTTCAGATCTGGCGAATGATGATTATGGGATCTCAGCGAAGAGGATGTTGAGAAATGGGCCAAGAAAGGTTACAAGAAATGATCAGAGTTAGCTGATCAGTCTCACTTGAGATGTCAGTGAGCAGGTGACAAGAGAGCAGTTAATGCTTTATACAGAGTTGAAGCAGGGCCTACTGCTGTCTTGGTGTATCCCACTGTTTTTTGATATGAGGCAAGTTGGCAGTTTTCCAATTGGTCTGGGACTTGCTGAGTCTGCAGCAGAGATTAGATGGAGTTCCCTCTACATTATCCTGTCACACACTCCCCGGGTAAAGACAGCACAGATTAGACAGGGAATAAAGTTTCCTTTGCATTGACCCAGTACAGGGACAGGACACGTTACTCACGGAGTAAAGCTTCTCCTGTACTGTTCAGTCTCATACTAACAGACACTGAGTAAAGGTCCCTCTCTATATGTCTGTAGTATTGCTCCTTCGTAATTGCTGATATGGAATATTTGATGATTTCTGACACATTTACAGAGAAGGCCATGACCCTGCAGAACATTGTTATACATCACAGTCAATATTTTACCAAAGGCTGTTCAATTCCCCCTTGTCCAGGACTATAATCATCAGTGCTTCATCTGCAACAGATAAACAGCATGAGATACAAACACTCTAATCTAATCTGGTTACAGATGCTGCCTTGAGAGCTTTATTAACGTCATCTGGATTCCAGAGATTAGATTAGAGCCTTGGGCTCACTTGCTGCCCACTAGCCTTATGTATGATACATGTTGAGCTGTTTTCCACATGTCACTGAGTTCACTGCTCAGGGCAGGCAGCCTCTGCTTTGCCTTCTCACTTTCTTCCAGATTTGTGACCTATGATGCCAACCTGTGCTTCTGCTGGACCAACTGATCTCCTTGTTAGTCCCCAGCAAGGTCAGGGTGCAGAGGCAAACAGACACTACTGGCAGGTGCTCATCACAAGCTGAGCCACTTTTTCTCTCCGGGTTTCAACTTCCCTGAAATTCTATCCTGGGCCCAGCATATTGATGCAATCATGAAGAAGGTGACTATATTTCATTAGGAGATTGAGACGATTTAATACATCACTGAAGACTCTAGCAAATGTCTTCAGATGGACCATGAAAAGCTGTCTAACTGATTTGGAAGCTCCAACATACAGGGTCAAAAGAGGCTGCAGAGGGTTGTAGAGACAGACACCTCCATCATGGGAACAGCCCTCCCCAATATTGAGGACATTGACCTCAGAAAGGCAGCATCCATTAGTAAGGACACCCATCACCCAGGACTTTCCTTCTTCTCATTTCTACCATCCAGGAGGATGTACAGGAGCCTGAAGCCACACACTCAACAGTTTCGGAAGAGCTTCTCCCCTCTGCCATCAGATTTCTGAATCATGAACTATGAACACTACCTCATTATTTTGTTCTCTGTTTGCACTACTTACTTTTTACATGCATTCTTATTGTAATTTTTATTTACTATAAATTACAATAAGAATATTTCCCCAAACAGTAAAGCTGATCAACACCTCCACTGACTAACCCACAGCCCCAACTACCATTACCTGTCACGTAATGACATTAAACAATTTTGAGTGCCATTGCTATTGCAAAGGAAAAAATGTCAGGCAAACTGAAAGGTCTTAAGGTGGATCAGTCACCTGGGCCAGATGGACGACATCCCAGAGTCTTGAGAGAGGTCGCTGAAGAGATAACGGATGCATTGGTCATGATCTTTCAAGTATCACTTGATTCTGGCATGGTCCCAGAAGACTGGAAGTTTGCAAATGTCACTCCACTCTTTAAGGAAGGAGGAAGGCAAATTATAGGTCAGTTAGCCTAACCTCAGTGGTTGGGAAAGTGTTGGAGTCTGTTATTAAGGACAATGTTTCGAGGAACTTGGAGACTAATGACAACATAAGTCAATGTCAGCATGGTTTCTGTAAAGGGAAATCTTGCCTGAAAAATCTGTTGAGTTTTTCGAGGAAGTAACAAGCAGGGTGAACAAAGGAGAGGCAGTGGATGTCATTTACTTGGATTTCCAGAAAACATTTAATAAGGTGCCACACATGAGGACTCTTAGCAAGATAAAATCCAACGGCATCACAGGAAATATACTGGATGGATAGAGGAATGGCTGACAGCCAGCAGGCAGTGAGTGGGAATAAATTGGAAGAATGGGCAAAAAAGTGGCTGATGGACTACAGTGTTGGGAAATGTATGATAATACATCTTGGTAAAAGGAACACTGTACAGACTTTATCTAAATGGGGAGAAGGTTCAAACATCAGAGGTGCAGAGGGACTTAGGAGTCCTTGTGCAAGACTCCCAGAAGAATGAGTCAGTGGTAAAGAAGGCACTTGCAATTTTACCATTTATTTCAAGGGGAATGGAATATAAAAACAAGGAGATAATGCTGAGGCTTTATAAGACACTAGTAAGGCTGCACTTGGAGTATTGTCAACAGTGTTGGGGCCATATCATATGTCATTGGAGAGTCCAGAGGAGGTTCATGAGGGTGATTCTGGGAATGAAGGGGTTAACATATGAGGAGCATTTGGCAGCTTTGGGCCTGTACTCACTGGAATTTAGAAGAATGTGTGGGGATCTCATTGAAACCTATCAAATGTTGAAAGGACTAGATAGGGTGGATGTGGAGAGGATGTTTCCTATGATGGGGGTATTCAGAACTAGAGGAGACAACCACAAAATTGAGGGGTGACCTTTTTGAACAGAGGTATGGAGGAATTTTTTTTAGCCAGAGAATAATGAATCCATGGATTGCTCTGCCACAGATTGCGGAAGAGGCCAAGTCCTTGGGTATATTTAAAGCAGAAGTTTGAGTTTCCTGATTGGTCAGGGAATCAAAGGAAATGGCGAGAAAGCAGGTGTATGGGGTTGAGTGGGATCTGGGATCAGCCATGATGGAATGGTGGAGCAAATTCGATGGGCTGAATGGCCTAATTCTGCTCCATATCTTGTGGTCTTCCGGTCAAATCTCATGTTTTTTTTAGCGTGTCACACCAGACAGCCATTCCTGTCTGACACGTGGTGTCAGGATCGGTCTCCTTTTGGATTAACCGGGTCACGATATGAACGTTCCTGACTCAACCCTCATATTTTTTATGAGGCCGAGTGGCTAGCTCGACGCTCAACCCGACACGGATGGAAAGCGCGCTCGGGGGTGGCCCGACTCGGATTTGAACTCAGGAACCTTCGCTCCGGAGTCCGGTGCTTTTGCCATTGCACCACCAGCCAGCCCCAAATCTCATAGTAAATAAAAAATCACAAAAAATTACAATATCTGTCATAAAACAACAAATTTCACAACATAGTGTCACTGATAATAAACCTGATCCTGAATGCTTTTGATGCACCCGTGTTGTCAATTTATGGGCTCTGAGCCTCCTGACCAATGTTCCCTCTAATTTTTAGGAGTGAGTGTGCACAAAAATCTCATGTTTTGCAAATTTTTTCCCTGTGACAAAAGTATGTGTGCACTGAATGCAGACATGGCACAGTTTATGTAGGTTTACAAAATATTTGACATAAAACTGCACAGAATAACAATAAAATAAAATACATATTTAAGTCACTCAGTTATTATTTCTCTCTCCTGTCTTTGGCATTTACCCATTCTTTGTAAACTCTATCTAGACTAATAGAACTTCCACCCAATTGATAGCTTTTGTTTCTCATTAACATATCCAAATGACATTCACCTAAACAGTTTCTCAGCTTGTTTTGAGTTCATTCATTAGGCTAAAACCTTGCTTACAGTCCACACTAGATGCAAGAAAGGTTCCCTCGATCTCCATCAACTGTGCAAGGTCGCAAAACTGTTCATTTGGATGTACAAATACCACCATTTGAGCAAAGTTTGAAATCAGTTTGGATTTAAAACTGTTGTCTGAGCTTTTGTAAACTGTCCAAATGCGATTCACTTGCCAAATGACGCTTCAAAAAGTCAAGTTTCCAAATATCATCTCACTTCTTTCCACTAGCAAATTCCCCAGCAACTTTCACATCACGACAATACAAACAGATAACTCCAGTTTCCGAATCATAAATATTTCTCGTAGCTGAATGTTCATGACTTCGTGAGCTTTCAGTGTAGCAGTTTCTACTATTTTGTTAAGCCATTCAACTTTAAACAAATTTGCAGTTCTTTTGCGCTTCACGCCCTTCGCTTCTTTTGAATTCAACATAGTGAATCAATACTTTTTTCAATAAAAACTTAAGTCAAGTCGTTTATTGTCATTTCGACCAAAAACTGCTGGTACAGTACGTAGTAAAAATGAAACAATGTTCCTCTAGGACCCTGGCGCTACATGAAACACAAAATTACACTAGACAGCACAAGGCCACACTAGACTACATAAAACAACATTAAAAACTGCACTAGACTACAGACCTGCACAGGACTACATAAAGTGCACAAAACAGTGCAGGGCAGTACAATAATTATATAAATGATAATAGGCACAGTAGAGGACAAATTTCAATATAATAATAAATGATGTAGATGTCAGTCTGGACTTTGGGTATTGAGGAGTCTGATGGCTTGGGGGAAGAAACTGTTGCACAGTCTGGTCGTGACAGCCCGAATGCTTCGGTACCTTTTGCCAGATGGCAGGAGGGAGAAGAGTTTGTGTTTGGGGTGCATGGGGTCCTTCACAATGCTGTTAGCTTTGCGGGTGCAGTGTGCGGTGTACATGTCTGTAATAGCGGGAAGAGAGACCCTGATGATCTTCTCAGCTGACATCACTATCCGCTGCAGGGTCTTGCGATCTGAGACGGTGCAATTCCCGAACTAGGTAGTGATGCAGCTGCTCAGGATGCTCTCAATACAACTCCTGTAGAATGTGATGAGGATGGGGAATGGGAGATGGACTTTCCTCAGCTTTCACAGAAAGCAGAGATGCTGCTGGGCTTTCTTGGCTATGGAGCTGGTGTTGAGGGACCAGGTGAGATTCTCTGCCAGGTGAACACCAAGAAATTTGGTGATCTTAACAATCTCAATGTAGGAGCCATCGATGTTCAGCGGAGAGTGGTCGCTCCGTGCTCTCCTGAAGTCAACAACCATTTATTTTGTTTTGTTCACATTCAGAGACAGGTTGTCAGTTCTGCACCATTCCGTTAGCCGCTGCAGCTCCTCTCTGTAAGCTGACTCATCATTCTTGCTGATGAGACCCACCACAGTCGTGTCATCAGCGAACTTGATTATATGGTTCGAGCTGTGTGTTGCAGCACAGTCGTGGGTCAGCAGAGTGAACAGCAGTGGACTGAGCACGCAGCCCTGGGGGGCCCCGTGCTCAGTGTGATGGTGTTGGAGATGCTGCTCCTGATCCGGACCGACTGAGGTTTCCCAGTCAGGAAGTCTAGTATCCAGTTGCAGAGGGAGGTGTTCAGGCCCAGTAGGCTCAGCTTTCCAGTCAGGTGCTGAGGGATGATTGTGTTGAATGCTGAGCTGAAGACAATGAACAGCATCCGAACGTACGTGTCTTTTTTGTCCAGATGGGTGAGGGCCAGGTGGAGGGTGGTGGCGATGGTGTCGTCTGTTGAGCAGTTGGGACGATACATGAACTGCAAGTAGTAAGCTAGCTACAGGATTTGAAACAAATCTTTGTAAACTTTACGATAAGAACACTGTCTGCCAAAGGTGGCTGCTGCCGTGATGCAGCTGTACAAACTGGAACAGGAAAGGTGAGGTGATGTAAATTAGTAACGTGCATTGTGGTATTTGAAAACCGACTAACTAGTTAACAGTAACATTTAGCTAAAAGATTATTTTCAGTAAGTATAATTATTATTTACTACATTATTTTAGGTAACTAATCTTTTGTGCACACATTAATTTCCTTTGTGCGCTAGTTGAAAAACATGCATGCGCGCGCACATGCACACAGCTTAGAGACAATAGACAATAGGCGCAGGAGTAGGCCATTCGGCACTTTGAGCCAGCACCACCATTCACTGTGATCATGGCTGATCATCCACAATCAGTACCCCGTTCCTGCATTCTCCCCATATCCCTTGACTCCGCTATCTTTAAGAGCTCTATCTAACTCTTTCTTGAAAGCATCCAGAGAATTGGCCTCCACTGCCTTCTGAGGCAGAGCATTCCCTAGATCCACAACTCTCTGGGTTAAAAAGTTTTTCCTCAACTCTGTTCTAAATGGCCTACCCCCTATTCTTAAACTGTGGCCTCTGGTTCTGGACTCCCCCAACATCGGGAACATGTTTCCTGCCTCTAACATGTCCAATCCCTTAATAATCTTATAAGTTTCAATCAGATCCCCTCTCATCCTTCTAAATTCCAGTGTATGCAAGCCCAGTCACTTCAATCTTTCAACATATGACAGTTCCGCCATCCTGGGAATTAACCTCGTGAACCTACGCTGCACTCCCTCAATAGCAAGAATGTCCTTCCTCAAATTTGGAGAACAAAACTGAACACAATACTCCAGGTGTGGTCTCACCAGGGCCCTGTACAACTGCAGAAGGACCTCTTTGCTTCTATACTCAACTCCCCTTGCTATGAAGGCCGACATGCCATTAGCTTTCTTCATTGCCTGCTGTACCTGCATGCTTACTTTCAGTGACTGATGAACAAGGACACTTAGATCTTGTTGTACTTCCCCTTTTCCTAACTTGCCACCATTCAGATAGTAATTGCCTTCCTGTTCTTGCCACCAAAGTGGATAACCTCACATTTATCCACATTAAACTGCATCTGTCGTGCATTTGCCCACTCACCTAGCCTGTCCAAGTCACCCTGCATTCTCCTAACATCCTCCTCATATTTCACACTGCCACCCAGCTTTGTGTCATCTGCAAATTTGCTAATGTTACTTTTAATCCCTTCATCTAAATCATTAATGTATATTGTAAATAGCTGCGGTCCCAGCACCAAGCCTTGCAGTACCCCACTAGTCACTGCCTGCCATTCTGAAAAGGACCCGTTAATCCCTACCCTTTGTTTCCTGTCTGCCAACCAATTTTCTATCCATGTCAGTACCCTACCCCCAATTCCATGTGCTCTAATTTTGCCCACTGATCTCCTATGTGGGACCTTATCAAAGGCTTTCTGAAAGTCCAGGTACACTACATCAACTGGCTCTCCCTTGTCCATTTTCATAGTTACATCCTCAAAAAATTCCAGAACATTAGTCAAGCATGATTTCCCCTTCATAAATCCATGCTGACTCAGACCGATCCTGTTACTGCTATCCAAATGTGCCACTATTTCATCTTTTATAATTGACTCCAGCATCTTCCACACCACTGTTGTCAGGCTAACTGGTCTATAATTCCCTGTTTTCTCTCTCCCTCCTTTCTTAAAAAGTGGGATAACATTAGCTACTCTCCAATCCTCAGGAACTGATCCTGAATCTATAGAACATTGGAAAATGATTACCAATGTGTCCACGATTTCTAGAGCCATCTCCTTATGTACCCTGGAATGCAGACCATCAGGCCTTCGGGATTTATCAGCCTTCAGTCCCATCAGTCTACCCAACACCATTTTCTGCCTAATATGAATTTCCATCAGTTCCTCTGTTACCCTAGGTCCTCTGGCCACTATTACATCTGGGAGATTGTTTTGTGCCTTCCTTAGTGAAGACAGATCCAAAGTACCTGTTCAACTCATCTGCTCCTGATTACCAACTCCAATACAATAGCCAGAGCCAAATGGTTTTCAAGAAAAAAGGATCATCATTATCACTGATCAGGGCACATATCAGGCATGGCGGTTAAATTCTAGTAATTTCCCAGTGGTGGTGAGGTGCTGGCCAACTGATTCAGACTCAGACATTCAATGCTCGGCAGTTACAGAGTCTCACAACAGAGCAAAAGGCTGATTCGATATTTGGGGGGTGGGGGAGTGACAGAGTTATACCACACAGCAATGGGCCCATTCGATGTTGGGTAGTTATAGAGTTACACAACACAGCAATGGGCCCATTTGATGTGAGGGATCTACAGTTACACAACACAGCAATCACCCATTCAATGTTGGGTAGTAATTTAGTTTCACAACACAGTAATGGAACCATTCGATGTTGGGTAGTAATATAGTTACACAACACAGCAATGGACCCATTTGATGTTGGGTAGTTCTAGAGTTACACAACACAGTAATGGGCCCATTCGATGTGGGGGATTTATAGTTACACAACACAGCAATCACCCACTCAATGTTGGGTAGTAATTTAGTTTCACAACACAGTAATGGACCCATTCGATGTTGGATAGTTATAGAGTTACAGAACACAGTAATGGACCCATTCGATGTTGGATAGTTATAGAGTTACACAACACAGTAATGGACCCATTCGATGTTGGATAGTTATAGAGTTACAGAACACAGTAATGGACCCATTCGATGTTGGATAGTTATAGAGTTACACAACACAGTAATGGACCCATTCAATGTTGGATAGTTATAGAGTTACAGAACACAGTAATGGACCCATTCGATGTTGGATAGTTATAGAGTTACAGAACACAGTAATGGACCCATTCGATGTTGGATAGTTATAGAGTTACAGAACACAGTAATGGACCCATTCAATGTTGGGTAGTTATAGAGTTACAGAACACAGTAATGGACCCATTCGATGTTGGATAGTTATAGAGTTACAGAACACAGTAATGGACCCATTCGATGTTGGATAGTTATAGAGTTACAGAACACAGTAATGGACCCATTCGATGTTGGATAGTTATAGAGTTACAGAACACAGTAATGGACCCATTCGATGTTGGATAGTTATAGAGTTACAGAACACAGTAATGGACCCATTCGATGTTGGATAGTTATAGAGTTACAGAACACAGTAATGGACCCATTCGATGTTGGATAGTTATAGAGTTACAGAACACAGTAATGGACCCATTCGATGTTGGATAGTTATAGAGTTACAGAACACAGTAATGGACCCATTCGATGTTGGATAGTTATAGAGTTACAGAACACAGTAATGGACCCATTCGATGTTGGATAGTTATAGAGTTACAGAACACAGTAATGGACCCATTCGATGTTGGATAGTTATAGAGTTACAGAACACAGTAATGGACCCATTCGATGTTGGGTAGTTATAGAGTTACAGAACACAGTAATGGACCCATTCGATGTTGGATAGTTATAGAGTTACAGAACACAGTAATGGACCCATTCGATGTTGGATAGTTATAGAGTTACAGAACACAGTAATGGACCCATTCGATGTTGGATAGTTATAGAGTTACAGAACACAGTAATGGACCCATTCGATGTTGGATAGTTATAGAGTTACAGAACACAGTAATGGACCCATTCGATGTTGGGTAGTTATAGAGTTACAGAACACAGTAATGGACCCATTCGATGTTGGATAGTTATAGAGTTACAGAACACAGTAATGGACCCATTCGATGTTGGATAGTTATAGAGTTACAGAACACAGTAATGGACCCATTCGATGTTGGATAGTTATAGAGTTACAGAACACAGTAATGGACCCATTCGATGTTGGATAGTTATAGAGTTACAGAACACAGTAATGGACCCATTCGATGTTGGGTAGTTATAGAGTTACACAACACAGTAATGGGCCCATTCGATGTTGGGTAGTTCTAGAGTTACACAACACAGTAATGGGCCCATTCGATTTGGGGTAGTTATAGAGTTACACAACACAGCAATGGGCCCATTCGATTTGGGGTAGTTATAGAGTTACACAACACATTAATGGACCCATTCAATGTGAAGGAGTTACAGAGTTACACAACACAGGAATGGGCCCATTCGATGTTGGGTAGTTCTAGATTTACACAACACAGCAATGGGCCCATTCGATTTGGGGTAGTTATAGAGTTACACAACACATTAATGGACCCATTCAATGTGAAGGAGTTACAGAGTTACACAACACAGCAATGGGCCCATTCGATGTGAGGGATCTACAGTTACACAACACAGCAATCACCCATTCAATGTTGGGTAGTAATTTAGTTTCACAACACAGTAATGGAACCATTCGATGTTGGGTAGTTATAGAGTTACACAACACATTAATGGACCCATTCAATGTGAAGGAGTTACAGAGTTACACAACACAGCAATGGGCCCATTCGATGTTGGATAGTTATAGAGTTACAGAACACAGTAATGGACCCATTCAATGTTGGATAGTTATAGAGTTACAGAACACAGCAATGGGCCCATTCGATGTTGGGTAGTTATAGAGTTACACAACACAGCAATGGGCCCATTTGATGTGAGGGATCTACAGTTACACAACACAGCAATCACCCATTCAATGTTGGGTAGTAATTTAGTTTCACAACACAGTAATGGAACCATTCGATGTTGGGTAGTTATAGAGTTACACAACACAGTAATGGACCCATTCGATGTTGGATAGTTATAGAGTTACACAACACAGTAATGGACCCATTCGATGTTGGATAGTTATAGAGTTACAGAACACAGTAATGGACCCATTCGATGTTGGGTAGTTATAGAGTTACACAACACAGCAATGGACCCATTTGATGTTGGGTAGTTATAGAGTTACACAACACAGTAATGGAACCATTCGATGTTGGGTAGTAATATAGTTACACAACACAGTAATGGACCCATTCGATGTTGGATAGTTATAGAGTTACAGAACACAGCAATGGGCCCATTTGATGTTGGGTAGTTATAGAGTTACACAACACAGTAATGGAACCATTCGATGTTGGGTAGTAATATAGTTACACAACACAGTAATGGACCCATTCGATGTTGGATAGTTATAGAGTTACAGAACACAGTAATGGACCCATTCGATGTTGGATAGTTATAGAGTTACAGAACACAGTAATGGACCCATTCGATGTTGGATAGTTATAGAGTTACAGAACACAGTAATGGACCCATTCAATGTTGGGTAGTTATAGAGTTACAGAACACAGTAATGGACCCATTCAATGTTGGATAGTTATAGAGTTACAGAACACAGTAATGGACCCATTCGATGTTGGATAGTTATAGAGTTACAGAACACAGGAATGGACCCATTCAATGTTGGGTAGTTATAGAGTTACAGAACACAGTAATGGACCCATTCGATGTTGGATAGTTATAGAGTTACAGAACACAGTAATGGACCCATTCGATGTTGGATAGTTATAGAGTTACAGAACACAGTAATGGACCCATTCGATGTTGGATAGTTATAGAGTTACAGAACACAGTAATGGACCCATTCGATGTTGGATAGTTATAGAGTTACAGAACACAGTAATGGACCCATTCGATGTTGGATAGTTATAGAGTTACAGAACACAGTAATGGACCCATTCGATGTTGGATAGTTATAGAGTTACAGAACACAGCAATGGACCCATTCGATGTTGGATAGTTATAGAGTTACAGAACACAGTAATGGACCCATTCGATGTTGGATAGTTATAGAGTTACAGAACACAGTAATGGACCCATTCGATGTTGGATAGTTATAGAGTTACAGAACACAGTAATGGACCCATTCGATGTGAGGGATCCACAGTTGCACAACACAGCAATGGGCCCATTTGATGTGGAGGAGTTATAGAGTTACACAACACAGCAATGGACCTATTTGATGTGGAGGAATTACAGAGTTACACAACACAGCAAAGGGTCCTGCAGCCCAACAAGGCCATTCTAACTGTTTTCCAATTTACACCGATCCCAGTTGTTTACTTATCATCAATCTGATTTTCACATGCAGATTTTTGATGTACAACAAGGGTTTCTACAATAATCTCTACTGTACAGCATTAGTCACAGACTTGCAATTATAATAGCACCCCTCCAACATCACTGTCTGCCTCCTCTCACCAAACCAATTTTGAATCCAGTGTAGGCAGTTCACCTTGGATTTCATGTGGCTTTCCCTATGAAGCATGTGTGTCATTATCTCGTTCTGTGGTCAGACATGGTGCCATGAGTTCAATTAATGATGACAGCGAGGGCTGGCCATGTCAGATTAAATCGAGAAGTAATTTTTCCAAACAGTGAACAGGACGCCATGGTACCATACTGGATAGCGTCACTTTATTGCAGATTGAGGTATCAGAACATGTCTACTCCATCTTTTAGGGGCACCCTCTGGTCGAAGGAGAACAACAACAGATCTGCAGTCTCTCCATACAACTGAACTCCCTCTCATCCTGGCTCAGTTTTTCGTAAATCTTGTAACCCCATAGTGGTTTGTGTTAACTCTTCACAGTGCCAGCGATCAGAGTTCAATTCCTGCTTATGTATACATTAACCCCATTAAGGCATAGGAAGGACAGGATTGGACTCACTGATGTTTAGCCCATGTTGTGTTACTCACGTGCCCTGCTTCACGACTAAAAGAAGACACTTTAGTTGGCTGACATAGGAATCCAGAGCTCATCCCTTAGGGAGGCAGTCACAGAGAGTACTGCAACTCTTAAAATGTCCTCTCCATTGAGGAAGGAGTACACAGGAGATTGAAGGGAAATGATTGATACAACTTACAGGACTTTTCCAAACAAAGATCTGATGATGAAAATACAGTGGATCCAGTTATTTCAGCTCTCAGTTAATCGGGGCAGCTGCTTAGTTGGGACAACTCTTATGGAACAAAAACTAATCTAGAAAATAGCTGGGATTCCCTTTGTTTATCTGGGACACTCTGCCACTTAATTGAAACAGGGGACTGTGTGAACAGTTTCCAACTGCAGTTGTATGGCTGTTAGACACTACACCGTGCGAAGAGAGAACAGTTTTAAATAGTGTCAGTTACGTGTGTTTGTGTTCAAAAAGCTGTGATCATTGTCAATGATAGTAAGTGAGGAAAAAAAGCAGTAAGACAATTCAGAACTGTTTTTTTTTTTGCGGTTGGAGCTGACAGAAATGGCCGGGAGTGAAAATCAAACAATATCACTACTTCAACAAGTTGGAAACTATGAAGAATTTGACAGAATCAACAATCATCTTCAATGTTACAATGATTTGGTGGGTGCAATCATTGAAAGCATTGTATGAAGGCAGTCCATTATCTGCACTAGGTATCTGAGCTGATTATAGACTGCAGGATGATAAGATATAGGAGAGGAATTAGGCGATGAGGTCCATAAAGTCTACTCCATCATTTCATCATAGCTGATCCAATCTCCTGCCTTTTCTCCTTATCCCTTCATGCCCTGACCAATAAAGAGTCTATCAACCTCAGCCTTCAATATACACAAATACGGCCTCTCCAGCTGCCTGTGGCAAAAAAATCCACAGATTCCGCAGTGAATGTAGAGTATATGCATTTCATGTAAGGTGTTTGATATTGTTACCCATGCATGCCTCGTTCAAAAAATAATGAAGCATAGGATCCAAGGAGACCTTGCTTTGTAGATCCAGAATTGGCTTGACTACAGAAGCCAAAGGGTGGTTGTGGATGGTTCATATTCTGCATGGAGGACAGTGACCAGTGGTGTTCTGCAGGGATCTGTTCTGGGACCCCTCCTCTTCGTAAATGACCTGGATGAGGAAGTAGAAGGGTGGGTTAGTAAGTTTGCTGGTGACACAAAAGTTGAGGGTGCTGTGGAGGGTGGACATTACAATGGGACATCAATAGGATACAAAACTGGGCTGAGAAGTGGCAGATGGAGTTCAACACAAATAAGTGTGAGGTGGTTTATTTTGGTCGGTCAAATTTGAAGACAGAATATAGTATTAATGGTGAGAGTCTTGGCAGTGTGGAAGATCTGAGAGATTTTGTAGTCCATGTCCATAGGACACTCAAAGCTGCTGTGCAGGTTGACAGTTTTGCTAAGAAGGTGTATGGTGTTGGCCTTCATCAACCATGGGACTGAGTTCAAGAGCCGTGAGGTAATGTTACAGCTATATAAGACCTTGGTCAGACCCCACTTTCTATGTTCTATGTAGATTCACCACTCTCTGGCTAAAGAAATTCCTCCTCATCTCTGTTCTAAAAGCATGCCCTCTATTTTGAAGCTGTGTCCTCTGCTCTTAGACTCTCCCACCATAGGGGATACTCTCCACATCCACTCTATCAAGGCCTTTCACCATTCACAAATGAGAAAATCTGCAGATTCTGGAAATCTGAGCAACACACACAAAATGCTGGAGGAACTCAGCAGGCCAGGCAACATCTATGGAAAAAAGTACAGTCAATGTTTTGGGCCAAAACCCGTTGGCAGGACCATCAATTCCATCATTCACACCTTTCAATAGTTTTCAATGAGGTCACCCCTCATTCTTCTGAATTCCAATGAATACAGGCCCAGAGCCATCAAATGCTCTTCATATGACAAGCCGTTCAATCCTGGAATCATGTTCATGAACCTCCTTTGAGCACATCCTTTCTAAGATAAGGTGCCCAAAAAAAACCCCACGCTGACTATGGCCTATTTTATTATGTGCCTCCAAGTACCCTGAGACTTCATCCTTAATAATCGACTCCAACATCTTCCCAACCACTGAGGTCAGACTAACTGGCTTTTAGCTTCCTTTCTTTGGCCTCTCTCCCTTCTTGAAGACTGGAGTGATAGTTCCAATTTTCCAGTTTTCTGGAATCATTCCAGAATCTAGTAATTCTTGAAAAATCATTACCAATGCCTCCACAATCTCTTTAGTCACCTCTTTCAGAACCCTGGGTGTACACTAATTGGTCCAGGAGACTTAACTATCTGTAGATCTTTCAGTTTCCCAAGAACCTGCTCTCTAGTTACGGTAACTACACACACTTCATGGCCACCTGACACATGGAAATTCCATCATATTGCTAGTGCCTTCCACAGTGAAGACTGACACAAAATACTTATTTGGTTTATCCGCCATTTCGTTGCCCCCCTTTATTACCTCTCCAGCATCACTTTCCAACAGTCCAATATCCACTCTTGCTTCTCCCTTACACTTCATCTTTCAGAAGAAACTTGTGGTATTCTCTTTATCATCTAGCTTATTTTCATATTCCTTCTTTACTTTCTTAATGACCTTTTTTGTTGCCTTCTGTTGGTTTTTATAAGCGTCTTAATCCTCTAACGTCACAGTAATTTTTGCTCTATTATATGCTTTCTCTTTGGCCTTTATATTGGTTGGACTTCTCTTGTTAGCCGTGGTTCTGTTGTCACCTCTTTCTAATGATTTGATTTCATTTTTTACCAACAGAGCAACTCCATCCCCTCTCCCTTCCTGCCTATCCTTTCGATACAATGCACATCCTTGGATATTAAGCTCCTAGCTATAATCTTCTTTCAGCCAACAATATCATACCTGCCAATCTGCAACTGTGCTGCAATTTCATCTATCTTATTCCGTATACTGTGCACATTCTAATATAACACCTTCAGTCTTGTATTCATCCTTTTCAATCTTGTCTGCCTTTTACATAGCAACTCATCCTGTTGTCTGCAATTTTGCCCTATCATCAGTTTCATTACACATTGCCTCTGTTTGTAAACCAGCTATCTCAACTTCAGCAGTATTATCCACCTTTCCTCCAATACTTTTTGCATTGAAATATAGGCAGCTTAGGCCTCTGCTTGCACCATGCTCAACCTTTTGATTCCTAACTTTGTCTGAGGTCTTGCCAACATCTGCTTCCACAACCTCTCCACTAACTGTCCCCACTCTGGTTCCCACCTCTTGCAACTCTAGTTTAAACCCCACCGTGCAGGATTAACAAACCTTCCCACTAGGATATGAGTCCCCCTCCAGTTCAGGTGCAAACCATTGCTTCTTTACAGGTCCGTCCTTCCCTGGAAAAGAGTCCAATGATCTAAAAATCTTATGCTCACCCTCCTACACTTGCTCCATATCCATGTATTAAACTGTATAATCTTCCTAGTTCTGGCCTCACTAGTATGTGGCATGGGTAGCAATCCTGAGGTTATCACCCTGCAGGTCCTGCCCTTTAACTTAGCATCTAACTCCCTGAATGCCCTGTGCAGAACCTCGTCACTCGTCCTACCAACGTCATTAGAATCTACATGGACAACGACTTCTGGCTGTTGACCCTCCCACTTAACGCTGAGAACTCGGATCTGAGATATTCGGACCCTAGCTCCTAGGAGGCAACATACCATCCGGGAATGTCTTTCTCATTCACCACATCTCCTGTCTGTTCCCATAACTAACACTACAGTGTGCCTCTTCTCCCTGTTCCCTTCTTTTGTTCATTTGTGGTCAATCAAAGAACATGGTAATGCACAATGGATGAATTGCTACATGGATAATTATTAGGAAATAATTCACAGTTTTATAGTACTGTAGTGGTATTCTAATTTGTTCTGTATTTCATTTAAATATATAATTTGTTACTCCGTTAAATGGTGGTTTGTCTTTTTTAGATAGATAGATACTTTATTCATCCCCATGGGGAAATTCAACATTTTTTTCCAATGTCCCATACACTTGTTGTAGCAAAAACTCATTACATACAATACTTAACTCAGTAATAATATGATATGCATCTAAATCACTAACTCAAAAAGCATTTATAATAGCTTTAAAAAAAAAAAAAAGTTCTTAAGTCCTGGCAGTTGAATTGTAAAGCCTAATGGCATTGGGGAGTATTGACCTCTTCATCCTGTCTGAGGAGCATTGCATCGACAGTAACCTGTCGCTGAAACTGCTTCTCTGTCTCTGGATGGTGCTATGTAGAGGATGTTCAGGGTTTTCCATAATTGACCGTAGCCTACTCAGCGCCCTTCGCTCAGCTACCGATGTTAAACTCTCCAGTACTTTGCCCACGACAGAGCCCGCCTTCCTTATCAGCTTATTAAGACGTGAGGCGTCCTTCTTCTTAATGCTTCCTCCCCAACACGCCACCACAAAGAAGAGGGCGCTCTCAACAACTGACCTATAGAACATCATCAGCATCTCACTGCAGACATTGAATGACGCCAACCTTCTAAGGAAGTACAGTCGACTCTGTGCCTTCCTGCACAAGGCATCTGTGTTGGCAGTCCAGTCTAGCTTCTCGTCCAACTGTACTCCCAGATACTTGTAGGTCTTAACCTGCTCCACACATTCTCCATTAATGATCACTGGCTCCATATGAGGCCTAGATCTCCTAAAGTCCACCACCATCTCCTTGGTCTTGGTGACATTGAGACGCAGGTAGTTTGAGTTGCACCATATCACAAAGTCCTGTATCAGTTTCCTATACTCCTCCTCCTGTCCATTCCTGACACACCCCACTATGGCCGTGTCATCAGCGAACTTCTGCACATGGCAGGACTCCGAGTTTATACAAAGTTTATACAAAGTTTATACCTTTGTAACCATTTCCATGCAATTTCAGCTAACTGGGGCAGCCTCTAAATATGGCCAAAATGTAGTGGTTCCGATGTTCCAATGAACTGTAATCAGCTGTATTTAGTTTAGCTGCTGTCTGCTGCTGCACTTTCTAATATCCCTCTCTTTCCTGCCTCTTGTCTCTCTGCTCCTATTTCTCCTTCTCTCTATATCCCATTTCTCTCTTTATCTCCCTTTTGCTATCTTTCACCCCATCCTCTCCCTTTCTCTCTCTTTTCACTCTTACTCTCTCCTTGCCTTTTATCTGTTACCTGTTTTTCCTCTGGCTTCCTATCCCTTTCTCTTCCTCCTATCTCTCAATGCTTCCTCTCTCGCTCACAGACGTTCCTTTAATAACCGAATGCACTCAGTAAATAGAAACACCTTTATTCATTTCCTTCCAGTGATCCGCATCCATTTGACAATCAGCAAAGACAAAAAAAAAATCACTGAGGTGAAGGTGTTGTAAGTACAAACATTAAAATGAACGTAAGATAAATCCACAGAGAAGTCCAGGTATAAAAGAAGTGATTAGTAGGGGATCTTGCATGGTGGACTGGAAGCAACCAGATGTAGTTACCCAGCAACAGACTGATGCTCTGATGCTTACAGTGATAACCGCTTAATTAGCTCTGCTCTTCGGTCGGCTTATAGATAAAATTTTCTTTATAACTTGATCCTGTTTGATAACTTAATCTGACCATGGAAACTGTAAAGATACAATCCCTGTCCAGGCATTCTAGAATTAGAATGGTGCAACACAGAACAAGGCCATTCATACCCTTAGGTCGGTGCTGGCTTTTTTAAAGAAAAGCCTTCCCATTAATACTATCCTTCTCTTATCCAATATCTCTGTAAAATCTCCATCTAAAATGTTGACCTTACTCCGAACTGAAGCTTCACTTTGATTGTACATTCACTGTGTTTGCAGGCAGTGTGTTCCAAATCACTGAACACACAGGATCAAAATCAGGTTTATTATCACCGGCATATGTTGTGACATTTGTCATACTGCAGCAGCCGTAAAATGTAATAGAGAATAATAAAAACTATAAATTACAATATATTAAATAAGTAATGGAAAAGAGAGGGGGAAAATACGGAGGTCGTGTTTATGGATTCATTGTTCATTCAGAAATCTGATGGCAGAGGCGAAGAAGCTGTTCCTGAAATGTTAAGTGTGTGTCTTCAAGCTCCTGTGCCTCCTTGATGATAGCAGTGAGAAGATGGCATGCCCTGGGTGATGGGGGTTCTTAATGATGGATGCTGCCTCTTCTAGAGGGTGTCCTTGATGCTGAGGAGGTTAGTGCCTATGATGGAGCTGGCTGAGTTTACAACTTTCTGCAGCTTTTTCTGATCCTGTGCTGTGGCCTCTCTATACTAGACAGTGTTACAACCAGTTAGAATGCTCTCCACTGTAAATCTGTAGAAATTTGTGAGAATCTTCAGTGACGTACAAAATCTCTTCAAACTCCGAATGAAATATAGCCACTGATGTACCTTCTTTGTAATCGCATCGATATGTTGGACCCAGGATAGATCTTCAGAGATGTTGACACTAGGAACTTGAAACTGCTCACCCTTTCCACTGCTGATCTCTCAACGTGGACTGGTGTGTGTCCCCTTCACTTCTCCTTCCTGAAGTCCACAATCAATTCCTGACAGCTGATTGGTTTCTTACTGATGTTGAGTGTAAGGTTGCTGTTGTGGCCCATTCAGCCAGTCTATCTCACTCCTATACTCCTCCTCGTCACCGTCTGAAATTCCGGCAAAAACACTTGATCATCAGCAAATTTATAGATAGGTTATCTCAGTACCCCCCTCAACCGCACCCCCTGCCCCAGTTTCTTTTGCCATCATCATCATTCCATGTTGTTGGTCACTGATCCTCATGGAAAATAGGAAAACTCTCCCTCTATATATATATATCTCTCTCTCTCAATTACATTTCTTAAAATCAATAGCATTGCTGTCATTCATGTAGTTCCCTGGGGTGGTACACTGCGGGGCTTCCTTACCCAACCTGGTCCCTCTGTAATAGAGCTATGCAAACCACTGTGCCACGGTAATTATGAGTTAAACAATGGAAGGAGATTCCAGAGACAATTCCATCCTGGATGCTGGCAGCTCCTTGGGTATGAGTCAGGCCATGTTCAGCCAGAACTTCCAAGTGATCGATTCATTTCAGCTTCCTCCTGGAATCCTCACTGCCACAGAAGCTGGTTCTCAGCCAATTCAATTCACCTGGTGTGAGTTAGAGAAACAGCTGAAGATTCTGGACTGAGTAAAATTTGGGACCAAACTCCATCGTATCTGAAGATCTGCTCTGCATTCTGAACTCTACCTCTAGCCATGCTATAATTACATCACAGATATCTCCCCAACAATGTGGAAATGCCCTATTCAAAATTAATTTCTGCTCATAACTCCCCAATAACCTACTCTCAACTATCACCCCAGAGGATGGAAAACAACATCAACAGTGCTATTGAACAGTGACCAGCAATAACCTGCTCCACATATGCACCAGAAACACGGAATTCCAGACGTGAAGAGAGAGTGGCTGCCCATGACATAAGCACAAGGGGCTTTAAGAAAGGCACATGGAAAGGCAGGGAATGGAAAGATGTAGATAGTTTTGAATAGCTTCATGGTTGTCATAAACATTATGGACTGAAGGGCCTGTTTTTCTGTCCTAGTTCACTTGGATTCAACCACCTCCCCTTAATATGACACACCAAATCATCACTGGTGCAGCCAATTGGTTTTAGAAGTCACATAATTAGTGAAATGGAAATCTGTTTTTGAAGACCTGTTTCCAGTCAAGGTGTTTCAATTGATTGTGGTAAAAATACATCTGTATCTGGAAGGCCCAACTGCTGGTGAATCAGAATCATGGCAACAACTACACCATGAAGGCAAAAGAACACTCCAAGCAACTCTGCGAAAGTGTTATTGAAAAGCACAAGTCAGGAGATGGATACGAGAAAATTTCCAAGTCCCTGAAAATCCCTTGGATACAGTTAAGTCAATCATCAAGAACTGGAAAGAATATGGCAGAGCTGTAATTCTGCCTAGAGCTGACCGTCCTCAAAAACTGAGTGACCGTGCAAGAAGGTGACCAGTGAGGGAGGCCACCAAGAGACCTGACAACTCTGGAAGAGTTACAAGCTTCAGTGGCTGAGATGGGAGAGACTGTACAGAGAACAACTGTTGCCTGGGTGCTTCACCAGTCGTAGCTTTATAGGAGAGTGGCAAAGAGAAAGAAACTGTTGAAAAACATCTCACATGAAATCTCGGCTAGAGTTTGCCAGAAGGCACATGGGGGATTCTGAAGTCAGCTGTAAAAAGGTTCTATGGTCTGATGAAACCAAAATTGAGCTTTTCAGCCAACAGACTAAACATTATATTTGGCATAAGCCAAATACTGCATATCATCAAAAACACACCATCTCTACCATGAAGCATGGTGGTGGCTGTATCACGCTGTGGGGATGCTTCATTGTAGCAGATCCTGGAAGGCTTGTGAAGGTAGAGGGTAAAATGAATGCAACAAAATACAGGGAAATCCTGGAGGAAAACCTGATGCAGTCTGCAAGAGAACTGTGACTTGGGAGCAGATTTGTTTTCCAGCAAGAGATGACCTCAAGCTTAAAGCCAAAGCTACACAGGAATGGCTTAAAACAACAAAATTAATGTCCTGGAGTGGCCAAATCGAAGTCCAGACCTCAATCCAATTGAGAATTTGTGGATGGACTTGTAAAGGGCTGTTCACTCATGATCCCCATGCAATCTGACAGAGCTTGAGCAGTTTTGTAAAGAAAAATGGGGAAATATTTCAGTGTCCAGATGTGCAAAGCTGATAGAGACCTATCACACAGACTCAAGGCTGTAATTGCTACCAAAGGTACATCTGCTAAATACTGACCTGAAGGGGGTAAATACTTATGCAATAAATTATTTTGTGTTTTATATTTGTAATTAATTTAGATCACTTAGTAAAGATCTGCTTTCACTTTACCACAAAAATGTCTTTTTCTGTTGATCAGTGTCAAAAAAGCCGAACTAAATCTACCGTGATACAATGTTCCAAAACTTCCAATGTGAGTGAATACTTTTTATAGGCTCTGTATATGGAATACAGAACTTGCAGCACAGTTGCAGATTGGCAGGTATGATGTTGTAGCAATCACTGAATCATGGCTGAAAGATTATAACTGGAAGCTCAATGTCCAATGTATACATTGTATCAAAAGGACGGGCAGGAAGGCAGAGGGGTCGGCATTGTTCTGTTGGTAAAAAATGAAACCAAATCATGAGTAACAAATGACATAGGAAGGTGTTGAATCATTGTGGATAGAGCTAAGGAACTGCAAAGGCAAAAAGACCCTGATGGGAGTTGGAAACAGACTCCCAAACTGTGGTGAAGATGTGGCCTACAAATTACAATAGGAAATAGAAAATGTATGCTAAAAAGTCAATGTTACAATAGTCTTGGGGGATTTCAATCCGCAGGCAAATTGGGAAAATCAGGTTGGTGTTGGATTTCAGGAGGGGAGTTTCTAGAATGCTTATGAAATGGCTTTTCAGAGCAGCTCATGGTTCTTTCAACGGATGCTGCCCGACCTGCTGAGTTCATCCAGCTTTTTTGTACGTCTTGATTTGACCACAGCATCTGCAGTGCACTTTGTGTTTACTCATGGTTGAGCCCACTAGGTGATCAGCTATTCTGGATTGAGTGTTGTGCAATGAGCCAGAATTGATTAGAGAGCTTAAGGTAAAAGAACTCTTACCTTAACAAGTGATCACAACATGATCGAATCCATCCTGAAATTTGAGGAGAAACTAAAGTCAGGTATATCAGTATTAGAGTGGAGTAAAGGGAATTACAGAGTCATGAGAGAGGAGTTGGCCAGAATTGATTGGAAAAGAATAGTGGCAGGGATAATGGCAGAGCAGCAATGGCTGGAATTTCTGGAAGCAATGAGGAAGGCACGGGATATATACATCCCAAAGTGGAAGAGAACACAACCATGGCTAAAAAGAAAAGTCAAAGCCAACATAAAAGCCAAAGAGAGGACATATAATAGAGCAAAAATTAGTGGGCAGTTAGAAGATAGGAAAGATTATACAAAGCAAAGAGGGCAACTAAAAAAGTCATTAAGATATTAAAGATGGAATATGAAAGTAAGCTAGTCAATAATATTAAAGAGGATACCAGAAGTTTCTTCTGAAACATAAAGTGTAAGAGAGAGGCGAGAGTGGATATTGGACTGCTGGAAAACGATGCTAGAGAGATAGTAATGGAGGACAACAAAATGGCAGATGAACTGAATAAGTATTTTGCATCAGTCATAGAAGACACTAGTAATATGGTGGAAGTTCCAGGTGTCAGGGGTCATGAAGTATGTGAAGTTACCATAACTAGAGAGAATGTTATTGGGAAACTGTAAGGTCTGAAGGTAGGGTCGACTGAACCAGATGGTGTACACCCCAGGGTTCTGAAAGAGGTGGCTGAAGAGATCATGGAGGCGTTAGTAATGATCTTTCAACAATCGCAAGATTTGAATGGTTCAGGAAGACTGGAAAATTGCAAATGTCACTCCACTGTTCAAGTAGGGAGAGAGGCAGAAGAAGGGAAACTATAGGCCAGTTAGTCTGATCTCAGTGGTTGGGAAGATGTTGGAGTCGATTATTAAGGATGAGGTCTCAGGGTACTGTTACGAATGAGGAGCAACTCTGATGGGCAGAAGGGTGCAGAATCGCCAATGCCCGACCCCCCCCCCCTTTTTGAGAATCACAAAATCGCTATTATTTCGGATCTGATACCCAGGAAATGAGAGAGATTGACAACGCTCATGAAAAATTGATGAGAGAGAAGCCACAGGTTGGAATGTCTCCTATTGACAAAAAGAGAGATTACTGCTATTGTCTCTTGAAGAAGGAATTGTGTATTGAGTACTGTTCTATTCATTGAAACCCCTCAGGGGGCAACCAGAGTGGTCTGGTTGAGGGATTGCATCATCCCAACCTGATTGACACCTGAGGCCCCGTGAGTGGAGATAAAAGTAGGGTCTGGGGATCACCCCTCAGACGCACCAGGAGAGACGCTACGAGACCAGTGGGGGGGCTTGTGTGTGTGTCCACCCTTGCCTGGGTGACGAGTCCTCCACGGAACGGTCTAGCTAAAGGATGGATACGGATCAGATCGTAACAAGGAAAGTCGGCAAGTTTCTCTCTCTCTCTCTCTCTCTCTCTCTCTCTCTCTCTCTCTCTCTCTCTCTCTCTCTCTCTCTCTCTCTCTCTCTCTCCAACAATTGCCACACAGTGATCAGCAACGACTGCAGCCTGTATGAACTGAACTGAACTTTATATTTCCATCGGACAATTCATTATCCCCTAGACAACGATAGAGCTTATTTCTTATTGATGATTATTATACCTGCACTTTTAGGTTTAGTATTGATGACGTATATTATTTGTATATTTGCATTGACATTATTTTTGTGTATTTTTACTAATAAATACTGTTAAAAATAGTACCATCAGACTTCAACGGCTACTCCTATCTTTGCTGGTAAGACACCCAGTTACAGGGTTCGTAACAACTTGGGGCCTCGTCTCAAGATTTGATACCAAATTGGAGGGCCAGTAAATCGGGCTTTTAAGTCCAGACTTGGATCTGGTTGCGCGGGTAACCAGACGGGAAACCAGCAAAGATGGACGTAGACGAATTTACACAAAACCCGACTTTGAAGGCGCTAGAGGGGGCCACAAAGTCGGACTTGGTAAATATTGCGAAAGGACTAAATCTCGCAGAGGTGAGGTTGTCAATGAAAAAGTGGGAGATGCGGAGGGCCATAACTCAGTATTATATTGAGAAGAATGTGTTTTCGGCTGAGGTATTGGACAATATCCCTGAAAAGGTATCAGCTATTGGGACAGCTCAGTTAGAGTTGGAAAAATTGAGGCTGGACGTGGAACAGAGGAAGAGGGAGCATGAAATTAGGTTAAAAGAGCTGGAAGCAGCTGAAAAGGAGAAGGAAAGAGCTGAAAAGCAGAGGGAGCATGAAAGAGCTGAAAGTGAGAAGGAGAAACAGAGGCAGCATGAGCTGGACATGGAGAAGTTAAGGCAAGAGCGAAAAGCTCAAGGGGCAGACCGAGAGGAGAGGTTTAATGTTAGTAGGGAGTTTAGGTTAGTACCTCTGTTCGAGGAGACGGATGTTGATAGTTACTTCTTGCATTTTGAAAAGGTGGCAGTGAATCAGAAGTGACCCAGAGATCAGTGGGTGGCGTTGTTACAAAGTGTGTTAAAAGGGAAGGCACAACGGGCATATGCGGTGTTGTCTGTGGAGAAGGAAGAGTATGAGAATTACGAGGAAGTAAAACAGGCCATTCTTCAGACCTACGAATTGGTACCTGAAGCCTATAGACAAAAGTTCAGAGATTTAAAGAAAGTGTGGAATCAGACGTATGCAGAGTTTGCCTATGAGGAGGGTGTGCTCTTGGATCGCTGGTGTGCGGCAGAAAGGGTGGAAGAGGATTTTCGGCGTTTCAGGGAGTTAATTCCGATTGAGGAATTTAAAGGTTGTGTTTCGGATGATATCCAGATGTATTTGAACGAGAAGCCGAATAAGTCCATATCCGAATTTGCCAGGTTCGCAGATGAATATGCCCTAACCCACAGGACAAAGTTTTCCTCGAATAAGAGTTACCAGAAAGACCGTAGGAACGGTAGAGAAAGCCCGCTGGCTGAGGCAGAAATTCAGCCGGGAGCTAGTGGTAAAAGTAAGGAGGAAGAAAGGCAAGATGGCAGGAGGGTTCCTGGCTTGACCTGTTTTAATTGTGGAAAGGTGGGTCATATTGCATCTAAGTGCTTTGCTCGGAGGAAGGAGACAGGAAAAGGGAAAGCAGCAGTCCCTACAGGATGTATTGTGTCGATCAGCAAATCGATGAGAAAGCCCCAGGTAGATAGAATACGAGAGGGGTGTGTTATGAATGTACCACAGCTCTGAGGGGCCGAAGGGTGCGGGACCAGCCCCCTCCTTCCGGAGAATCGCAAGATCGCTATTAATTCGGGTCTTGGACCCAGGAAATGAGAGACAATGCAAGGGATTTGACCATTGTTCTTAGAGACACCCGTGTGAATTGCAACTCTATAGTACGTGCCAGCTATCAGGGACATGGACACCCTCGGGCAATGTGGGGTGGGGATTGTATCACCCTACCTTGATTGACATTTACAAATCTGCCAGTCATGATAAAAAGGAGACTGCAGGAGGCAGTACCCCAGCGACGCACCAGAAGGAGAGACCATCGCTCATTGCTCCCGTGAGGACGGGAAGCTGTTCGGGAGCCATGTGTGATTCGGTTCCCCTAGCTTGGGGAACGAGTGGCTGATAACCCCGAAAAAGACTTTGAAATGACAACGGGGAACCCACGTTCCCGATTCAACGAGTTGAGTCCAAAAGGCTGGCAAGTTTATTTTCTCTCTCCAACACGTGAGACCCCAGCGGTCCCTGAAAGGCTAAAAGCCTGTATGAACTTCCGAGACTTTGATATTTCCATCGGACAATAGTTTTACCCCTAGACAAACGATAGAGCTACTTCTTATTGTTGATTATTACTATACCTGCGCTTTAGATTGAGTATTGACGACGTATATTATCTGAATGTTTGTATTAACCTTACTTTTGTGCCCCTTTATAAATAAAAACATTTAAAAATAGTACCATCAGATTTCAGCGGACCTCTCTATCTTTGCTGGTAAGTGACCCAGTTACGGGGTTCGTAACAGGTGTGAGAAATTTATTTCAGAAGGGACAGTGTCTGTGAAAGAGGGAGAAACACCAGTTCCAGTGCGGATCTGGAGAGATACTGGAGCTGAGCAGTCATTGATTCTCAGTAAGGTACTAGATTTTGGACCTGAGACTGGAGAGGTAGCTTTGAGAGGCATAGGAAAAGGAACAGAAGCTGTACCTTTGTATAGGATCATTATAAATTGTGATCTGGTATCTGGACCAGTTGAAATAGGGGTGCGATCAGAATTCCCGAAAGAAGGCGTGGACATCCTTCTTGGTAACGATTTAGCCGGTGGTGAGGTTTGGTCAGCAATGAAGCTGACGAGCCAGCCTGTGAGTGTTGAGGACCCACCCCTAGGTTCCAAGATCTATCCCGCATGCACAACCACTCGCAGCATGTCGAGAAAGGCAGCTGAGAATGAGACCAGTTTAAATGAGTCCTGTGTTGATTTGGCTGAGACGTTCTTACCGACCCTGTACCAAGAGGGGTTAGAGGGTGGTAAAATGGAGAATAGGGAGGTGAAAGAGAGTAAAGGAGAGGAGGTAGACCTACCCTTAGCCAGGAGGAAATTTATAGAGGCATGGAGTAAAAATGAGAAACAGATAAGGCTGTTAGAAGGTCCAGGGTTGGACGTGGATGATCTGTCTGGTTTGACAGAACTGTTTGAAGAAGTTGAAGAATTTAAATGTGTTCCCGATAATGAAATAAGGGCAGTCCTAGATAAAAAGGATGCCATTACCTTGAAGGAGTCTGCTGGGTTGGCAGATGAGGTTGTTTCAGCCCGCAGGGTTGATTTTACTCCGGAAGGGAGTTGCCCAGAGAGTAACTGGGAGGATCAGGGGAACTTCGAATTTGAAAAGGGGACAGGTATTGAAAGCCTGGAAGAGGCAGAGGTCCCATTTGAGTGTGTTCAAGATGTGGCTGCACATGGTACTGAACCTAGTAATGAAACTCAGGAAAAGTCTGAGGTATCTGATTCAGTTAAAAAGGAATGCAGTCCTTGTGGGTCAGAATGGCTTGGTTCAGTGAAGAAAGGGTTAACCTTGGTACTAGTGGGAAGTGAGAATTCCCAGTTGTTTGTGTTCGAAGGTGTGTTAAAAGTTAGTGAGGAGATAAAAGGTGGTGAGGTGAATATTATTATTGAAGGAGAAGGGAAAAGTGTAGTTCCTAAATTGAATGAAGAAAATTTAAAGTCTGGATTGGTGTCAGAAGCAGTAACCAGGCTGAAGGAACAATGGCTTGTTAATAAGGTGCCTGCGAATCAATTACAGTTTGATTTGGAATGTAAAGGTGCCCCATGTGCTAACGTTATTCAAGGGTGTGCTGTGAAGAGGCAGAATTTGAAATGTTGTTTGGACAAAGAGGGATCGCTTGCAGATATTAAACTGAAAACTAATAGAATGAAGGGTCCTGAAGATAAAACTAACGACTTGCTTAAAAATAAAGAATTGTGTGGAAGTTCAGAAGATGGGCTAAGTTTGGAAAACATTGTTGATAAAATAACTCCTATGAAAGGAGTATGCAAAAGCCTATTCCACACTGGTAAGCAAGCTAACCACGTGAGAGTTAACTGGAAAAGGGGCGAAGGTTGAAAAATGCCACTTTAAATAACAGGATCTGGTTTTAAGGGATTTCAACAAAGCATGTAAATAATAAAGACAACACCATGGAAGATTGAATGTTAAGTTTGAAAGTAAAATAAAGATTAGTATTTGCATAAACTTTTGTAATATACACGTAAGCTAAGATCACAACTCTTTAGTTTTGTTTTGCTGAAGAAAAGGAATAAAAATAGGTGGTTATTAAATTGGAGTCTGATGCTACAGGAATTTATTAAGGTACAAGATATTAAGATATTAAAGGAAGTGACAATGTAATCGCTAACTGTTTAGATGCTGAATTGAATGTATAATTGTATTACTCTGTAGTGAAAAAAAACTCTTTTGTATTGTGTTAGATTCTGAAATTCTGTAAGACTCTGTAATAGTTAATTTTTCCCTTTGGTAAAAATCCTTAGAAGGATGGGGGTGTTACAAATGAGGAGCAACTCTGATGGGCAGAAGGATATAGAATCGCCAATGCCCGCCCCCCCCCCTTTTTGAGGATCGCAAAATTGCTATTATTTCGGGTCTGATACCCAGGAAATGAGAGAGATTGACAATGCTCATGAAAAATTGATGAGAGAGAAGCCACAGGTTGGAATGTCTCCTATTGACAAAAAGAGAGATTACTGCTATTGTCTCTTGAAGAAGGAATTGTGTATTGAGTACTGTTCTATTCATTGAAACCCCTCAGGGGGCAACCAGAGTGGTCTGTTTGAGGGATTGCATCATCCCAACCTGATTGACACCTGAGGCCCCGTGAGTGGAGATAAAAGTAGGGTCTGGGGAACACTCCTCAGACGCACCAGGAGAGACGCTACGAGACCGGTGGGGGCTTGTGTGTGTCCACCCTTGCCTGGGTGACGAGTCCTCCACGGAACGATATAGCTAAAGGACAGATACGGATCAAGATCGTAACAAGGAAAGTCGGCAAGTTTTTCTTTCTCTCTCTCTCTCTCTCCAACAATTGCCACACAGTGATCAGCAACGACTGCAGCCTGTATGAACTGAACTGAACTTTATATTTCCATCGGACAATTCATTATCCCCTAGACAACGATAGAGCTTATTTCTTATTGATTATTATTATACCCACACTTTTAGGTTTAGTATTGATGACGTATATTATCTGTATATTTGCATTGATATTATTTTTGTGTATTTTTACTAATAAATACTGTTAAAAATAGTATCATCAGACTTCAACGGCTACTCCTATCTTTGCTGGTAAGACACCCAGTTACGGGGTTCATAACAGTACTTGGAGGCACATGATAAAATAGGCCATAGTCAGCATGGTTTCCTCAAGCGAAAAATCTTGCCTGCCAAATCTGTTGAAATTAGAAAACCTACAGCACAATACAGGCCCTTCGGCCCACAATACTGTGCTGACATTTCAAGATTGCTTAATGTCAATTCCTGTACACAAGTATAAAGGAGAACAAAATAATTGTTAACCCAGATCCGATCAGATCAAAAAACTCCACAAACACAATGAATACAATAGATACTTGTGGTGAACTACATATACTTGTCTGGACATGCCCCCCCCCTGCTGACTGCTCCTGTGGCTCCTCCCACAGACCCCCCGCTGACTGCTCCTGTGGCTCCTCCCACAGACCCCCCGCTGACTGCTCCTGTGGCTCCTCCCACAGACCCACTGCTGACTGCTCCTGTGTCTCCTCCCACAGACCCCCTGCTGACTGCTCCTGTGGCTCCTCCCACAGACCCCCTGCTGACTGCTCCTGTGGCTCCTCCCACAGACCCCTGCTGACTGCTCCTGTGGCTCCTCCCACAGACCCCTGTATAAAGGCGATTGGAGGCACTGCTTCTCCCTCAGTCTCCAGGATGTTGTTTAATGGTCTCTTGCTGCTGATAGTGCTCTCTTCCAGCTAATAAAAGCTTATCTCTCGCCTCATGTCTCCGAGAGTTATTGATGGTGCATCAATACTGTAGCTGGAGTGGCAGATAGTTTTGAAAAAGTAGAGAGGCTACAGAAAGACTTGGAGCAATTAGGAGAATGGGTAAATAAATGGCAGATGGAATACAGTGTGGGGAAGTGTATGATTCATGCACTTTAGTATAGGAAATGAAAGGGTTGACTATTTTCTAAATGGAGAGAAAATACAAAAAACTGAGGTGCTAAGGGACTTGGGAATACTTGTGCGGGATTCCCTAAAGGTTAATTTGCAGGTTGGGTCTCTGGTGAGGAACGGAAATGGTATTCATTTCAAGAAGTCTAGAATATAAAAGAAAGGATTTAATGTTGAAACTTCATACAGCACTGGTAAGGCCTCACTGGGAGTACCGTGAGCAGTTTTGGGCCCCTTATCTTAGAAAGGATGTGATGAAACTGGAGAGGGTTCAAAGATGGTTCACAGACATGATTTCAGGATTGAATGGCTTGTCGTATGGAGAACATTCAATGGCTCTGGGCCTGTATTCATTGGAATTCAGAAGAATGAGGGGTGACCTCATTGAAACCTATTGAATGGTGAAAGGCCTTGATAGAGGATGTGGAGAGGATGTCTCCCTAGGAGGGAGAGTTTAAGACCAAAGGATACAGCCTCAGAATAAAGGGGTGTCCTTTTAGAAAGGAGATGAGGAGGAATTTCTTTAACTAGAGAGTGGTTAATCTGTGGAAATCTTTGCCACAGGCAGCTATGGAGACCATCTTTATGTATATTTAAGGCAGATATCGACAGATTCCTGATTAGTCAAGGCATGAAGGGGTTGGGCTTAGAGTAAAATTGGATCAGCCATGATGAAATGGCGGAGCAGACTTGATGGGCCAAATGGCCTATTTCTGCTCCTGTATCTTATGTTCTTATGGCATGTTGAAAGGCCTAGATAGAGTGGATGTGGAGAGGATGCATCCTATAGTAAGAGAGTCTAGGACCAGAAGGCACAATCTCAGAATAGAGGGACATCCATTTAGAATGGAGATGTGGAGGAATTTCTTTAGCAAGAGCGACTTCAAACTTTGAAATTTGGTGAATCTATGAACTCATTGCCATAGGTAGCTGTGGAGACCAGGTCATTGGGTGTATTTAAGGCCGAGGGTGATAGATTCTTAATAAGTCAGGGCGTGAAAAGTCATGGGAGGAGGCAGGAGAATGGGGTTGAGATGGAAACTGGATCAGCCATGATGAAATGGTGGAGCAGACTCGATGGGCCAATTGGCCTAATTTTGCCCTTGTTTCTTATGGTCTTATAATCCCAACTGGACCAGCCACAAAAACACTGTGGTTACATGACCATACGATCTTTTAGCATACTACCAAGAGTGACTTAGCTCTAGACACCCTAAAGCCTTTTTCCCAATCTACAAGATCAAGTTTATTGTCACTTGACTGTACATATTGGGTGATATGAAACACAAGGCAGGAGCATGAGCAATATACATCACTTGTCTGGATAAGCTTGATGCCATTCAGAACAAAGTAGTCTATTGTCGTCTATCCATTCATTCCCTTTCCTCTGGCACAGTGGGTACTGTTGTGGTAGTTAGTAGTGTTATTCCTCTGCCTCTCAGTTAGACACTCCCACATGGGAGGAGTTCACATATTGTACAAGCTGATTTGTCAATAAAGTTCAGTTGAACATCCTGCCTGATGCCGCACTGGTGTGTGCTCTGCGCTCACCCTCGATAGTGGACACAACATGGTGTCAGAGTGGATGATTGTTGATGAATCCAGGCTACAAACCAAAGGAGATCCCCAACAAGAAAGGATTTACAGTAAGACAGTTCTTGTTTTTATATATATATGAAAAATATGGACAGTCTTATCAACTTACACTGCCTGTGCTATTTGCGAACTGTATGTGTATGAGCTGAGAATTGGCGAGGGTTGCTAGGCAACACCTTAAAGCTACACCCAAAAGTGGATATGTTTAATAATCTATGGGTCACTAGCCCAGGGAAGTGCACAGAGACAGGCACAGCAGAGAAGTCAGTCAAATTCTCAGGGAAAGAGAAATAAAAATCATATTTGTAATCCAAATAAATAAAATACTAAACAAACAAACAGGAAATGGTGCAAATACCTGCAGTATCTACATCTACTTAGACCATTATACATAGGAGCAGAATTAGGCCATTTGGCCCATCGAGTTTGCTCCACCATTCAATCATGGCTGATCCTTTCTTTTCTGCTCCTCAACCCCAGTTCCCAGCCTTCTCCCTGTAACCTTTGATGCCGTGTCCAATCAAGAACCTATCAATCTCTCAACCTATCAATCACCCAACAACCTCACCTCTACAGTTGCACGTAGCAACAAATTCCACTAATTCACCACCCTTTGGCTGAAGAAATTTCTCCATATCTCTGTTTTGAAAGGCCACTCCTCTATCCTGAAGCTGTGCCCTCTTGTCCTAGACCCTCCCATCATGGGAAACATCCTTTCCACATCTACTCTGTCTAGGCCTTTCAACAATCAAAAGGTTTCAATGAGATCCCCCCTCATCCTTCTAAGTTCCAGTGAGTACAGACCCAGAGCCATCAAACATTCCTCATCTGATAACCCTTTCATTCCTGGAATCATCCTTGTGAACCTCCTCTGGACCCTCTCCAACGTCAGCAATGTCTAATATGAGGGGCCCAAAACTGTTCACAATAATCAGGGTGAGGCCTCACCAGTGCCTTATAAAGCCTCAGCATCACATCCCTGCTCTTGTATTCCAGACCTCTTGAAATGAATGCAAACATTTCACTTGCCTTCCACACCTCCAACTCAACCTGCAAGTTAACCCTTAGGGTGTTCTGCACAGGACCTCCCAAGTCCCTCTGCATCTCAGATTCCTGAATTTTCTCCCCATTTAGAAAATAGTCTGCACATTTATTTCTACTACCAAAGTGCATGACCATGCATTTTCCAACATTGTATTTCATTTGCCACTTTCTTGCCCATTCTCCTAATCTGTCTAAGTCCTTCTGCATCTGACCTGTTTCTTCAAACTTACTTGCGCCTCCACCAATTTTTGTATCATCTTCAAATTTGGCAACAAAGTCATCTGTTCCATCTTCTATATCATTTATATATAGCATAACAAGAAGTGGTCCCAACACTGACCCCTGCGGAACACCACTAACTGGCAGCCAACCAGAAAAAAACCTTTTATTCCACCTCGCTGCCCTTCTTCCAATCAGCCAATGCTCTAACCATCTTAGTAACTTTTCTGTAATACCATTGGCTCTTAACTTGGTAAGCAGCCTCATGTGTGGCCTTCTGAAAGTCCAAATGTACAACATCCACTGCATCCCCTTTATCTATCCTACTTGTAATCTCCTCAAATAATTCCAACAGGTTCATCAGGCAAGAGTTTCCCTTAAGGAAACCATGCTGACTTTGTCTTATCTTGTCCTCTATCACCTTGTCCTTAACAATTGACTCCAACATCTTCCCAACCATTGAGGTCAGACTAACTGGTATATAATTCCCTTTTTGCTACCTTCCTCCTTTCGTAAAGAGTGCAGTGACATTTGCAATTTTCCAGTCCTCTGGCACTTTGCCAGAGTCCAATGATTCTTGAAAGATCATTGCTAAGCCACAATCTCTACCCCCACCTCTTTCAGAACCCTAGGCTGCAGTTCATAAGTCACTTGTTCCTGGTGACTTATGTACTTTTAGATTTCAGCTTTTTGAGCACCTTCTTCCTTGTAATAGTAACTGCACCCACTTCTCCTCCTTCACACTCTTTAACATCTGGCACACTGCTAGTGTCTTCCACAGTGAAGACTGATGCAAAATACTCATATAGTTTATCTGCCATCTCTTGTCCCTTGTTATTCTTTCTCCTGCCTCATTTTCTAGTGGTCCTATATCCACTCTCATCTCTCTTTTATTTTTACTATCCACCTTGATATTACTTGCTAGCTTGCTTTCATATTTCATCTTTTCCCTTTTAATGATTCTTTTAGTTGCTCTTTGTAGGTTTTTAAAAACTTCCCAATCCTCTATCTTCCCACTATTTTTTGCTTTGTTGTATGCCCTCTCTTTAGTTTTTATATTAGCTTTGATTTCCCTTGTCAGCCACAGTTGTACTATTTTTCTATTTGAGTATTTCTTCATTTTTGGAATACACATGTCCTGCGCCTTCCTCATTATCCCCAGAGACATATGCCATTGTTGCTGTGCTGTCATCCCTGCCAACAACTCCTTCCAATCTACTTTGGCCAACACCTCTCTCATATCACAGTAATTTCCCCTAGTCCACTGAAACACTGCTACATCAGACTTTAATTTCTCCCTATCAAATTTCAAGTTGAACTCAGTCATATTGTGATCACTGGTTCCCAAGGGTTCTTTTACCTTAAGCTCCCTAATCGCCTCTGGTTCATTACATAACATCCAATCCAATATAACTGATCCCCTAGTAGGCTCAATGACAAACTGCTCTAAAAAACCATCTCATAGGCATTCAACAAACTCACTCTCTTGAGATCCATTACCAATCTGATTTTCCCAACCAACCTGCATGTTAAAATCTCCTATGACTATCATAACATTGCCCTTTCAACACACCTTTTCTATTTCCTGTTGTAATCTGTGGTCCACCTCCCGGCTATTGTTGGGAGACCTGTATATAACTGCCATCAGGGTCATATCACCCTTGCAGTTTCTTAATTCAGCCCACAAGGATTCAACATCTTCTGATCCTACGTCACATCTTTCTACTGATTTGATGCCATTCTTTACCAGTAGAGCCACGCTTCCTCCTCTGCCTACCTTCCTATCCCTCCGATACGATTTGTAACCTTGGACATATAGCTCCTAACTCCAACCATCCTTCAGCCATGATTCAGTGATGGCCACAACATCATACCTAGCAATCTGTAACTTATCTAATAAAGACAATTGATTTCTCTAAACCAGGGGTCTTTGAGAGATAGCTCAGACTCTTTTAGAGACTGAGGGGTGCAAGTAATCTCATCAGACTTCAGAACAGCATCATATAAGCCCACTGATACACTGCATGGTGACAAAGCAGATGACATCATGGGTGAACTAGGACTGACAGATGCTCAGAAAAAGCAGGACAAAGCAATGCAGGACAAATTCAAAGAACATTTCACAGAAAAGTGAGATGTGACATGAGAGGGCAAAATTTAACTCCATTAAACAGGAGGCAGATGAAAGTGTAAATGACTTCATCACAACCTTGTACGCCTTGTCAGACAACAGCGCATTTGGAAATCTGAGAGATGAGCTGATTAGAGACGAGATTGTTGTTGGGCTATTAGACACCAAATTGTCTGAGAGACTTCAGCTACAGGCAAACCTCTTACTAGAGAAAGCCATTACTATGATCAGGCAGAGTGAGAATGTTTGCCAGCAACAGGCAGAACTCAGGCAAGGAAATGACGTTGAGGTAAAAATAGAAGCAGGACAAAAAGAAACGTAGAAACAAGGTGCAGTCAGAAAGATGTGACAGTGGAGCTGAGCTCAAACAAAACAGACAAGCAGAACAAAGTGCAGGTAAAATGCTCAACTACAGGACATGTGGCAAGTCTCCATTCCATGTCCAGCAAAAGAAGTGAAATGCTACCAATGCAATAGAGTTGGACATTATAAATTCAGTGTCACTCAAAGGTATTTCTTCAGCAGGTCAAAGAAGACCATGATTCAGACAAAGAGACAGCTTTCCTTGGGGCTCTAGATTCAAATAGACAAGGTTGGTGTGCCATGATTCAGTTGCAAAATGAGGCAATGACATTCAAAATGGACACTGGGGCAGATGTCACAGCCGTCCCTGAATGTCTGTTCACAAAACTGGTGAAAAAACAAGTATTATGCTAAACCTAACAAAGAAAGTGTTCATGCTCAGTGTGAAAGGAATATTTACAGAAGCTCAGTGTGAAAAGAATATTTATGACTTCCATCCATAAAAACAAGAAATAGTTAAAACAGGCTGTCTATTTGATGCACCATCAATAACTCTCGGAGACGGGAGGCGAACGATAGGCTTTTATTAGCTGCAAGAGACCACCACACAACATCCTGGAGACTGAGGGAGGAGCAGTGCCTCCAATCACTTTTATACAGGGGTCTGTGGGAGGAGCCACAGGAGCAGTCAGCAGAGGGGTGTGTGCAGACAGGTATATGTAATTCACCACACTATGTTGCTCAGAATCTCTTCTCACCAGTAACATGCCATCGAGAAGTTGAACTTCATGCAAGGCTGGATCTCCTAAGCAATGTTCATTGGCAGAAGAACCCAGAGTTGTTCACAGGCATGGGGGTGTAGAAAGAAGATTACCTTATCTAACTGAGGCCAGGAATTGGGCTGTACTCTCTGACCACAGAGAGGCATATACCACTCCCACAGATGAACAAATCTGAACCTGACAGAATGGAGGCACTTTACATCATAACTCGAGTGAATGGACCTACTGACTGGTGTGCAGGCATTTGTCCTGTTCCCCAGCCAGATGGCTCAGTGAGAATCTATGTTGATCTAACAAAATTGAATAATGCAATGAGGTGGGAGAAGTTTATTTTGCCCTCTGTTGAGCAGACATTGAGTATTCTGGGTGGAGCAAAGTTGTTCACCAAACTAGATACAAACTCAGGGTTCTGGCAGATCCATTTAGCTCCCGAGTCACAGAAGCTCACAACCTTTATCACACCATATGGGTGCTAGGTCTAGAGACTCCCTTCTGGCATCTCATCAGCCCCTGAACTCTTTCACATGAGGCTGAACCAAATTTTGGAGGGACTGGATGGATAGTCTGCCACATGGACAACATACTCATCTTTGGAGGTGCAAGTGAGGAACAGGAAGCTGCCTTGGAGAAACTGAAACAGACTGGACTCGCCCTGAACAAAAAAAATGTGGATTTGCAAAGTTACATCGAACATAGAAATCTACAGCACATTACAGGTCCTTCGGCCCACAATGTCATGCCGACCATATAACCTACTCTAGAAGCTGCCTAGAATTTCCCTAGCACATAGCCCTCTACTTTTCTAAGCTCCAGGTACCTAAGAGTCTCTTAAAAGATCCTATTGTATCGCCTCTTCCACTATTGCTGGCAGCACACTCCACAACTCCCTGTGTGAAAAACTTACCTCATACATCCCCCCTGTACCTACTTCCAAGTTGGAGGTGAAGTCCTTAGGCTACCAACTATCACCAGAGGGAATGCAACTGGACTCACACGAACTGGCAGGAGTTCGGAACATGGAACAACCTATGAATGTGTTAGAGATTTGCAGTTTCCTTGGCATGGTAAACCAGCTAGGAAAGTTCATTCCAGATTTGGCAGAGAAAACAAAGCCACATCGTGACCTCCTCTATCAGGGAAAGGTTTGGACCTGGGACACGCCACAGGAGAAATCATTCTCATCACTTAAGGCAGAGCTTATCTCTCTGCCAACATTGGCATTCTTTGATCCAAACCAAGGAGTCAGCTGACAGCTCTTCCTTTGGCCTAGGGGGAGTGCTCATGCAAAGCTGCAGTAGTATATGGAAACCAGTGGCGTGAAGAGCACTGACTCCTATTGAATCGTGCTATGCCCAAATTGTAAAGGGGATGCTGGCTCTCGTGTGGGCTTGTGAATGCTTCAGCTGCTTCTTGAGGGGCACTAAATTCCTACCTGAAACAAACCACAAGCCACTTGACAGCCTCCTCAGCTTGAAAAACATGGATGACCTACCTCCACATCTGCAGAGTGAGGCTTATGCGATATTGTCACGACATGGAACATGTCCCTGGGAAATCTTTCACAATACCAGACACTCTGTCAAGGATGCCATGTGAAAGTGAGTGGATGGAAGATACCAACATCTACTTAGCTCAGGTACGTGAAAGCTTTCCTGCATCACAGAGTAAACTGTGTGCATGTGTTCAGGATGAAATTCATGCTGAGTTGTAAAAGGACCAAATCTGCAGCAAGGTTTAGCAACGCTGTATGCATGGAAGGCCAGCTGTTCTAAAAGGAGCTCACAGACTCAGACCTTACTGGCTTGAAAGAAACACACTCACTGTTCTTGATGGCTTGCTACTAAAGGGCTCCAGACTCATTATTCCTGCTTCTAAGCACGCTAAACTCATTAGCAAATCCACCAAGGACATCAAAGTATCGAAAAATGTCACCTAACAGCAAGGCAATCCGTGTGGTGGCCTGGTCTGAGCACACAACTCGTAGATTATGTAGATCAATGTGAAACATGCAGAAAACTGCACAGAAATCACACTGAACCCGCAGAACTCCCAGACTTTCCATGGCAAATTACAGGCACAGACAGTTTTCAGCTGAAAAGAGACAAGTATCTTCTCACTGTGGATTACTACTTATGGAACGTTGAGGTGCCCAGGCTGTCCTCTACCTCCTCAGCAGAAGTTGTATAGCACCTAAAAGCTGGATTCACTGGCCATGGAATACCAGAGACATTTGTGTCAGATAACAGTCCATAATTTAGCTGCTTGCAATTCAAAGCCTTTGCTAGGAACTATGAGGTCACACACCACGGTACCCACAGGCAAATGGAGAAGCAGGACGAGCAGTGCAGAGTCTCCTCCTGAAGGCAAAAGACGCCTACAAAGCACTGCTAGCCTATTGCTTCACACCTCTTGTGACTGTCTATCAGAGCTGTCAATGGGACAGAGACTGAGGACACATCTTCCTTCCCTTCTCCAACCCCATTTACAGGACAAAGTGAGAAATTTTGAGACAACACAACATGAGAAAATGAAGAGCACGATGGATCTCAGACACGGAGCAAAATCTTGCTGTGGTGAAGCTGTCTGGGTTCCAGACCAGCCCATCAAAAGGCAAAGCAACATGTACCGTGATTGTGATCAGGACATCACGAGGTGAAATCAGGTGTGCCTTCAAAGTCCACGAAAGGCAGAAGAAGAAAAACAGTGGCCTGATCCTTATGACGAGGACCACTTACTTGAGGTGGACGTACCTGTTCAAGAATCTCCATCCACTTCAACACTTCCAGGAACCTGTATAGTTGTTTATCTGTCCCACCACAGAGATATACTCCATAACCTAATAGCTTAGGGCAAGTGACTAAAGAGGCAGAGTAATCCTCTCACTTTGCTGGAGTGTTCAGGTAGTCTACCCTCCTTTTAAAAAGAGTTCTAATGCTGAAAACATTTCACAAAATGAGACTGTTCTTAAATAAAGGAATTGGTGGAAAAAAAGAGGAAAATCAAAGAGAGAGGGACTGTTAAAAACAAAAAGAAAAACAGTTATAATGTTGGCAATTCTTTTTATGTTTATGTAAGGATTATAACTTACATGCTATGGGTAAAGTGAACTGAATCACTCAATTTCAGTGACTAGAATTTTAATGCAGTTCTATAAACAAATAGTTTATACCTAGTTTTTCCTTCTTTTCCAAGAAGGGGAAATGTTGTGGTAGTAAGTTAATGGTGTTATTCCTCTGCCACTCAGTTAGCCACTCCCACATGGGAGGAGTTCACATATTGTACAAGCAGTGTTGTCAATAAAATTCAGTTGAATATCCTGCCTGCTTCCACACTGGTGTGTGCTCTGCACTCTCCCTCGATATCAGACACAACAGATATCATCTGCAAAAGGCAGTTTTTTGTAGATGCATAGCACATCTGTCTAATGTATATCAATATCATATACACACATATATGCACATACAGTTCAAAGTTAGTTTAGTGTCAAAGTACATACCTGTCATCATATACAGTCTTGAGATTTTTTTCTTGTGGGCATACTCATTAAATCCAAGAAACATAATAGAATCAATGAAAGACAAGAACATAGAACAGACTGAGCAAATGCAAAAAAAATATTATTCTGAATATTATTAAAACAATTCTGACCTGTTTCACTCACTGCAGTTTCAAGAATTCAGGCTTGCAGATGCCAGAAATGGCCAGGAGTGAAAATCAAATGATTTCACTACTTCAACAAGTTAGGAACGACAATGAATTTGAAGGAAGTGATAAATCATCTAGAATGTTGCAATGAAAATGAAGACTTGGAGGATGCAATCATTGATAGCATTGTAAGAGTGCAGCCCACTATGTGCACGAGGTGTCTGCACTGATTTTGTTCATCATGTACTCTGGATGAATTCCTCTATTGATAACTATTAGGAACTAACACACAGCTTTATAGTACTGTAGTATAAATATGACATAGATAGAGACATGTACATATCTTGATTTAGAAATATATAGCTGTTTGTACATCGTTGTTGGGTTTAAATGCTGGTCCTCCCTGCACAACAGCATGATTAGGCGCACCTTCACGAAATGGACTGAAGCAGGCTCCACAACGCCTCCTCAAGGGCAACTAGGAACAAGTGATAAATACCTGCTTTGTCCGTGACGCCCACATCCTGAGAAATTAATCAACAGAAAAACTCCTCACTTATTGTCCCTGCCTGTCCTCATTGAGACTAGCCCATGTTGGCTCATCCAGTGACAGGAAAAACAAACTTCACACTGACAGACTTTCAAAATAAAATTAAAGAGGAAGGAAAAAGAAACACATCAGACAGAATACACAAAGAAGGAAATTAAACTGAAGCGGAGCAACAAATCAATCAGTTCACAATTCCATTTAATGACATTTGTAGATTAATATGATTTATATTTAAATATAATTATACAGAAATTTCTAAACCTCAAATAATTATGTGTAATTACACTGACATGTAATAATTACATATAATTGTCATCAGACCCACCCCAATTAATGCAGGAAAGTCAGGAATTATGTATTAATTGTGGGACACAGCCGTCACACCCTAGCCGTCTAGCCCAGATGTGTCACATGTACTCAGTGGAGTTTAGAAGAATGAGTGTGGGGGGTGGGGGGGGGGGGAATCTCATTAAAACCTGTCCTATATTGAAAGGCCAAGATAGAGTGGATGTGGAGAGAATGTTTCGGATAGTGCGTAAGTCTAGGACCAGTTGGGACAGCCTCAGAATAGAGGGAAATCCATTCAGAACTGATATGAGGAGGAATATCTTTAGCCAGAGGGTAGTGAATCTGTGGAATTCATTGCCATAGATGGCTGTGGAGGCCAAGTCATTGGATGTGTTTTCAGTGAAGATTGATAGGTTCTTGATTAGTCAGGGTGTCAAAGTTTATAGAAAAAAGGCAGGAGAATAGGGTTGAGAGGGATAGTAAATCAGCCATGATGGAATGGTGGAGACTCAATGGGCTGAATGGCCTAACTCTGCTCCTATGTCTTATGGTCTTATAAAGCCCTAGTGCAGGTGCTTTTGACCTCTGTCTGAAGCTGGTGAGCAATTTCCAGCTGACCAATGAACAAGTGAACTCTGATTCACCTCACACAGTGTTTACTGAACAAGTAGACTTTGTGTCGTTAAATACAGAGTAAAAGACAATCTGATCATATCAGAGCCTAATGTTGACTTTCAGTGTGCAGAGCCCTTCACATTCATAAACTGTGCCCTTAGCTTGGAAAATTATCATTGCAACTGCATCATTTAAAGTTGAAACTAGGAAACTACAAATCTAGGAGTCAACATCTCTGAAGATCTATCCTGTGCCCAACATGATGCAATTACACAGAAGGCAAGACGGCAGCAATATTTCATTAGGAGCTTGAGGAGATTTTGTATGCCATCAAAGACACTCACAAATTTCTAGAGGTGTACTGTGTAGAGCATTCTAACTGGTTGTATAACCATCTGGTATGGAGGCACAGGATCAGAAAGAGCTGCAGAAAGGTATAAACTCAGCCAGCTCCATCATGGACTCTAGTCTCCCCAGCATCAAGGACACCTTCAAAAGGTGATGGCTCAAAAAGGCAGCATCCATCAGCACCCTATCACCTCTCTTCCCATTGCTACCATCAAGGAGGGGGCACAGGAGCCTGAAGACACATACTCACCCTTTTTAGGAACAGCTCCTTCCCCTCTACCATCAGATTTCTGAGTGAACAATGAATCCATGAACTTGCTCTCTCTTTTGAACTACATATTTTTAAATATATATTTCTTATTGTAATTTATAGTTCTTATTAGAGTGTATTACAATGTACTGCTGCTGCAAAACAGCAATTTTCACAACATATGCCAGTCACTTCTCATCGGAGGGACACGGTGGCACAGCAGGTAGTGCAGCTTCAGGGACACAGCTAGAGATTCTGATCTCAGGTGCTGCCTGTACGAATCTCTACATTCTCTGTGTGTGTGTTTCCCCAGAGTACTCCAGTTTCCTCCCTCAGTCCAAAGCAGAGCTGCAAGATTATCTGCTACTGTAAGTTAATCTTTAACTTAAAAAACACAGTACTGTGTAAAACTCTTAAAAATTCTGTAAAGTGAAAATGCTTTCAAAAATAATGAAATGGGAAGTTTCTAAATGTCAAAAAAATTATAAAGAACAGTAAGCATTAAAAACCTAAATCAAATCAATATTTGATGTCGCCGCCCTTTGTCTTTTAAACTGCATCTGTTATGCAGTTGTAGAAGAAAATCAGCTGGTAGGTTGCTCCAAGCATCTTGGAGAACTTGCCACAGTTCTTCTGCAGACTTTGGCTGTCTGGCCTGCTTCTGTTTCTCCAGGTAACCCCACATCCTCAATAGTGTTGAGATTAGAGCTCTGTGGAGGCCGTACCATCCCAAACCATATTAAACATCTTGGGTGCCTCAGAATTTTGCACAGTACTGTGCAAAACTCATTTTCATAAGGCGATGCCTCAAAAAGGTGGCATCTGTTATTAAGGACCCCCACCATCCAGGATGTGCCCATCTTTTGTTGCTACAATTGAAGAGAAGGTACAGGAGACTCAAGACACACACTCAGGAACAACTTCCTCCCCAACGCCATCAGATTTCTGAATAGACAATGAACCCATGTACATTACGTCACTATTTTTTCTTTTCTGCTTTCTTCCTGCACTATTTATTTACTTTATTTATAAATACACCATATATTTGCTGAATGTCCAAGACTACATATTGTATCGGAGGGATAGGAAGGTAAGCAGAGGGGGTGGTGTGGCTCTGCAGGTAAAGAATGGCATCTAATCATTAGAAAGATGTGATATAGGATCAGAGGTTGTCGAATGCTTGTGAGTTGAGTTCAGAAACTGCAAAGGTGAAAGCATCCTGATGGCAGTTATATTCAGACCTCCAGACAGTAGCTGGGATGTGGACTACAGAAAGTGAAAAGGTGTGTCAAAAGGGCAACGTTATGATAGTTATGGAAAATTTTAACTTGCAGGTAGATTAGGAAAATCGGGTTCGTAAAGGATCCCAAAAGAGTGAATTCTTTGAATACCTATGAGATGGCTTTTTAGAACAGTTTGTCATTGAGCCTATTAGGGGATCAGCTATACAGGATTGGGTGTTATTTAATGAACCGGACGTGTAAAGGGAGATTAAGGAAAAGGAACTTAGAGGAGGTAGTGATCACAAAATGATTAAGTTCAACCTGAAATTTGATAGGTGGAAAGAAAAGTTTGACATAACAGTATTTCAGTGGTATCAGAGAGAAGTTGGCCAATATAAATTGGAATGAGATGCTGACAGGAATGACAGCAGAGCAGCAATGGCGTGAGTTTCTGGGAAAATGAGGAAGGTGCAGGATAGGTGTATTCCAAAGTCAAAGAAATACTCAAATGGTAAATAGTACAACCATGGCTGACAAGGGAAGTCAAAGCCAATGTAAAAGCAAACAAAAGGGCATAAAACAAAGCAAAAATTAGTGAGAAGATAGAGGATTGGGAAATTTTTAAAAATCTACAAAGAACAACTAAAAGAATCATTAAAAGGGAAAAGATAAAATATGAAAGTAAGCGAGCAAACAATATCAAGGTGGATAGAAAAGGCTTTTCCAAGTATATAAAGAATAAAATCGAGAGAGAGTGGATGTAGATCCACTAGAAAATAAGGCCGGAGAAATAATGGGGGTATTTAGTAAATGCACTTCTTGCAGCAATTACAGCCAATGTCTGTGTGGATAGGTCTCTATCAGCTTTGCACATCTGGATTCTGCTATTTTACCCCACTCTTCTTTACAAGACTACTGAAGCTCTGTCAGATTGCATGGGGATCATGAGTGAACAGCCCTTTTCACGTCCAGTCACAAATTCTCCATTGGATTGAGATCTGGACTCTGACTTGGCCATCCAGGACATTAATTTTGTTGTTTTAAGTCACTCCTGTGTAGCTTTGGCTTTATGCTTGGGATCATTGTCTTGCGAGAAAACCAATCTTCTCCCATGTTGCAGTTCTCTTGCAGACTGCATCAGGCTTTTCTCTGAGGATTTCCCTGTATTTTGCTGCATTCATGTTACCCTCTACCTTCACAAGCCTTGCAGGGCCTACTGCAGTGAAGCATCCCCACAGCATGATGCAGCCACCACCATGCTTCACAGTAGGGTTGGCGAGTTTTTTATGATGTGTGGTGCTTAGCTTATGCCAAACATAGCATTTCGTCTGATGGCCAAAAAGCTCAATTTTGGTTTCATCAGACCATATAACCTTCTTCCAGGTGACTTCAGAGTCTCCCATATGCCTTCTGGCAAACTCTAGCTGAGATTTCATGTGAGATTTTTTCAAGAGTGGCTTTCTTTTTGCCACTCTCCCATAAAACTGAGACTGGTGGACTTCCGGTAAGATGGTGATTGTTTAGCTGCTCCAAACTTTTGTTCCGTTACTGTCGCTATCTTTGCACTAAATGTCTCCATTTTTTAAACCTTAGTTAGGAATTATTTCGGTATCTCTTACTTGCCTGTGAATATATCTAACTTACAATGTCTAGCAAGAGTTCTAAATCCGGGAGAAAAGAAGCTATGACCCCTTCGGACGAGACTCTGGTTGCGCTCGGAAAGCTCCGAGATGAAATTTTAAAGGAATTTAAAACTGCTTTCAAACAGTTAGAAGACAAACTGGATCGGATCAACGATAAAGTGGACAAACATGCTGAACACTTATCTCGCATCGATTTGACTTCTGAAGATTTAGAAAATCGTGTTCGATACTTGGAGACTCTCTGTTCCAGCTTAGAGGAAAAATCTAACAAACTTCTTTCCAAAATGGTGGATCTCGAAAATCGCAGCAGACGCTGCAATATCAGAATTCTTGGATTGCCAGAGGCGACCGAAAAGGGATCAACCGTGAAGTTTTTCATCGAGTTTCTCTGTGAGATATTTGGGAAAGATTTGCTTCCGAAGCCGCCCGAGCTCGAACGGGCACATAGAGTTTATGTTCCCTCCGGAATTCTGGGCTCCCATCTGCGACCAGTAGTCTTGTGTTTCCATCAATACCAGGTAAAACACAGTCTGATTGTAGAGGCGCATCGCAGGGGGTCTTTTCCTTTCCAGGATACAACCATTCGCTTTGTGGAAGATTTTGCACCCCAGACCTTAAAGATGTGCGCTGAGTTTAAAGACGCAATGAAAGTGCTTTTTGATCGTGGTTTCAAACCTTCTCTTCGCAACCCTGCCGATCTACGAATCAAGCTTAATACCGGGAAATACAAGTGGTTCAAATCAGCGAAGGAAGCTGAAGCGTTTGTGGCAAGTCTTCCGGCTATCCAGTCATCTTTGGAATCTGATCGGACCTCCTAAAATGGTGGATAAGTACTCCTCGTAGTAAAATTACTTTTTCTGGACTCGGACTTCACTTGAATCACTCAGACATTATTCATTGAAACTTTAAGGGCTGTTGACAATCTCTCCCGGGATTTGGTGTGTGTGTAATCTATTTTTATTCTTGTATAACTTTACCTACAGAGTTCTACAACTAACTCTAACTTGTTTTGGAGGTTCAAAGTCTTTAGTGAAGGCCTCCCTGTTTGTTGGTTCACAGTTTAATTGCTGATTTATTTTTCCTTTTTTAAAAATATTTATTTATTTTATCCTTTTTTTTCTTTTCTTCACCCCTTTTTTCTAATCTCTGAATTTTTTTCTCCCTTCTCTGTAAATGGTTGATAAATACTTGTCTTGAATTTATAATTTTCCCCTTCCTCTTCATTTTTCTTTTTCTTTCTTACCTTTTTTTTCCCTTTCTCTTACTTTATTCTTCTATAATTTTTCGCGGGTAGGTTAGTTTTGGTTTTCTTCCGATTTTCTCTGTATTAAGTTTTATATTTCTGCAGAAGGTGTTCTAATCTGTAGTTATGTTTTCTAGTGCATAAACTAGTTACTATTTGCTATAGTATTTATACGGAACTGTTGTTAATGACACAGATCTGGAAGTTGTATTTGGGTTAATTTTTTTGGTAGAGCTAGCTACTTGTTTTGGTAGCCGTCTAGTTTTGGGTTGTGCGGGTGGGGTGGATTTTCCAGTTCCAACATCACTCACTGTATTTATTGTCTCTCTTTATTGCTCAGGACATGTTTATATTTTGACCTTACGAATCTATGTCTACATCTCTGCTCCCAGACTGCTATTGTACTGCTTGACTTTTTATATGCCTGCTGCCTTTTATGCATTAGTAATTGATAATGGCTAGTGCACTTAAATTCGTGAGCTGGAATGTAAAGGGATTGAACCACCCTGTTAAAAGGAGGAAGGTATTCTCACATATCAAACAACTCAAAGCTGACATTGCTTTCCTCCAAGAAACTCATATTCGTTGTTTTGATAACTCCCGGCTTCTGTCAAAGTGGGCGGGTCAGCATTTTCATTCATCCTTTGCCGCTAAAGCTAGGGGAGTTTCCATTCTCATTAACTCAAATATTCCTTTTGAACTCCATAATAAAATATGTGATACAAATGGCCGTTTTATTATTGTTTCTGGTAAACTATATAACACTAAAGTTGCACTAGCAAACCTGTATGCCCCCAACTTTGATATTAACTTTTTTGAACGTTTTTTTTCCTCACTACCAGACTTAAACTCATACTCTCTTATACTGGGTGGTGACTTCAACTGTTGGTTGGATCCTAAACTGGACCGATCGTCCTCTGTTACCAGATCACCTACTAAATCTGCCTTAGCTATTCAATCGTTTCTCTCTAATTTTGGTATCTCTGATATATGGCGTTTCCTCCATCCTATGGAGAGAGATTATTCTTTTTTCTCACATGTTCACCATACCTTCACTAGAATTGACTATTTCTTACTCGATAACCAACTTATCCCATTTGCCCACTCTTGTGACTATCAGAGTATACTGATTTCTGACCATGCCCCAATTACCCTCTCTTTGAACTTTCCTGGTCTCCCTCAGAGGAATAAACACTGGCGGTTCGATTCAACTTTATTATCGGATGATGATTTCGTAAAATTTATTAAGGATCAGATAACCTTTTATTTTAACACTAATACATCACCTGAAGTGCCATCCCAGATTGTCTGGGATGCCATGAAAGCATATCTGAGGGGTCAAATAATCTCTTACACAGCAAATCTCAATAGAAGATCCCGTGCAGATCGAGCAGACCTCATTAACCAGATTAAAGATTTGGATCAAATATATGCCCAAACTAAGAACCCTGAATTATACAAGAAGCACGTTGAACTCCAAACTAAATTATTCTTCTTTTAAAAAAGGGCAAAGACCCAACAGAGTGTTCCTCATACAGGCCAATCTCTCTGCTCAATGTTGATGTAAAGATCTTAGCTAAAGTGTTGGCTCATAGATTAGAAACCGTTATTCCCTCCATTATCTCTGATGACCAAACAGGCTTTATTAAAAACCGTATCCCTTTTTTTAACATTCGGCGTCTATTTAATATTTTATACTCAGTTCCAACTGGGACTCCTGAATGTGTTATCTCCCTTGATGCGGAGAAAGCATTTGATCGTATAGAGTGGAACTACCTTTTTGCAGTCTTAGAAAAATTTGACCTCGGCCAAAGTTTCATCTCTTGGATCCAATTGCTGTACCTGTGTCCTACTGCTTCTGTTCTAACTAATTTTCAGAAATCCCAAGTATTTAATCTCAAACGTGGCACCCGTCAGGGATGCCCCTTAAGTCCCTTTCTCTTTGATTTGGCTATAGAACCTCTGGCGATAGCATTTCAAAATTGTCCTGAATTGACCGGGATTTGGAGAGGGGGTGTTGAGCATAAAGTTTCTCTCTATGCTGATGACTTATTACTCTTTCTCTCAAATCCGTCTACATCCTTACCTCTAATGTTTTCACTTCTTGACCAGTTTAGCCAGATCTCTGGCTATAAACTCAATTTACATAAGAATGAACTTTTCCCAATTAATAAAGAAGCACAAGAACTAATATTTCGTGATCTCCCTTTTAAAGTAGTCCATAATCAATTTACTTACCTTGGAATTACAGTCACAAGGAAGTTTAAAGATCTCTTTCGTGAAAACTTTGTCAATCTTTCATATGCTATAAAACAGAGTCTGGTACAATGGTCACCTCTATCTATGTCTTTGGTAGGTCGTATTAATGTTGTTAAAATGTATGTTCTCCCCAAATTTTTATACTTATTTCAATCTATCCCAATTTTTGTTCCTAAATCTTTTTTTGATTCCTTAGACTCTATTATTTTGTCATATCTGTGGCAGAATAAGTGCTCTAGAATTAATAAAATCCACCTCCAAAAATCTAAAAAAGAGGGTGGCATGGCTTTACCTAACTTTCGCTTATATTACTGGGCAGCTAATATACGTTGTGCTGCCTTCTGGTCTTTCTTCCACGGTCAACCCGAGTGCCCTAACTGGGTGGCAATGGAGTTGAGCTCCACTAAAGAATTATCTATATCTGCACTTCTTGGCTCTGCACTCCCTAGCAGTCTGCCCAGATCAATAGCTAATCCTCTTGTTAGACACACTTTGCGTATATGGGCTCAGTTCAGGAAATGCTATGGTTTCCAGGGGTTTTCCGTTTCTAGCCCTGTCACACATAATCACCTTTTTTTACCTACTACGTACGATTCAGCATTCCATGTTTGGTACAGGAAGGGCATTAGACATTTTGAAGATCTCTTCATTGATAATCGCTTCGCTTCTTTTCAGCAGCTCTCTGTTAAGTTCAACCTGCCTAACGCTCACTTTTTCAGATATCTCCAAAACTGACACTTTACTGCTCCTTTAATTCCTAACTTTCCTGAAATGTCTGCGAAAAATGCTATGGACCTATTTCTTTCCATTAATCCACTAGGTAAAGGTTTAATATCAATTATCCGAGATAAACTAGCAGCCTTACAACGGGCCCCTGTGGATAAAATTAAAATGGCCTGGGAGCAGGATTTAAATATCTCCTTATCCGAGGAGAGCTGGGACTCAGTTCTCAAATTGGTTAACTCAACCTCCCTTTGTGCTCGCCATTGCCTTTTACAGTTTAAGATTGTTCATAGAGCCCATATGTCTAAATCTAAACTATCTCGATTCTACCCTGGCATTAGTCCGCTCTGTGATAAATGCAAGAGGGGCGTGGCCTCTCTCATCCATATGTACTGGTTCTGTCCTAGCTTGGAGAAATTCTGGAAAGATGTCTTCACTACATTATCGGGTATTCTGAATCAGCACCTAGAACCTAACCCCTTAATTGCTCTGTTCGGTTTTTGGGGCGAGACAGATTTATGTCTGGGTCCGACCAAATGCCGAATACTATCCTTTGCCTCTCTCCTGGCGAGATGCTTGATCCTCCTTAGATGGAGAGATGTTGCCCCGCCCACTCATGCACAATGGCTTAACGACATTATGGCCTGCTTGGACCTCGAAAAAATTCATTATTCAGTTCTTAATTCGGATCTAAAGTTCCATAAGGTCTGGGGACCTTTTATCGAGTACTTTCATAACCTTCCTCTTGACTAGGGTTTTTTTTCTTTTTTTTCTCTTCTTTTCGGTCCCTTGCTTTCAGCTCCTTTTTTTTTCTGGTAGTAGGCATTATTATCCTCTGTTGCTAAGTGTATTCACAGTCTGGGAGTTTGACTGTCTGGACTTATACTCTTTATATTGTGTGGTGGTTGGTCTTGAGTTGTTGTTTTTTTCTTGTGTTGTGGGGCTTGGGGAGGACACTAAGCTTACTTGTCTTTAATTTAGGTGCTTTTTTGTTAAATTCTCTTCCTTTGTAGCATATTGCTATTGTATGCTTAATTTTGCACTGTATTAATGCTCCTCATTGGGATATGGGTTTTTTAATTTTGTATAATGTTTTGAAAAACTAATAAAAAATTTTTTAAAAAACAAAACTGAGACTGGTGAAGCACCCGGGCAACAGTTGTTGTCTGTGTAATCTCTCCCATCTCAGCCTTTGAAGCTTGTAACTCCTCCAGAGTTGTCATAGTAGCATCCATCAGTTTTTGAGGATGGACTGCTCGAGGCAGATTTTTAGCTCTGCATATTCTTTCCATTTCTTGATGATTAACTTAAATGTATCCAAGGGATATTCAGTGATTTGGAAATTTTCTTGTATCCATCTCCTGACTTGTGCTTTTCAGTGATGATTTGGTGTGTCATATTAAAGATATTAAAGTTAGTGAATACTCAAGCAAATAAATACTTTATGTCTTACATATGCATTTAATTTAGATCTCTTTGTAGAGATCTGTTTTCACTGTGACACAAAAGAGTCTTTTTCTAATTATCAATGTCAAAAAAAGCCAAATTAAATATACTCTGATTCAATGTTCTAAAACAATAAAACATGAAAACTTCCAATGGGGGGGGGGGGGTGAATACGTTTTATAGTATTATGCCTTCTCGCCATATCCTTTGATGCCCTGACCAATCAGGAAATGATCAACTTTCGCCTTAAATCTATTCCTGGACTTGACCTCCACCACAGTCTGTGACAAAACATAACAACGTTGAAAACCTACAGCACAATACAGGCCCTTCGGCCCAGAAAGCTGTGTTGAACATGTCCTTACCTTAAAACTACCTAGGCTTACCCATAGCCCTCTATTTTTCTAAGCTCCATGTACCCATCGAGAAGTCTCTAAAAAGACCCTACCATTTCCACCTCCATCACCGTCGCCGGCAGCCCATTCCACACACTCACCACTCTCTGTATAAAAAACTTACCCTTGACATCCCCTCTGTACCTACTTCCAAGCACCTTAAAACTGTGCCCTCTCACGCTAGCCATTTCAGCCCTGGGGAAAAGCCTCTGACTATCCACACGATCAATGCCTCTCATTATCTTATACATCTCTATCAGGTCACCTCTCATCCTCCGTTGCTCCAAGGAGAAAAGGCCGAGTTCACTCAACCTATTCTCATAAGGCATGCTCCCCAATCCAGGCAACATCCTTGTTAATCTCCTCTGCACCCTTTTAATGGTTTCCACATCCTTCCTGCAGTGAGGTGACCAGAACTGAGCACAGTATTCCAAGTGGGTTCTGACCAGGGTCTTATATAGCTGCAACATTACCTCTCGGCTCTTAAACTCAATCCCACGATTGATGAAGGCCAATGCACCCTATGCCTTCTTAACCACAGAGTCAACCTGCATAGCTGCTTTGAGTGTCCTAAGGACACAGTCCCCAAGATCTCTATGATCCTCCACACTGCCAAGAGTCTTACCAATAATGCTATATTCTGCCATCATATTTGACCTACCAAAATGAACCACCTCACACTTATCTGGGTTGAACTCCATCTGCTACTTCTCAGCCCAGTTTTGCATCCTATCAATGTCCCGCTGTAACTTCTGACAGCCCTCTACACTATCCACACCACCTCCAACCTTGGTGTCATCAGCAAATTTACTAACCCATCCCTCCATTTTCTCATCCAGGTCATTTATAAAAATCATGAAGAGTAAGGATCCCAGAACAGATCCCTGAGGCACACCACTGATCACTGACCTCCATGCAGAATGTGACCCATCTACAACCACTCTTTGTGTTCTGTGGACAAGCCAGTTCTGGATCAACAAAGCAATGTCCCCTGGGATCCCATGCCTTCGTACTTTCTCAAAAAGCCTTGCGTGGGGTATCTTATCAAATGCCTTGCTAAAATCCATATACACTACATCTACAGCTCTTCATTCATCATTGTGTTTAGTCACATCCTCAAAAAATTCAATCAGGCTCGTAAGGCACAACCTGCCTTTGACAAAGCCATGCTGACTATTCCTAATCATTGTATTCCTCTCCAAATGTTCATAAATCCTGCCTCTCAGGATCTTCTCCATTAACTTACCAACCACTGAAGTAAGACTCACTAGTCTATAATTTCCTGGGCTATCTCTACTCTCTTTCTTGAATAATCAAGTGATTCTTAACCAATGGATCCGTTATCTCTTCAGCAACCTCTCTCAAGACTCTGGGATGTAGTCTGTCTGATCCAGGTGACTTATCCACCTTAAGACCTTTGAGTTTGCCTAGCACTTTTTCCTTTGTAATAGCAATGGCACTCATTCCTGCTCCTTACACTCATGGACCTCTGACACACCGCTAGTGTCTTCCATAGTGAAGACAAATACAAAGTACCCATTAAGTTCATCTGCCATTTCTTTATCCCCATTAGTACCTCACCAGCATCACTTTCCAGTAGTCCAAAACCAATTCACCTCCCTTTTACTCTTTATATAACTGAAGAAAACTTCTGGTATCCTGCTTTATATTAAACACAAAGTACACTGCAGATGCTGTGGTCAAATCAACACGTACAGACAAATTGGATGAACTCAGCAGGTCGGGCAGCATCCGTTGAAAGGAGCAGTCAACGTTTCAGGCCGAGACCCTTTGTCAGGACAATATCAATATCAGGACAATATCCTGCTTTATATTGTTGGCTAGTCTGGGTAGCCTCCAACCTGATGGCATGAACATTGATTTCTCTAACTTCTGTTAATGCCCATCCTCCTCTTCTTACTCCATCCCTTTTTTTCTCTCTTTCTTTCCCTCTCACAATAACTCCTTGCCTGTTCTCTGGTGCTTTCTTCCAAGGCCTTCTGTCCTATTATACTCCCCCTTCTCCAGCTCTGTATCCCTTTTGTCAATCAACTTCCCAGCTCTTAGCTTCATCCTTCCCCCTCCTGTCTTCTATCATTTCGATCTCCCCCTCCCCCTCTCCAATCTCTTACTATCTCTTTTTTCCGTTAGTCCTGACGAAGTGTCTCGGCCCAAGCATCGACTATACTTCTTCCTATAGATGCTGCCTGGCCTGCTGCATTCCACCAGCATTTTGTGTGTGTTGCTTGAATTTCCAGCATCTGCAGATTTCTTTGTGTTTGCGTGTATAGCAATGTACTGATGTTGCATATTTCACAACATAAGCCAGTGATATTAATCTTGATTCTGACTTTGTTCCTGATTCTGCTGGCGGTACTCTGCAGGTCAGGCAGCATCTATGGAGGGGAATAAACAGTCGAAGTTTCAGACTGAGACCTAACCCTAACCCTAATCCTGATGAAGGATCTTGGCCTGAAAGACCTACATTTTATGCTGCTTGAACTGCTGAGTTTCTCCAGTATTTTCCGTGCTTTGCTCAAGATTTCCAGCATCTGCAGCATCTCCTGTCTATCCTTCAGTGTAGTTAAGTCACAAAAGAAGCAAAGCAGAGCTGATAAGTATGTGAGAGACTAAGTTGCTGGGATACAGGGAAATAAGAGGCCAGCATGTATCAAATGGGTTGAATAGCCTCCTGTGTCAGAATAATTAAGAGGTGATGGACGATCTAGTTTTGCAACTGATAACAGAACATCTGGTTATTATCTCATCATTTTGTTGAAAATTAGCTAGCTGTTGTTTCGACATTTCACTTTACAAAACTCATCCTTGGCTCATGGAAAGCCTGTAGAGTCTGAAGGTTTTATTTCTATCAGCCTGATCATCATGCAAACAATCTAACATCTGCAGCTGTCTTCATTCCAATAAACCATGACCGACTTCTTTTACAGCTACCATTGGGGAGAAGGTACAGAAGGCCAAAGTCCTACTCCACCATGTGTAGCTGTTACACTTCATTCTGCATTCTGTTACTGAAAGTTCAAAGTTAATTTATTATCAACGTATATATGCTGTACTTCATCTACTACTTGGAGATTCATTTTCTTGCAGGCACTTACAGGGAAATACAATGGAATTTATGAAAAAAACTATGCATAAAGACTGACAAACAACGAATGTGCAAACAAAGACAAATTGTGCAAATAAATTAATAATACTGAGAACATGAGTTTACGAGTCTTTGAAAGTGAGTCAGTTCAGAGTTGTGGTGTGATGGTTGTCGGTAATAACTGCTCCTGAATCTGGTGGATTAAGCCTTCTGTACCCCACGCCCAATGGTAGTTGTGAGAATTATTATTGTTTTACCTTGTTCTACATCAGCGCACTATGATTTGATCTGTACGAACAGTATGAAGGACAGATTTTTCTCACAATAACAATAAATAAATTCCACCAGATTCAGCACCATGTGTTCAGTTCTGCACTCTCTTTAAGGAATTTTTTTTATGTTTTCCTTGTGACTGTGTGGTTTTTCTGTGTCTTCCAGTTTCCTCCCACATTCCAAAGATGTATGGGTTAGGATCAGCAAGTTATGAACACGTTATGTTGGTGCCGGAAGCATGGCGACACTTGTGGGCTGCCGCAGCACATCCTCGGACTGTGTTGGTCAATGGTACAAACAATGCATTTCACTCTATGTTTCGATGTATATCTGACAATAAAGCTGATCTTTAATCTTTAATGCACTTGCACATATGACATAAACTGGACTTGGACTTTGCCAGGCTCAGGGTGGAGCTTGTGTCACACACACAGACCGACCAATCCCAAAGCAATTTCTCTATTTGAATGATGTAGCCAAGCACTCAAATCAACTCAAAATTTGTATCACGTTTTTAAATTCAGTTGCTTATATCACCAACTTCCTTGGTAAGATGCATGGTTAATAATCAGCTAGTTGAGACTCAGCAATATGTCCTTCACTTTGACACAGGTAAACTAATTGCGATCACAGTTTATTACCTTTCCTTTGGGCTGAGTATGCTTTCAAAGGTCAGGTAAAGCTACAGCTGGCTGGCAGACAAAATTCACAAACACACCCCTACCTTTCACGCTTCTTGCCAGAAACTGAGAGGGCATACTGTATGTGAGAGTTCAGTCACGAGTGGTCGTTATCAGTGCAGCCCCACAGTTCAAAGTTACTGAAGAGACCTGCTAAGAAAATAAAAGCATCTGTTCTCATGAAACTGCAATTGTTAAAAGAAATCTAAGTCTGATCTCTGCTTTTTACTTCCAAATGAGTTGTATTTGTGGTTCCAGTCACACTTTGGATACATTGTGCATGTGTGTACCATCTCTCACGAGTACAGTTTTCCACCATTTCAGACAAAGCAACATACTTGACTCAGCCAGCTCCATCTCGGGCACTAGCCTCCATGGCATTGATGACAGCTTCAAAAGGCAATGTTTCAAAAAGGAGGCATCCATCGTGAAGTACACTCACTGTCCAGGAAATGCCCTCTTCAATATCCAAAGTAAATTTATTGTCAAAGTCCATATATGTCGCCATGTACAACCCTGACATTCATCTCCTTGGAGGCATTCACAGTAAATACAAGACCACACCCAACAGGAAGCACAAATAATCAATGTATAATGTGCAAATGTAGTGGATACGGCCCAGTCCATCACGGGTAAAACCCTCCCCATCATTGAGCACATCGACACGGAGCACTGTCACAGGAAAGCAGCACCAATCCTCAGGGACCCTCTCAACCAAGGCCATGCTCTCTTCTCGCTGCTACTTTAGGAAGAGGGTACAGGAGTCTCAGGACCCATACCACCAGTTTCAGGAACCAGTTAGTACATCTCAGCCATTAGGCTCTTGAACTGGAGGGATAACTTCACATGCCCCGTCATTGAACCGTCCCCACAATCACTTTAAGGACTCTTCATCTCACATTCACAATATTTATTTATTTGTTTGTATTTACACTGGTGTTGTCTTTTGTGCATCAGTAACTTCGCCATCCTGTTGGGTGCTGTTTTTCATTGATTCTATTGTGTTTCTTGGATCTACTGTAAATGCTCACAAGAAAATGAATTTCGGGGTTGTACAGGGTGACATATACTGTATGTACTTTGATAATAAATTTACTTTGAACTTTGAAAGGCAACAATTTGTGCAAAGTCAAAAAGAAATAATAATAATAAATAAACAATAAATAAATATTGAGAAGGTGAGATGAAGAGTCCTTGAAAGTGAATCCATAGTTTGTGGGAACAGTTCAGTGACGGAGTGAGTGAAGTTGAGGGATAATAACTTCTAATTTCTACCATCAAGGAGGAGGAACAGGAGCCTGAAGACACACACTCAATGTTTTAGAAACAGCTTCTTCCCATGTGCCACCAGATTTCTGAAAGCTCCATGAACACTACCTCATTCTCACTTGACTCAGCCTGAGTCAATTTGAACATTGACTTCTCTAACTTCCGTTAATGCCCCTCCTCCCCTTCTTACCCCATCCCTGACATATTTAGTTGTTTGCCTGTTCTCCATTTCCCTCTGGTGCTCCCCCCCCCCCCCCACTTTCTTTCTCCTGAGGCCTCCTGCCCCATGATCCTTTCCCTTCTCCAGCTCTGTATCACTTCCGCCAATCACCTTTCCAGCTCTTAGCTTCATCCCACCCCCTCCGGTCTTCTCCTATCATTTCGCATTTCCCCCTCCCCCCACTACATTCAAATCTCTTACTATCTTTCCTTTCGGTTAGTCCTGACGAAGGGTCTCGGCCCGAAATGTCGACAGCGCTTCTCCCTATAGATGCTGCCTGGCCTGCTGTGTTCCACCAGCATTTTGTGTGTGTTGTTTGAATTTCCAGCATCTGCAGATTTCCTCGTGTTACCTCATTCTCACTTCCCCTTTTGCCCTATGTTCTGTAACTGGTAGTAATTTTTATGTCTGATGCTGCATTGCTGCCCGGTACAGTGTGAGCCATCCACAGATCTGACTTGTCTGTTGAAAATGTGTGATGCTCCATGTCCACCTCTAACACAGCTACCTCCAAAGTTATCTAGGAGTTTGTCTTCTCTGCCACAGAATAGATACTTACATGCAATTGTTGCTGTTGCTCTCTGTGCCCTGTGGCACATCGGGGGCAACCTTTAGCACTTGTCTGTTTATTACAAGACTGAGTTGCTAGCTCGATGCACAACCCAGCACTTATGGAAAGCTGGCCGGATTCGAAGCTGGGACCACTCGTCTCAAATTCTAGTGCGGATATCACCACCTCACTGGCCAGCAATTACATGCAACATACAGTACATAAACAGGCCATTTGACCCAATCAGTCCATGAGGGCACTTTAAATAACTTTTTATAATGCTGTTTACATTGTAAATGCATGCTGGTATTTCATACATATTTAATTCCATTTTTGCCTTTAATCTCTAAGTTTAATTTTATGTAATTCTTTTTTCTTGTAATTATCGAATATTGCTTTTTGTTGCTGTCATTCCCTGACCAACACACCACAGCATATTCCTAATACTGTACATTAAAATGTATCTGGCGAATAAAGTTGATCCTTGATCCCTGAGAGGATTTCTGCTTCATTGAGGTGGCTTGCTGTCTTCTTCCACTTAGTAAAATCATTCATCCCTTTCCCCTCACCTTCACTCCTCTGTGATTTTAACCAACTTCCTCCAGAACCCATTCTTGTTTCGGACCTCAACCCATTTCTGTGGGAGCATGCTCATTGCTATCCAGATATATTCAAGTTTGTTCAATGTCATTTCCAGTACACCAGTATAAAGGAGAATGAAATAGCTGTTACTCTGGGTCTGATGCAGCATTAAAAAAGCAAAATAGGATATAAATACAATAAATATAAATACATAAATACAGAGATTGATTGAATGTCAAAAAGGTGACACTAGGCCCAGGAGTGTCTGTACATAAGGAGACTGACAGTAAATGATAAAATAATGGTGTTTGGGGGTGTGGGGATGGGTCAGTGGATGGAGGTGTTGATCAGCCTTACTGCTTGGGGAAAGTAACTGTCTGTGAGTCTGGTGGTCCTGGTGTGGATGCAATGTAGCCTCCTCCCTAATGAGAGTGGAACAAAAAGTCCATGAGCAGAGTGACTTCTTCTTGGATTTCTTCAAAGTAAATTTATTATCACAGTACATTCAGTACTGTACAAAAGTCTCAGACACATACATGTAGCTAGCGTGCCTAAGACTTTTGCACAGTACTGTAGTAATTTTAAGTATTGCACACTGTGCTGCAGCAAAAAAAACCAAGTTTCATGACAGATGTGAGTAATGAATTGCTGATCCAGTTTATCACATTATCATCCAGATAATTGATATAGATGACAAACAACAACGGACCCAGCACCCATCCCTGCGGCACTCCACTAGTCACAGGCCTCCAGTCAGAGAGGCAACCATCATCTACTACTCTCTGGCTTCTCCCACAAAGCCAATGTCTAATCCAATTTACTACCTCATCCTGAACACCAAGCGACTGGACCTTCTTGAACAACCTCCCATGCAGGACCTTGTCAAATGCCTTACTAAAGTCCACGTAGACAACATCCCCTGCTTTGCCTTCATCCACATTCCTGTTAACTTCCTTGAAAAACTCTATAAGATTGGTTAAACATGACCTGTCACACACAAAGTCATGCTGACTATCCTGAACCTGTCCATGTCTATCCAAATACTTAGAATACCTTCCAATAACTTTCCCACAACTAGTATCAGACTGACCAGTCTATAATTTCCTGGTTTATGTTTAGAAAACAGCAGAACAACATTGGCTATCCTCCAATGCTCTGGTACCTCTCCTGTCACTAAAGATGTTTTAAATATCTCTCCTAACACCTTGGGAATTTCTGCACTTGCCTTCTGTAGGGGGGTCCGAGGGAATACCTTGTCAGACCCGAGGGATTTATCCACCCTGATTTGCCTCAGGATAGCTAAAACCTCCTTCTCTGTAAAAAGGAACTCATCAGGCCAGACAGCATCTACGGAAAAGAGTACAGTCGATGTCTCAGCCTGAAACATTGACTGTACTCTTTTCTATAGATGCTGCCTGGCCTGCTGAGTTCCTCCAGCATTTTGTGTCTGTTGCTTGGATTTCCAGCATCTGCAGATTTTCTCTGATTTGAGATTGGACCTCCATCTCTGTTATCTGTATAGGATCCACGAAGTTGATGTCACTTTGCCTCATTTCTACAGACTCTGTGTCTGACTCATGAGTAAATACAGATGTAAAGAATTCATTTAAGATCTCTCCCATTTGTTTTGGCTCCATACATGGATTAACATTCGGGTCTTCTAGAGGATCAATTTTGTCCCTTGCAATCCTTTTGCTCTTAACATATCTGTAGAATCCCTTAGGGTTCTCTTTGCTTTATCCGCTAGAACAACTTCATGACTTCTTTTTGCTATTCCTGATTTATTTAAGTGTTTTCTCACATTTCTTGTATTCCATAAGCACCTTGTTTGTTCCTACATGCCTGTACCTGCTATGCACCTCCTTTTTCTTCCTTAACCAGGGCCTCAATATCTCTTCAAAACCAAGGTTCCCTACACTTGTTATCTTTGATCTACTTACAGTACGTATGGTACAATTTGCCCGGATAGTGTGCAGTTTTTTTACATCTCGGTGGTGGCTTGTCTATCATGTCCAATGATGACAGAAAGCCTGTATGGGAACGTTTTTAAAGTGGAAAAGCCATGGTACTGCAGCAGTTCCACTCTCTCAACTGCAGATGTCTTGGTACAGTGGTGACAAGTGTCACAAATGGGCTCTTCCTTGGTTACGGTGAATGACCTGCCTTGTCATGACCTTTGCTCTCCACGGAGAGTTACAGAGCTCTTTCCTGGCTCACTGTAGATCTCATCTGCCCAGTCTGCTGGAGCTGGCTTCTTGCATGCTAGGACAGGATGTCCCTGTATCTCAGTACATGAGACTATAATAAAGCGAACAATATGATTTATCAACTTTAAATCTTTTTCTAATACTTATAAAAATCTCCTAACAGTCCCTCATTCTTATTAGAGTATTAGCTCTCTGATATTTCCAGCAGTTTTTTATGAATTCTTCTGTTAATGCAAGATACAACATATTTCTTTAATTCCTCTGCTGATTTCTTATTCCCCGCTATGAATTGTCTGTATCTGTAAGGAGCCCAACAAACAATCTGCTGGTTGACAAGAATGATTCTGGGAATCAAAGGTTTAACATATGAAGTAGGTACAAGGGGGATGTCAGAGGTAAGTTTTTCACACAGAGTGTGGTGGGTATCTGGAATGCACTGCCAGTGAAGGTGGTAGCATCGGATACAATAGGGTCTTTTAAGAGAATCTTAGCTAGATACATGGAGCTTGGAAAAATGGAAGGCTATGCAGTAGGGAAATTCTAGGCAGCTTCTAGAGTAGGTTACACAGTTGGCACAACAGTGTGGGTCGAAGGGCTGTAGATTTTCTATGTTCTATGTTTCTACGAGGTGCATTTGATGGCTCTGGGCCTGTAGTCACTGTAGAAGAATGAGTGGGGAATCGTATTGGAATCTATTGAACATCGAAAGGAAGCACTGTTGACGTCTCATCCTGAAACGTCGACAGTGCTTCTTCCTATAGATGCTGCCTGGCCTGCTGCGTTCCACCAGCATTTTGTGTGTGTTGCTGGAATTTCCTACATCTGCAGATTTCCTCGTGTTTGAATATTGAAAGGCTTCGATGGAGTGGATGTGGAGAGGATGTTTCCTGAAGTTGGGGAATCTAGGATGAGAGTGTGCCCTCTCATCTGAGAATGAGAATGAGCTGAAGAATCAGAACCGGGTTTATTATCATCATCACATGATGTGAAATTTGTTAACTCAGTAGCAGCAGTTCAATGCAATACATAATATAGAAGAAAACAATCTAAAATAATAATAAATAAGTAAATCAATATATGCATATACTGCATAGATTAAAAATTGTGCAAAAAACAGAAAAACTATATTTTTAAAAAGTGAGGTAGTGTCCAAGGGTTCAATGTCCATTTAGGAATCGGATGGCAGAGGGGAAGAAGCTGTTCCTGAATCACTGAGTGCGTGTCTTCGGACTTCTGTACCTCCTGCCTGATGGTAACTGTGAGAAAAGGGCATGCCCTGGGTGCTGGAGGTCCTTAATAATGGACACTGCCTTTCTGAGACACCACTCCTTGACGATATCCTGGGTACTTTGTAGGCTAGTACCCAAGGTGCAGCCAACTAAATTTACAACCCTCTGCAGCTTCTTTCGGTTCTGTGCAGTAGTCCTCCATACCAGACAGTGATGCAGCCTGTCAGAATGCTCTCCACAGTACATCTATAGAAGTTTTTGAGTATATTTGTTGACATACCAAATCTCTTTAAACTCCTAATGAAGTATAGCCGCTGTATTGCCTTCTTTATAACTGCATCGATATGTTGAGACCAGGTTAATTCTTCAGAGTTCTTGACACCCAGGAACATGAAACTGCTCATTCTCTCCACTTCTGATCCCTCTATGAGGATTGGTATGTGTTCCTTCATCTTACCCTTCCTGAAGTCCACAATCAGCTCTTTCGTCTTACTGACGTTGAGTGCTAGGTTGTTGCTGTGGCACCATTCCACTAGTTGGCATATCTCACTCCTGTATGCCCTCTCATCACCACCTGAGATTCTACTGTTACGTACACGTGACACGTGACTGGGGTTGAAGCTATACTGGACTTGAGGTAATGGTCTTGTGATGGTGGAGTGACGTCATTTTCCTGCCAGTAGAGGTCATGTGACAGGTCTTTTTTACAGGGTATAAAAGGAGGACCCCTCCCTGTGAGGAGGGGCAGTTCGTGGCTGGATTTGCCATGTTGACTTCATGCCACTGCGTGATTTAATGTTATGACGCAGTTTAGTTGAAAGATGAAGTTTTATCTAATGCCTAAAGTTTAAAAGGTCATTGCCAGCAGTTTCTTTATAATACTGCTAGTTGAGAATCAGTGGAGAGTGAAGATCGGAGTTCGGGAGTTAAAAGATCGAGGAGAATCGATGTCGACGGTGAAACAGGTTCGACCTTGTTTGATCCTTATTCGGAAGGAATTCGTTGACAGTTCTCGTGTTAATCCCTGTGAAATAGCAGAAAGGATTGGGAACAGTTTTGTAAAGGAAAGGTCAGTGCCTTTAAGCCGTTCCATTTCCATCTTCGTGGGAAAAGTAGTTCGCCTGGGAATTGCAACATCACGACGTGAAAGAGAATTTAAATCGTCTTAAAAAGTCTCTCCCTTAAATGAACTGTGAGCATTTTGAACTTTTGCAAAATTACTTTGAAGAACTGTTTTTGCAACATCGCTTTAAGAACCGTTTAAGCTTCCTTGCTTTAAGAACTGTTTAAGCTGCCGCACAGCAGCTGATTTCCGGTTACGTTGGTGATTTGGTTACTTTTGGGGGGTTTGTTTTCAGTGTTTAATAAACGTGTTATTTGTTATAAAACCCCCTGCCTAACTCATATATTTATTGTTGCTTGAATCCGTAACACTACCAACAATGGTTGTATCATCAGAAAATTTACAGATGGTATTTGAGCTATTCTTAGCCACAAAGTCATAGGTATATATAGAGAGTAGAGCAGTGGGCGAAGCACACACCCCTGAGATGTGCCAGCGTTGATCGTCAGCGACAAGGAAATGTCACCACAAATCCCCACAGATTGTGGTCTTCTGGTTAGGAAGTCGAGGATCCAATTGCAGAGGGAGGTACAGAGGCCCAGGTTCTGCAACTTCTCAATCAGGATTGTGGGAATGATGGCATTAAATGTTGAGCTATAGTCAATGAACAGCATCCTAACGTAGGTGTTTGTGTTGTCCAGGTGGTCTAAAGCCGTGTGGAGAGCCATTGAGATTGTGTCTGCCATTGACCTATTGTGGCGATAGGCAAAATGCAATGGGTCCAGATCCTTGCTGAGGCAGGAATTCAGTCTAGTCATGGCCAGCTTCTCAAAGCATTTCATCACTGTCGATATGAGTGCTACGGGGTGATGGTCATTAAGGCAGCTCAGATTATTCTTCTTAGGCACTGGTATAATTGCTGCCTTTTTGAAGCAAGTGGGAACTTCTGCCCGTAGCAGTGAGAGATTGAAAATGTCTTTGAATACTCTGTTACGAATGTGCCACAACTCTGAGGGGCCGAAGGGTACAAAGTAGCCCCCTCCTTTTTGAGAATCGCAAGATCGCTATTAATTCAGGTCTGGGACCCAGGAAATGAGAGAGAGACACGCAGAATCCACAAGGGTTTGGAATGTGTCCTGGCCCCCAGAAAGGCGGAACCATTGATAACGACTATTGTCTCTTGGAGACGGAATTGTGTATTGAGTACTGTACTATTCATTGAAGCCCTCAGGGAATGACCAGAGTGGGCTGGTTGAGGGATTGCATCATCCCAACCTGATTCACATCTGAGACCCCGTGAGTAAGGATAAAAGAGGGTCTGGGGAACAACCCCTTTAGACACACCAGGAGAAACGCTAGAAATCCCGTGACAGCGTTTAATAGCGACAGCCGGTGGAGGGCTCACGTGCGTCATTTCCCGTTGCCGGGATTGGGGCCTTACCACAGAAGGACGGCTTAGCTAAAGAAGAGGACACCAACGAAATTTCGAAGGATTGACATCATGAAAAGGAAAAGCTGGCAAGTTTCAAAAATCTCTCTCTTGACTCCAACCAAAGGCTGCAGCCTGCATGAAATGAATGACTTTTATATTTCCATCGGACAATACATTATCCCCTAGACAACGATAGAGCTATTTCTTATTGATTATTATTATACCCGCATTTTTAGATTTAGTATTGACGACGTATATTATCTGTATGTTTGCATTGATATTATTTTTGTGTATTTTTACCAATAAATACTGTTAAAAATAGTACCATCAGACTTCAACGGACCTCTCTATCTTTGCTGGTAAGTGACCCAGTTACGGGGTTCGTAACAACTTGGGGTTCTCGTCTCGAGATTTTATACCAAATTGGAGGGCCAGTGAATCGGGCTTGTATGTCCAAACTTGGATCTGGTTACGCGGGTAGCCAGACGGAAAACCAGCAAAGATGGACGTGGGTGAATTAATAGAAAACCCGACTCTGGAGACGTTAGAGGCGGCCACAAAGTTGGAATTAATAAATATTGCGAAAGGACTAAACCTCGCAGAGGTGAGGTTGTCGATGAAAAAGCGGGAGGTGCGGAGGGCCATAACTCAGTATTATATTGTGAAGAATGTGTTTTCTGCTGAGGTATTGGAAAATATCCCTGAAAAGGTACCAGCTAGTGGGACGGCTCAGTTAGAGTTGGAGAAATTGAGGCTGGACGCGGAACAGAGGAAGAGGGAGCATGAGTTCCAGCTAAAGCAGCTGAAAAGGAAAAGGAAAGAGCCGAGAAAGAAAAGGAAAGAGCCGAGAAAGAGAAAGAAAGGGCCGAGAAGCAACGGGAGCATGAGCTCCAGCTAAAGGAGTTAGAGGTGAAAAGGGAGCATGAGCTCCAGCTAAAGGAGTTAGAGGTGAAAAGGGAGCAGGAAAGAGCTGAGAAACAAAGAGAGCATGAAATTCAGTTAAAACAGCTGGAAGCAGCTGAAAAAGAGAGGGAGAGAGCCGAAAAGGAAAGGGAGGCAGAGAAACATAGGCAACATGTCTTGGATATGGAGAAGTTAAGGTAAGAGTGAAGAGTTCAAGGGTCAGACCGAGAGGAGCGGTTTGATGTTGGTCGGGAGTTGAGGGTAGTACCTCCGTTTGAGGAGACGGATGTTGATAGTTATTTCTTGCTTTTTGAAAAGGTGGCAGTGAATCAGAAGTGGCCCAAAGAGCAGTGGGTGGCGTTGTTACAAAGTGTGTTAAAAGGGAAGGCACAACGGGCATATGCGGCGTTGTCCATGGAGGAGGAAGAGGCGAAGAATTATGAGAACGTAAAGGAGGCCATTCTTCGGACATACGAATTGGTACCTGAAGCGTATAGACAAAAGTTCAGAAATTTAAAGAAAGGGTGGAATCAGACGTATACCGAGTTTGCCTATGAGAAGGGTGTGCTCTTGGATCGCTGGTGTACAGCAGAAATAGTGGAAGAGGATTTTTGGCGTCTCAGGGAGTTAATTCTGATTGAAGAATTTAAAGGTTGTGTTTCGGAGGATATCCGGATGTATTTGAATGAGAAGCCGAATAAGTCCATCTCCGAATTTGCTAGGTTCGCAGATGAATATGCCCTAACCCACAAGACAAAGTTTTCCTCAAATAAAAGTTACCAGAGAGTCCGTGGGAACGGTAGAGAAAGCCCGCCTGCTGAGGCAGAGGTCCCGCCGGGAGCTAGTGGTAAGATTGAGGAGGAGAGGCAAGACGGCAGGAGATTTCCTGGCTTGACCTGTTTTAATTGTGGAAAGGGGGGACATATTGCATCCAAGTGCCTTGCTCCGAGGAAGGAGACAGGAAAATGGAAAGCAGCAGTCCCTATAGGATGTGCTGTGGTAATCAGAAAATCAACAAGAGAGCCCCAGGTAGACAGAATACGAGAGGGGTCTGAGACATGTATGTCAAAAGGAACCGTGTCTGTGAGAGAGGAAGACACACCAGTTCCAGTGCAGATCTGGAGAGACACGGGAGCTGAACTGTCATTGATTAGCAGTAAGGTACTCGATTTTGGTCGCAAGACGGGAATGGTAGCTTTCAAAGGAATAGGAAAAGGGACAGAAACGGTGCCCTTGCATAGGATCATTATAAATTGTGAGCTGGTATCTGGACCAGTTGAAATAGGGATGCGATCAGAATTCCCCAGAACTGACGCGGACGTCCTTCTTGGTAACGACTTAGCCAGTGGTAAGGTTTGGTTAGCAATGAAGCTGCCGAGCCAGCCTGTGAGTGTTGAGGTCCCACCCCTAGATTCCAGGATCTATCCCGCATGCGCGACCACTCGCAGCATGTCAAGAAAGGCAGCTGAGAACGAGACCAGTTTAAATCCGGCCAGTATCGATTTGGCCGAGACGTTTTTACCGACCCTGTACCACGAGGGTTTAGAGGGGGGTAAAACGGAGAGTAGTAAAGTGAAAGAGAGTAAGGGCGAGGAGGTAGTCCTGCCCTTAGCCAGGAGAAAATTTATAGAGGTACGAAGTAAAGATGAGAAACAGATAAGGCTGTTAAAAGGTCCAGAGTTGGACATGGATGATCTGTCTGGTTTGGCAGAAATGTTTGAAGAAGTTGAAAATTCTAAAGGTGTTCCCGATAATGAAATGAGGGCAGTCCTAGATGAAAAGGATGCCATTACCTTGAATGCTGGGTTGGCAGATGAGGTTGTTTCAGCCCGCGGGGTTGAGTTTACTCCGGAATTGAGTTGCCCAGAGAGTAGTTGGGAGGATCAGGGGAATTTAGAAGTTGAAAAGGGTACGGGTATTGAAAGCCTGGAAGAGGCAAATGTCCCGTTTGAGTGTGTTCAAGATGTGGACGCACGTAATACTGAGCCTAGTAATGGAGCTCAGAAAAAATCTGAGGTATTTGATTCTGTTGAAAAGGAGTGCAGTCCTTGTGGGTCAGATGGACTTGGTTCAGTGAAGAAAGGGTAACCTTGGTAATAATGGGAAGTGAGAATTCCCCGTTGTTGGTGTTCGAGGGTGTGTTAAAAGTTAGTGAGGAGATAAAAGGCGGTGATGTGAATCTTATTATTGAAGGAAAAGGGAAAAGTGTAGTTCCTAAGTTGAATGAAGAAATTTTAACGTCTGGATTGATGTCAGAAGCAGCAACCAGACTACAGCAACAAGGGCTTGGTAACGCGGCGCCTGCGAATCAATTACAGGTTGAGTTGGAATGTAAAGGTGCCCCACACGCTATTGTTATTCAAGAGTGTGGTGTGAAAAAGCAGAATTTGAAATGCTGTTTGAACAAAGGGAGATCGCTTTCAGATCTTAAATTGAGAACTAATAGCCTGAAGGGTCCTGAAGAGAAAACTAGCAACTTGCTTAAACTTAAAGAATTGTGTGGAAATTCGGAAAATGGTCTAAGTTTGGAATACATTGTTGATAAAATAACTCCTATGAAAGGAGTGGGCGAAAGCCTATTTCGCCATGGTGCACGAGCTCACCACGTGGGAGTTAACTGGAAAAGGGGTGAGGGTTGATGGGATGCCATTTTTAAATAGCAGAATCCGGTTTTAAGGGATTTCGACAAAGCATGTGAATAATAAAGACAACCCCCATGGAAGACTGACTGTTAAGTTTGAAAGTAACATAAAGATTAGTATTTGCATGAACTTTAGTAGTATACACGTAAGCTAAGATCACAACTCTTTAGTTTTTGTTTGTTGAAGAAAAGGAATAAAAATAGGTGGTTATTCAAATTGGAGTCTGATGCTACAAGACTTTAGTAAGGTACAAGATGTTAAGATATTAAAAGAAGTGACAATGTAATCGTTAACTGTTTAGATGCTGAATTGAATGTATAACTGTATTACTCTGTAGTGAAAAAAAAACTTTTGTATTGTGTTAGATTCTAAAATCCTGTAAGACTCTGTATTACTTTGTTTTTACCGATGGTAAAAATGCTTTGAAGAAAGGGTGTTACGAATGTGCCACAACTCTGAGGGGCCGAAGGGTACAAAGTAGCCCCCTCCTTTTTGAGAATCGCAAGATCGCTATTAATTCAGGTCTGGGACCCAGGAAATGAGAGAGAGACACGCAGAACCCACAAGGGTTTGGAATGTGTCCTGGCCCCCAGAAAGGCGGAACCATTGATAACGGCTATTGTCTCTTGGAGACGGAATTGTGTATTGAGTACCGTACTATTCATTGAAGCCCTCAGGGAATGACCAAAGGAAGCTGGGTGAGGGATTGCATCATCCCAACCTGATTGACATCTGAGACCCCGTGAGTAAGGATAAAAGAGGGTCTGGGGAACAACCCCTTTAGACACACCAGGAGAAACGCTAGAAATCCCGTGACAGCGTTTAATAGCGACAGCCGGTGGAGGGCTCACGTGCGTCCTTTCCCGTTGCCAGGATTGGGGCCTTACCACGGAAGGACGGCTTAGCTAAAGAAGAGGACACCAACGAAATTTCGAAGGATCGACATCATGAAAAGGAAAAGCTGGCAAGTTTCAAAAATCTCTCTCTTGACTCCAACCAAAGGCTGCAGCCTGCATGAACTGAGTGACTTTTATATTTCCATCGGACAATACATTATCCCCTAGACAACGATAGAGCTATTTCTTATTGATTATTATTATACCCGCACTTTTAGATTTAGTATTGACGACGTATATTATCTGTATGTTTGCATTGATATTATTTTTGTGTATTTTTACCAATAAATACTGTTAAAAATAGTACCATCAGACTTCAACGGACCTCTCTATCTTTGCTGGTAAGTGACCCAGTTACGGGGTTTGTAACAACTCCCACCAGTTGGTTGGCACAGGGTGTCAGAACCTTACCAGGCACACCATCGGGTCCTTCCGCCTCTTTAAAGGCAGCCCAACATCGGCCTCTGAGACAGAGATCACAGGGACATCAGGTGCAGCAGGGATCTTCAAAGTGGGCACAGAGGTGTTGAGTTCATTTGGTAGGGAAGCAGACCCTGCCAGAGTTGTTGTGCATCCGATGTTGCCTCCAAACTCATTCAAAATTGTCTCTTTGCCCATGAAATAGCCCGCTGCAAATTATACCTGGTTTTCTGATACAGGCCTGGGTTGCCAGACTTGAATGCCACAGATCTAACCTTCAGCAGACAACGTACCTCCTGATTCATCCATGGCCTTTGGTTTGGGAATGTTCAACAAGTCTTTGTAGGCACACACTCATCAATAAAGTCGGTAACAACTGCACCATACTCATCCAGATTCAAAGATCAATCCCTGAATACAGTCCAGTCCACCGATTCAAAGCAGTCCTGTAGATGCTCCTGTGCTTCCAAACCTTCTTGGTCCTCACTGCTGGTGCTGGAGTCTTCAGTCTCTACCTATACTCGGGGAGTAGAAGTACAGCCTTCCCGAAGTGAGGTGTGGAATAGCATGGTAGGTATTCTTGATGGTGTGTTGTTTTTTCCAGTATTGCAAGTGATCTGTTAATGGTAATTGCTTGAATAGAGGGATGTCCTTTTATTACAGATATGAGGAAAAATTTCTTCAGCCAGAGTGAATCTGTGGAACTCATTGCTACAGATGGCTGTGGAGGCCATTTGTGGTATTGTTGGGTATATTTAAAATAGAGGTTAATAGGTTCTTGATTGTTAATGGCATCAAAAATTGTGGGGAGAAGGCAGGAGAATAATCAGCCATGATGGATTTGTGGATAGGACTCAATGGGCTGAATGGCCTAATTCTGCTCCTATGCCTTAAGGTCACCAATGATGTGTGAGAGGAGAGGAATTGTCAATGTTTCAGGTCAAAGCCTGTTTTGAGACCCTGTTAGGGGCTCTCATTTATCCCCTGGTCAAAGGTTTCTTTCCATTTACTCTTGTATTCTGTCTTGCCTTTTTCCTCAACCTCGTAGTTCACCTTTGTCGAGTTTCTCAGTTCTCAGCTCTTACCTACTGTCTCCAACTTGAAACGTTAAGCATGTGGCATTTTCCATATTCATTTAAACCGTCAGGCCTCCTGCTATTTGGCACATTTGCAAGTTCCTATTTTGGATGATATTTCCCGCTTCATGCTGTTCGTGGGATCTTGCCATGCGAGGACGATTGCCGGGAACCGAGTCACCAAGGCACGCTTCTTCGTGGGAGGGTACTATTTCCTTACCTCCTGATTAACTGTAGCCTCCACCAATCCCGGCTTTCTCTCTTGCAGCTGCAGCAAAGCCAAATGTTGATTGGGTATATACTGTGTCAATTAGAAATAAGTCCGGCCTGTCGGGAGACTTGTCGTCAATTGGTGAATAACGTTCCCTAATTACGTTAGTGATTCGTATATTTACCCGTCAATCATTGGGAATAGGTTGGCGATTCGGCGATTGCGGAAATCCATTAGCTGACCTGATTATCAATCATGTTGAAGATTACATCATACAACAAATAGCTAGATGTGATTGGTCAATTTTGCTAGTGAGGCGGTGCTTGTGCTCTTTCAATCCGTCGAGGTAAGTGCTGAGGTATAAAAAACAAAAATAAAACCCAAGGGAAGCCGAGGCCTAGTGGCAGGTAGGTGGGAGACATCCTTGTAGAGGCCTGGGGGAGAAGGGAGCGATTTGGGTGAGAGTGATAATGGGCTTGGTGTTTTGGAGCGAGCGCGGTGACTGGGCCCGGCGTAGGCCTATTCTTAGTGGCCCTTTTTAACAAGACCCGCGCTGAAAGTGGTTTCAAATCCGGGAGCAGGATTATGCGCCTGGAATTAAGGGGAGAAAGGCAACGCACACGTAATGCTGGAAACTCAGTAGATCAGGCAGCATCTGTGGAAATGAATAAACAGTCTCGGGCCGAGATTCCAGCATCTACAGATTTTGTCGTGCTGTTTGGAGTAGGCAGCTGTGCCCCCACACCTGTCAGGAGAGGGGAGTCCAACGCTGGGTCGGAGGTGTGGGGAGGGGGGTTAGGTGCTTTCAGACCGGCTTGATATGGGACTGCTCTGCACACCCCCAATTTCACCTCTCTGCTAGTCCGACCTCTTCTCCCACCCCACCTGTCCATCCCCTTCTCTGTCCACCTACCCACCCAGGAGTTACCTTTGTCCGGATATCCCGAAGTAGTTTGTTAGTACTACTGAACAAATAACAATGGGGTCACATTGTGATATAAACACAGAAACAGATCCTTCAGTCCTGCACGTTCACAACAACCGTGTACCTAATCTAACTTCTACTTTATGACTATTTTCTTCTACATGCCTCTTAAATCCAGTGATTGTATCTGATTCCACTATTTCCTCTGACAGCAATTCCAGACTCCAACCACTATGGGAGAAACATATTTAAATATCTCCTCCCTGTCAACATAAAACTGCCCTCTTTGATACCTGTACTGTGGGTAAAAGATTTACCATCTACCCCACTAGAGTTTTATGCCCCATCAGGGGTAAAGCCCTCCCCAGCATTGAGCACACCTAAGCAGATCCTATCTTACCATTGTTTGCCTACTCAAAATGCGATGTCTTACATTTTTTAGAACTAAGTTCCATTTGGGCAAGGGTCTGGCAGCTGGGGTACAATGTTGGTAAATGCAAGGTCATCCACTTTGGAAGGAAAAAAATGAAAGATTATTATTTAAATGGTTAAAAAATTGCAGCATGCTGCTGTGCAAAGGGGCTTGCGAGTGTTTGTGCATGAATCACAAAAGGTTGATTTACAAGTGTGGCAGACTATCAAGAAGGCAAATGGAATGTTGGCCTTCATTGCGAGAGGGATTGAATTCAAGAGCAGGGAGGTTATGTTGCAACTGACAGGAAACAAAGAGTAGTGATTAACGGGTCCCTTTCGGAATGGCAGGCTGTGACCAGTGGGTACCGCAAGGTTCGGTGCTGGGACCGCAGCTGTTTACAATATACATTAATGATTTAGATGAAGGGATTAAAAGTAACAATAGCAAATTTGCTGATGACACAAAGCTGGGTGGCAGTGTGAAATGTCAGGAGGATGTTATGAGAATGCAGGGTGACTTGGACAGGTTGGGTGAGTGGGCAAATGTATGGCAGATGCAGTTTAATGTTGATAAATGTGAGGTTATCCACTTAGGTGGCAAGAACAGGAAGGCAGATTACTATTTAAATGGAGTCAAGTTAGGAAAAGGGGAAGTACAACGAGATCTAGGTGTTCTTGTACATCAGTCAATGAAAGCAAGCATGCAGGTACAGCAGGCAGTGAAGAAAGCTAATGGCATGCTGTCTTTTATAACAAGAGGAATTGAGTATAGGAGTAAAGAGGTCCTTCTGCAGCTGTACAGGGCCCTGTTGAGACTCCACCTGGAGTATTGTGTGCAGTTTTGGTCTCCAAATTTGAGGAAGGACATTCTTGCTATTGAGTGAGTGCAGCGTAGGTTCACAAGGTTAATTCCCGGAATGGCGGGACTGTCATATGTTGAAAGATTGGAGCGACTGGGCTTGTATACACTGGAATTTAGAAGGATGAGAGGGGATCTGATTGAAACATATAAGATTATTAAGGGATTGGACACACTGGAGGCAGGAAGCATGTTCCCGCTGATGGGTGAGTCCAGAACTAGAGGCCACAGTTTAAGAATAAGGGGTAGGCCATTTAGAACAGAGATGCGGAAAAACTTTTTCACCCAGAGAGTGGTGGATATGTGGAATGCTTTGCCCCAGAAGGCAGTGGAGGCCAAGTCTCTGGATGCATTCAAGAGAGAGTTAGATAGAGCTCTTATAGATAGCGGGGTCAAGGAATATGGGGAGAGGGCAGGAACAGGGTACTGATTGTGTATGATCAGCCATGATCACAGTGAATGGCGGTGCTGGCTAGAAGGGCCGAATGGCCTACTCCTGCACCTACTGTCTATTGTCAGTTGTCTAACTGTACAGGGTGCTGGTGAGGCCGCACCTGGAGTACTGTGTGCAGTTCTGGTCTCCTTACTTGAGGAGGGATGTACTGGTTTTGGAGACAGTACAGAGGAGGTTCACCAGGTTGATTCCAGAATTGAGGGGGTTAGATTATGAGGAGCGATTGAGTTGCCTGGGACTGTACTTGCTGGAATTCAGAAGAATGAGAGGAGATCTTATAGAAGCATTTAGAATTATGAAAGGGATAGATAAGATACAGGCAGAAAAGTTTTTTCCACTGGTAGGTGAGACTAGAACTCGGAGACATAGCCTTAAGATTTTGGAAATAGATTTTCCCAGAGAGTGATGAATCTGTGAAATTCTTTGCCCAATGAAGCAGAGGAGGCTACCTCAGTAAATATATTTAAGACGAGGTTGGATAGATCTTTGCAGAGTAGGGAAATTAAGGGTTATGGGGGAAAGACAGGTAGGTGGAGATGAATGCATAGCCAAATCAGCCATGATCTTATTGAATGGTGGAGCAGGCTCAACAGGCTAGATGGCCTACTCCTGCTTCTATTTCTTGTGTCATTGCTCTGCCCAGCTTTTCAGCTGATCTATATCATATTGTTGCCTTAAACAACCTTCCTCACACCTACACCACCACTGATGTGAACTTACTTACCTTGCTTTATGCATTTGTATCAAGTTATTAATCTATTGTTACTGATATCAATTATTATCAGTACCAATCTTGCTGTACACCAGGGGTGTCAAACTCATTTTAGGTCAAGGGCCGGATTGAGCAAAATGCAGCTTCATGCGGGCCGGATCATTCGGACGCGTGCGAACGCAGCTTTCGTTGCCTCTGTTTTTTCAGCCTGCTCTCATGTGTCTCAGTCTCTGCTATAACTACAAAGTGTTTCACTTTACAAATTCCGTTTCTTATGAAGAAGACTGCTGAGCAAGACTGCCGAATAAACACTAAAAACCCTGAAAACCTGGTACCTGAATAAACTCAGCATTAGCCATATCATACGCCATAGGCGCTTCGATTACTGGGGCCAGCTTTAATAGTAATTAGATATTATCTCGCGGGCCAAAGATAATTCCACCGCGGGCTGGATTTGGCCCGCAGGCCTTGTGTTTGATATATATGCGATTGGTCACAGAATTAAAATCTAAAAAACAACACCCTCCACCATTCTCTTCCTGCTATTACTAAGCTAGGTTTGGAACATTTTACAGGCCCTTTGGCTCACAATGTTGTGCAAATCTTTTAATCTACTCGAAGATCAATTTAGTCCTTCCTTCTTGCATAGCCCCCCCCCCAACGTACTTATCTAAGAGTTAAATGCCCCTGATCTCTACTGCAGGTTTCCCCCGCAATCCGAAGGTAGACCATTCCTTTGAAACAGTTTGTAAACCGAAATGTCGTAAAGTAAAGCAGCAGTTACCATTGATTTATATGGGAAAAATTTTTGAGCGTTCCTAGACCCAAAAAATAACCTACCAAATCACACATAAAATCTAAAATAACACTAACATATAGTAAAAGAAGGAATGATATGATAAATGTACACCCTATATAAAGTAGAAATATTGTAGGTACAGTGTAGTTTCACTTATCAAAATCGGAAAGACAGCGAGCCAAAATTGATTTGGAGAAAAAAAATCGGCACGTACATGCATGCGCAAACAACTGCCGCACAAGGCTTCAAGGTCATTGTAGTCTTTCTTGGGGTAAACACACGTATAGAGCGGGGATCTTTTCTCATAAAAGTGAAAATCCTCTTTGGTTAGCGAAAACAGGTACTAATGTAGGTCTTTCGTAACTGAGTTGTTGTAAAGTGAACGTTTGAAAAACGGGGGACACCTGTACTGACTCTGGAAGCATGTCTCAGCAGCCAGCATTCTGTGTTTTTTTAAAAACAAGTGACCTCTGGCCACCCCATGTAATTTCCTTCAATTACCTTAAAGTTATAGCCTCTCACATCAGCCATTTCTGCCCTGGTGATAAGGGTGCTGGTTCTATATAAATGCTTCTTATCATCTTGTATACCTCTGTCAAGTCAGTTCTCATCGTCCTTTGCTTCCAAGCTTGCTCAACCTTTCCTCATAAGATGTGCTTTAGATCAATTGCTAACCTGGTTTTGGGCTCTGACCTCTAGATCAGTCCATCATGCGTAACCTAGTCAAAGACCTTACTAAAATCCAGGCAGACCTCATGTAATACACTTTCAATCAAATTTATTGTGAAGGATTTCTGTGAACAACATCCTGTTCTCTATCCCTGATCAATCTCTACTTTTACGGGTGAAGATAAATCATTTCCCCTAGATTTTTTCCCCCTGTTGTTTCCCTGCCACTAACATTAGACTGGCTGGTCTATAGTTAAAAAGATTATGCCTGCTGCCCTTACTGAATAAAAGATCACTGTCCTCTGGTCATCCAGTACTCTGTGGCAGCTGTCATGCCCCCCCCCCCCCCCCTTCCCCGCCCCGGGCATGTTAGCATGCATCTCATTCGGCTCTGGGGAATGTATCTAGTTCTTGAGCACCTCCTCTTTCCTGATGCTATCATGCTCTAGCTGGAACATCATGTCCCTTGCTCTAAATTCTTCCCATATCACGTCGTCCGTAGTGAATATAGGTGAGAAGCATTCATTCAGGATATTACCTGATATTACCTTCTACAGGTAGAAGCTCTTCACTCACTAGTTGTGCCACCATCGGGGAGGGGGTTCAGGAGCCTGAAGACACACACTCAATGTTTGGGAGCGGCTATTTCCCTCTGCCATCAGATTTCTGGATGGACAATGAACCCATAAACACTGCGCATCATTCATATTATAAACATATAAGATTATTAAGAGATTGGACATGCTAGAGGCAGGAAACATGTTCCTGATGTTGGGGGACTCCAGAACCAGAGGCCACAGTTTAAGAATAGGGGGTAGGCCATTTAGAATGGAGTTGAGGAAAAAGTTTTTCACCCAGAGAGTTGTGGATCTAGGGAATGCTCTGCCTCAGAAGGCAGTGGAGGCCAATTCTCTGGATGCTTTCAAGAAAGAGATAGAGCTCTTAAAGATAGCGGAGTCAAGGGATATGGGGAGAAGGCAGGAATGGGGTACTGATTGTGGATGATCAGCCATAATCACATTGAATGGCAGTGCTGGCTCGAAGGGCCGAATGGCCTACTTCTGCATCTATTGTCTACCCACGTTCTCTAGCCCCATGCACTGATCCTCTGAGAGTTGCTAAGGCTGCTACTGTTTTCCTGGTTACTCTCTTCCTCTTCATATAGAATCTCTTGGGATTCACTTGCATTTCATCTACCAAAGATATTTTATGGCCTGATTTGCTTTATAACTGCGTTTCTTCATTCCCTATTTTTATCACAGGATTCTACTATTATCAGTGACCAAAACCTGTCAAATGCTTCCTTTTTTAAAAATCACTTGACGTCCATTGTGCCTTCTCAGAATCAGAATGCTCAGGCATATAATCACAGGCATAGATCGTAAAATTTGTTGTTTTGCAGCAGCAGTACTTTGCAATACATAGTAATAAAAGCTCTAAATTACAATAAGTGTATATAAAAAATAAATAAGTAGTGCAAAAAGAGAGGGAAAAGTACTGAGGAAGTGTTCATGGGTTCTTTATCCATTTAGAAATCTGATAGAGCAGAAGCCGCTGTTTCTGAAATGTTAAGAGTGTGTCTTCCAACTTCTGTAGCTCCTCCTGATGGTAGCAGTCAGCAGAGGGCAGGTCCTGGGTGATGGGGTTCCTAAAGGATGGATGCTGCCTTTTTGAGGTTTCATCTTTTGAAGGGGTCCTAGATACTGGGAGAGATGCCTTTGTTGTAAGTGCATCAGTATGTCTGGTCCAGGATAGGTCTTCAGTGATGTTGACACACAGGAACTTGAGACTGCTCACCCTTTCCACTGCTAACCCCCGATGAGGATTGGTTTATGCTCCCTCGACTTCTCCTTCCTAAAGTTCAGTCAACTCCTTGGTCTTGTTGAGGTTGAGTGCAAGGTTGTTGCTGCAACACCACTCAACTAGATGATCTGTCTTGCTCCTGTACGCAGCTCTTCCTGCTGGTGTTTGTTTATTCATATTCCAGAGTGTGAGTATTTCTGACAAAGCCAGCGTTTCTTGCCCTCTTAAGAGCTGGATGAGCTGCCATTGTAAGCTGTGGCAGCTCATGTAGTTGAGGTGTTGCCGTGGTGCTGTTGGGAAGGCAGCAATGATAATGGCTTCTAACCTGTGAGAAGTATGCTTGCTGCCTGTGTGTGTCACTCCTTTTGTTTCTGTCATTGGTGACTCTGCCTTTACTTGCCAAGACCCCAAGTTGTAGAATTCTATGCCTCTCAACCCTTTCCGTGGAAAAAGTTGTTAAAGTGTATCTGATCAAACTTCTTAATGCCTCTTAATTCCTCTGTTGACATCTGCTCAGAATTTTGATCATTCAGCCATCTCGTGACGTTTTAAATGGAATAGAGAAATGCATTTGTTTAATATGATAGTTTAGCACAGCTCTGGAGGCCAAGACTTGGTGTTGGAAGTCAAAGGTATAAACACCATACACTACAATGTATTGTTAATATTATTAGTAACTTAAATTATGATTAAGAACGGCCAGTGGTGTGTGGCATCAGCGCTGGATTTCACGACAAATGGTCCAGAGTTCGAATCTGGCTGGCTCCTTGCACCCTTTTCAGCTATGCTAGGTTGAGCGTTGTGCTAGCAACTTGGCCTCCTTTTTAAAAAAACAGTCAAATGTTATGGAAATGGCAAAAAATGCCGCCGAATCTGCCACAAGGTGCGGAAAGGAACAACACAAATTATAAGTTGTGTTATTCTCCACTTGTGGCTCACTATGTCTTTTTAGGTCTTCCTTATAAAATTAGTTTGAGATAAGACATAGAATTCAGAATAATATACTTTTATACAAGTGTTGTGCTCTAGGGTTTTAAAAGTTAGATTCTCATCATTGTGTCAAACATCACTCAGAGCAAGTGATTGATAGTAGAGGTAATACACAATATGAGCAGAGGGATAGAATTCCAGTGATTCTGTTAATGAGGGCAAATAGGATTAGTGCAGATGAGTATCATAGTTGGCATGGATATGGGTGCGAGAGGGTCCATTTCTCTATTGTGTGATCTAGGTGGTAGTCGGTACATGGCGTATCCTCCAACCATAATATCAGTTGTAGGAGTAGTCTGTGTAAACCTTCAAGGGGGATCTGTAATTCAGACAGATCACAGCAAATTTGCACCCTCATTCTTTAACGTAGCATCCTCAGCCCTTGTGGGAAGAGAATTCCAAAGATTTTGAGTGACTAGAATCAGAATTGGGTGTATTATCACTGATATGTCGTGAAATTTGTTGTTTTGTGGCAGCAATACAGTGTAATACATCAAAAATGACTAAGTTACAATAGAAAAAATACAGTGCACAAGAGGAATAGAGAGGTCGTGTACATGGGTTCATGGACTGTTCAAAAATCTGACTTTGAGTATGGATTTTAAGGGTCCAGTGCCACCTTCCTGATGGTAGTAATGAGAAGGGGTCATCTGTTGGATCGAGAGGGTCTTTAATGTTGGATACAGCCTTCTTGAGGCATTGCCTTTTGAAGATGCCCTTGGATGTTGGGGACGGTTGTGCCTGTGATAGAGCTGGCTGAATCTACAACTTCCTGCAGCTTCTTGTGATCTTGTGCATTGGAGCCTCCATACCAGTAAGAGATGTAACCATTACTCATCTATAGAAATTTGCTAGCGTCTCAAACTACTAATGAAATAGAGCTGTTGTTGTGCTTTCTTTTGCATGAATGTGTTGAGCCCAGGATAAATCCTCTTGATGTTGACGCCCAGCAATTTAAAGCTGTTTGTCCTCTCCAGTGCTGATCTCTTAATGAGGATGATTTCTCCTTCCTGAATTTCACAAATTCCTTGGTCTTGCTGACATTGAGTGCAAGGTCGTTGTTGCAGCAACACTCGATCAGCTGATCATCTCACTTCTATATGGCTCCTCATTGCCATCTGAAAGTCTGCCTACAACAGTGGTGTCATCGGCAAATTTACAGATGGCATTTGAGTTGTGCCTGGCCGAACAGTCATGAGACAGTAGAAGAGTGGGTGCACCTGTAGCAAGGAGATGTTGTTAATGGTATGCACTGACTGTGGTCTCCCAGTGAAGAAGTCAAGATCTAGTTACAGAGGCCAGGTTTTGAAGCTTGTTGATTAGTACTGAGGGGATGATGGTGTTGACATAGATACCAAGTTCTCTGGAATGTAGAACAATACAGCACAATACAAGTGCTTCTGCCTATGATGTTGTGCCAACCTTTTAATTACTGTAAGATCAATCTAACCCTTCCCTCCTGCATAGCTCTCCATTTTCCTTTTATCTAAGTGCCTATCTAAGAGTCTTTTAATTTCCCCTAATGTATGTGCCACCTATGACAGTGCATTCCACATGCCCAACACTCTTTTTAAAAATAAATAAATAAATAAATAACCTCTGACATTGGAAGCCACTGTAGTGTAGTCGTTAGCACAATGCTATTACAGCATGTGGTGTCAGAGTTCGGAGTTCTGTGTCCTCTGTAAGGAGTTCATACATTCTCCCCCGTCGAAGCATAGGTTTCCTCCAGATGCTCCGGTTTCCTCCCACAGTCCAAAGACATACTGGTTAGTAGATTATTGGTCATTGTAAATTGTCCCTGGATTAGGCTAAGATTAAATTGGGGGTTGCTGGGTGGTGCGGCTTGCTGGTTCAGATGGGCCTATTTCACATTATACCTCTAAAATAAACTTCTCCCCACCCACTATACTTTCCTCCAATCACCTTAATGTTATGCCCCATCAAATCAGCTGTTTCTGCCCTGGGAAGGTCTGTGGATGTCCAGGCCACCTCTCATTCTCCTTCGCTTGAAAGAGAAAAGCCCTAGCTCTCTCAACCTATCTTTGTAAGACACACTCTCTTATCTAGGTAGCACTCTTGATTAATCTCTGCACCCTCTCTAGAGCTTCCGATAATGAGGTGACCAGAATGATGCAATGTGAACACTTCTCTACTTAATCTTTGTTCTGCTCTCAATATAAAGAATCAGCCCCCTCACATCCTTTTAGGAATCATTCTTGAGGGTAGTCTTGTTTTATCCCAGCAATCACGTCCAAGCAAGGAAATACTTTCCCAGATAAAGAGCCTTGGATAAAGAGAACTTGCATTGTATTTGTATACAGTAGTTGTTACCCTTAGAGCCGTGGACTCAACTATACCATGAGCTTTCAGAATGACTCAATGCTCCTGTGTGGTTTCTCCGTGCATCATTTCCTGTGTTCAAACATTTACCTGTTTTCAGCATTTAGTGCTAATGCCCTTGAGCCAATTCTGGTTTTCAGTTCTGCTCCAGAGACTTGAATAACTAAAATTAAATAATAGAAAATGCTGGAAATGTTCAGTAGGCCAGGCCTCTGTAGAAAGAGAAATAAAAAGTTATAGTTTCTACCAGTCACCCAGGTTATAGTCACCCAGCGCAGAAACTTTCTCTTCAGCCCAGCCTGCTGTTCCCAATCAATAAGTACTATCTGCAAAAATACCTTTTGATCAATACTTAGTCCATAGCCTCTTATACCCTGGTCTATCTTAAATGTGAGAGTTCTGCCCTTCACAGTCTCTCAGCCAGTGCATTCCAAGTTCAACCAGTTCTGGGGAAAATATTCCTTTTCCGATTCCTTCTAAACTCCTTGATCCTTAGCTTAAACCTATCCTCCTTATTTTAGACACTGCAGGTGTTGCACTTTGGTAGGACAAACCAGGGTAAGACTTGTGTAGACTTGCAGCATGATCTGAACCAATGAGGACAGGGATGAAAAATAGCTGATAGAATTTAATGCAGGCAAGTGTGAGGTGTTGCATTTTGGTGGGACATATCAGCTTAAGACATACAGTGAATAATTGGGCACTGAGTCGTGTGGTAGAACAAAGGATTCTGGGAACACATCCCTTATTCTTTGAAACTGGCATCACAGGTAAATAGAGTCGTGAAGAGAGCTTTTAGCACATTGGCTAAAGGAAATTAAGTTTGTATATTATGTTTAAGTTGTATAAGATGGTGAGGCCAAAGTTCAAATCAGTTAGATTTTCATTGTCATTTAACCATACATGAATACAGCCAAACGAAACAGTGTTACTACAGGGTCAAGGCGCAAAGACACACTACCAACCGTCACACACACACAAGATCAGTCACATGATAAGAGTCCCAAGGAGGATCCCTGATGCTGCGGCATGATGCACATATGTCAATAAACCTGTATAGAATATTAGTAAAAATATAATCACGCAGAATGTACATGTATACAAGTTTAGACCACCCCCCTCCTCCAGCCCATCAGTATCATCTGTCGATTGGCCCCTGATGCCTGCTAGATGACACTGTGGCTTTGAGACCCAGTCCTCACCCGTTCCCAACTCCCACTGGGTGACACTGCGGCTTTGAGACCCAGTCCTCGCTGTACAAAAGGGACAGGTTACATCTGAACCCAAGGGGGACCAATATCCTCGTGGGAAGGTTGGCTAGAGTTGTTTGTGTGAGTTTAAACAAATTTGGCAAGGGGATTGGAACTGGAGTGATAGTGCTGAAGATGAGGTAGTTGGTTTTCAAACAGGCAATGTGTAGTGAGACTCTACCAAGGAGAGATTAATGATAGGACAAGATTGCAGACAACAGGATGAGTGGCAACATAAAAGGCGGACAAAATTGTAAAGGGTGAATGCAGGACTGAAGGTGTTATGTTTGAATGTGCAGAGTATATGGAATAAGGAAGATGAACTTGCAGCATTGATGCAGATTGACGGGTATGATGTTGTAGGCATCACTGAATCATGGCTGAAAGAAGACTATAGGTGGGAACAATTTCAAAGGATACACATTTTGAAAAGACAGGCAGGAAGGCAGAGTGGCGGTGTGTCTCTGTTGGTAAAAAAATGAAATTAAATCATTAGAAAGAGCTGACATTGGGTTGGAATATATTGAATCATTGTCGATGGAGCTAAGGAACTCCAAGGGGGAAAAAAAGACCCTGTTGGAAGTTGTATACAGATCCCTAAAAAGTACTAAGGATGTGGAGATAGAAAATGCATGTTACGATAGAAAAGGCAATGTTACGATAGTCATGGAGGACTTTAATATGAGGGTAGATTGAGAAAATCTACCTTGGTGCTGGATTCCAAGAGGGAGAATTTGTAGAATACCTGCGAGATGGCTTTTTAGAGTAGCTTGTGGTTGAGCCCACCAGGGGATCAGATATTTTGGATTGGGTGTTGTGCAATGAACCAGAATTGATTAGAGAGCTTAACGTAAAGGAACCCTTAGTAGTCAGTGATCATAATATGGTAGAATTCACCCTGAAGTTTGCGAAGATTAAGCTGAAGTCAGTTGCATCAGTATTACAGTGGAGTAAAAGGAATTGCAGAGGCATGAAAGAGGAGTTGGCCAGAATTCATTGGAAAAGAATACGAGCAGAGATGATGGCAGAACAGCAATAGCTGGAATTTCTGGAAGCATTTTGGCAAGCACAGGATATATATGTCCCAAAGAGGAAGAAGTGTTCTTATGGCAAGATGACACTATCATGGCTAACAAGGGAAGTCAAAGCCAAATAAAAGGCATATAATGGGGCAGAAATAGTGGGAAGTTAGAGGATTGGGAAGCTTGTAAATACCAACAGAAGGCAACTAAAAAAGTCATTAAGATGGTAAAGGTGATAAACAAAAGTAAGCTAGCCAGTAGTATTAAAGAGGATACCAGAAGTTTCTTCAGATACATAAATAAGACCATAAGACATAGCAGAATTAGGCCATTTATCGAGACTGTTCTGCCATTTCATCATGGCTGATCCTGGATCCCACTCAACCCCACACACCTGTCTTCTCACCATATCCTTTGATGCCCTGACCGATCAGGAAATGATCAACTTCCGTCTTAAATATACCCATGGTCTGTGCAGATCATTTCACAGATTCACTACTGTAGCTAAAAAAACCTTTCTCCTTACCTCTGTTCTCAAGGGTCTCCCCTCAATTTTGAGGCTTTTCCCTCTAGTTCTGGGTACCCCCACTGTAGGAAATGTCCTCTCCACATCCACCCTATCTAGTTCTTTCAACATTTGCTAGGTTTCAATGAGATCCCCACATGCTCTAAATTCCAGTGAATATGTCCAAAGCTGCCAGATGTTCCTCATAAACCCTTCATTCCCAGATTCATCCTTGTGAACCTCCTCTGGACGCTGTCCAATTCCTTTCTGAGACAAGGGGCTCAAAGCCTAAGTACGGTCTGACTAGTGTCTTATAAAGGCTCAGCATTATCTCATTGCTTTTATATGCCATTTCCCATGAAATAAATGCCAACATTGCATTTGCCTCCTTCACCACAGACTCAACCTGTAAATTAACCTTCTGGGAGTCTTACACAAGGACTCCTAAGTCCCTTTGCACCTCTGATGTTTGAATCTTCTCCCCATTTGGATAATAAGTTTCTTTTACTAAATGCATTATCGTACACTTTGTAGCACTGTATTCCATCCGCCATTTTTTTGCCCATTCTTCCAATTTGTCCAAGTTCTGTTGCAATTGCATTACAGTTGTCCTCTGCTCCCCCTTACAAAGATAGAGCGTTCCTATGAAACCTTTCTTAAGCTGAAATGGTGCAAAGCGAAGAACCATTAATTTATATGGGAAAAATTTTCGTAAAAGCAAAAATCCTCTTTGTAATGCAAAAACAGGTTACTAATGTAGGTCTTTTGTAAAAGTGAAGTGGCATAAAGCGAACATTCATAAAGCGGGGGGCACCTGTACTTCCTCAGCACTACCTACCCCCTGCCTATCTTCATATAATCTGGAAATGTTGCCATAAAGCCATCAGTTCCACTATCCAAATCATTGACAAACAATGTGAAAAGCAGCAGTCCCAATACTGACCCATGATGATAGATAGATAGATAGATAGATACTTTATTCATCCCCATGGGGAAATTCAACATTTTTTCCAATGTCCCATACACTTATTGTAGCAAAACTGATTACATGCAATACTTAACTCAGTAAAAATATGATATGCATCTAAAAACACCCTCTCAAAAAGCATTAATAATAGCTTTTAAAAAGTTCTTAAGTAGTTTACTTAAATACATTGAGTCCTAACCCCGGCACTTTAACATATCTTACACCTGGCGGTTGAATTGTAAAGCCGAATGGCATTGGGGAGTATTGATCTCTTCATCCTGTCTGAGGAGCATTGCATCGATAGCAACCTGTCGCTGAAACTGCTTCTCTGTCTCTGGATGGTGCTATGTGGAGAATGTTCAGGGTTTTCCATAATTGACCGTAGCCTACTCAGCGCCCTTCGCTCTGCTACCGATGTTATACTCTCCAGTACTTTGCCCACGACAGAGCCCGCCTTCCTTACCAGCTTATTAAGACGTGAGTCGTCCCTCTTCTTAATGCTGCCTCCTTCAGATATGCAAGAGAGAGGTGAGAGTGGATATCGGACCACTGGAAAACAATACTAGAGAGGTAATAATTCAGTTCAACGAAATGGCAGTCAAACTGAATAACTATTTTGTGTCCGTCTTCACTATGGAAGACACAGGCAGTATGGTGGAAGTTCTAGGTGTCAGGAAATGTGAGAAGTTGCCACGACTGGTAAGAAAGTTCTTGGGAAACTGAAAAGTCTGAAGGTAGATAAATCACCCTGACCATTTGGTATATACCCAGAGTTGTGAAAGTGGTGGCTGAGGAGACTGTGGAGGTATTAGTAATGATCTTTCTAGAATCACCGGATTCTAGAATGGTTCTGGAAAATTGCAAATGTCACTCCACTCTTCAAGAAAGGAGAGAGGCAGAAGAAAGGAAACTCTCGGCCATTTAGTCTGACCTCAGGGTACTTGAAGGCACATGATAAATTGGGCCACAGTCAGAATGGTTTCCTCAAGCGAAAATCTTGCCTGACAAATCTGTTGGAATTCTTCGAAGAAATAACAAGCAGGATAGACAAAGGAGAATTGGTTGATGTTACGTACTTTGATTTTTCAGAAGGCCTTTGACAAGGTACCACACAAGCTACAAGCCCATAGTATTATAGGGAATATTCTAACATGGATAAAGCAATGGTTGATTGGCAGGAGGTAAAGACTAGGAATGAGGGGATCTTTTTGGGGTTGGCTGCCGGTGACTAGTGGTGTTCCATAGGGGTCTGTATTGGGACAGATTCTTTTTACATTATATGTCAATAATTTGGATGATGAAATTAATGGCTTTAGTTCAGTTTGCAGACGATATGAAGATATGTTGAGGGGCAGGTAGTTTTGAGGAAGTAGAGAGGCTACAGAAGGACTTAGATGGTCTATGACAATGAGCAGAGTAATGGCAGATGGAATACAGTGTCAGGAAGTGTATGGTCATGCACTTTAGAAGAAATGAAAAGGTTGACTATTTTCTGAAAGGACAGAAAATACAAAAAACAGATGCAAAAGGACTTGGGAGTCCTTGCACATGATTCCCTAAAGGATAATTTGTAGGTTGAGTATGTGGTGAGGAAGGCAAATGCAATGTTAGCTTTCATTTCAAGAGGACAATAATATAAAAGTAAGGATGTAATGTTGAAACTTTTTAAAGTACTGGTGAGGCCTCACTTGTAGTATTATGAGGAGCTTTGCACCCCTTTTCTTAGAAAGGATGTACTGAAGCTGGAGAGGGTTCAAAGGAGGCTCACGAAAGTGATTCCAGCATTGAATAGTTTGTCGTATGAAGAGTTTTTGATGGCTCTGGGCCTGTATTCACTGGAATTCAGAAGAATGAGGGGTGACCTAATTGAAACCTATTAAATGGTGAAAGACCTTGATAGTGGATGTGGACAGGATGTTTCTTGTGGTGGGAGAGTCTAAGAGTAGAGTTCACAGCTTCAGAATAGAGGAGCGTCCTTTTGGAACAGAGATGAGGAGGAATTTCTTTAGCCAGAGATTGGTAAATGTTTAGAATTCTTTGCCAGAGATAACCTTGCAAGCCAAGTCTTTATGTATATTTAAGGCAGAAATTGATTAGATTCTTGATTGGTCAGGCATGAAGAGATACAGAGAGAAGGCAAGAGGTTGGGCTGAGGAAAATTGGATCAGCAATGATGAAATGGTGGAGCAGACCCAATGGGCCAAATAGCCTAATTCTGCTCCTATATCTTGTGGTCTTATGCCAGATTTCTTCAGCCTCTTAAAGAAGTTGAAATGCTGGTGAGGGTTATGATATCAATGTAGTTGGATCAGAACAGGCTGTTGGTAATGTTCACTCCTGGGAACTTGAAGCCCTCAAACATCTTGATCTCTGCACTGGTGATGTAAACAGGAGCATGTACATCACCTCTTGCTATCTTCCTGAGGTCAATAACCATTTCTTTTGTTTTGCTGTTTTACTGTCCAGATACTCTAGAGATGAGTGTAGGACCAAGGAGATGGCATCTGTCATAGGACTGTTTCAGCAATAGGCAAATTGCAGTGGGTTGATATTGTCTGGGAGGCTGGAGTTAATGCATGCTGTAATCAACCTCTTGAAGCACTTCATGACAGTGGATATCAGAGCCACCAGGCAGTAGTCATTTAAGCACAGTAAAAACACAAAATGCTGGCAGAACTCAGCAGGCCAGACAGCATCTATGGGAGGAGGTAGTGACGACGTTTCAGGCTGAAACCCTTCATCAGGAATGATGCTGTCTGGCCTGCTGAGTTCTGCCAGCATTTTGTGTTTTTATTTATTTCCAGCATCTGCAGATTCACTCGTGTTGCCTTTGAATTCATTTAGGCACAGTACCTTGTTTTCTTATGTACAAGGATGATAGTGGTCTCCTTAAAGCAAGTGGAAACCTCAGATTGAAGCAAGGAGAGCTTGAGAATGTTTACAATATCTAAAAGAAATATCTAAATGACCCTTCTTTTGGAATGCAGGCTGGGAACTGAGAAAGTCGGGAGCGGGATCTTGCAGCCCTCTTTTTTTCAAACTTGTCCAGAGGTTAGATTGCAAGTGTGTGTGAGTGCTATGTAGTTCTGTTTGGATTTCTCTGGGAACTGAATGCTTTCAATATCCTTGATGCATGCCGATGAAAGCATTTGCTGAAGATGGCATCATTCCTGGGTACTGGGTGAGGAAGTGATTAGTGTTCTGGTAGTGGCTTTTGCGCAGTTATACCTTCTGTCGAAACTAGACTTAATTTGTCAGTCCACCATCAGGTAGGTCACATTTTTGTAATCCCCATTTTTGATTAGTTCCCATGATGATGACACGGGTAGAGCCGGCAGTACTCCTCCTTTTGAGGTGTGAAATTGTTGGTGTTATTCTGCTTTTGTCTCCAGAAGAATGATGTGGGTTCAGACCCCACCTCAGAACTTATGCTCATAAATCTCAAGAGCAACCTGGAGGAAGTGCTGTTTTAAAGGTGAGGCTGTGAATTCCATAGCCAGAAAGGTAATCAGACTGGTCAGACTCCTGAACAACTGTGTTTATGTTCTGAAAGAAAGCATTGTTATTGAATAAAGTCTGTCGGGGTTTGTTATTTGTGTATTTAACATTTAAAGAACAGAAAAGCAGCATAATTGATGTGTAGTTTGCTTGAAATATTTGGAGCTCAGGTCCATTAGTGCTGAACCTGGAGTAACTCAGTGTGTTAAGCTCTATCTGTGCAGGTAAAGGGACGATCAGTAGTGGGAGCTGAAAGGCTGAGACTATTAAGACTGAGCATATAAAGAGAAGATTGCTGGTATTGAGAAAAGGATATTGAAGGCACTCAGTTCCCAGATAAATCCAAACCGAACTACATAGCACCCACACACACTTGCAATCTAATCTCTGGACAAGTTTAAAAAAAGTGCTGCAAGATCCCGCTCCAGAATTTCTCAGTTCCTGGCCTGCATTCCAAAAGAAGGGTCTACTAGATATTAATAGACAGCGGTTGGTAGGTGAGTTGGGTAATGGGCAGAATGGATCCAGGTTGGTGGGGTGGGGGTGGGGGTTTGGTGGAATTTTGAGACAGGCTGATTGGTGATAGTTGGTGGAATTTTGAGACAGGCTGATTGGTGATAGTTGGTGGAGTTTTGAGACAGGCTGATTGGTGATAGTTGGTGATAGTTGAAAGTAAATTTGAGGCTCTTGTATCTCCTTCCTTGATGGCATTTGTGAATCATGGCCTGGATGGTGGGGGTTCTTGATGGTGGATGCTCTTTCTTGCGATAGCGCTCCATGTATATGTGTTCATATATAGGGAGAGCTTTACCCGTGATGGACTAAGCTTGTCCCTACTACTATTTGTTGGCTTTTCTGTTTAAAAGCATTGGTGTTTCCATGCCAGGCCATGATTCAGTCAATCAGTATGCTCTCCAGTACACATCTGTAGAAGTTTGTCAGAGTTTTAGATGACATGCTGAATCTTCTCAAACTTCCAAGGTGGAAACAGATGAGGGGAAAGATATTGAGCAGATGGAACTAGTTTGGGGGGAATGGGGGAAATAGCACCTAGAAGTTGATATGGAATCAGATGATGGATGAAAAATGGGCAGATAGAATGAAATGGGGAGGAGAGGGAGAGGGAAAGGATAGTTAGGGGGAAGAAATCCATATAGGCGGACCTGTTGATGATGGCAGGTGGGAGCGTAACAAATCTAGGGTATGAGTATGGATGGGGAAGAATGGGAAAAGGGAATGAGAATCTAGGATCAAGAAAGGGACACTGAAATATGGATAACCTGGGCTGTCGATTACCAAAGTGAAATATAAGGTGGTCTTTTTCTAGTTGTTTTTGACCTCACCCTGAGAGTGGAGCAGACTGAAGACAGGCAGGTTGACATGGGAATGGAAAAGGAAGTTGAAATGACATGCAACCAGAAACTCAAAATGTTCATTGTTGACAGAGTGCAGGTTGCCTGTGAAGTAGTTGTCCAGGCTCTCCATACTCTTACCAAAGGATGCCCTACAGAGAGCAGGTTGGAGGAGGTGCATGTGAATCTCTACTTGCAGTTGCAAGAAAAAGTTTTTGAACCCTTTGCATTTACCTGGCTTTCTGCATTAAATACTCTAAAATGTGGTCTGATCTTCATCTAGGTCACAATAATAGACAAACACAATCTGCATTAATTAGAACACAAACAATTTACTTTTCATAAGACCATAAGGTATAGGAGCACAATTAGGCCTTTTGGACCATTACATCTACCCTGCCATTTCATCATGGCTGATCCATTTTTCCTCTTAGCCTCAATCTCCTGCAGTCTCCCTGTATCTCTTCATGCTGATCAATCAAGGATTTACCAACCTCTCCCGTAAATATACATAAAGTCTTGACCTTGTGGCAAGAATTCTCCAGATTCACCATGCTGTAGCTAAAGAAATTCCTCCTCATCTCCGTTCTAAAAGGATGCTCCTCTATTCTTCAGTGGCTTGAACGGGACACGACTGCGCAAGAGTGTGGAGGTCAGCCAGTGAGAACAGTGGGAAGAGTTTAAAAAGAAGACAACTTTACAGAGCGGTTGACGGAGTAGAGGGAGACAGAGTAGGAAGGCTTTGGCTTAACAGGGCTCCGGCGATAAAGGGTTGAAGTGAGGTAGGTTATCTGTGTAGAATACAGACAGAAAGTATGCATGTGAGGCCGGTGTTCTGTGCTCGGTGTCATATGTGGGAGGTCCTGGAGACTTCCAGCCTCCCGGATGGTCACATCTGCACCAAGTGCATTGACCTGCAGCTCCTTAGGGACCACATTAGGGAACTGGAGATATAGCTTGACGACCTTCGTCTGGTCAGGGAGAGTGAGGAGGTGAAGGAGAGGAGTTATAGGCAGGTAGTCACTCCTGGGGAGACAGATAAGTGGGTAATAGTCAGGAGGGGGAAGGGAAAGAGGCAGATGCCAGAGAGTACCCCAGTGGCTGTCCCCCTTAACAATAAATACTCCTGTTTGAGTACTGTTGGGGGAGACGGCCTACCTGGGGAAAGCAACAGTGGTTGCACCTCTGGCACAGAGTCTAGCCCTGTGGATCAGAAGGGTAGGGAAAGGAAGAGGAAGGCAGCAGTGATAGGGGACTCTATAGTTAGGGGGTCAGACAGGCAATTCTGTGGACACAGGAAGGAAAGCGGATGGTAGTTTGCCTCCCAGGTGCCAGGGTCCGGGATGTTTCTGATCATGTCCATGATATTTTCAAGTGGGAAGGAGAGCAGCCTGAGGTCGTGGTATATATTAGTACCAATGACATAGGTAGGAAAATGGAGGCGGTCCTGAAATCAGATGACAGGGAGTTGGGAAGGAAGTTGAGAAGCAGGATCTCAAAGGTAGTAATCTCGGGATTACTGCCTGTGCCACGTAACAGTGAATATAGGAATAGAATGAAGTAGAATGATAAATATTCATGACTGAGGGATTGGACCAGGGACTGGGATTCAGATTTCTGGATCATTGGGATCTCTTCAGGGCCAGGTGTGACCTGTACAAAAAGGATGGGTTGCACTTGAATCTGAGGGGGACCAATATCCTGGTGGGGAGGTTTGCAAAGGATATTGGGGAGAGTTTAAACTAGAATTGCTGGGGGGGTGGGGACCGAACTGAAGTGATGGAGGAAAGGGAGGTTGGCTCACAAATAGAGAAAGCTTGGAGACAATACGAGAGGAAGGATAGGCAGGTGATGGAGAAGGGGCACACTCAGACTGATGGTTTGAGATGTGTCTATTTTAATGCGAGGAGTATTATGAATAAAGTAGATGAGCTCAGAGTGTGGATCAACACTTGGAGCTATGATGTTGTGGCCATTACAGAGACTTGGATGGTGCAGGGGTAGGAATGGCTACTTCTAGTACCAGGCTTTAGATGGGAGGCAGGCAAAAGAGGTGGTGGCGTTGATCAGAGATAGTGTCATGTCTGCAGAAAAGGACGAAGTCTATGGAGTCACTGTGGGTGGAAGTTAGGAATAGGAAGGGGTCAGTAATTCTACTGGGTGTTTTTTTTTAATAGACCACCCAATAGTAACAAGGACATCGAGGAGCAGATAGGGAGACAGATTCTGCAAAGGTGTAACAATAACAGGGTTGTTGTGGTGGGAGAGTCTAATTTCCCAAATATTGATTGGCATCTCCCTAGAGTGAGGGGTTTAGATGGGGTGGAGTTTGTTAGGTGTGTCCAGGAAGGCTTCTTGACACAATATGTAGATAAGCCAACAAGAAGAGAGGCTGAACTTGATCTGGTATCGGGAAATGAATCTTGTCAGGTGTCAGGTCTCTCAGTGGGAGAGCATTTTGGAGATGGTGATCACAATTCTATCTCCTTTACCATAGCATTGGAGAAAGATAGGAACAGACAAGTTAGGGGAACGTTTAATTGGAGTAAGGGGAAATATGAGGCTATCAGGCAGGAACTTGGAAGCATAAATTGTAAACAGATGTTCTTAGGGAAACGTACGGAAGAAATGTGGCAAATAGTCAGGGGATATTTGCATGGGGTTCTGCGTAGATACATTCCGATGAGACGGGAAGGATGGTAGGGTACGTGAACCATGGCGTACAAAGGCTTTTGTAAATCTAGTCAAGAAGAAAAGAAGAACTTACGAAAGGTTAAAAAAACTAGGTAATCATAGAGATCTAGAAGATTATAAGGCTAGCAGGAGGGAGCTTAAGTATGAAATTAGGGGAGCCAGAAGGGGCCATGAGAAGGCCTTGGCGGACAGGATTAATGAAAACCCCAAGGCATTCTACAAGTATATGAAGAGCAAGAGGATAAGACGTGAGAGAATAGGACCCATTAAATGTGTATGGAACCGGAGGAGATGGCAGAGGTACTTAATGAATACTTTGCTTCAGTATTCACTACGGAAAAGGATCTTGGTGATTGTAGGGATGACTTGCAGCAGACTGAAAAGCTTGAGCATGTAGATTTTAAGGAGGAGGATGTGCTGGAGCTTTTGGAAAGTATCAAGTTGGATAAGTCATTGGGACCAGAGGGGACATACCCCAGGCTACTGTGGGAAGCGAAGGAGGAGATTGCTGAGCCTCTGGCGATGATCTTTGCATCATCAATGGGGATGGGACAGGTTTTGGAGGATTGGAGGGTTGCAGATGTTGTTCCATTATTCAAGAAAGGGAGTAAAGATAGCCCAGGAAATTATAGACCAGCGAGTCTTACTTCAGTGGTTGGTAAGTTGATGGAGAAGATCCTAAGAGGCAGAACTTAACGAACATTTGGAAAGGCATAGTATGATTAGGAATAGTCAGCATGGCTTTGTCAAAGGCAGGTCGTGCCTTACAAGCCTGATTGAATTTCTTGAGGATGTAACTAAACACATTGATAAGTTTCAATGAGGTCATCTCTCATTCAATACAGACCCAGATGCATCAAACGATCTTCATATGACAAGCCGTTTAATACAGGAATAATTTTTGTGAACCTCCTTTGTACCCTCTCCAGTTTCGGTGTATCCTTTTTAAGATAAGGGACCTAAAACTGCTCAGCATATTCCAAGTGAGGCCCCACCAGTGCTTTATGAAGTCTCAAAATTACATCCTTGCTTTTATATTCCAGTCCTATTGAAATGATTGCTAACCTATTGAAATGAATGCTAACATTGCATTTACCTTCCTCGTCACAGACTGAACCTGCAAATTAACCTTTAGGGAATCCTGCACAAGGACTCCCATGTTCCTTTGCACCTCAGATTTTTGTATTTTATGTCCATTTAGAAAATAGTCAATCCTTTCATTACTTTTACCAAAGTACATGATCATACACTTCCCAACACTGTATCCCATCTGCCACTTCTTTCCCCACTCTCCTAATCTAAGTCCACCTGCAGCCCCTCTGCTTCCTCAACACTACCTGCCCCTCCACCTTTCTTCATATCATCTGCAGACTTTGCAACAAAGCCATTAATTCCATCATCCAAATCATTGACAGATAACATAAAAATCGGTCCCATTAGAGACCCCTTTGGAACACCACTGGTCACTGGCAGCCAACCAGAAAAGGCTTCATTTATTCTAACTCTTTGCCTCCTGCCAAGTTGCCACTGCTTTATCCATGCTAGAATCTTTCCTGTAATACCATGGGCTTGTAGCTTGTTAGGCAGCCTCATGTGTGACACCTTGTCAAAGGCCTTCTGAAAATCCAAGTACACAACATCAACCAATTCTCCTTTGTCTATCCTGTTTGTTATATCTTCAAAAAATTCCAACAGATTTGTCAGGCAGGATTTTCACTTCAGGAAGCCATGCTGTCTACGGCCTATTTTATCATTGCTTCCAGGTACCTGGAGACCTCATGCTTAATAATCAACTTCAACATCTTCCCAACTACTGAGGTCATACTAACTGGTCTTTTATTTCCTTTCATCTGCTCCTCTCCCTTCTTGAAGAGTTGAGTGACATTTGCAATTTTTCAGTCTTCTGGAACCATTCCAAAATCTAGTGATTCTTGAAAGATCATTACTAATGCCTCCACGATTTCTTCAGCCACCTCTTTCAGGACTCTAGGGTGTGCACCATCTGATCAGGGTGATTTGTCTACCTACAGACCTTTCTGTTTCCCAAGAACCTTCTCTCTTGTATGGTAACTTCACACCCCTGATGCCTGGAACTTCTACCATACTGCTAGTGTCTTCCACAGTGAAAACTGATGCAAAGTACTTATTCAGTTCCTCTTCTTTAATATTATTGACTAGCTTACTTTGATTTACCATCTTTACCTTAATGGCATTTTTAGTTGCCTTCTATTGGTATTTAAAAGCTTCCCAATCCTCTAATTTCCCACTAATTTTTGCCGTATTACATGCCTTCTCTTTGGCTTGATGTTGGCTTTGACTTCCCTTATTGGCCATGAACATAAGAACAGAAATTGGAGCAGGAGTAGGCTATCTGACCTGTCGAGCATGCTCCACCATTCGGTAAGTTCATGGCTGATCTGCCCATCGACTCATCTCCACCTACTTGCCTTTTCCCCCATAACCCTTAATTCATTAAATCATTCCCATGCTTGTGTCATCTTGCCTTTAGAATACTTCTTCCTCTTTGGAACAAATATATTCTGTGCCTTTCGAATTGCTTCCGGAAATTCCAGCCACTGCTGCTCTGCCTTCATCCCTGCTAGCATTCTTTTCCAATCAGTTCTGGCCAACTCCTCTCTCATGCCTCTAATTCCTTTTACTCTACTGTAATACTGATACATCTGACTTTAGCTTCTTCTCAAATTTCAGTGTGAAGTCGATCATATAATGACTGCTGGCTCCTAAGGGTTCTTTTACCTTTAGCTCTCTAATCAATTCTGGTTCATTGCACAACACTCAATCCAGAAAAGCTGATGCCCTAGTGGGTCAACCACAAGCTGTCTAAAGAGCCAACTCATAGGCATTCCAGAAGTTCACCCTTTTGTTATTCCACACCAACCTGATTTTCCCAATCTAAATGCATATTGAAGTCCCCCATGACTATTGTAACACTGACCTTTTGGCATCCATTTTCTATCTCCTGTTGTAACTTGTAGACCACATCCTTGCTACTGTTTGGGGGTCTGTATACGACTCCCATCAGAGTCTTTTTACCATTATAGTTCCTTAGCTCTATCCACAATGATTCAACTCCTTCTGACCCGATATTAGCTCTTTCTAATGGTTTAATTTCATTTTTCACCAACAGAGCCATGCCATCCCCTTTGCCTTTCTGCCTATCTTTTCGATGCAATGTTTATCTTTGGACATTAAGCTCCCAGCTATAATCTTCTTTCACCCATGATTCAGTGATGCCTACAACATCATGCTTGCCAACACTGCTGTATTACAAGTTCATTGACCTTATTCTGTATTCCGCATGTATTCAGATGTAACACCTTTTAGTTTTGTATTCACCCTTCTCAATTTTGACAACCTTTTACATTGCAACTTATCCTGTTGACTGCAATGTTGCCCTATCATCAGCTTCTCCTTGCCAGGAGTCTTGCTACACATTGCCTCTCTTTGTAAACCAACTACCTCATCTTCAGCACCACCATTCCAGCTGCCATTCCCCTGCCATATTAGATTAAACCCACCCGAACAACTTTAGCCATCCTGCCTGCAAGAATATTGGACCCCCTCGGTTCAGGTGTAGACTGTCCTTTTTCTATAGGTCTTACCTTCCCAAGAAGTGATCCCAGTAATCCATAAATCTAAATCCCTGCCCTCAGCCATGCATTCACCTGCCAAATCATCCTATTCTTAAGAGATTACTACCTGGAGGTCCTGTTCCTCAGCTTTCTACCAAGCTCCCTAAAATCTCTCTTCAGGATCTCTTACCCTTTTCAAACTATGTTATTGGTGCCAATATGTACCAAGACTTTTGACTGCTCACCCTCACCATTGAGAATGCCATTGACACGATTGAGACATTCCTGATCCTAGCACCTGGGAGCCAACATGCCATCCAAATATCTCTATCGTGCACACAGAACCTTGTCTGTGTTCCTACGAAGGAATCTTTGATCAACACTGCAGTTTTCTTCACTTCTGTTCTCTTCTGAGCCATGGCACTAGACTCAGTGCCAGAGACCTGGCCACTTTGGCTCCCCCCTCCCAACCCCCGGCCCCAGTAGGTCATCCCCCTCAATGGTATCTAAAGTTGTATACTTATTATTGAGGGGAATGGCCACAGGTAGTACTCTGCACTGGCTGTGCATTTCCCCTACTTGACACACCCAGTTACCTGCCTTCTGTAACGCAGTGGTGACTATCTCCATGTAGTTCATGTCTATCATTTCCTCATTCTCCTGTATGTTGAAGGTCATCAAACTGCAGCTGTAGTTCCTTACTATGTTCTCTCAGGTCCTGTAGCTCGATACACCTGGTGCAGATGTGTTTTTCTGGCAGACTGGTGGTCTCCCAGACTTCCCACAGTACAAAATACTGCCCTGGAGCCATTCTTGCTATACTATGCACTAATAGATAAGAATGAACAAACAAGAACACAGAGAGTAACTTACACAAGACAAGCTACCCCGCCCATGCCCGATGAGCCAAACCCATTCTAAAGATTGGGGCACTCAAAAGAATGGCTCTGCTTGCACCTGTGATATTTGTATTCCCCCTTTCTAATGAATCCCTATTGCTGATTGATTGCTCCTCAACTCAGAAACTAATGCGAAGCTCTGCCTTTGAAATCTCAATTGTTGCCCTGATGTAAAAAGTAGCTCTTTTCACGCACCCCTGGTTTGGAGTGTCCAGCTTGTGTATTTCTTGTCTTTATTGAACACATTGTTTAATCATTCACAGTCCAGGCTGGAAAAAGAATATGAACCCTTGTGTTTCATAAATGGTAGAACCTCCTTCAGCAGCAATGACCTCCACAAACGTTTCCTGTAGCTGCTGATCAGACTTGAGGAATTTTAGATCATACCTCCATACAAAACTGTTTCAGTTCCTCAGTATTCCTGGGATACCTTTCATGAACAGCCTCTTCAGGTCATGCCATAACATATCAATTGAATTAAGTTTAGACTCTGGCTTAGCCATTCCAAAACACTGTTTAAAAAAAAACTATTCTGTTGTAGTTTAACTCTTATGTTTCAGATCATCGTCTTGTATCATCCAACTTCTATTAAGCTTAAGGTGATGGACTGCTACCTTGGAATTCTCCTGTAAAATGACTTGATACAATTTTGAATTCATTGTTCCCTCAATAATTACAAGCTGTCCAGTCCCTGAGGCAGCAATGTAGTTTCATACCATGGTAATCCTTTATGCTGAAGGGTCTTGTTCTCTTTTCCATAAATGCAGCTTGGCCTGCTGAGTTCCTCAGAATTTTGTGTGTGTTGCCTGTTTCTACCCTCACTGGCATGTGGCATGGCAGCAATCCAGAAATTACTACCCAGGTGGTCCTGCTTTTCAGCTTTCTACCTCAGCTCTTTAAATTCTCTTTTCAGGATCTCATTGCTTTTCCTCCTTATGTCGTTGGTACCAATCTGTACCAGGACATCTGTCTGCTCTCCTTCCCTCTCCAAAATGTTGTGGACACAATGTGAGACATCCCTGACCCTGGCACCTGGGAGGCAACATACTATCTGGGTGTCCTGTTCACGTCGACAGAATCTCCTGTCTGTTCCCCTTAGTATTGAGTCCCCTATCACTACCGCTCCCTTCTCTGTCTTTCCCTTCTGCACCACGAACCCATTCTCAGTGTCTATAACCCAGTCACCGTCACATTCTCCCGGGTGGTCACCCCCCACAGAAGTATCCAAAGCGGTATAATAGTTTTTGAGGGAATGGCCACAGGGGTGCTCTGCTCTCTCTGACTATTTCCATTTCTCCTGACAGTCACCCAGCTACTTGCCTCCTGCAACTTCAGGGTGACTACTTCCCTGTAGCTTTGATCAGTTATCTCTTCACTCTTCTGTACAAGCTGAAGATCATCCAGCTGCTGCTCCAGATCCCTAACACGGTCTTCAAGGAGCTGCAGCCAGATGCACTTCACGCAGATGTAGTTCCCTGGAAGATTCTGGGTCTCTCAGTTCTCCTACATCCGGCATGAAGAACACACCACGGCCATTTAAATGGCACAGTAAGAGAGGAAAAAAAGATGAAAAGGAAACCTTAACAGATACTTTACACAGAGCTGAAGCCTCTTTGGGCCAAAGTCTGTTGGTCCTACTCTCACCACTGGTCTACTCCCGACAAAGGACCAACTTAACCCTTCTGTACTTTTATTTAGTTTGTAGAGCTCTGTTGACACCACTGCTAGGCCCTGTACATTGGACAAACGCCCATGGAGCTCTCTTTTTAAATAACCACTGCCGACCTGTGAGAAATGCCTCTTCATAGAGCTCTGTTGACGCTGCTTGTTAGTTTAGGCAGATTGTGTTTGTCATTTATTTTGATTCTGAAAATCAGATCAGGTTTTATGAGTAATTAATACAGAGAACCAGGTAATTGTAAAGGGTTACCATACTTTTTCTTACAACTGTACCTGGAAGGGCTATTTAATCTCTGGGTGGTGCATCTCCTGTAGTTGTAGGCAGAGTGCCAGGACACAGGGAGAGGTGTGAGAGGATAGTGGAACACACCAGGGAGTCGTGGAGAGTACTGTCCTTGCAGAAATTGGGGAAGAAGGGAGAGGGAAAGATCTGGCATGGTGGGGTCTCATTGCTGCTTGTGAAAGTGGTGTAGGGTGACACATATACTGCATGCCTAGCTAGTAGCGTGCGAGGTGAGGATCAGGGGAATTCCATCTCCGTTCTGTTTGGGTGAGGGCTGGGGTTAGAATAGATATGCAGCAAATGGAGGAAATGTGAGGGCTCTAACTGGCAGAGGGGAAGCCACATTTCCAAAGGAAAACGGTTTGGAAGCCTTGGAACAGAAAGCACTCATGTTAAGAGCAGATGTGTCTGAGAAGAGACTGCGAGAAGGGGATGAGGTCTTTAGAGAAGACAGTGTAGAACAAGGTGTAGTTATTGGGAGTTGTTGGGTTTGTGGCAGATGTTAGTGGCTAATTTGCCTCCTGAGTTGAAACCAGTCCAGAAAAGGGAGAGAAGTGTCAGAAATGGTCCATGAGCCCAACGTGGCAGTTTGTTGTAAAGATGATAAAATTGATGAGTACTGTTCGAATTGATTTAAAATTGACTACATTGAAATGCATTGGATTTAGATTGTAACACACAAAATCTATGGAAAAGAGTTTCGGGCCAAGACCCTTCAGCAGGACTAGAGGAAAAAAGATGAGGAGTAAATATAAAAAGTGGGAGGAGGAGAAGGAAAAACACAAGGTGATGGGTAAGACCAGGAGGGGAAGTGTGAAGTAAAGAGCTGGGAAGTTGTTTGGTGAAAGAGAGAGACATATTTGGAATGGGAAATGGAAATGAGGGTCTCCCAGTGACCACCCATTTTAATCCCACCTCCCATTCCCATTCTGATATGTCTCTCCACTAACAGTAAGAACATTCATTTATTGCAGGAGTCTGTGGACCCCTTGCAGAATGGTACTGTTCTATGGGTTGGGAACCCCTGGTGTTATTTCTCCCTCTGTTGTTTCAACAGGACAGAATCAAACAGATACTCTGGAAATATTGCTTATTTATTTAAGGAGTGTGGTAGCAATGTGATGTGTCTAGTCTGGTAATCCAGAGGCCTAGGTAAGTTTTTTGTTATCTGATTGTAGACCTTTGTAACCAAACTGACCAAGGTGTACCCACAACAAATATATTACACAACACATAAACCAAATATTACCACAAATATGTTAATAAAATGTAATTCAAAATGCATATGAAGTGAGCAGCACAGGTAAGCAGGACAGTAAACAGCTTACTATCCTAGTATTCATTAGTCTGTGTCTGAAGGAAGAAGCTGTTACTCAGTCTGGCAGTCCTAGTCCTAATGCTCCTGTATCTCCTTCCTGACAGTAGTGGGTCAAAGAAATTGTTGAGGATCCCTACTACCACATATCCCAGAGTCTCAGGCTCTTCATCTACAACACTCCAGGTAAGTGTCACAAATAAGGGAGAGGAGACCCTGTACCACACAATGATGAAGCCAGATAGAACATTCAATGGTGCTCCTGTAGAAAGTTGTTAAGATGGAGACAAGGACTTTACACGCCTCAATCTCCTCAGTGTAGCTGTTTCTTTGCCGCCTTGACTAATGAGGAGTGTTGTGGGTCCTGGGTTAGATCGTCTGTTATGTGTACACCAGGAAATTTTGTGCTTTTTCATTCTTTGCAAGGCAGAGCCATTGATGTGCGATGTTGAGTGGTTGGCCTGCACTTTCCTGAAGTCCACAATCAATTGCCTTGTCCATGTTGAGACTCAGGTGGTTGTTCTCACACCACATGACAAGCTTCTGTACCTCCTCTCTGATACAAACTCATCCTTGTTGCTGATGAGGCCAACCACTGTTGTATCATCTGTGAACTGGATGATGTGGTATGAGTTGGTTCTGGCAGTGCAGTCATGGGTCTGCAGCGTGCTGAGCACATAACCTTGGGGGGCACCAGTGCTCAGTGCTGGGGAGCTTGAGATGTTGCTACAAACTCGGACTAACTGGGTTCTTTCAGTCAAAAAGTCCAAGATCCAGTTACAGAGAAGGTGGTTGAGTCTCAACTGGGACAATGGCCTATAGACAGTTCAAATGCCATCAAAGCAGTTGTGAATTTACATTTGGATTAAGTAATTTTAGAATAACATCAATAGAGCTGGTTGTTGTTATTAGTAACCATTGAACCAGTACTTATGGTGAAAACAATCTGAGTCATACAGATGTACAGAGTAAAACCAGGCCCTTTGGCCATTCAACGTCCATGCTAGCCATTGCTTATCCACATCAAAATAAACTGCTGTTTTCCAGCTCTCTGTCTGGAGTCTTCTATGCCTTATTGGTAGACTATATATTTGTTGTTAGATACTTTCTTAAAGAATGGGTTTGAGATTCCAACCACCTTGATCAGAAGATCCTTTCAGAATTCTCCTGTAAACCTAAGCCTTCTGATTTTAGACACCTCTGTTACAGGGTATAATTTCTTTCTAGCAACCTCATCTTTGGCCCTTGTAATCATCTCAGAAAGGTTTCCCTCTAAGGAAAACAAATCCCATCTATCCAGTCTGGTTTTATGTGTGTTCTTTATATTAAAAAAAAATATTTGCAACTTTGGTCAAGCTTGTGTGTAACTAGCTTCTAAAATAATTACCTCATGCTGGAGCAGTTATGGTTGACTAGTAAATACAAAACTTGCTTGCAACTCTGAAATAAATTGAGCAAATTATTTTAAAAGTTTGCAGTTAATTGGACAAAACCACAATGTCCTTATGGATTATCAAAAATGTGACAATATAAGACAATTCTGCAAAACAGGTTATGGAGTAAAGGGTTGAAGAACTGTGGATAAAATATTAACTCAATACAAAGCAAAGGTCATGGCAAATATATGTCCTTCAAACTGGGATTACTGCTTTAAAAAATAATACATTAATGAATTGGAGATGAGTGTGCAGGATAAAATTTCAAAGTGACATCAAATTTTGAGGCGTAACAGGGAAAAGGATAGCAATAATAGGAGTGTATAGACAGGCTGATTTGGCAGACCAGTGACAGATGGAACTTCAATCTCCTCGTGTGAAGTGATGCATTTTGGCACAAGCAGTGAGGTGAGGCTAGATAACACAGTTCTAAAGGGTGTGCAGGAACAGAAGGATCTGGATGTATAAATGTGCATAAATCTGCAAAAGTGGCAGGACGTGTTGATAGAGTGGTTAGTAAAGCATATGGGATCCTTGGATCTGTGTAGGAACAAAAAGATAGGATGATTTTGTTGAACTTTTATAAATGATAGGCCAGAACTTGAGATTATTGTCCAATTCTAGAGATCACATACTTGAAAAAGTTTGTGAAGGTCCTAGGAAAAATGTAGAAGACATTTAATTAGTTCCAGGAATCTGAGGTATCGGTAATAATTTTATGCTGAAGGAGTTGGAATTGTTTTCCTTAGGAGGAAAGAGAGTCTTCCTGGAACTAATTAAATGAATGTCTTCTACATTGTTCTTAGGACCTTCACAAATAATGATGGTTCCAGTAGGGAAAGGAGAGGAATGCTGTTTTGAGTAAAGGATGATCTGAACACCAAGGGACACTGATTAAAGTGCAGGACAAACCATGTGGGGATGGTAGAAGAAGGGATAATCAGGAGTTTCAGAAGGAAATTGGATAAGCATTTGAGAGAAATAATTTACAGGGCAAAGCAGCCTTCTGTGCTCTACCGGTTCTATGACTTGTGTGTAAATCAGATTTGCAAATTCAGAATTCAGCTATCTGAGCTGGGTGTTCCCTGGTGCTCTGCTACCTTGCGCTAATATACATTGGCACTGTTAATTGCTACTTCCCTTTTCAAATTTGTATCTTTCATGAATTATGCACATTCCGTGATACAATTTAACTTGCAGCTTTCAAACTAGTTTCGAATTTTATTGTAGAACTGGCTTGATATTAGTGTATTTATTTTCATGGTATTGAATTATGCTGATTGGTGCCAATTACAAACAAAACAACCAGCTATCAACTGCTATGCTTCAGCACAGCCTGCGCCTGTGTATACCTGCATCAGATGCCCAAATCCAAGAGGTGGTGAATGTCAGATGCTGGCACATATGTACTGCATTACTGGAACAGTAAGGTACATCTTCCTCTCCCCTGCCTTTGCAGTATTCTGAAGAGGCCACTTCCTCTGTCTATATTGTCTATTTAGAGCTCTTTAAGGATAGCAGGGTCAAGGGATATGGGGAGAAGGCAGGAACGGGGTACTGATTGTGGATGATCAGCCATGATCACATTGAATGGCGGTGCTGGCTCGAAGGGCCAAATGGCCTACTCCTGCACCTATTGTCTATTGTCTCTGGTCTAACTATGCATCTTCTCACGGCACTTCCCTTTATAACTGCAGGAGGTGTAATACCTGCCATTTTACCTCCTCCCTTCCCAACCTACAGGTACTGAAGCAGTCCTTCCAGGTGAAGTAGCAGTTCATTGGTGCTTCACTGGGGTGAAGGGACTCAGAATAGGATAGATGGTAAAAAGCGTGCAGTCAGACTGTCGGGAGGGCAGGCAGATGATAGGACAAAATGCAGCCAGCAGGATGAGTATCAGTTCATTAGGGATGCAGAATCAAAAAGGATAGCAAATACAGTACTCAGTGTTATATCTCAATGTAGTGAATATATGAAATAAGGTGGATGACCTTGTGCAGTGTTACACATTGTCAGGTATGATGATGTGGCCATCACTGAATCATGGCTGAAGGATGGTTGTAGTTGGGAGCTGAATGTTCAAGGTTACATGTTGTATCAGAGGGATAGGAAGGTAGGCAGAGGGGATGGTGTGGCTCTGCTGGAAAAGAATGGCATCAAATCAGTAGAAATCAAGATGTACAAACAAGCTGGATGAACTCAGCAGGTCGGGCAGCATCCGTTGAAATGAGCAGTCAACGTTTCGGTCCGAGACCCTTCGTCAGGACTGTTGAAGAGAGGCGGAGATCACAGAGGGTGAGCAGTGAGAAATGGCCTCAGTGAACTCCCGTCGAAGAGAAGATTTAAACTTTTTCAGGGTAGGCATACCTCGAAGAGACTTCGCAGTGGAGTAATGAATAGTAAACACAAAGTACACTGCAGATGCTGTGGTCAAATCAAGACGTACAAACAAGCTGGATGAACTCAGCAGGTCGGGCAGCATCCATTGAAATGAGCAGTCAACGTTTCGGGCCGAGACCCTTCGTCAGTCCTGTCACTCCATTCTTTAAGAAAGGATGAAGGCAGCAGAAGGGAAATTATAGATGAACACACACAAAATGCTGGTGGAACACAGCAGGCCAGGCAGCATCTATAGGAAGAAGCACTGTTGACGTTTCGGGCCGAGATCCTTCGTCAGGACTGTTAAATTATAGATCAGTTAGCCTGACCTCAGTGGTTGGGAAGATGTTGGCATCAATTGTTAGGGTGAAGGTATGGAGTTCTTGGTGACACAGGAGAAGATAGGACAAAGTCACCATGGTTTCCTTCGTGGAAAATCTTGCTTGGCAGACCTGCTGGAAATCTTTGAGGAGATTAAAAGTAGGATAGGTACAGGGGATGCAGTGGATGTTGTATATTTGGATTTTTCAGTCAGCTTTTGACAAGTTGCCACACATGAGGCTGCTTACCAAGTTAGAGCCCATAGTATTACAGGAAGATTACTGGCATGTTTAGAGCATTGGCTGATTGGTAGGAGGCAGTGAGTAGGAATAAAAGGATTTTTTACTGGTTGGCTGCCAGTGAGTAACGGTGTTCTGCAAGGCTTGGTGTTGGGACCACTTCTTTTTATGTTGTATATCAATGATTTAGATGATGGAATGGATAGCTTTGTTGCCAAGTTTGCAGATGATTCGAAGATTGGTGGAGAGGCTGGTAAATGTTGAGTAAGCAGATAGACTACAGAAGGACTTAGACAGATTAGCAGAATGGGCAAAGAAAGTGGCAAATGAAAAACAGTGTTGGAAAATGTATGGTCATGCACTTTGGTAGTAGAAACAAAAGTGCTGACTTTTTTAAATGGGGAGAAAATCCAAAAATCTGAGATGCAAATGGACTTGGGAATCCTTGTGCAGAACACCCTAGAGGTTAACTTCCAGCTAGAGTTAGTGGTGAGGAAGGCAAATACAATGTTAATATTGGTTTCAAGAGTATAGAATACAAGAGCAAGGATGTGATGCTGAGGCTTTATAAGGCACTGGTGAGGCCTCACCTTGAATATTGGGCTACTCATCAAAGAAAAGATGTCCTGCCATTAGGGAAGGTTCAGAGGACATTCACAAGGATGATTTTGGGAATGAAAGGGTTATCATACGAGGAACTTTTGATGGCTGTGGGCTTGTACTTGATGGAATTTAGGACAAAGGCAATAAACACTGGTCAAAGAGCATTGGGCATTAGTGCAGGAACTGGTATGAACCCTGAACTTGCAGATTGGAAGAGCATCAGGCCAGCTTGAATCGCCTAGTTCCTTCTGTTAATGAACTTGTGCTATTATTCTGAAAATAAGTAGAACAGAAACGTTTCTTCAAGTAATTATCCTAATGTGCTTTGAAAGCTCCCGTGAAATCTGATAAATCTGATCTGGTTCCTCCCCCCCCCCCACCCCCCGCTCTCCACCCCATCTTCTTGGTCAGTTCATTCCAGATTACAACAATTTCTAAGTCTAATACTACTTCTTTTGCACTGAGGGCAATGGTTATTAGACTCGGGTCACTGGTTTGGGGCAAGCTAAATGCAAAAATCAGACAAGTGCCTTCAGAAGAAATCCACCACAGCTGCAATTACCCTGGTAAAAAGGCAAGGAAACTTACCAGATGGTATAAGTCTTCAGAAACTTTCAAGACCTTTCGAAACTCTCCTGTCCCTCCAGTTTGTGTCAAATATACTGTAGAATGAAAAGCTCTTCACTTAAATTTACTGTACATGCTCCAGTAACATTCAAAATGAATAATTACACATGGCTTCAGAAATGTTCTGCCAAAATGAAGAATAAAAGTTTTGATCTTACACGAGTCGTCTGGCCTCAACATTGCTCAAGAGTTTCAGAATTTGACTTGAAGAGAAATTATATCACGGAAGTTATTGAGCTTCCTCGGGAACTAAGAAGCAGAATGAATATCACAGTACTCACGAGAATGACAAAAAAAATCACTCATGACAATTCTCCGTTCTGCAGTCTCTGCATGATCATGATAAAGCATATTGTTTACAATGAGAAAGGGAACAGATTTAATATTTCAAGTCCATGATATCAACTGAAATCTGGGGGGGGGGTTAATAAAATAAAAGAAGCAACTTTGCTTTAAGTTACAGGAAGAGGTGAGGGTAGAAAGAACAAAGGGAATATCTGAGGTAGGATGGAGACAAAGAGAACACAGAAGACACAAATGCCATTAGTGTTTTCTGACAAAGATTTATAAAGAATTGTTCATCATGGCAATTTTGTCATGAAGACAACAGTGAGAACAAAATGCTGAACACAGCAGTGATGGAGATCTAAAGGATATTGGAAATACTCATCCAATCAAGAACATGTTTGGAGAGAGAAAATGTGGGTTAACCTAGGTTTACATCAGAAGTGGACAGTTCTTGCACAAACTGGAAAGGACAGTTATTGGACATTTTGAATTTAGTATTGAGTTTTAAGGGCTGCAGTGCACCAAAATGATGGACAAGATGTTGTTCCTTAAACACACTGGGCTTTGACAGGACAAAGGAGATCACAGTGAGAGTTGGATGATGTATGAAAGTGATAGATTGTTTAAGTGATAGACTTTTTTAGTGATATCACTTTTAAATTGTTTCATGATTCGGCTAGGCTTAAATTGGTGGTTTGCTGGGTGAGACAGCTCAGTGGGTCAGAAGGGCCTATTCCACATTGTAACTCTAAATAAATAAACTTTAACTAAGAATGGGATCAGGAGCCCAAAGTAAAGCAAGTCTCTAGGGGTTAAATGGAAATTGTGAAGCAAATTAGGATAATTAAATTGTTGGTTATTCATTGTATCCTTGAAATATAGCTACAGGCACATCTGTGGTTTGCTAGATAATATCCAGATTTAGACTGAAGATTTAGCATAAGAGGAAAAACACATGGATGTATGTGTTGTCCCTTCCAAATTTTACCCATTCCTAATTCCTTGAAACTGATAGCATTGCTTTATAGCATTATAGACATTTTCATGAAGGTGCTCCTACAATGCGCTTGATAGGGTGTTCTAGGATTTAATGAATGATGAAGTATTTCCAAGTATAGGACTGGGAGTGCAGCCAACAGGGAATGATATTTCTATACTTCTCTTGCCCTTGACTTCCTTTGACCATCTCAAAAAATATTGTAGACATGGTAAATAGAACTTAAAATCAGACCCCACAAGAACAGCCCCTTTGGCCCATCTAGACTGTGCTGAACCTTTATCCTGCCTAGTCCCATCGACCTGCTCCTGGACCATAGCCCTCCATAACCCTCCCATCTATGTACTTATCCAGACTTCTTTTAAATGTTGCAATGAACCCCCAGCCAGCCCTTTTGCTACCAGCCCATTCCATACTCATGTTGAAGTTTGGACTACAGGAGGAATGGAGACAGACTAACCCTTATTGACATCAATGGATCTGTGGTTGAGAGGGTGAACAGCTTTAAGTTCCGAGGATCATCACCGAGGATCTCACGTGGTCTGTACACACCAGCTGTATGGTGATTAAAAAGCACAACAGCACCTCTTTCACCTCAGTTTGGTATGGGTCCCCAATCCTAAGGACTTTTTACAGGGGCACAATTGAGGGCATCCTGATTGGCTGCATCCCTGCCTGGTATGGGAACTGTACTTCCCTCAATCGCAGGACACTGCAGAGAGTGGTGCAGAGAGCCCAGCGCATCTGTAGTTGTGAACTTCCCATGATTCAGGAGATTTACAAAGACAGGTGTGAAAAAAGGGCCCAAAGGATCATTGGGGACCCAAGTCACCCCAACCACAAACTGTTCCAGCTACTACCATCCGGGAAATGATATCACAGCATAAAAGCCAGGACCACCAGGGTCCAGGATAGCTTCTTCCAACAGGCCATCTGACTGCTTAATTCATGCTGACACAACTGTATTTCTATGTTATATCCTGTTGTACATAATATTTATTATAAATTACTATAAATTGCACATTTAGACAGAGATGTAACATTAAGATATTTACTCATGTATCCTTATATATATGAAGGATGTAAGTAATAAAGTCAATTCAATTCAAGTCTGAATGAAGATGTACCCCTTAAATGTTTCACATTTCACCCTTAACCCTAGTCTCGCCTATACTTAGTTGAAGAAATCTGTTTGCATACCCTATCTCCACCCCTCATAATTTTGTATACCTCTATCAAATTGCCCCTTATTCTCCCATGCTCCAGGAAATAAGGTCCTATCCTTTTCAACCCTTCCCTATATCTCAGGTCTTCAAATCCCATCAACATCCTTGTAAATGTTACCTGCACACTTACAATCTTATTGATAGTTATAGGTAGGTGACCAGAACTACACACACTACTCCAAATTTGGCCTCACCAGCATCTTGCAAAACTTCAACATAACATCCCAACTCCTGTACTGATACTTTGATGAAGGCACACTATGGGGATATGTATTGTATCCCTGAGCTGACATTATTTCACTTCTGAATGAGTTCCTCTTCTTGTAAGATGTATCTGTAGTGGCTGCTCCTAGTCTGCTTTTGCCAAGTCCTGTTTGAAATCGGTCTCCCGCAGTTCGGGATCTTAATTTCCAAACCACCCTTAGCCCTTTCTATAAGTACTTTTTTTTTTGGAAATTTACAGAATTAAGATCACATTAAACCTTCAACCATTTTCCTGGTTCTATTCACTAAGATTAGGTCCACTTTTGCCCTTCATGCCATCATCTGCACTTACTTTATTTAAGTTCATTACCCCTACTGGGGCATAAGCTGCTGACAGCAGCTTGCTATAGTATAGTCCTCTATCCTGGTCCAGTCTTTCAAGTTGTCCCCAGGTGCAGCCCATCTTTGAGGATCCTTCATCTCCCAGGGATGAGGTGTTTGGAGATTCTGTTGTATTGTTTTTTTTAACAGGATGGGTTTGCTATGTCCATGCCCACTGTTTCTCCTGTTGCAGCCGGGCTTGGGACTGTCCATGGTAGAGTTAATCATCTACACACACAATGGCTTAAACAGCTTCTCCTGATCTGAAATAAAAACAGTAAATGCTGGATTAACAGCATATGTGGAACGAAAAACAGAGTGAATGTTTCAGGTTCAAGACCCTTTATCAGAACTGAGAAAATTCCTTTTCAATGAATACTGCGTGACTTGCTGAATTTTTCCAGCTGTTTATGTTTCTATCAGAGAAATTTCAATAAAGCTCGCCGCTTATGAACTTTATAAGCAGGAAACAAATAAAGTAGTTGAACATTGGAGCAATACAGAAGAGTACATTCTCTTTGGCCCTCAATTTGTGTCAACCTTTTAGTCTACTCTTAAGATCAAGTCTACTCTTTCCCTCCCACATAGCCCTCCATTTTTCTTTCATCATGTGCCTCTATAAGAGTCTCTTTAATGTCCTTAATGTATTTGTCCCTATTCCCACCACTGGCAGTGCATTCTCTCCTCTGCATCCCCTCTAAAGCTTCCACATCCTTCCACATGAGGCAACATCGGTAGCAGAGCGAAGGGCGCTGAGTAGGCTACGGTCAATTATGGAAAACCCTGAACATCCTTTACATAGCACCATCCAGAGACAGAGAAGCAGTTTCAGCGACAGGTTGCTATCGATGCAATGCTCCTCAGACAGGATGAAGAGATCAATACTCCCCAATGCCATTCGGCTTTACAATTCAACCGCCAGGAGTAAGATATGTTAAAGTGCCGGGGTTAGGACTCAATGTATTTAAGTAAACTACTTAAGAACTTTTTAAAAGCTATTATTAATGCTTTTTGAGAGGGTGATTTTAGATGCATATCATATTTTTACTGAGTTAAGTATTGTATGTAATTAGTTTTGCTACAATAAGTGTATGGGACATTGGAAAAAATGTTGAATTTCCCCATGGGGATGAATAAAGTATCTATCTATCTATCTATCTATCTATCTATCTATCTATCTATCTATCTATCTATCTATCTAACCAGAACTGAACGCAATATTCCAAGTGTGGTCTGACCAGAGTTATATAGAGCTGTAACATTACCTTGTGGCTCTTGAGCTCAGTTTCCTGAACTAATAAAGGCCAACAACCACACATCTTCTTAACCACCAGATCAACTTGTGGCAGCTTTAAATGATCTATGGACTTGAATGTCAAGATCTCTCTGTTCCTCCACACTGTTAAGAAACCTGTCATTAACCCTGTATTATGCCTTCAAGTTTGACCTTCCAAAGTGAGTCACCTCACACTTTTCCAGATTGAACTCCATCTGCCACTTAGCCCAGCTCTGCATCCTGTCAATGTCACATTGTGTTTCTACCACAACACTACCAACCAAGAACATAAAATGCAGTAAACACTACGCATATTAGGTAGGGTCTATGCGTAGTGTTTACTATGCCTTCAGCTTGATGAAATATTAACCCTGTTCCTTGCCTCAGCTGCTGCCTGACCTGCTGAGTGTTTCCTGTATTTTCTCCTTGTGTTTCATATTTTCATATCTGCAGCTTTTCAATTTTTATTTACTGCAGTAATGCCCTAGAAAAGGGATGACTAACCACTAATAACTGAATCGTGAGCAGTCTTTGTTTTCCCTTGATGTTCATTGGTGTCGATTTTGCTGTACTTGGTAGTCTCATCACTGGAATTCAGGCATTGGTTCTATGCTTAGACCAAGTCTTTAAGTTTTGGGGCAAATTGGTGCTACTGAAGGCCAAACTTAATGCTAGTTAAGCAGGTTACCAGTGAATTAGTATTGTATGAAAGTTTGATTGAGAACACCTTCTGTCAATCTCCTCACAATTGAAACTGGTTTGGATTTGTTCTTTTTCTTTAGAAAGGGTGTATGTTGTCAACTATCTGCATATAAGATAATATTCGCTTTATTTGTCACGTACAGTGAAATACTTTGTGTCAATGGCCAACACAGTCATGGGATAAGGTGGGGGCAGCCCACAGTGTTGACATGTTTCCAGTACCAAAGTAACAGGCCCACAACTTAGTAACCCTAACCAACACGTGTTTGGAAAGTGGGAGGAACCTGGAGCATCCAGAGGAAACCCATGTGGTCATGGTAGATAATAAAAACTCTTATGGACAGCGACAGGAATTGAACTGCTACACTATAGTGCCAAATATACATTATCACTTAGATGCCAAAGTTGTAGTGTATGGGACAGCAAACCTTAAGTACAACAGCCAGGATTTTGTCTGGTTCTGTATAACACTTGCTGTATCCAACCCATTCAGCTGTCTTTTGATAGCATGAATGAATTGCATTAGCTGAAGACTGATGATAAAGATCTCAGCAGTGAACCAAGGCAAACCATCCACTTCAGGCTGAATATGGCTGTAAATGCTTCAGCCTTAGGCAATCTCCTCTGCCTCTGGTTATCACTGAGTGTGGATGCTCTTAGAATTACCTCTAGCCATTAGCCATTGAATTGTCCACTGCCTAAAAGGTTGCCCCTCAATTTTGAGGCTGTGCCCTCTAGTTCTGGATATCCCCACCATAGGAAGAAGCATCCACTCCACTAGACCCTGTCTAGTCCTTTCAACATTCAGTAAGTTTCAATGAGATCCCCCTGTATTCTTCTAATTCTTTGAGTACAGGCCCAAAGCTGTCAAATGCTTATAGGTTAACGCCTTCATTCCCGGAATCATCTTCATGTACCTCCTCTGGACTCTCTCCAAAGACAACACATCCTTTCTGAGATATGGGGCCCAAAACTGTTGTCAATACTCCCAAGTGTAGCCTGACTAGTGTCTTATAAAGCCTCAGCATTATCTCCTTGTTTTTATATGTTATTCCCCTTGAAATAAATGGCAACATTGCAATTGCCTTCTTAACCACAGGCTCAACCTTCTGGGAGTCTTGCACGAGGTCTCCTAAGTCCCTTTGCACCGCTAATGTTTAAATTTTCTCATCATTTAGATAATAGTCTGCACTATTATTCCTTTTACCAAAATGTATTATCATACATTTCCCTACACTGTATGCATCTGCCACTTTTTTGTCCGTTCTTCCAATTTGTCTAAGTCCTGTTGCAATTGTATTGCTTCCTCAGCACTACCTATCACTCCACCTATCTTCATATCATTCGCAAACTTTGCCGCAAAGCTATCAATTTAATTATCTAAATCATTGACCAACAATGTGAAAAGTAACAGTTTCAATACTGACCCCTGAGGAACACCAGCAGTCACTGGCAGCCAACCAGAAAAGCTCCCTTTATTCCCACTCGCTGCCTCCTGCCTGTCAGCTATTCCACTATCCGTGCCAGTATCTTTCCTGTAGCACCATAGGATTTTCTGGATCCACATTATGTGGATTTTCTGGTGTAGTCTGTTTTGTCATGTGCTTTTATGTTATCATTCTGGAGGAACGTTGTCTCATTTTTTAACTGCATTGCATTTGTGGTTTCTAAATGACAATTAACTGAATCTGAATCTGAATTTTATCTTGTTAAGCAGCCTTATGTTTGGTGCCTTATCAAATGCCTTTTGAAAATCCAAGTAACTGACATCTACTGCCTCTCCTTGGTCCACCTTGCTTGTTATTTCCTCAAAGAATTCTAACAGATTTGTCAGGCAGGATTTCCCTTTACATGCTGATTTTGACTTATTGACTTAGTGTCCAAGTACCTCGAAGCCTCATCTTAATAACAGACTCCAACACTTTCCCAACCACTGAAGTTAGGCTAACTGGCCTATAATTTCCTTTCTTTTGTCTTCCTCCGTTCAAGAGTGGAGAGACATTTGCAATCTTCCAGTCCTCTGGGACCATGCCAGAATCAAGTGATTCTTGAAAGAGCATGACCAATGCATCTGTTATCTCTTCAGCAACCTCTCTCAGGACTCTGGGATGTTGTCCATCTGGTCCAGGTGACTTATCCACCTTAAGACCTTTCAGTTTGTTATTACTTTTTCTTTTGTAATAACAAAGGCACTCACTCCTGCTCCCTGACACTCAAGGACCTCTAGCATGTAGCTAGAGTCTTCCACAGTAAAGACTGAAGCAGAGTACTTATTAGGTTAATCTGCCATTTCTTTGTCCCCATTACTACCTCACCAGCATCCTTCCAGTGGTCCAATATCACCTCTCACCTGCCTTTTATTCATTATATAACAAAAAAACTTTTAGTATCCTGCTTTATGTTATTGGCTAGTTTGACCTCATATTTCGTCTTTCCCTGAAAGTTTTTTTTTTAGTTGCCTTTTGTTGGATTTTAAAAGCTTACCAGTCAACCAACTTCCCACTCACTTTTGCTACCTTATATGCCCTTTCCTTTGCTTTATGCAGTCTTCAACTTCCCTGTCAGCCAAGATTCCACCTCTGTTCTGCCATCATCCCTGCCAGTATCCCCCTCCAATGCACCTGGGAAAGCTTCTCTCTCATGCCTCTGTAATTCCCTTTATTCCAGTGCGATACTGATGTATGTGACTTGTGCCTCTCTCTCTCAAATTGTAGTATGATCACTGTCTCCTAATGGTTCCTTTACATTAAGCTCCCTAATAAGATCTGGGTTATTACACAATGCCCAGTCTAAGATGGTCTTTCCCCTCGTAGGCTTAAATGCAAGCTGCCTTAAAAAGCCCTCTTGTGGGCATTCAACAAATTGTGATCTGACACCAACCTGATTTTCCCAATCCCCTTGCATATTGAAGTCACCCACTACAATTACGATATTACCCTCATTACATGCCCTTTCCAGCTCCCTTTGCAATCTCAGCCTCACATTCTGGCTACTATTTGGAGGCTTATATATGATTCCCATAATGGTGTTTTTTTTACCCTTGCACTTTCTTAACTCCACCCACAGAGATGAGACATTCTCTGACCCTATGTCACCTCTTTCTAAAGATTTAACTCCATCTCTTACCAACATAGCCACACCACTGATTATGTCTTCCTGCCTGTCCTGACCACTTATGTGAGTTAACTTTGAGGGAAAAATCCTGAGCTGGTTCCTAAAGCTGTCCTGTGTTGAGTTGAACACTGACTGGCAACTCTTGTGACACCACTGGTGCCAATCTGTATCAGTCTCAGCCGTTCCTTTAGATTCATCAGCTGTGGAAAGAGGGAGCCTGCTGCATGGGCAACAGCTTGCTCCCCATATTGTAGTGCCTTGTGTCTTGAGTAACAGCACTGCACTAACAATGCAGACAGCTGGGAGGCAACATCCATGGTCGACCCTGACTAATAGATGTCCTCCCTCCCATCGAATGGGGCATTTTGTAAATGAAGCAAAACTTTCAAATAATTATCTGTAAAGTCATAGTCATAATCTGGACTGCCCCCAGCACATCCTCAGGATGTTTTGGTTGCTAATGCAAGCGATACATTTCACTATGTTTTGATGTACACATGACAAATAATAATCTTGAATCTAATGTGTTCAGTAGAGATACTTGTACATTTAAATTACTGCTGTATTTAAATTTTTAAAGAAAATCTGAACATAGGGTCCAACTTCTAGTAACCAACTTGTCATCTAGAGTCCATAATTCAAACTGACATCAGATAATTTGCAAAATGTAAGTGGTCAGTATGGCATTTGGAAAGCCTTTGCAGACTTTGCTGTTGCAAGTGGGCACTGATTTGATCATGACATTTGACATGTCTGATCCTATCCGTATCTTGCTGTTTTCCATCTGTTCATTTGATATTGGAGCTTTGCTGATCGGCGGCGCTGTAACATAGCGCGAGGATAAAGAGCTTGACCTTTACAAGTGGCATATTCCCATAGCTTCCCACTGTTCAGAGTCGCCATGTTTCATATAACACTAACAGCCTGTGTGGAGCCATACATAGGGAAACGTCCCAAAGTACATTTACAGAAATCTATGGCAGTAAGATCATGTGTACACAGGATATTGGAGCAAAATTAAGTCATTTGACCCATCAACTCTGCTCTGCCATTCAGTTGTGGCTGATTTATTATCCCCTTTTACTGTCTCTGGAAGTATGGCTCGTTCACTCCTCGCTAACAGCCATTGAATTCTGAGGTGACAATCTGGCTTCGTACGTCTAAGGTGTATGCGACTTTGGTTCCGCCAAAACCATGCGATTGGGATGTCTTGACCACCCAAACCACGGTTTGTGTGAATGCTGTGTAATTTACTGCCCTATAATAGCCAGTCAGCATGAAATAACAGATCACACTCTAGATACATAGAAACATAGAAAACTTACAGCACAATACAGGCCGTTCAGCCCACAAAGCTGTGCTGAACATGTCCCTACCTTAGAAATACCTAGGCTTTACCCATAGCCCTCTATTTTTCTAAGCTCCATGTAGCCATCCAGGAGTCTCTTAAAAGACCCTATTGTTTCTGCCTCCACCACCATCTCCGGCAGCCCATTCCACACACTCACCACTCTGCGTTTATATAAAAAAAATTACCCCTGACATCTCCCGTTCCAAGCACTTAAAACTATGCCCTCTCATGCTAGCCATTTCAGCCCTGGTGAAAAGCCCCTGACTATCCACACAATCAATGCCTCCACTTCCTCATCCAGGTCATTTATAAAAATCGCAAAGAGTAGAGGTCCCAGAACAGATCCCTGAGGCACACAACTTTATACGATTATAAAGAAGTATATTTGTGAATGCTAAACTTATCCAAAGAGTTAGTAAAGAAAATAAAACAAAAGGGCCCATTATATTTAAACAGTCAAATGTACGCAGATTGGAGCTCAAATCTTATTCACCTGTCCTCAGCAGACCACCGCACCTGGGCTCCATCGATCCCCACCGGATCGAATCCTATGACCAGTTCTCTCTAGCGCCTTCTCTCTTCATCTCTCGCTGAACAAAGACTCATCATTAGTGTCAGTCACAAAACCGCTTCCCCAGCCTTCTCCCCGTTCCACTCTCCTGATTAGATGGCCCACCTTCCTAAGCATCCCTTATTTCTAACAGTAACCCAAACACTGCTTCTACAAAAAGACCATTACATGAAATACTCTCAACATTAGAAGTAAAACCTTTACCCGGGGTATTACACTTGCCCGCCACCTCCACCCCCACCAAAATAGTCATATCCTCATGACTTGAAATAATTCATCAACTCTTCATTAATGACAGTTTTCAAATGAATTTCATGATGTCAGAATCTCTGACCCATTTGTAAAATGGTAGTGACATATATCACTGGTGAAACAGGCACAATACTCTGTTCCCTTGGTGTAATATGGTTCCTGACTCTTTGAGACCTCCTTATCCCATCATCTCCTTCTCAGTTTCGGACACTTTCTAGGATTTTTCCTCTCTACATGGAGAGGCCTTTCCCTGTCCATTACTTATGCCTTTGGCTGCTCAGGTAACCCTGTCACTTGGCTGAGATCAGCTTCATTCCCAGTTACTTTAGAGCCCAGTCTCCTTTTCTTTGTCCAGCCACAAACCTGCCTGTCCACTGCTATTCTCTGTCCCCCAGTTTCATCACATCATAGAAACATAAATATATAGAAAACCTACAGTACAATACAGGCTCTTTGGCCTACAATGCTGTGCCAAACATGTACGTACTTTAGAAATTACCTAGGGTTACCCATAGCCCTCTATTTTACTAAGCTCCATGTACATATCCAGGAGACTCTTAAAAGACCTTATCATATCCACATCCACCATCGTCACCGGCTGCCTATTCCACACACTCACCACTCTCAGCGTAAAAAAAAAACAACAAAATACTTACCCCTGACAGCTTCTCTGTACCTACTTCTAATCACCTTAAAATTGTGTCCTCTTGTGTTAGCCATTTCAGCCCTGGGAAAAAGCTTCTGACTATCCACTTGTTCAGTGCCTCTCATCATCTTATACACCTCTATCAAGTCACCTCTCATTCTCCAAGGAGAAAAGGCCGAGTTCACTCAACCTATTCTCATAAGGCATGCACCCCAATCCAGGCAACATCCTTGTAAATCTCCTCTGCACCCTTTCTATGGCTTCCAGATCCTTCCTGTAGTATGGTGACCAGAATTGAGCACAGTACTCCAAGTGGGGTCTGACCAGGGTCCTATATAGCTGCAACATTACCTCTTGGCTCTTAAACTCAATCCCACGATTGATGAAGGCCAATCACCGTACGCCTTCTTAACCGCAGAGTCAACCTGTGCAGCAGCTTTGAACATCCTATGGACTCAGACCTCAAGATCCCACTGCTCTTCCACACTGCCAAGAGTATTAGCATTAATTCTATATTCTGCCATCATATTTGACCTACCAAAATGAACCACCTCACACTTAATCTGGGTTGAACTCCATCTGCCACTTCTTAGCCCGGTTTTGCATCCTATCAATGTCCTGATGTAACCTCTGACAGGGCTCCACACTATCCACATCACCCCCAGCCTTTGTGTCATCAGCAAATTTACTAACCCATCCTTCCACTTCCTCATCCAGGTCATTTATAAAAATCATGAAGAGAAGGGGTCCCAGAACAGATCTCTGAGGCACACCACTGGTCACCGACCTCCATGCAGAATATGACCTGTCTACAACCACTCTTTACCTTCTGTGGGCAAGCCTATTCTGGATCCACAAATCAAGGTCCCATTGGATCCCATACCTCCTTACTTTCTCAATAACCCTTGCATGGGGGTACCTTATCAAATCTCTTGCTGAAATCCATAAACACTACATCTACTGCTCTACCTTCATCAACATGTTTAGTCACATCCTCAAAAAATTAAATCAGCCTTGTTAAGGCATCAGAGTGAGGAGGTTTGGGAATCCCATCGTCAGTTATTCGGGAGTTTGCATAGAGTAGCATATACCATACTCCCATTTCCTCATTCTCTTGAGTCCATCCTACATTTACTGGTTAAGTCTCTTCCAGGCCATTCCACTGCATGTCCTTCTGCTCTCCCACATCGCCACAGAGTCCTCTTACTAAGTGCACGGTCCACGTCAGTCTCTGGGTTAACACGCACTGCTTGTCCCAGAGGTAGAAGGTGGTTCTGATGGAGAATCTTGACAGGTCTATTCAAATCCTCTGGTTTCACCCAGAAAACCAGTGGGTGTAGCCACCCAGTGGTCGGCCAACTTATGCTTCACTGGTAGCCCCAAATTCTTTATGAGAACTGTCTCCAGGCATCAGTTGGGTGATCTTTTGATCATTTCTCCTCTTTTTATTTCCTTGATTCTGCTTGGTAGCAGAGACCTCTGCTAGTTCATAAGCCTTTTGCAATTCCTTCCTCATGTCAGGCACATACTTCAGATAGGTCTTCTGTGGCAAATCTTCCCCACCAGTCCCAAAACAGCGGTCTACAGGCAATCTCGCTTCACGGCCAAACAGCAAGTAATATGGCGAATATCCAGTAGCTTCATTGTGTTGTACAGTTGTAGCAGTGGACACTTTTCTCAACATGCTAATTCCATTTTTTGTTCTTGCTGAGCTCCAGGGTTCCGAGCATGTCTAGCAATGTCTTGGGCTGGGGATTAGCCTGAAGGTGATAAGTCGTCGTCCTTGACTCCAAGCATGCTCAGTAACTCATGTATGAGCCTACTCTCAAAACCCCTTCCCTGATCGCTATGTATCGGTCTGGGAAGATCATAATGAATGAAATACTTACCCTATTACACTTTGACCACAGTGGCTGCCCTCTGATCCTTTGTAGAGAAGGCTTGAGCATATCTGGTGTAGCCATCAGTAATAACCAAGCCATTTGCCCTGTTGCTGGAACTGGGCTTCATGGAGAGGAAATCCATGCATACCAGATCAAGTGGCCCTGCACTCTGCAAATGGGATAAAGGAAAGGCCTTCGTATGCAGCATCTTCCTTTGAATGCTTGACTTGCAGTACTCTGACCTCAGGCTTCATTTGGAACCAGTATCTCTGACCAATCTATAGGTCTTGTTAACTCTTAAGTCAGAGGTCGACAACCTTTTTGCCTCTGTGGGCCGGATTGCGTATTAATAATCGAATGGTGGGCCAGATAAATGCCATAAAAAGCTTGAAATATGGGAATTATCCATTTAAATACATCGAGTTATATTTTACCTCGAATTAATGAATAATGCATGCTTGAAAATCATTTGTGCTTAAGGTTGCCTACCCCTGCCCTAAATGAAGGGACTCCAATCATTATGAAGGGACTTCAACACAATCCTGCGATACTTCTCAGGCAGAACCAACTGGGAATGCTGAGGCCTGCCTGGAGGAGACGTGACTCGGTATAGAATCTGGTTCCTCAACTCCAGTTTGTTCCATTCTCTCGCAGTAGAGTTTCATCTTTTCACCTTTGCCTATGTCTCCTTCTGCAACAGCTGACCAAATGGTACCGATACAAGGGTCATTTCACTGAGTGGCAGCCACTTCCCCAGGACTCAACTTGGGCAACTGCTTTGTATTCTCTGCGGTCAGGTTGCAGTAAGCTTGTGGAATGGCATAACCAGAAACTCCCAAATGATCCACCACTCGATTCTGCCCTTGCCTTGCCTCCCCATGATGGAAAACTGACACATTACTTTAACTCCAGGTGCAGAAACGCTCTACCACTCTCCGTTCATTTCTAGCCTTTCATGTGCATGTTGGGACAAATCATCTGCATCTATGTTCCGGCTCCCTGGCTAGTTTTTCAGGCTGAAATCATAGGCAGACAACGCCACCTACCAACGATGGCCTATGGCATCCAATTTCACCGAGGTCAGGATATAAGTTAGGGGATTGTTGACCGCCCTCACCTCAAACTTGGCACCATATAGATAGTCACTTAACTTTTCCACCACACCCCCCTTCAATGCCAGGAACTCCAATTTGTGTGTGGGGTTGTTTGGCTTGGATGGTGACAGACTCCAGCTGACAAAAGTGATATGTCTCAACCCTGTGCCCTGATCCTGATACAGAACACCCCTAAGCCCCCTCCGCTGGCATCTGTATGCAATATATACGGAAATCAGGGGTCTGCAAAAACCAACACAGGCACTTTTATCAGTAGCTCCTTCAGCAACTGAAAGGCATCTTCACATTTTGCAATCCATCTTGCTCCAAAAGGCTCTGAAGGGCTAAAATAATCTTTGCCATCCTCTCCTTTTGTCGTCCTTTCTTTTGTCCCCAAGGGATGGTAACTGCACAGAAGCTGATTTAAAGGGTGACTCACTTTAGAGTAGTCCTTCACGAACCTCCAATAGTACCCACAGAATGCAAGGAACGAGTGCAGGGTACTCACAGGCTGGGGCCTTGGCCATGTGGTCACCACCTCTATCTTAGATGGATCCATAGCTACTCCATCCCATGAGATTATGTGCCCAACATAATTGACAGACTTCTTGTAGAACTGGCACTTGTCCAGGGAAACTTCTAACCCTTGAGCTTTCAGGCAGCCCAGCACCTTCAGTAGTCTCACTTCGTGTTCCTCCAAGGTGGACCCGAACATTGAAATCATCCAGGTACACCAACACCTCAAGCAAGTTCATATCCCCAACAGTCTTCTCCATGACATGCTGGGAAGTCATTGGGGCTCCCGATATGCCCTGGGGCATCTTTTCAAACTGAAAGAGTCCCAGTGGACATATGAATGTCGTCTTCTCTTTGTCAGCCTCACTCATGGGTATCTGATATTACCCACTCCTTAGGTCCAGTCCACCAAACCACTTCACTCCACTCAGGCAGGCCAGTGCGTCCTTGGTCCTCAGAATAATATACTGGTCAGGGACTATGCTTTGATTCAGAGTCCGAAAGTCAACACATTTGTACCTTACCCTTCTTCTTCCTCACTATCTCTATGGGGGATGCTTAGGGACTCGTGGACTCAAAGTGATAATTCCAGCTTCCACAGATGCTGCTGAACATTCTTCACCTCAGCAGGTGCCAGTCGCCAAGATCTTTCTCTGAAAGGGGTGTCCTCTGTCACTTGGATGGTGTGGTGAGTACTCTTGGAACAACCCACATCAACCTCATCAGTAGAAAGGACAGCTTCTTTGTCAATCACCTCTTCCAAACTTTAAGTACCGGGGAGTCACCAAAGTTAAATGATTGGCTGTCAACATTTCTTTTCCAGGAGAGGGTTTCTCTCCTGTTTGTCTCACCAGAAAACTAGACATTATAGTCTCTGGATAAAGCTGTTCCATCGGCATTCCCCGCCTGAGAGTGACCTCCCTCGCCGAGGTGTTCCTGGCAATCAGTGTCATCCTGTTGACCTGTACAACTGATGTCTTCTGCAGGTCGAGCCTCACCAGTACCCCAGTAGATAAGTGTGACTCCAGTTCATGGTCTTCCAGAGCATCACCAGGAGGCCTTGGCATCAAGCATTCCCGAGGGCATAACATGATGGGTTTGGACTGGGTGTACCACACAGTTCCACCTTTGTGCTCACCATCCAGCCTAGGACAGGTGCATACTTCCTCAAAAGCAGCTCTGAACATGGTGAATGGACAATGTTTTCTGAAAGGTCTCTCCAACTTTCTCCTTGCAAGCACCCACTAGCATCGTCACACTAGGAGTATTTGTTCCCACAAGAATTGAAGCTTCACCCTTCTTGACCGGATCTGGACAAACCAAGGACCACAGCTACTCCTATATCTGCCTTTGAAAACTCCAGCTTCAAAGACAAGTAACCATCATACGGGTAGTCATCAATACTAAGGCCCCAGAGCTGTAGGGTTATGAGGACACCACTGAGTGGTGTCAATGGTAAGTGCATCAAATATCGCTTGTAGAAGGATCTGTACAGCAAAGTAACCTGACAACTGTGTCAAGTATGGCTCCAGCATAAATACCCTTGGTCCATAAGGATATACTGGAGCTTGGCCCCTCTAAGCCTTCAGGAGTAGGGTTTTTCACTTTAGTGTTTTCCTTGATACATTGATTAGAACATGTTCCCCCTCAGATGCCATGCCATTTCCTCGCTGGGTCTCTCCAAAGTTTCCAACTTCCCCTTCTGTTTATGTGACTGTAGGCTCACTTTCCGAAGGTTTCCCTGTCCTTCACATGTTTCCCCCTCCACCACAGACAATACTAGCCATTCCCCTTTTCAAGGGACCCCGTTCAATAGCAGACCTCTGCTTAATATGCCTCATCAGTGGGTCCGGCTCCCTGTCATCTTTGTCATGCTTGGTGGCAGCACCACTGATAACAACCGAGATACCTCAGCTCTAAAGTCTGCCATGAACTCCTGTATCATCCCTGTTTGTGGGACATCAGGGGTCACTTCAGCAACAGAGGCTACTGCCAAGGACTGTGCACTGACGGAGGCCTCCGGTACTTCTAACATATTTTCTCTTCTCTTACTTCTCTGATCAGCTCAACAAACGAGGGATGAGGGCGTATCTTACAAGACATTCGGAGGCTGAAAGCGATCATGTCATGTGACTGTGTATAAGGATTGTCACTTGGACCATCCTTAATGGATTCACCTCAGCCATTTGGATGGCCCCTGTATGTCACAAACAATGCATCTGTCTCTCTAGCCAAAAAATGTATGCAGAGGGTTTCTCCCCCTTCTCCTGAAACATACACCATATTGGGCTGTCATGCCAAAAACGTTTTCTAGTGCTTGTATGTAGCCTGCAGAGGTAACTGAGGGGTTCTCAGCCTTTAAGGACCTCACTACTTCAGCAGCCGGACCTTTTAGGCTACGTCCACACTACACTGGATAAATCTGTAACCGAAGCTTTTTCTCTTTGTTTTTACTCTTTGTCCACACTAAATCAGCGTTTTTGTCCTCTGAAACCGGAGCTTTTCAGAAACGCTCTCCAAAGTCTGTATTTTTGAAAACACTGGATTGGCCAGATCAGTGTGGATGGGGTAACCGGAGACTTCTGAAAACGCTATCAGACGGCAGCGTGCTATTTCATTGTTTTCTTGAACACAACCTAACAATTTCAGAACAAACAGCAACAAAACTGATGCCAGAAGAGTTAGAAATGTACTCACCAAATACTTTGACCCATAACTTACTGAATAAATAAGTCCTTGCTCGTATGAAGGTGGTTTACCTATTTATGCAAGTACTTCTCTGACAGTAGATGTGTAACAGCCTAATGTAACTTTGTATGGAAATACAAGATAACACTGATGCAGACATGTTTTATACATTTAACAAGGTGCTTTATTAATGCAACAGAGTTAGTCAGTTTTTCAATGTTCGTCGTCAGCCGGGTCAGTCTGTCCATGAACTCCCTGTCGGTTGCCCCTGTATGCTCCAGTATTTGTTTTTTTTTACTTTTAAGTTCTCCTGCGCTAAAGCCAACAGCTGTCAGTCGTTTTAAGTTTTTCTAGTCTGTAACTACACAAATGCGCACTTTTACGGCGAGATTCGACACCGAACATGTCGCTTGTTTTCGGTAGATGTGTCCTGCACATGCGCAGGAGGAGGAGATTCACTGAAATTTCCATTTCAATGTGGATAGGGATATTTTTTTAAAATGCGTAGTGTAGACGCCTATCGATTTTACGCGAAACCGGTGTTTTCAAAATTCTCCGGTCTAGTGTGGATGTAGCCTTAGACTTTCTACCAGTTGCTGATTTTTCAGTTATCAGAGCACTGCCACTCATCCAGCATCTGAGAGGTCTGCTCCGCCCAAGTCTCATATTCCTCCTCCTGCCCATCGGGTTGGGCGTCACTCCAAGAACGTCCTCAGCCACCAATAACTTTGACTCTCTGCCAGTGCACTTTGCCATTTATCCACCAGGGACGCAAGGGCTGATAGCAACCCAGAATTTTCATCCCCCACGAGAGGGCTAATTAGATCTCCCACATCAGATCACTCCTTCCCCTCACTATGAGCTAGCAATTTGGCCTCGTAAAAACAAGAAAGCCTGCTAAAAAAACCCCCATCTGACAGTGTCCCAATGACTCCACTCAGAGTTAAGGGCTTTCTTCTTTGCTCCTGGGGCTGGCGAAAACAGCCATCCAAGGGTCTTAGAAATGGGTGGCAGGAGGATCTGCCCGGGCAACTGCCTGGCAATGTTTAGAGGGTATGTTCGTGCTCGGGTAAATATTGAAAAGGAACACGCGCAGTCCACAGCGACCTTAGAGGCGTTCCAGGATCATTGGGCTCCACGGGGTGTAAATGCCATCATTGACAGAGATGGGAACATTTTGGTTTAATGTGTATTGTCTATTTGTAGTGAAGTAATTGTGTTAGTCACTGTCTTGTATATATTGTATAGCACTGATAATTGTAATAAAGGAATTTTGTAAAAAAAAATACTGAGATATAGGAGCAGAATTACACCAGTTGACCCATCAAGTCTGCTCTGCCATTCAATCACGGCTGATTTATTATCCCTCTCCCTGTAACCTTTGACATCCTTACTAATTAACCCTATTCTCCTTCTGAATTCTGTTCTCTCTCTGAACTCTGTACTCCAGCCTTCTCCCCATAACCTCTGATACCCTTTCTAATTAAATACCTACTGTTCGTATGTTTAAGGAAGTGATCTGAGATGTTGGGAATGAGCAGGTTTTATTCAATTGTGAGTGATATTTATTGGCACTCTTAAGCCTCTGCAGTCCTGTGGGAAAAGCCTTGTTTGGAAAAGGCTTGTGGGGAATATCATAATTTAGATCTAGTGATGATGAGTGACCAGCTATTTCCAAGTTAAAGAATTTCTTTAGCTAGAAGGTGATCAGTGAATCTGGGGTTCATTGCCATAGACATCTGTGGAGACTTTTCAAGAAAGAGTTAGATAGAGCTCTTAAAGATAGCGGAGTCAAGGGATATGGGGAGAAGGCAGGAACGGGTTACTGATTGTGGATGATCAGCCATGATCACATTGAATGGTGGTGCTGGCTCAAAGGGCCGAATGGCCTACTCCTGCAACTATTGTCTATTGACCAAGTCATAAGGTATATTTGAAGTAGAGGTTGATAGGTTGATGATGAGTAAGGGTGTCAAAAGTTGCAGGAGAATGGGGTAAGAGAGATAATAAATCAGCCTTAATGGAATTGCAGAGCAGACTCCATGGGCCAAATGGACTAATTTTGCTCCTGAGTCTTATGGTCTAAGTTGAGAGGTATGTGACTTGGAGGAGAATCAGCAGTTCTCCATTACCCTGCTGCCTTTGAACCTTTTGGGAGGTAAAGTGATGGGTCAGGGAGTTGGTGCTGTAGTAGCCTTCTGAGTGACTGCACTGCAAATTATATGTGGTATACGTTACAGCCATGGTATACTGATAGGAGTGGGAGGAGGGGTTGCGAAGTGGACGAGTAAGTGTTTAGGGTGGTGCATCAGCACTGTGTTCCCTGGATGCTGTTGTGCTTAGAAACATAGAAAACCTACAGCACAATGCAGGCTCTTTGGCCCACAAAGTTGTACCGAACATGTCCCTACCTTAGAAATTACTAGGCTTACCTATAGCCCTATATTTTACTAAGCTCCATGTACCTATCTAAAAGCCTCCTTAAAGACCCTATCGTATCTGCCTCCACCACTGTTGCCGGCAGCCCATTCCACGCACTCACCACTCTCTGAGTAAAAAACTTACCCCTGACATCTCTGTACCTACTCCCCAGCACCTTAAACCTGTGTCCTCTTGTGGCAACCATTTCAGCCCTGGTAAAAAGCCTCTGACTATCCCACACGATCAATGCCTCTCATCATCTTGTATCTCATCCTTCTTTGCTCCAAGGAGAAAAGGCCAAGTTCACTCAACCTATTCTCATAAGGCATGCTCCGCAATCCAGGAAACATCCTTGTAAATCTCCTCTGCACCCTTTCTATGGTTTCCACATCCTTCCTGTAGTGACGCGATCAGAACTGAGCACAGTACTCCAAGTGGGGTCTGACCAGGGTCCTCTATAGCTGCAACATTACCTCTCAGCTCCTAAATTCAATTCCACGATTGATGAAGGCCAATACACCATACGCATTCCTAACCACAGAGTCAACCTGCACGGCTGCTTTGAGTGTCCCATGGACTCGGACCCCAAGATCCCTCTGATCCTCCACACTGCAAAGAGTCTTACCATTAATACTATATTCTTCCATCATATTTGACCTACCAAAATGAACCGCTTCACACTTATCTGGGTTGAACTCCATCTGTCGCTTCTCAGCCCAGTTTTGCATCCTATCAATGTCCCGTTGTAACTTCTGACAGCCCTCCACACTGTCCACAACACCTCCAACCGTTGTGTCATCAGCAAACTTACTAATCCATCCCTCCGCTTCCTCTTTCAGGTCATTTATGCAAATCACGAAGAGTAAGGGTCCCAGAACAGATCCTTGAGGCACTCCACTGGTGACTGACCTCCATGCAAAATGTGACCCGTCTACAACCACTCTTTGCCTTCTGTGGGCAAGCCAGTTCTGGATCCACAAGCAATGTCCCCTTGGATCCTATGCCTCCTTACTTCCTCAATAAGCCTTGCATGGGGTAATTTATCAAATGCCTTGATGAAATCCATACATACTACACCTGCTGCTCTTCCTTCATCAATGTGTTTAGTCACATCCTCAAAAAATTCAGTCAGGCTCATAAGGCACGACCTGCCTTTGACAAAGCCATGCTGACTATTCCTAATCATATTATACCTCTCCAAATGTTCATAAATCCTGCCTCTCAGGATTTTCTCCATCAACTTACCAACCACTGAGGTAAGAATCACTGGTCTATAAGTTCCTGGGCTATCTCTATTCCCTTTCTTGAATAAAAGAACAACATCTGCAACCCTCCAATCCTCGGGAACCTCTCCCATCCCCATTGATGATGCAGTGATCATCGCCAAAGGCTCAGCAATCTTCTTCCTCGCCTCCCACAGTAGCCTGGGGTACATTTTGTCTGGTCCCGGTGATTTATCCAACTTGATACTTTCCAAAAGCTCCAGCACATCCTCTTTTTTAATATCTACATGCTCAAGCTGCTGCAAGTCATCACTACAATCACTAAGATCCTTTTCCATAGTCAATACTGAAGCAAAGTATTCACGGGCAAGTGGAGAGTACTCTGTCATGCTTCTGACTTGTAGGTGGTGGGAAAGCTCTGGAAATTCAGGATGTCAGTCAGCAATTGACCTCTTATAGCCACAGTATTTAAGAAACAAATCGCACGCTTGTGGTGAGATCTTAATATGCAAGAATGATGTTGTGTTGTTAGATCCACAATTTCTCAGGGTCGTGTGTATTTTGATTAAGTATAAGATTAAGATGTCTGAGAAGTACATGTTACAGATCTCCTCTCACACGTTCCCATTTTCTCTGCAGTCATTGGGTATGCAGGTCTGGACATGGAACAACATTTCAGTTGTGTGGCTCCTTTCCAGTAGGACTATTCTGCCAGATTGCCTCAGAACACAGTAGCCAAGCTGAGGCGAATTATCTTTCTTACACAGATTTTGAGTTCATTTTTTGCCAATTTTGTAACTATTTTCCCCACCTTACTTTCCAAAGAGACAGATTCCTTGTGATATTGAAAGTATGAGTGTGCATGTGTTAACGGTGCTGAGAGATGCATATGTGCTCAGCTAGTGATGCTGTCGTGCAGTTAACATAGTCAGAATTTTGTACTTTTAAAGTCTTGCATTCTGTGAGATCTCTTCAGGTGGAGTCAGAAGAGGTGGAATTGGGGAATATCTCTAACAACCGCTACTTACACTTAAACAACTCCATTGGTCAGTCAGTCATGAATGTTGCATCCTAGCTGTGTACATGTATATAGGGCAGTATGATATGGAGAGCAAGCTGTTGCCCATACAGTAGGTTTCCCCTCTCCATGCAGCTGATGTCTCTAAAGGAGAGGCAGACACTGATATAGACTCAACCTTGGACTGCCTATGGGATTCCTGCTCCAGATATTTTCTCAGGGTTTACTCCCAAAGCTTTTGTCATGAAAGCTTTTGTATAGCTTTCCCCATCAGTGGGTATTGCTGAAAGGCAGTGGAGGTTCAGAGTTTTCATTCTCCTAGATGAGCTGTCAACCAGGGCTGAGAAGCCCCATCTGCCTGAAACACCTTCCTAAACTTGTGAAATGATAAAGTGCTTCACTAGAACATGGTCAGTTTAAACATTGCCATAGTCAGGGTGGATTACTGCTGGCTGTCAGATCAGCACTGAGGTAGTTTTTATGGTGTTGGTGATGAGGAAGCAGGTGCTCTGCCAAAGACTCACAGTGCAGCACCATGGTTAAAAAGGGTAGAAGTGACCATAGTAAACGAAGTGGTGATGGGTTGATGTTAATCTTGGGTTTGTGATATTTAGACCAATGTTAAAGTAAATTTATTATCAAAGTACATATATGTCACCATATGCAATCTTGAGATTCATTGTCTTGCAGGCATTTACAGGACAGTAAAGAAATACTATAGATGGTAAGAAAAAGTATAACAAAGACTAACAAACAACCAACGTGTCTTTGTGGGCCGAAGGGCCTGTATTGTGCTGTAAGTTTTCTATGTTTCAAGAAAAGGAAAGAATATGGCACAGCTGTAAATCTGCCTTGAGCATACAGTCCTCAAAAACTGTGTGACTGTGAAAGAAGGGGACTAGAGAGGGAGGCCACCCAGAGACCTATGACAACTCTGGAGGGGTTACAAGCTTCAGTGGCTGAGATGGGAGAGACTGTGCATACAACTGTTGCCCAGGTGCTTTATGGGAGAGTGGCAAAGTGAAAGCCATTGTTGGAAAAAAGTTTTTCATGAAATCTTGGCTAGAGTTTGCCAAAAGGCAGGTGGAAAATTCCTGAAGTCAGCAGAATGGTCTGATGAAACAAAAACTGAGCTTTTTGGCCATCAGATTAAATGCTACGTTTGGTGTAAGCCAAACACCGCACATCATCAAAAACATACCTCATTGGTGGCTGCATTATGCTGTGGGTATGTTTCACTGCAGCAGGCCCTGGAAGGCTTGTGAAGATGGAGGGTAAAATGAATGCAACAAAATACAGGGAAATCCTGGAGGAAAAACTGATGCAAGAGAACTGCAACTTGGGAGAAGATTTGTTTTCCTGCAAGACAAGACAATGACCCTAACCATAAAGCCAAAGCTACACAAAAATGGCTTAAAAACAACAAAGTTAATGTCACTGAGTGGCCAAGTCAGAGTCCAGACCTCAATCCAGTAGAGAATTTGTGGCTGGATTTGAAAAGGGCTGTTCACTCATGATCCCCATGCAATCTGACAGAGATTGTATTGAGCAGTTTTGTAAAGAAGAATGGGGAAAAATTTCAGTGTTCAGATATGCAAAGCTGATAGAAACCTATTCACACAGACTTGAGGATGTAATTGCTGCCAGAGGTGCATCTACTAAATACTGATTTGAAGGGCTGAGTAATTATGCAATGAATTATTGTGTTTTATATTTGTAATCAATTTGGATCATTTTGTAGAGATCTGTTTGCATTTTTGACATGAAAGTGTTTCTCAGTTGAGCAGTCTCAAAAAAGCCAAATTACAAACCGTTTGTAAATCCACTGTGATTCAATATTGTAAAACAATAAAACATGAAAACTTGCAGTGGGAGTGAATATTTTTATAGGCACTGTATCCATGCTGGTTCAGGACAATGATGGTTGTAGGATAATAACATCCTGAACCTGGTGGTGTGAGACCTAAGGGTCCTGTACCTCCTGCTCGATGGTAGTAGTGAGACCAGTGAGGAACTGAGGCCTAAAGAAGGGGAGGACGGTGGCAGGACCAAGCTGAGTCTTAGATTTCAACATTAACAAAGTTATGTAGAATAGAAAAAGTACGGTGGCGGCAGACTCTTATCAAAAGGAGTTACAGAGCAAAAATTATAAATAATCTGGAAAATAAAAGACTTACTACACCACAAATGGTGTCTCCTAATTACAGATGCCACTGTGAAAAGGCACCCAAAAGAAGTAATACAGACCTGGGCTATTAGGTTCAGTTCTGGTGCTTCATCATAGAAAGGATGTGGAAGTTTTAGAGAGAGTACAGAGGAGATTTACCAGGATGCTGCATGGATTAAAGAGCATGTTTTATGAAGAGAAGTTAAGTAAGCTAGGGCTTTTCTCTTTAGAGCAAGGAGGATGAGAGGTGTATAAGATAAGAGGCCTAGACTGGGTATTCAGCCAACACCTTTTACTCAGGATGCAGATGGCTACTACAAGATGGCATAATTTAAAGGAGATTAGAGGAAAGGACAGGGGAGATGTCAGTGGTATTTTTCTTTATACTCAGAATGGCGGGTATGTGGAATGCTCAGCCAGGAGCGGTATTGGAGGCAGATACATTAGAGGAATTTAAGAGACTCTGGGATAGATGGGCTCATGGATGAAAGAAAAATGGAAGGTTATTTGGGAGGGAAGTGTTAGACTTATCTTGAAGTAGGGTTAAATGTTGGCATGTCATGAGCCGAAGACCCTGTACCATGCTGTAATGTTCTATGTTTCAAGCAAAGGTGGTTAAGTCCGTCAAGAAACGCAGTCGAGTAACTTGTTGGTTGAAGGCATTCCTTATTGTGGTGTCCTTCACCACCTCAGTGCTGTGGGTGGTGGTCACCGTAGTAATGTTTGTGGAATATAGAAAAGAATGAGTGCCAGATCACAATGAGAAATGAAGTATTGTGGGTGAGGGACAGTGAAGTCCATTGGCGGGCAGGGGGTTGCATATTAGAAAGGAGGTAAGCAGAGCTGTCCCCCAGTAAGAGGGTTATAATCGGGCAGAGGTGAACCACCAGAAACTGACATAGAGAGAGGGCAGGCAAGATGGCAAATACACCCATATCCTGCCTCTGAAAGCAATGTTGGGAGGGGGAATTAGACCTAAACCTTCGTGAAGTTTGAGGTGATGGAGTGCCAGACCACATGAGTGAAGGGACATGGGGGTATAAAAAGAGTGGAGGCAGAGAAAAGTTTTGAGAGGAGAGTGAGGAATGAAAATGAATTGCAAAGGCAGCGTTCCAGTTTGTTTGGCTGTTTCTGATAATTCCCTACCAACTGGATTAAGTTCTAAGGCTTTTTCGTGCCCAAACCTGACTGTCGAAACTATGATCTTGCTTGGTCTGTGGTTTGCATAGCAGTGTTTCAATTTGTGGCAGTTAATCATTCTGAATATTGAGAAACAGTGTGAGAAGAGGGTGGTGTCAGGCCCTGTAGTCAGCACAGATTAGGGTTCAGACCTAATGTCTTCACTCCTATCAAACCAATATAAGGTGCAGTAATTGCCCAGTTCTGATCCAAATGTTCAAGGTAAATTTATTATCGAAGTACGTACACATATGTCACCATGTGCAGCCCTGAGATTCATTTTCTTGTGGGCATTTATAATAAGTAGAAGGAAACAAAATATAATCAGTGAAAAACTGCACACAACAGAGCAAACAACCAATGTGCAAAAGACAACAAACTGCAAATACAAAAAAAGAACAAATAAATAAATAAATAGAACACAGCTAGTAGAGGCCTTAAAAGTGAATTCATAGGTTAGAACCATAGAACATTACAGCACAGAAAAAGGCCTTTTGGCCCTTTTTGGCTGTGCCGAACCATTTTTCTGCCTAGACCCACTGACCTGCACCTGAGCCATATCCCTCCAAACCCCTCTCATCCATATACCTGTCCAAGTTTTTCTTAAATGTCTTGAGTGCAGTAGAACAGATTCCTCTGTTCTACTGCACTCCTCAGTGTCCTACCACTTACCTTGTATGTTCTACCTTGGTTTGACCTTCCGAAGTGCAATACTTGTCCTCATTAAACTCCATCTGCCGTTTTTCTGCCCGTTTCTCCAACTGGCCCAAATCCCTCTGCAAGCTGTGAAAATCTTCCTCACTGTCCACTACACTTCCAATCTTTGTATCATCAGCAAGGTTGTGGGAACAGTTCAGTATTGGGGTGAGTGAAGTTATCCCCTCTGGCTGAGAGGTAATAACTATTCCTGGACCTGGTGGTATGGAACTTGAGGCTCCTATACCTCCTTCCTGATGGCAGCATTGAGAAGAGAGCCTGGCCTGGATGATGGTTCTTAATGGATGCTGTTTTCCTTTGACAGCAATCCTTGTAGATGTTCTCACTGATGGGGAGGTCTTTAACTGTGATGGCAGACTGCTTCACATTACATCGCTCTCTGCCCGTGCTTGTTGTTGGTACGTGTTGACTGTTATATACTGAGTTCATTACAAATACTACAGGCCTTACAAATGGAGTCTATCGTTAAGGAAAGCTTCAATTTTGTACAGTTCACTGACCAGTGATAAGCATATATATATAGACCTCAGGAACTCTCAGTTGTAGCTTAGAGGCAGAATGGTATAATACATGTGACTCCTCTTCAGGATGGTGCCGGGAGCTGTGTTCCAAATCTACAGTATGCTAATTTCTACAATTTTCTTAGCATTTTAGACCATAAGACAAAGGAGCAGAAGTCGCCCATTCGGCCCATCGAGTCTGCTCTGCCATTTCATCATGAGCTGATCCAATCTCCCCTTTAGTCCCATTCCCCCGCCTTCTCACCATAACCTTTGATGCCCTGACTACTCAGATACCTATCAATCTCTGCCTTAAATACACCCAATGACTTGGCCTCCACTGCCACCCAAGGCAACAAATTTCATAGATTCACCACCCTCTGGCTAAAAAAATTTTTTTGCATCTCTGAATGGGTGCCCTACAATCCTCAAGTCATGTCCTCTTGTACTAGACACCCCCACCACGGGAAACAACTTTGCCACATCCAAGTAGGATGTTCAAGTAGCTGATAGTCACACCAGATACGATAGTCTGACCATTCTGAACATTGAACAGATGGCATTTACCCACTATGTTCTGCGTTTCCTACACTGGGAACCCCTGCTTGCGCAATCCATGGGAGACCCATCTCTTACACTGCCAGTACCTTGGAAGAAGCGCCGGAGGTGAGGGAGAAGGGCTGGCGTCCTGGTGAGGCTGAGACAGTGTGCAAATTGACCGCCGCTCCCTAGCATACTCCTGGCTAATGTTCAGTCCCTGGATAACAAGCTTTGTGAACTGAGAGCCAGAATCTCCTGTCAGTGGGAAACTAAGGAATGTAACTTTTTGTGCTTTGTGGAGACCTGGCTGATGGAGGAGATACTGGACCACGCTATCGAGCTCTGTGGGTTGTCCCTGATCCGGGTGGACAGGTCAAAAACCTCTCTGGGAAGAGTAAAGGAGGAGGGGTATGCTTCATGGTCAACGATGCTTGGTGTGACCCCCAGAATGTGCATGTTCTCAAATCCCTTTGTTCCCCAGACCTGGAATACCTGGTACTGTTGTGCAGCCTCTACTGGCTGCCTAGGGAGTTCACGGCTGTTATCATCACAGCGGTGTACATCCTGCTGCAGGCTGATTCCGACCTGGCTCTCAAGAAACTATATGAGACCATCAACACGCTGGAGAATGCACACCTAGAGGCTGCCTTCATCATCGCTGGTAACTTTAATTGAGCATCGCTGACGAAAGTCACTCCAAGGTTTTGTCAGCACATCCAAGTGAGCACTTATGGAGATAGGACACTTGACCGCTGTTACACTCACTTCCACGGCACTTAAAAAGCTCTCCTTCACCCAGCTTTTGGGAAATCAGATCACTCTTTGATCCTGCTTTTGCCGACGTACAGGCAGAAGCTGAAACAAGAGATGGCCGTAGTTAAAATAGTCCAGTGTTGGTCCAGCCAATCGGTCTCCATGCTGCAGGACTGCTTCATCGACTGGAACGTCTTCCACGATGAGGATGTCTCTGAGTTTACGGATGGAGTCACATGCTTCATCTGGAAGTGCATCAGTGATGTTGTCCCCTAGAAGTTGGTCAGGGTCTTTCCGAACCAGATCACTAGCAACGTGCGAGTAGCACTTACTGCACAACATAGAGCTTACATTGCCAGAATCAGCGGGAGCTCAAGAAAAGCAGCTACGATCTGTGCAAAGCTATCAAGGCTGTGAAACAATACAGGGACAGATTGAGTCAAGATTCACAATGAATAGTACACATGACTTGTGGTGAGGGCTGCATACCATCGCAGACCTCAAAGCCAAACGTTGTGGTGCCGCCAACATTGCGGCCTCTCTCTCAGATGAGCTCAATCGCTTTTACACTCAGTTTGATGTCGCTAACTTTGAGCCTTCCAGGAAAGCCACCACTACAATCTGTAAGCTGGTCATCTCTGAGGCTGAGGTACGCAGATCTTTCCAATGTGTGGACAGTCTCAAGGCTGCAGGACTGGACAGCATCCCAGGGCAAGTACTCAGAATGTGCACAACACAACTGGCAGGTGTGTTTATTGACATTTTTAATCTCTCCCTCTCCCAGTGTAGAGTGCCCTCCTACTTCAAATTATCCACCATTGTCCCTGTACCATAAAAGACCAAGGTCACATGCCTGAACAACTGGCATCCTGTCGCACTCACCTCAATAATAAGCAAATGCTTTGTGAGGCTGGTCAAGGATTACATCCTCAGCTTGCTACCACCCAGATTGGACCCTTACAATTCACCTACCAACACAACCAATCGACAGACAGACATACTTTATTGATCCCGAGGGAAATTGGGTTTTGTTACAGTCACACCAACCAAGAATAGTGTAGAAATATTGCAATATAAAACCATAAATAATTAAATAATAATAAGTAAATTATGCCAAGTGGAAATAAGTCCAGGACCAGCCTATTGGTTCAGGGTGTCTGACACTCCGAGGGAGGAGTTGTAAAGTTTGATGGCCACAGGTAGGAATGACATCCTATGACACTCAGTGTTATGTCTCGGTGGAATGAGTCTCTGGCTGAATGTACTGCTGTGCCTAACCAGTACATTATGGAGTGGATGGGAGACATTGTCTAAGATGGCATGCAACTTGGACAGCATCCTCTTTTCAGACGCCACCGTCAGAGAGTCCAGTTCCACCCCCACAACATCACTGGCCCTACGAATGAGTTTGTTGATTCTGTTGGTGTCTACTACCCTCAGCCTGCTGCCCCAGCAAACAACAGCAAACATGATAGCACTGGCCACCACAGTCTCGTAGAACATCCTCAGCATTGTCTGGCAGATATTAAAGGACCTCAGTCTCCTCTGGAAGTAGAGACGGCTCTGACCCTTCTTGTAGACAGCCTCAGTGTTCTTTGACCAGTCCAGTTTATTGTCAAATGTTGCAATATTGACAAATGATGCAATAGCCACAGCTCTACATACTGTCCTTACACATCTGGAGAAGAAGAACGTTTATGTGAGAATGCTGAAACACCATAGTTCCATTGAGGTTTGACAGGAAGCTCAGAGACCTTGGCCTTGACCCCTGCTTTGTGCAGCTGGATCCTGGACTTCCTGTCGGGTCGCCAGCAGGTGGTAAGAGTGGGCTCCCTCACCTCCAGCCCTCTGACTCTTAACACAGGAGCCCTCAGGGCTGTGTATTAAGTCCTTTCCTTTACTCCCTGTATACCCAGGACTGTGTCACCACCCACAGCTCTAATCTGCTAATTAAATTTGCAGACGATACTACATTGATTGGCCTAATCTCAAACAATAACGAGGTGGCCTACAGGGAAGAAGTCGTCTCTCTGACACAGTGGTGTCAAGAAACCAACCTCTCCCTCAATGTCTCAAAAACAAAGGAGCTGGTTGTGGATTACAGGAGGAGTAGGAGACAGACATCAATGGTCTGGAGTTGGGAGGGTACATAGCTTTAAGTTCCTTGGCATCCACATTGCCGGGACCTCACGTGGTCTGTACACACCAGCTGTGTAGTGAAAAGCACAACAGCACCTCCTTCACCTCAGACGGCTGAGGAAGTTTGGTATGGGCCCCAAATCCTGATAACTTTTTACAGGGGCACAGTTGAGAGCATCCTGATTGGCTGCATCACTGCCTGGTATGGGAAATGTACTTCCCTCAATCGCAGCATCCTGCAAAGAGTGGTGTCGTCAGCCCAGCACATCTGTAGTTGTGAACTTCCCATGATTCAGGACGTTTACAAGGACGGGTGTGTAAAATGGGCCAGAAGGATCATTGGAGACCCAAGTCACCCCAACCACAAACTGTTCCAGCTGCCACCATCTGGGAAATGGTATTGCAGTTTAACAGCCAGGACCAACAGGCTCCGGGACAGCTTCTTCCACCAGGCCATCAGACTGATTAACTCACGCTTTGTTAACATTGACTGTTCTATTTATTATAAATTACTATGATTGCATATTTAGATGGAGACATAACATAAAGATTTTTACTCATGTATGTGAAGGATATAATAAATAAAGTCAATTCAATTTCTGTGTTGTGATCCCAGGGAGAACATGGAAAACCCACTCAGATCTTTGGTGCTGTCTTTCTGTGATCACGTGGGTTTCCTGCAGGCACTGCAGTTTCCTCGTCTCAAACATGAGATAAACCTAAGACATAGGAGTGGAATTAGGCCATTTCGCCCATCGAGCCTGCTCTGCCATTCCATCATGGCTGATTTATTCTCCCTCTCAGTTCCATTCTCCTGTAATCTTAGACCCTCTGACTAACCAAGAACTTGTCAACCTCTGCTTTAAATATAAATGACTTGGCTTTCACAGCTGTCCACGGCAATGAATTCCGTAGATACACCACCCTCCTCATCTCTTTCTTTTCAGAACATTGGTTAAGGTGCTTGTTTTTTGAGAAATCACCTGATGACCACAGAATGGATTCATTCTGGTTCTCTCACAGATCACCAATTAATTGTTCCACAAGTCATAGTTAGCCTTGGAACCTAGGCCTCTGTTTGCTAGAATCACACCACTCACGTATGTCACAGTAACGTAGCAGTTCAGCTCAGGCATCAGAGTTCAGAGTGCAATTCCAACACTGTCTATAAGAAACCTGTAAATTTTCCTGTGAGTTTGTGGGTTTCCTCCAGGTTCTCCAGTTCTCTCCCACAGTTCAAGGACGTACTGGTTAGTAGGTTAATTGGTCATTGATAATTGTCCTGTGAGTAGGTTCTGGTAAAATAGGTGGGTTGCCAGGCGGCACAGGTCATTGGGCTGGAAGGGCCTGTTTTGCACTGTATCTCTGAATAAATAAAGTGTATAGTTTTCCTTTTTTGTGTGTCATGCATTTCTAACCAGACAAGTCTGTTCAAAATGTAATAATTATTGCTTCATTAAATGTTAACAATCTGGGCACACCCAGGTCTTTAACACCCCAATTCTACCAGTGCAATTTTGCCCTCATGCCATTTCTCCAGGGGCCGTGAGTTCCTGACACAAAGGGCCAATTTGTAGTGTAGCTGTTCCTGGGGACTGGTGAAATGAGCTGAACGTCACTGCTTTGTTCCTGCCTCCTCGCCCATTAATCAGCCTTGGTCTATAAGCAGTCTCGGTATAGACAGCAATGTGAGGGTGCAGTTTCTATCACCATCCTCTGTGTTTTCCCCTGCTCCTCCCATCTATGTTCAGCTCAGTCCTTAAATATATACAGGTGTCCCCTGATTTTCGAATGTTCGCTTTACGATAACTCGCTGTTATGAAAGACCTACATTAGTACCTGTTTTCGCTAACCAAAGAGGATTTTCGCTTTTACGAAAAAAAGATGCCTACTTTATACGTGTGTTTACCCCAAGAAAGACTACAATATCTGTGAAGCCTTGTGCGGGCAATTGTTTGCGCATGTGTGTACGTGCCAATTTTTTTTCTCCAAATCCTCGCTGTATTGATAAGTGAAACTACACTGTACCTACAATATTTCTACTTTATATAGAGTGTATATTTATCATATCATTCCTGCTTTTAATATATGTTAGTGTTATTTTAGGTTTTATGTGCTATTTGGTATGATTTGGTAGGTTATTTTTTTGGGTCTGGGAACGCTCAAAAATTTTTCCCATATAAATTAATGGTAATTGCTTCTTCGCTTTACGACCTTTTGGTTTACAAGCGGTTTCATAGGAATGCTTTACCTAGCCTTTACTAGTGGGGGAAACCTGTAGCCTTTAAAATGACAACAATTTGGCTAGAGAAGGTAAAGATAGTATGAGGTGAAAGGAGGAAACTTCCGTTGTTGACAAACAGCAGTAAGCCTGAGGATTGGAGAAGTTTCGTGGTTCAATGGAGGACCAATGCTGATAAACAAATGGAAAGAGTATGAGGAATCAAACAAAGCATAAGAGACAACTTTTCTAAAGATATAAAATGCAAAAAAAGCAAAAGTTAAAATGGGTTCCTGCAAAGAAAGTATTTTTAAATTTCTTTCTTATTTTTTGATTCAGCAGCAGCCACTGCTACTTTCTCATTACCTGTCAGAGTCCCCTTATGTACCGACACTCCTGTGCCTAGCGTCACTTTATTGACATACAATCAATCTACGTATATAAACTATCTTAAGTATTTATATTATGATATTAGTATTTTTTCTCAGCTCAAGCTAGTAAATCCTATGGTGCAGACGTAGCCAAGCATACTCATTTCTCAATTGCTAAGACTATTCGGACTATTCTAGTGGTGTTTAGTATTGTGGCTTTTTGAAGATTTACATAGATATTACTGTGTAGCCCTACTTGTTTCATGCTATTGTGTTGTGACTTTGGAATGGTACCAGTTGTAAATATTACCTTTGGGACAATGTATACCTTGTTCATGTTCTGAAGTCTTAAATTTCCTCTTTTAATTTGGCATGCTTTTGGTGTTTTCACTTAGTGATTTCTGTGGGTTATGTGTGTTTGTATGTATATCTATTAAGTAAGTCTTTCTTGCTTGTTTATCCTGTATTATTATATCAGGATGGCTATTATAGATTGTCCTATCTGTAATAACCGATCGGTTATAATATAACTTGTCGTATTCTAACTCTCAAACTGGATCAGGTATATATTTACAGTAAAGTCTGGTTTCTTTTATAAGTGTATTTTAAAACAAGGTTTTGATGAATGATGTTCGCCAATTGATTATGCCTGTGTAAGTAATCAGATTGAGTGAAACTGCTACAGGATCCTGTGATGTGTTGGATTATAACTGGTTTTTCTTGGCATTTTCTATATCTATCATCTTGTGTTTGTTGGTCTTTTATTAAGTATTTTATGATAATTTTTGGGTTAACCACCTAGTCCTATATTACCACAAGGAACCCTTCTGTTTCTGCAAAGAGGTCTCCAACTCTGAGCTAGGCATTTGACGCTTCCTTGTCAACATCTAGTATGCTCAGATTGTGGGAATGTCTTCCATGGAGGGTCATGCTCTTCCATTGGTTAACTTTTTTTTCATTAGTGATAATTTCTTCATTTTTCTGCGGTGTGGTCTCATTTAAGTTTAGTGGTGTATACATATTTATCAGAATCGAATATGCTTGTGGAGTGCTGAATCCTGATTTCATTGATGAAAATATATCCTAGTAAGTTTTATCTGACTATTGTTATTCCTCTTTCCCCCTTCTGTCCTAGGTAATGTTAATCCAAGTGCATTCAAGCTTACGTAATGTTTTCTGAATTTTGTAATTTCAGTTCTTATTTTTCTTTCGAAATTTTCCAGATCTGTTTCGGACCCAGGTATTATACCAAATGATTATGTTAATGTAGGTATAGCGAAAATGCTTACCGCCATTGTTGTATTTTTACTGTTGAGCTCTGTTTAGACTTTCTAAGCATTAAATTCTGTCAAAAGATTTTCCTTTATTTTCTTTCCTTCTTGATATCCCATACACTTATGTTTCATATTCATTCATCTGTTGTATCCTGCTGCTCTGTTTTGTATTCTGTTAGCTCTATTGCACTTTTCTTTGTTTAGATGTTTTGCATTTATTCAAACCAAAGTTCATGTTTATATCTTTTGAAAATAGTTCTACAATTTGAATTAATTGCTTTAGCTTTACTGATGAAGGAACATATAATTCCAAATCATCCCACGTATAGAAGATGTGTTAAAGTATAGCTCATTTCGTTATTTCTGATTTGATACCCAGTTTTCACCTGATTCATTAAATTAAACCATAAGGTATAGAAGCAGAATTAGGCCTTTTGGCCCACCGAGTCTGCTCTGCCATTCAATCATGGCTACCCTTTTTTCTCCTCCTCAGTCTCACACCCAAGCCTTCTCCCCATAACCTTTGATGCCTTGTCCAATCAAGAACCTGTCAAGCTCTGCCTTAAGTACACCCGGCGACCTGGCCTCCACAGCAGCCTGTAGCAATAAATTCCAAAAATTCACCACCCTCTGGCTAAAGAAATTTCTCTGCATTTGTTTTAAATGGACACACCCCATCTTGAGGCTGTGCCCTCTTGTCCGAGACCCCCCCCCCCCCCCCACCGTGGGAAACATTCTTTCCACATTTACTATGTCTAGGCCTTACAACATTCGAAAGGTTTCAATGAGATTCCCCCCTCATCCTTCTAAATTCCAGCAAGTACAGACTCAGAGCCATCAAACATTTCTCATTTGATGACCCTTTCATTCCCAGAATCATCCTTGTGACCCTCCTCTGAACCCTCTCCAATGCCAGCACATCTTTTCTTAGATGAGAAGTCCAAGACTGTTCCCAATATTCAAGGTGAGGCCTCATCAATGCTTTGTAAAGCCTCAGCATCACATCTCTGCTCTTGTATTCTTAACCTCTTGAAATGAATGCTAACATTGCATTTGCCTTCCTCACCACCGACTCAACCTACAAGTTAACCTTTAGAATATTCTGCACAAGGACACCCAAGTCCCTTTGCGTCTCAGATTTTTGGATTTTCTCCTCATTTGGAAAATAGTCTGCACATTTATTTCTACTAAAGTGCATGACCATGCATTTCCAACATTGTATTTCATTTGTCATTTTGTAACCCATTCTGCTAATCTGTCTAAGTCCTTCTGCAGCTTGCCTGTTTCCTCAACACTACCTGCCCCTCCACCAATCTTCGAATCATCTACAAACTTGGCAGCAAAGCCATCTATTCCATCATCTAAATCGTTGACATACAGCATAAAAGGTAACGGTCCCAACACCGACCACTCCGGAACACACTGGTCACTGGCAGCCAACCAGGAAAGGATACTTATATTCCCACTCGCTGCCTCCTACCAATCAGCCAATGCTCTAACCATGCCAGTAACTTTCCTTTAATGCCATGGGCTCTTAACTTGGTAAGCAGCCTCATGTGTGGCACCTTGCCAAAGGCCTTCTGAAAGTCCAAATATACAACATCCACTGCATCCCCTTTATCTATTCTACTTGTAATCTCCTCAAAGATTCCAATGGGTTCGTCAGGCAAGATTTTTCCTTAAGGAAACCATACTGACTTTGTCCTATTTGTCCTATCCTGTGTCACCAAGTACTTCAGAACCTCATCCTTAACAATTGACTCCAATGTCTTTCCAACCACTGAGGTCAGGCTAACTGGTCTATAATTTCCTTTCTGCTGTCTTCCTCCTTTCTTAAAGAGTTGAGTGACATTTGCAATTTTCCATTTCTCCAATGATTTTTTGAAAGAACATTACTAATACTAATTTCAGAACCCTAGAGTTCACTGGTCCAGGTGACTTATATATCCTTGGGTCTTTCAGCTTTTTGAGCACCTTCTCTTTTGTAATAGTAACTGCACTCATTTCTCTTTCCTTCAACATCTGGCATACTGCTGGTGTCTTCCACAGTGAAGACTGATGCAAAATACTCATTTAGTTCATCTGCCATCTCCTTGTCACCCAGTATTGCCACCCAGCCTAAGAGAGGATTCCCTTTGCACAAGGAACTTGGCCCTTTCTATACCCTTCAAGACTTCTTTCTCTAACATCTTCCAGACAGACATGTTTCTCAACATATCTACTGTCAAGTCTCTGGTTTTGAGAACTAAGTTCTAAAACATTTCTGTGGACTGGTTCACTTGTACTTTCAAACATTCCCACATCCTAGACTAACTTCAGTATATCTTAGAAACTTCCATCGTGTATTATACATTTTACCATATTTCCAGTGTAATTAAATTTAACTCTTACAGTCCCTCACAAAATTATATTGGAGAATAGAATATAGTGGAGAAATTAAACAAACATTCATTCTCTGTCAGTTGAAGGCACACAATACTTCTCCAAGAAATAGTGGGGAAACAAGATGTCCAGTGTGACTGAGGAGCTGAAGTAGAATGACTAAAACTAAAAGTGGTGAAATTAATGGGACTAAAAGCTAACAAATCTCTTGGATGTAATGACCTGCACACCAAGGTTTAGAAAAAGATGGTACTGGAAATGGGTAATTTGATTGTGAACTTCCAGAATTTATAGAACTTTTGGGCGGAATAGTCGTGTTATGGTCAGCTTAATGCTATTACAGTGCCAATGACCTGGGTTTAATTCTGCAGCTGTTTGTAAGGAGTTCGTGCATTTTCTATGTGACTCTGTGAGTTTCCTCTGAATTCCTCTCACATTTCAAAGATGCACTTATTCATTGTTAATTGGTCACATGGGCAGCATAGGATTGTTGGGTTGGAAGAGCTTATTACCATTCTGTATCTCTAAATAATTTAAAAAAAACAATAATTTTAGAACAGTTCCCACAGACTGGAAAGTAGCTGATGTAACCCAGCTAATTTAAGAAAGAAGAGAATAAACTGAAATATAATATTAGGGAAGAACAATTCTTGAATCTATTATGAAGGAAGTGGTAACTGTGAGTTTGAAAATATAAATAGATTTGAGAAGAACCAAGTTGAAATTAAGAAAGGAAGTTCAGGTTGGGCAAATGTTAGCTCTTTGAAGATTGTAGTTAACTGAATAAATAAGGGAGAACCAATGGGTGTTCGTGGACTTTCAGAAGGGCGATAATGAGGTTACATGAGATTACACTGAACCAGTGAGTGTGGGGGAGAGTAATCAGAATCAGGTTTAATGTCACTGGCATATGTCATGAAATTTGTTATGCAGCAGTAGATTAAAAAAAACTAAATTACAGTAAGAAATGTGTGTGTGTATATATATATATATATATATACATATACACATATATACAAAAATAAAATATGTATATATATATAAAATATGTATGTATATGTTAAATTAAATAATGCAAAAAGAGGAAAAAAAGGTTGTGAGATGTTGTTGATGGGTTCAACGTCTATTCCGAAACTTGATGGCAGAGGAGTAAAAGCTATTTCTGAACCATTGAGTGTGAGTCTTCAGGCTCCTGTACCTCCTCCCAGATGGTAACAATGAGAAGGAGGCATGTCCTGGATGATAGGGGTCCTTAATGGTAGATACCATCTTTTTGAGGCATCGCTACTTGAATATGTCCTGGATTCTGGTGCCCATGATGGAGCTAGCTGAGTTTACAACTTTCCACAGCTAATTTTGATCCTGTGCAGTGCGATCTCCCCCACCTCTTTACGAGACAGTGATACAGCCAGTTAGAATGCTTTCCATGGTACATCTGCAGAAATTTGGCAGATATTCCATGCTTTCTTGGTGCCTAGGTTGAGATTGGCTAATGGAGAGTTAGCATAAACTGGTCTTGTCTTTCAAGCTGTAACTAATAGCATACTACAGTGTTTATTCTGTCATGTAAGTTGTGTAGAATTCATGTTAATTTATATATTAACTTATGCTTGTACATATTGTGCTCAGTTCTGGTCCCATCATTATAGGAAGAATGTGGAAGCTTTAGAAGAGGTGATTTAACAGAATGCTGCCTTGACTAGAGATTCTATCTTATGAAGATCCATTGAGTGAGCTGGAGCTTTTTCTTTGGAGCGAAGGAGGAGGAGGAGAGGTGACTCAATAGAGATGTATAAGATCATGAGGCATAGAGTGGATAGCTAGAGACTTTATCCCAGGGTGGAAGTAGCTGATATGAGGGGGCATAATTTTAAGGTGATTGGAGGAAAGTATAGGGGAAATATCAGAGTGTTGGGTGTGTGGAATGCACTGCCGGGGCAGTGGTAGAGACAGAAACATTAGGGACATTTAAGACTGGATAGGAACATGGATGATAGGAAAATGGAAGGCTGTGTAGGAGGGAAGGGTTTAGATTAATTTTCAAGTAAGTTGAAAGGTGAACACAACATCATGGCCTGTACTGTTCTACACTTTTTGTACTGTGCTGCAGCCACAAAAAGCTCACTGTCACACTCTAGGGATGTATGCTGATAGAGTAAACTTGACTTCTCATAGTGCCAGACTCCAGCTGCCTTGTCTGTATTAAAGATTTGGATATATCACTCTTGATCCTCCCATACCAGAGATACAAAAGCGGGAAGTGCTGTGTCTTCTGGGCAATGTAGACAGACATGACAAATGGAGAAGGGGGTGGGAGCCAGAGTGGGAACAGTTAGTGGAGAGGTTGTGGAGGCAGATGTTGGTAAGACCTCAGACAAAATTAGGAATTGAAAGGTTGAGCAAGGTGTGACAAAATCGAAAAGGGTGAATACAGGACTGAAGGTGTTGTATCTGAATGTGTGCAGTATACAGAATAACATAGATGAACTTGTAGTACAGTTGCAAATTGGCAGATATGATGTTGTAGGCATCACTGAGACATGGCTGAAAGAAGGCCATAGTTGGGAGCTTAGCATTAAAGGATATACTTTGTATCGAAAGGGTAAGAAGGAAGGCATAGGGGTGATGTGACTGTTGGTAAGAGATGGAATTACTTCTATAGAAAGGTTACATAGGGTCAGAGAATGTTGAATCTTTATGGGTGGAGTTTAGAAATTACAAGGGTAAACAATCCATTATGGGAATCATATGTAGGTCTCCAAATATCAGCCAAGATGTGGGGTTAAGATTGCAAAGGCAACTGGAAAAGGCATGTAATAAGGGTAATAGGGCACTTCAGTATGCAGGGGTATTGAGAAAATCAGGTTGATGTCAAATTGCAATTTGGGAATTTGGGAAAAAGAGGGAATTTGTTGAATACCAATGAGATGGCTATTTAGAGCAGCCTGTGCTTGAGCCTACACAGGGAAAGGCTATCTTAGATCATGTGTTGTGTAATAACCCAATTTTGATCTGCCTCCCCCACCTCTTTTCCAGACAGTGATACAGCCAGTTAGAATGCCCTCCATGGTAAATCTGGCAGGTATTCCAGGCTTTCTTGGTGCCTAGATTGAGATTGGCTAATGGAGAGTTAGCATAAACTGGTCATATTAGGTCTTATAATCTTATTATGGAGCTTAACATAAAGGTACTTTGCACCTGCCTTCACTGTGGAAGACACTAGCCGTGTACCAGAGATCAGTGAGTGTCAGGGAGCAGGAGTGAGTGTCTTTGCTATTACAAAAGAAAAAGTGCGAGGCAAACTCAAAGGTCTTAAGGTGGATCAGTCACTTGGATCAGACAGACTACATCCCGGGGTCCTGAGAGAGGTTGCTGAAGAGATAACAGATGCATTGGTCATGATCTTTCAAGAATCACTTGATTCTTCCATGGTCCCAGAGGACTGGAAGATTGCAAATGTCACTCCACTCTTTTAAGGGAGGAAGGCAAAAGAAAGGAAATTATAAACCAGTTAGCCTAACCTCAGTGGTTGGGAAAGTGTTGGAGTCCATTATTAAGGATGAGGATTTGAGGTATTTAATAAAATAAGTTAAAGTCAGCATGGTCTCTGTAAAGGGAAATTTTGCCTGACAAATCTGTTAGAGTTCTTTGAGGAAGTAACAAGCAGGGTGGACAAAGGAGAGGCAGTGGGTGTCACTTACTTGGATTTTCAGAAGGCATTTGATAAGGTGCCACACATGAGGCTGCTTAACAAGATAAAATCCTATGGTGATATAGGAAAGATGCGGACTTGGATAGCAGAATGACCAACAGATAGGAGGCAGTGAGTGGGAATAAAAGGGGCTTTTTCGGGTTGGCTGACAGTGACTAATGGTGTTCCTCGAGTCAGTATTGGGACTGCTGCTTTTCACATGGTTTGTCAATGATTTAGATAATGGAATTGATAGATTTTTGGCAAAGTTTGCTGATGATATGAAAGTAGTTGAAGAGGCAGGTAGTGCTGAGGAAGCAATGCAATTGCAGCAGGGCTTAGACAAATTGGAAGAATGGGCAAAAAAGTGGCAGATGGAATATAGTGTTGGGAAATGTATGATAATGCATTTTAGTAAAAGGAACAATAGTGCGGACTATTATCTAAATTGGGAGAAGGTTCAAACATCAGAGGTACATAGTGACTTTGGAGTCCTCATGCAAAACTCCCAGAAGCTTAATTTACAGGTTGAGTATGTGGTAAAGAAGGCAAATGCAATGTAGGCATTTATTTTAAAGAGAACAGAATATAAAAGCAAGGAGATAATGCTGAGCCTTTACAAGACTCTAGACAGGCTGCACTTGGAGTATTGTCAACAGTTTTGAGCCCCAGATCTCAAAAATGATGTGTTGTCATTGGAGAGAGTCCAGAGGAGGTTCACAAGGATGATTCCGGGAGTGAATGGGGTTAACACGTGAGGAGCATTTGGAAGCTTTGGGCCTGTACTCACTGGAATTTAGAAGAATGCAGGGGGATCTCATTGAAATGTACTCAATGTTGAAAGGACTAGACAGGGTGGATGTGGCGAAGATATTTCCTTTGGTGGGGTATCCAGAACTGGAGGCCACAGCCTCAAAATTGAGGGGCGACCCTTTAGAACAAAGGTGGAATTATTTTAGTCACAGGCTGCAGTGGAGACCAAATCTGTGGGTATATTTAATGCTGAAGTTGTTTGTTTCCTGATCGGTCAAGGCATCAAAGCTTATGGCGAGAAGGCAGGTGTATAGGGTTGAGTGGGATCTGGGATCAGCCATGATTGAATGGCAGAGCAGACTTGATGGGCTGAATGGCCTAATTCTGATCCTATGTCTTATGACCCTAGGATACACATTGGATAGGCAGGAAGGCAGAGCGGTTGACATTGCTCTGTTGGTAAAAAAAAGTTAAATCAAATCATTAGAAAGAGGTTACTTAGGGTTGGAAGGTGTTGAATTATTTTGGGCAGGGTAAAGGAACTGCAACTCCTAATAGGAGTTGTACACAGACCCCAACTAGAAAATGCATGCCAAATGACTATGTTACAAGACATGAGGGTCTTCAATATGCACATAGATTGGGAAAATCATTTTGGTGCTGGATTACAGAATGGGAAATTCGAGAGTGCTTTTAGAGCAACTTGTAGTAGAGCTCACTAGAAGATGACACAACCATGGCTAACAAGAGAAGTCAAAGCCAGCATGAAAGCTGAAGAGGGGCATATAATGGAGCAAAAATTAGTGGGAAATTAAGGATTGTGAGGCTTTTAAAAACTAACAGAAGGCAACTAAAAAAGTCAATAAGAAGGTAAAGATGGAATACAAAAATAAGCTAGCCAATAATATTAAAGAGGATGCCAAAAGTTTCTTCAGATACATAGTGTAAAAGAGAGGCGAGAATGGATATTGGACTGCTGGAGAGGTAGAGTGGAGAACAACGAAATAGTGGATAAACTGGATAAGTGTTTTGCATCTATCCACTGTGGCATACACTAGCAATATGGTGGAAGTTCTACGTGTTGGGGGCATGAAGTGTGTGAAGTTACCATAACTAGAGAGAAGGTTCTTGTGAAACTGAAAGGTAGATAAGTCATCTGGACCAGATGGTGTACACCCCAGAGTTCTGAAATAGGTGGCTGAAGAGACTGTGGAGCCATTAGTAATGATCTTTCAAGAAGCACTGGATTCTGGAATGGTTCTGGAGTGAAATTTGCAAATGTCACTCCACTGTTCAAGAAGGGCGAGAGATAGAAGAAAAGAAACTATAGGCCAAGTTTGTCTGACCTCAATGGTTGGGAAGATGTTGGTTTCGATTATTAAGGATGAGGTCTCAGGGTACTTGGAGGTACATGATAAAATAGGCCATAGTTATCATTGGTTTCCTCAAGAGAAAACTTGCCCGACAAATCTTTTGGAATTTTTTGAAGGAATAACAAACAGGATAGACAACAGAAAATCAGTTGATGTTGTGTACTTGGAATTACAAGTACTTACAATTACATGTACTGTAATTGATTTATTTATTTACAATTCAGTTTCTTTCTTCTATATTATGTATTGCATTGAACTGCTGTTAACAAATTTCACAATACATGCTGGTGATAATAAACCTGATTCTGATTTTGATTTTCAGAAGAAGTACCACACATGAGGCTGTTTAATGATTTATGAGATCATGATTTTACAGGAAAGATTCTAGTATGGATAAAGCACAGGCTGATGGGCAGGAGGCAGAGTGGGATTAAAGGAAGCATTTTCTGGCTGGCTGCCGGTGACTGGTGGTGTTCCACAAGGGTCCATGTTGGGACTGATTCTTTTTACATTATTTTTCAATGATTTGAATGATGGAATTGATAGGCTTTGTTGTAAAGTTTGCAGATGATATGAAGGTGGGTGGAGGGCAGGTAGTTTTGAGGAAGTAAGAAGCCACAGAAGGATTTAGACAGATTAGGAGAATAGGCAAAGAAAGGCAGATGGAATACGGTGTCAGGAAGTCAGGAACCACTTAGGTAGCAGAAATGAAAGGGTTGACTATTTTCTAAATGGAAAGAAAATACAAAAAATCTGAGACGCAAAGTAACTTGGGAGTCCTTTTGTAGGATTCCTTAAAAGTTAATTTGCAGCTTGAGTCTGTGCTGTGGAAGGCAAATGCAATGTTAACATTAATTTCAAGAGGACAAGAATATAAAAGCAAGAAGGTAATTTTGAGACTTCATGAAATACTAGGAAGGTCTCACTTGAAGTATTGTGAGCAGTTTTGGGCCCTTCATCTTCGAAAGGAGGGTGGAAACTGGAGAAGGTTCAAAGGAGGTTTACGAAAATGATTCCAGGATTGAATGGCTTGTCAAATGAAGAGCACCCCGGGCCTGTATTCTCTGGAATTCAGAAGAACGAGGGGTGACCTCATTGAAACCTATTGAATGGTGAAAGGCCCTGATAGAGTGGATGTGGAGAGGATGTTTTCTATGGTGGGAGAATCTTAAGACCAGCGAACACAGATGAGGAGAAATTTTGTTAGCCAAAGAATGGTGAATCTGTGGAATTCTTTGCCACAGGCAGCTGTGGAGTCAAAGTCTTTAAGTATACTTAAGGCAGAGGTTGATAGATTCTTCATTGGTCAGGGTATGAAGGGAAATGGGGAGAAGGCAGGATATTGGGGCTGATGAAATCAGTCATGATGCAATGATGGAACAGACTTGATGGGCCAAAGAAGCCTATATCTATGGTTTTATGGTCTCAAGAAATTTCTTTCCCAGAAGGCAAAACCCACAAAATACTGGAGGAGCTGAGCAGATAAAGCAGCTTCCATGTAAATGAGTAAATAGCTGATGTTTTGGGTCAAGAAATGTCAATCAGTTATTCACTTCCATAGATACTGCCTGAGCTGAGTTCATCCGGCACCTCATGTGCTTTGCCTTGGATTTTCAGCATCTGCAGATTTTCTCGTATTTGTCACTTTCCTGGAAAGATGGTGAATCTTTGGACTTCTCTACGTATGGGCCTATGTTCAGGATTGATTGTGTTTAGATATTAATACCACTGTAACATGAAGTTAGCATAGGAAAGTGGTGCTCAGGTAGAATGTTAGGAATGAGCTGCTCATAACTCTGGTTCTTAAACAATCTGTTAGGGCTGCCAAACCTTTCAAAGTTCTTAGTCAGTTTATATCAAAGTATGTATATGTCACCATATACTACCTTCAGATTCATTTTCTTGCGGGACTTTGCATTCATATAAAGAAATACAATGGGATTTATGAAAACTATATAACAAAGACTGACAAAATAGTGCAAAAGAGAACAAATCATGTAAAATAATACATTCAAAATGTAAATAATACTGAATACATGAGTTCAGAATCTTGAAAGTGAGTCTGTAGTTTGTGGAATCAGTTCAGTGTTGAGGTGGTTCAGGAGTCTGATGGTTGAGGGGTAATTGTTCCTGAATCTGGTGCTGTGGGACACAAGACCACCCTTCCCGATGGTCATAGTGAGAATGAACATGGCCTGGATATTGGGGATCTTTGATCATGCATTCTGCTTTCCTGTGGTAGTTCTCCTTGTAGATGTACTCAGTGATGGAAAGTGCTTTGCCTGTGATGGACCGGGCTGCATTAGTAGACATTTCTGTTTCTGGACATTGGTATTTCCATACCAGGCCATAGTGCAACCAGTCAGGATACTCTCCACTGTGCATCTAGTGAAGTTTATCTGAGTTTCAGATCTTTGTCAGCCATGGTGATTTCTTCTTGTGTCTTTTCAGATCGTGAGGAAATCTTCAAGTTCCTGTTGCAGTGTCGCTCTTGGGGCACGATACTCCCTGTATTGGAAGGATCACGCTTTATTAACTGGAGAAGAGGAGCCAGTCCATCAAGGGGGTCACTGAGACAAATGAGCGCGCAGCCTGTTATTTCAACCCACCCCCAAGAGAGCACCGGTCAGAATGGAGTGAGCGGTGCATCGCTCCAGAACACCAGCACTGGCAGTGGGAGTACCAATACCCACCAAGTGCCACAACTCAGCACACTCAACCCCACAGGGGGTGGCAAGGCCATGGCGCCGAGCAAGCAGAGCAAGAAGAGTGCAGTCCATAACAAGGAGAGCGAGGAATACCGGCAGCGGCGTGAGCGCAACAACCTGGCAGTCAGGAAGAGCCGGTTAAAGAGCAAGCAGAAGGCACGCGACACACAGCAGAGAGTCGACGAGCTGAAGGAGGAGAATGAGAGGCTCGAAGCAAAGATCAAACTGCTCACCAAGGAACTGAGTGTCTTAAAGGATTTGTTCCTGGAGTACGCGCATAGTTTTTCTGATAATGGGCACCCCTCATTTACTGAAGGCACTGGATCTGAGCAGGAGACTGGCAATGGGGAGCAGTAGGCTGGGGGCAGACACCCAGAGAAATCTTACAGAGAGGGGCCTTTACCTCAAACTCTCTAATTTAAGGTTTCATTGCACAATGATGCTTCTGTTGCCGAAATTCCTGTCACTTGGTGCTTGTGGTTGGAAGGAACTTGGGGCCTTGATGCAACAGAAGAACTGACTGTATCCAAATCATGAGCACACTCAAAACTGACAGATAGCACTAGCACCAATTCCCCTCAAGCTGCCAAATGTCCTCTCCTCATCCTCTTGACTTTTCCCTCATCCTTTCATTACACTGAAGGGACGGTATCAGGGCTGTCCATTCTCAAGTGCGTCCATCTCCCATTTCATCTCGTTCATTTTACTGGATGGAAACTTGTGAGCTGTAGCGTTCCACAGCAGAGAGATCTCACACACTAGGTTGTTAACATTGGCAGAACAGAAGAGGGCAGAGAGTCTCATACTGGGTACTAAGCCCCATTTCACTGTTTGCTCACATTGGCAGAACAGAAGAGGGCAGAGAGATCTCACACTGGGTACTAACCCCCTTTTCACCATCTCCTTATGGTAGCATAGTGGTTAGTGCAACACTGTGTGACAGCTCAAGGCATTCAGAGTTAAATCCTGGTGTCCTCTGTTGGGAGTTTGTGCATCTGCCCCATGACATGCATGGGTTTCCTTCCACAGTCCAAAGACGTACTGGTTAGTAGGTTAATTGGTCAATGTAAATTGTCCCATGAGTAGGCTAGTGTTAAGTCAGAGATTGCTGACACTGCAGCTCAAAAGGTTGGTAGGGGCTGTTCCACGCTGTAGCCCTAGTAGATACTGAGCCCCATTCCTCAAGGTTTGATCGTGTTGGTGGTACAGACCAGAGTAGACAGGTTCCACACTGGGTACTGAGTCCCATTCCTCAAGGTTTGCTCACTTTGGTGGTGCAAACTGGAGCTGCCAGACCTGTGTGCGCTGCATCACAAGCCCCTCTATCTGCACTGTTGGCCAGTGCACTTCCCAGCACTTGGCATGTCCAGGTAGTGAAGCTGTCTGGACTTGCTGGGTTGTTGATGGAGGCAACTCGGCTAGTTGAGATGGAGGGAAGTTATTGGGGGATCAGTGGTGATACCATTTCTAGATTTGTATGCCTGGAGATGTTTGAGGCTTGATGTAAGATTCTGCCCAGACATAATGTTGCTTCAGCTTCCATTATATCTGTGTTACTCATTGAAACCCCTACATGTGCCTCCTTTATTATCACATCCCAGCAGTTTCCTTTCTAACAAGTTGCAGCTTATCCAGACAGATCCTGATCCTGGAAATTATACCCTCAGAAGCAGCAGACTCTGCATTAAAATCACTTCGCTCAATCTGTTATGGTCGTTGTGTTCTTTTAAAGTTTGTGTTAGAACCCAAATAATTCCTTTGTGTAAGTGAATCAGAAAAATCAAATTTTAATGTATGCTTTCAAATAACAGAATGAAATGACCAGGATACCATATGCTGGACAATTTAAACCTATTCTATCCATTGCTGGTTAAGGTGAGTGATGCAATCTTCAGTTGTAAGAATGGAGATTAAAATACTAATGTTCACAAATGTATTTCTATCTGTGACATTGTTTGCATTGGGCAGTGAGTCTGGGCCAGCGAGCCAGGCACCTCCACTGGTGATTACAATTTAGTCTCTATATTTACATGGTCACTTCCTTATAGTAACTATTGACCATATCACTTTCACCAGGGTGTTGCCTGCATTTCTGGGACCTCAGTTACAGGAAGAGATTGGATTGGCTGGGCTTGATTTTACTGGAATAAAGGCTGAGAGGTGACCTGATAAAGCTACACTTAATTTCATTTATTTAGAGATACAGCACAGTAACAGGCTCTATCAACCCAATGAGCTTGCATTGCCCAGTTACACCCCTGTGACCAGTTAACCTACTGGCCTGTACGTCTTTAGAATGTGGGATGAAACCAGAGCACCCAGAGGAAGCTCACGCAGTCACAGGGAAAATGTGCAAACTACTTACAGACAGCAGTGGATTTAACCCAAGTCACTGGTGCTGTAAAGCATTACAGTAACCACTAAGCTACCATGCCACCCTGCATAGCCTAACATAAAATTGTAAGAGGCATAAATAGGTTAGATGGAATGTTTTCATCTCATGGCGGTGGTTGCCATCATATGCGACGTTGGTATGTGTGGGAGAGTTCTTAAAGTGGAAAAGCCATTGCACTGGGCCTGTTCCACTCTTGAGCTTGGAAGTCCAGGTCCAGTGTATGGGTAGTCATCACAACTGGGGTCTTCCTTGATTGTAGGGAATTACAATGACTTCTGTGCTTCGTCATACCCTTCACTCTTCATAGAACATTGCAGATCTGTCTTCCTGGCCATTAGATCTCATCTGCCCGGTCTGCCAGAGCTGACATAGACACGTCCCTATCTCTCCTGCTGGTTACCCTCAACTGGTCTTTGGAATGTGGGATGGAGCGGTGTATTGGGGTGTGACCACTGTCACATGCAAAGAGCTATAGTCGTGAGCTGAGTGTAACCTCAAGGAAGGGGTATCTGAACAAGAGGACAGAGATTTATAAGAAAAATAAGGAAAATAAGGAAAAAGAACCAGAGCTAACATTTCAGGTCTAAGTGACTTCCTGAACACTCTCTTTCCACAGTTGCTCCATGAACTGTAGAGATTTTCCCATTTTACCCCCTAAATAATATGGTGTCCCTGATTACAGTGCCTTAGTCTTGAAGTACAGCAATGTTCCAGGCAGATTTGACAATGACCTCCAATCCACATGCTCCCCTCAAATCAGCAGAGCCAAAGTAAATGATAAAGCATCAAGGTTCATGGGGTGTAGGACCCATGAAGGGTTGTTTATGGCTGGAAATTGCATATGGCATCCCATACAGGGCAGAGTTATTACATCACTGTGACCACAGCACGATCCACACCTCTGGTGCTGGTCTCCTGAGAGGTGATGGGAATGTGGGGAGAGCACAATGGAATTAGTGTAAATGGGGGTTTGATGGTCAGTGTAGACCCAATGGACTGAAGGGCCAGTTTCCCCCTTGGAGAAAGGTGTCTCTCAGTCACTCACACCAGAACTTCCAGAACCTAATGCATTGTGCTCCAATCTATTGTCCTTTCCTACATAACCAAGAATTTGCAGCTGTTAATCTGTCCAACTGAACCCTCACTTGCAACTCTTGCACCTTGGGTATGCCAGTGAGACCAATAGACCCTGATTGTCCATTTGCTTATTTGATGCAGCTCAGAAACAGGCCCTTCAGCCACCAAATCCAAGTTGGCCATTATCATTTACACTAATGGTGTTTATGCCTCCCTGTACTGGGCCTGAGGTCTGGAGTTCCTTTCTGAAGTTGTCTGCCCCTTCCTCCCTTTTAGAATTAGTGGGTACTGCCCTGTTCATCCCACCAAAAGTCCTCCCCACCATTGAGTGCATCGGCATGGAGCACTGTTGCAGGAAAATATCTGTCATTAAAGACCCCTACCACCCAAGTCATGCTAATGCCATCAGGAAGAAGGTACAGAAGCCTATCTAAATGACTTAACAGTTCCTAATGTTTCTGCCACTACTACCACCCCAGACAGCCAGCTTAACTACATGCCCTCTGGTATTAGATATTTCAACACTTGGAAAAAGATGTCTGTCTGTCTATGCCCCTCATAACATAAAGCTGTATCTGATCTCCCAACAATTTTAGTTTTCCAAAATTTCCTAGACTGAGGGGAAAATTTATTAGAATGGAAAATAGCAATAGAATCTGATTTGTTCAAAGGGGAAGCAAGAAAGTACATGGCCAGTTAGTGTAACAATTACCAGAGGAGGATATTTTTAAAGATGTTTTAGCAAGTCATGGAGCAAAGTTCAAGGGTAACAGTCAAAGGCAGTACAGACCTGTGAAAGGCATTATCAGTCTGAGTTATATGAAGAAATAACGCATGCCCTGGATCATAAGGAGCTGGTAGACATTTCAAAGGAGATGTGAGGGGCAAGTGTTTTTACACAGAGTGGTTAATCCAGAATGCTGCCTGGATTAGAGGGCATGTGAGGATGGACAAACTTGGGTTTTCTCTGCAGCAGTGGAGGCTGAGGGGAGATCTGATAAAGGTTTATAAGATTAGGAGAGGCATAGACAGAATCCCTCTTTCCCTGGGTTGAAATGTCTAATACCAGAGGGCATGCATTTAAGGTGAGGGGGTAATTTCAAAGGAGATGTGGGGAGCAAGTTTTTTTAAAAATACAGAATGTAGAGGATGCTGGGAATGTGCTGCCTGGAGTGGGTGTAGAGGCAGAAATAGAATTTTGAGAGACATAATAGGCATATGAATGTGAGGAAAATGGAAGAATATGAACATTATGTAGGCAGAAGGGTCTAGTTTAGCAATCCATTTGATACTAACAATTGGTTCTTCCACAACATTGTGGGCCAAATGGCCTGTTCCTTTGCTCTGTTCTACATTCTATGCAGGGACTAGAAGGGGGCATTTGATAAGGTCCTGCATCAACTATTGTTGAATATTAGAGCTCATGGTGTAGTAGATAACATGTTGGCATGGATGAAAGAATGGAACAAAATGAACTGCTGGCGGAGCAAAGTCAGTCAGATGTCCGAGGGACTGTTTCGGCAGGATGATATATTTTGAAAATATATATATATGCTGTGTGGCTGTATGTACTGTGTTTTGCACCTTGGCCCCAGAAGAACACTCTTTTTAGCTGTATGCAGTGCCTTGAAAATGTATTCAGTATCCACAATTATTTTCACAATTTACTGTCTCCTTTTCTAAAATTAAAGTATATTGAAGTAGAATTTTTGAGCTAATCTACAAAACATGGTGCATCATGTCAAATCAAAGGAAAAATTCCAAAGCTTGTCAAGTTTCTAAAAATTAAAAATCAACATTGTGAGGCTGAATAAGTATTCATTCCCTTTGTTATTGCTATGCTAACTTTCCTTGGGTGCAGTACTGTATCATAACACCTCATCCAATTTATTGATGTAGAAAATTGGAGGATCACCTGTTTCAATGAATTTGTATACCCCCTCTCTAAGATCCAACAGTATGGTAGCTTTATGACAGACCAAGCTGAAAAAGCAAAACAAAGACAAAAGAGGATTCAAGACAAGTTAGGGAAATGATAATAGAGAAGCACAAATCTGGGGAAGGATACAAGGAGGTTTGTAGTCAGCTGAGGGCTAGATCTGTGACATTTAAGTCTAATGATCCAGGTATGTATAAGAAAACCAGGATGACTTGTGGAGGCCTATTTCAAGAACCAGGAAGCAGTTGGGAGAGGTTACAAGCAACATCAGATGCACGTCAACTTTGACAGGGTTTGCAGGTCATTACTTCTTAAAAGCAAAACCCGAAATTGTGAATGGCAACAATTTTTCAATAGCAGATGAGCTCAATGCCTTTTGTGCTTGATTTGAACTGGAGAATAAAACCACAGCTATAAGAATCCCTGCAGCATCCAATAACCCTGTGATCTCTATCTTGGAGACCGACGTCAGGCTGTCTTTCAAGAGGGTAAACCCTTGCAAGGTAGCAGGGCTCAATGGAGTGTCTGGTAAGGCTCTGATAATCCATGCTAACCAACTAGCAGGGGTATTGGAAGATTTTCAATCTCTCACTGCTACAGTTGAAAGTTCCTACCTGCTTCAAAAGGGCAACAATTACACCAGTGCCCAAGAAGAGCAGCGTGAACTGCCTCAATGACTATCGTCAAGTAGCTCTCACATCTATGGTGATGAAATGCTTTGAGAGGTTTGTCGTGGTTAGGATCAACACCTGTCTCGGGAAGGACCTGGACTCACTGCAATTTGCCTATTGCCACAATGGGTCTACAGCAGACACAATCGCAGTGGCACCCCACGCAGCCTTGGATCACCTGGACAATGCAAATACCTCTTTCAGGATGCTGTTTATTGACTATAGCTCAGCATTTAACACCATCATTCCTACAGTCCTGATTGCAAAAGCTACAGAATGTAGACCTCTGTACCTCCCTCTACATCTGAATCCTTGACTTCCTAATGGAAGACGACAACCTGTGTGGATTGGAAATAACATCACCTTGCTGATAGTTAACACTGACATACCACAGGGATGTGTGCTTAGCCCACTGCTTCTACTCTCTACACCCATGACTGTGTGACTAAGCATTACTCAAATGCCATCTATAAATTTGCTGATGATACAGCCATTTATTGGCAAAAATACAGATGGTGATGAAAGGGAGTGCAGGAGCGAGATATACCGGTTAATGGAATGGAGTCACGGCAACAACCTTGCACTCAACCTTAGCAAAATCCAAGAGCTGATTGAGGACTTCAGGGAGGGTAAGACGAGGGAACACAAACCAATCCTCATAGAGGGATCAGAAATGAAGAGAGTGAGAAATTTCAAGTTCCTGGCTGTTGATCTCTGAGGACCTAACCTGGACACAGCTTATTTATGCAGCTATAAAGAAGGCAAGTCAGTGGCTATATTTTGTTTGCAATTTGAGAAAATTTGGGTTTGTCAACTGAAATACTTGAAAACTTCTACAAATGTATCACAGAAAACATTCTGACTGGCTGCATCATCATCTGGTATTGGGGGGGGGGGGCTCCTTCTGCACAAGTTCAAAATGAATTGCAGAAACGTAAAATTAGTCAGCTCCATCATGGGTACTAGCTTCTGCAGTATCCAAGACATCTTCAAAGTACAGTGCCTTAGAAAGGCACCGTGAATCATTAAGGACCCCCCCCCCCCACCCCCACCCAGGACATGCCCTCTTCACACTGTTACTGTTGGGAAGGAGGTACAGAAGCCACAGGCACACAGCAATTAGGAACAGCCTCTTCCGTCTGTCATCTGGTTTCTAAATGGACATAGAACCCATGAACACTACCTATTTTTTTGCTTTTTTTGCACTACTTATTTTAACTAAACAATTCAATAGACATATACAGTAGCTGATAACACACTAACAATTGTACTTTTCATGTCTTTTTTGGACAGATTGCTTAATCATTCACAGTCCAGACTAGAAAAAATATGTGAACCCTTGTATTGAATAACTGGTAGAATCTCCTTTAGTGGCAATAACCTCCACCAAAAGTTTCTGTAGTTGCTGATCAGACTTGCACAACAGTGAGGAGGAATTTTAGGTGATTGCTCCATACAAATTTTTTTTCAGTTCATTAATATTTTTGAGATATCTTGCCTGTTCAGGTCATGCCACAGCATATTAATTGGGTTAAGGTCTGCACTCTGACTAAGCCATTCTAAAACACCAATTTTCTTCTTTTTAAAGCACTCCGTTGTTGATTTACTCTTGTGTATTGGTTCATTTTCTTGTTGCATCATCCAAGTTCTATTGAGCTTCAGGTGACAGACCACTGCCCTAAGATTATCCTGTAAAATGTTTTGATATAATTTTGAATTCATTGTTCTCTCGATGATTGCAAGCTGTCCAGGCCCTGAAACAGCAAAGCAGCCCCAAACCATGGTGCTCCTTCCACCATGCTTCACAGTTGGGATGGGATTTTGGTGTTGGTGTGCAGTGCCCCTTTACCTTCAAACATATGCTTTCATTTCTGTCAGGAAGTTCAACTTTTGTATCATCTGTCCACAAAATATTGTCTCAGAAGTGCTGTGGAACATCAAGATGGATTTTTGCAAACTTGAGATGTGCAGCAATGTTTTTCTTTGGGAGAGCAGTGGTTTCCTTTGTGGTGTCCTTCCTTGTGCACCACTCTTGTTCTGTGTTTTTTTTTCTTATAGTGGACACATGAATAGAGACTTCTGCAAGTTCTAGAGATTTTTGCAGGTGTTTTACTGTTACCCTTGGGTTCTTTTTCACCTTCGGTATTTAACGTTGTGCTCTTGCTGTGATCTTTGCAGGACACCCACTCCTAGGGAAGAGTAGCAACAGTGCTGAATTTCCTCAATTTGTATAAAATCTTACTGTGGACTGATGAACACTCAGGTCTTTAAAAATGCTTTTGTAGCCTTTTTCAGCTTCATGCATCTCTACAATTCTTATATAATTCTCTGAGATTTGTTTGGATCAAAGCATGGTGCACATAAACATATCTTTCTTGAGAAGAGCAAGCTCTATCAGTAACCTGACTTTGTGTGTCTCTTTTTATAGGGCAAGGCACCTCTACAACCCACGCCTCCAACCTCAGCTCATTGATTGGAACACCTAATTTCAAATAGCTTTTGTAGAAGGCATCCCCCAGAGGTTCACATAGTTTTTTTAAAACTTAGACTGTGATTATTTAAATGATGTACTCAATATTGACTTTCCGCGTGCGCCATGACGCTGAACTCTTTTTCCGCCGGCTCCGTCTTTGAGCCTACTTCTTCGGCAAGGACTCTCCCACCCCCACCGATGACCCCTTCTCCCATCTTCAACCCTCCTCTTCATGGACACCCCACTCTGGTCTTCTGCCTGCTCTGGATCTCATTATTGCTAACTGCCGACGGGACGTCAACCATCTCGACTTCACCACACTTTGTTCCAATTCCAACCTCACTCCTTCCGAACGCTCTGCTCTCCGCACCAATCCCAACCTCACTATAAAACCCGCTGATAAGAGGGGGCACTGTTGTAGTCTGGTGTACTGACCTCTACCATGCCAAGGCACAGCGACAACTCGCTGATACCTCTTCTTATTTACGCCTTGATCATGACCCCACTAAGGAGCACCAGGCCACTGTCTCCCACACCATCACCAACCTTATCAGCTCTGGGGATCTCCCATCCACTGCCACCAACCTCATAGTTCCCACGCCCCGCACTTCCTGTTTTTAGCTCCTACCCAAAATCCACAAACCTGCCTGTCTCAGCTTGCTCCTGCTCACTGAACTCATTTCTGCATACCTCGACACTGTTTTATCCCCCATTGTTCAATCCCTTCCCACCTGTTTGTGACACTTCTCACGCTCTGAATTTTTTCAATGATTTTAAGCTCCCTGGCCCCCACCGCCTTATTTTCACCATGGATATCCAGTCCCTATGTACCTCCATCCCCCCCTCCAGGAAGGTCTCAAAGGGACCTTCTTTTTGGATTCCAGACCTAACCAGTTCTCCTCTATCACGACTCTCCCCCATCTAGCGGAATTAGTCCTTTGGCTCCTCCCACTTACTCCAAACTAAAGATGTAGCCATGGGCACCCGTATGGGTCCCAGCTATACCTGCCTTTTTGTTGGCTTTGTGGAACAGTCCATGTTCCAAGTTAGAGAGGGTGCAGAGGAGATTGACCAGGATGCTGCCTGAATTAGAGAGGGTGCAGGGGAGATTGACCAGTGAGCTGCCTGGATTAGAGAGGGTGTAGAGGAGATTGACCAGGATGCTGCCTGGATTAGAGAGGGTGTAGAGGAGATTGACCAGGATGCTGCCTGGATTAGAGAGGGTGCAGAGGAGATTGACCAGGATGCTGGCTGGATTAGAGAGGGTGAAGAGGAGATTTACGAGGATGCTGCCTGGATTAGGGAGGGTGCAGAGGAGATTGACCAGGATGCTGCCTGGATTAGAGAGGGTGCAGAGGAGATTTACCGGGATGCTGCCCGGATTAAAGAGCATGCAGAGGAGATTGACCAGAATGCTGCCTGGATTAGAGTGGTATCCATCCCCCACTTTTCCTTCAGTATATCGACGACTGCATTGGTGCTGCTTCCTGCGCACATGCCGATCTCGTTGACTTCATTAACTTTGCCTCCAACTTTCACCCTGCCCTCAAATTTACTTGGTCCATTTCCAACACTTCTCTCCCCTTTCTTGATCTTTCTGTCTCCATCTCTGGAGACAGCTTATCTACTGATGTCTACTATAAGCCTATGGACTCTCACAGCTACCTGGACTATTCCTCTTCCTGCTCTGTCTCTTGCAAAAATGCCATAGGAGGAGGACAAAATCTACAGACAGTGGTAGGAATTGAAGCCAGGTTGTTGGTGCTGTAAAGTGTTGCATATCCCTCTCCTTTGTTCTGCGATTATTTCCTTAATTAATACTGATGCACCCACATTTCTAAGAGCACACCCACTACTGACCCTTTCCACCTTCTAATGGTTTTGGATTCTGTTCACAGCTCCTTCTGCTGCTCTTGCACTCTCCAAGCTCGCTCTCTCGCTCCCACCCTTTAACTCCTGGGTTTTTATAGTTGCTACTGTTAATATGTATGTTTTGTAACTACTGTGGGTTTGTATTAAATGCTTCGCCAGAGTAAACGAGGTGAACATCCGCTGAGGAGGCAGGAACCAGGAGTTCAGGTCATACAGTAGAGCAGCTGTAATATTACTAATTCGGAGCTGCAGAGAGGGTTCTCCCAATCTCAATTTATTCAGCTGTAGAGTTGCAAAGATTCTCTGAGGAACAGAATGCCCTTCATTTTCAAACAGTAGAATTATCTGAATCTCTGTGATGGGGGGGGGGGGGGGGGTCAGGTTCAGAGTTCGCTCTGATAGACTCCAACCGTAACAGGGCGGTTCTCCTCAGACTAGGTGAAAGGATTAATTTTCCCCTGTAATAAAAGGAGATGAAAATTCTTCCTTTTTCCGGCGGCTCAATCAAATTGAGAATGAGAGAAGAGGTGACTTGCATGTTGGGGACAGAGATTTAAAAAGCATTCAAAGGTTTTCGGTGTTTCTCTGGCGGTTCGAATCATGATTCGGTAGGAAGGGCAAATAAAATTAAGGCAGAGTCAAGTGGAGTGGCCACTGTTGGAGAACAGGTTTGGGTAAGTATCTGGTAAGTTATTTCTTCTTCATCGGCAAGTGCATACTGAGAGCAGTGAGAATGGCTCCAGGGGCTGTGTTGTTTTTGTGTGAATTCTGGGTGACCTCCCGCCTTCTGGATAATGACATCTGCACCAGGTGCACCGAGATTACCTTCAGCACATCTGGGGCAACTGAGCAGCTACAAGGATTTGTAGGAGGCAAGTACCCGGGTACCCGTGAGGAGAGGGAAAGGAAATAGACAGCCAGTGTGGAGTACTCCTGTGGTCATTCCCCTCAATAATAAGGATACCACTTTGGATACTTTTGAGGAGGATAACCTAGCATGGGAAGAAGAGGACTACAGTAGTGATAGGAGATCCGAGTTAGAGGAGTAGACACGAGATACTGTGGACATGATAGAGACACCCAGAAGCTTCTGTTTTAAAATGGCACTGGTAAAGCATGGTGAAGACTTGCTGGCAGCAAACAAAACTATTAACTGCTTTATTAATCACACTTTTTCTCAGAATCAATCACTGCAAGCAATAACATGTAACTTCCCTTTTGAAGCTGAGCTTTTCAAACAATTGTACAAGCACGCATGTTTAGCCACTGCTGGAGCAGACCTGGAGGCAATTCAAATTGGCAGAACAGAGTGGCAGGGCCCAGACCTCAGACCATAATATATAGGAGCAGAATTAGGCCATTTGGTCCATTTCATCACGACTGACCCAATTTTCCTCTTAGTCCTTATCTCTTGTCTTCTCCCTGTATCCCTTCATACCCTGAACACTCAAGAATCTATCAATCTCTGCATCAAATATATATAAATACTTAGCCTACATCGCTGTTTGGCTAACTTAAGTGCCTGGCCAGATTGGAAAGGTCAGGTACAGGCCATATCGAGTCAGTGGGGCCCAGGCCCCTGAGCATATTGAAGCAGCAGTGCCCGGAATCAAGAGTGAGAAACGACCTGAGGTTTGGCCGATTTGAGCTCTGGGCCAGGGTGTAGACTGGAGGCAAGGGATGGACCGGTGTTCTGCTCACTGTTGTGCGATGTTTCCTTGTCTCTGCACTGTGGCTTGCAACTAATGGGCTCCTGGACTGGCTGTGACTATGGACTTACTGATGTGAATTTCAGTTGGGTTCTGTTGGATTTTTGTTCTGTGGCTCCCTGTAAAGAGACAAAGCTCAAGGTTGTATACAGTGTACATTGATAATAAATGTTAATTATATATAGAATAAATTTGAACTTTGTATGTTGCTTCCTAGATACTAGGGTCAGGGATGTCTCAAATCAGGTCCACAGCATTCTAAAGGGGGGGGTGGGTGAGCAGCCAGAAGTTATGCCACATATTGGCACCAATGATGTGGGTAGGAAAAGGGAGTAGGTCCTGAAGAATGAATTTAGGGAGTTCAGTAGAAAGCTGAAAAACATAATCTGCAGGGTTGTAATCTTTGGAATGCTGCTTGTGCCATATGTCAGTGAGGTTAAGAATAGGATGGTTTAGCAGATGAATGTGACTGAGGAACTAGTGCATGGGGCTGGGCTTCAGATTTATGAACATTGAGAGGTATAATATGATTAGGAATAGTCAGCATAGCTTTGTCAAGGGCAGGTCGTGCCTTATGAGCCTGATTGAATTTTTTGAGGATGTGACTGAACACGTTGATGAAGGAAGAGCAGTAGATGTAGTGTATATGGATTTCATCAAGGCATTTGATAAGGTACCCCATGCAAGGCTTATTGAGAAAGTAAGGAGGCATGGGATCCAAGGGGACCTTGCTTTGTGGATTCAGAACTGGCTTGCCCACAGAAGGCAAAGAGTGGTTGTAGATGGAACATATTCTGCATGGAGGTTAGTCACCAGTGGAGTGCCTCAGGGATCTGTTCTGGGACCCTTACTCTTTGTGATTTTTATAAATGACGTGGATGAGGATGTGGAGGGATGGGTTAGTAAGTTTGCTGATGATAAAAAAGTTGGAGGTGTTGTGGACAGTGTGGAGGGATGTCAGAGGTTACAGTGGGACATTGATAGGATGCAAAACTGGGCCGAGAAGTGGCAGATGGAGTTCAACCCAGATAAGTGTTAAGTGGTTCATTTTGGTAGGTCAAATATGATGGCATATTATAGTATTAATAGGTAAGACTTAGCAGTGTGGAGGATCAGAGGGATCTTGGGGTCTGAGTCTATAGGACACTCAAAGCAGTTGACTCTGTGGTTAAGAAGGCGTGCGGTGTTTTGGCCTTCATCAATCATGGAATTGAATTTAGGAGCCGATAGGTAATGTTACAGCTATATAGAACCCTGGTCAGAGCCCACTTGGAGTACTGTGCTCAGTTCTAGTCGCCTCACTACAGGAAGAATGTGGAAGCCATAGAAAGGATGCAGAGGAAATTTACAAGTATGTTGCCTGGACTGGGGAACATGCCTTATGAGAATAGGTTGAGTGAACTTGGCCTTTTCTCCTTGGAGCGATGGAGGATGAGAGGTGACCTGATAGAGGTGTATAAGATGATGAGAGGCATTGATCGTGTGAATAATCAGAGGCGTTTTTCCAGGGCTGAAATGGTTGCCACAAGAGGACACAGGTTTAAGGTGCTGGGGAGCAGGTACAGAGGAGATGTCAGGAGTAAGTTTTTTACTCAAAGTGGTGAGTGCATGGAATGGGCTGCCGGCAATGGTGGTGGAGGCAGATACGATAGATAGGGTGTTGTAAGAGACTTTTGGATAGGAAATTTCTAAGGTAGGGACTTTGTGGGCCGAAGGGCCTGTATTGTGCTGTAGGCTTTCTATGTTTCTAATCAGTAATCTTCAACCTCTGCCTTAAATATACACAAAGACATGGCCTCCTGTGGCAAAGAATTCCACAGATTCACCACTCTCTGGCTAAAGAGCTTCCTTATCTCTATCCTAAAAGGACACTCATCTATTATGAGGCCGTGTCTTCTGGTCTTAGGCTCTCCAACCACAGAGAACATCCTCTCCACATCTACCATATCGAGAACTTTTGCCATTTGATAGGTTTCCATGAGGTCACCCCTCATTCCTTTGAAATCCAATGAATACAGGCCTAGAGCCATCATTTGTCATAAGACAAGCCATTCAATTCTGGAATAATTTTCCCAAACTTCCTTTGAACCCTCTCCAGTTTCAGCATATCCTTTCTAAGATAAAGGCCCAAAACTGCTCACAATACTCCAAGTGAGACCTCAGCAGTGCTTTATCAAGTCTCAACATTACATCCTCTTGTTTCTATTGTCTTGAAATGATAGCTCACATCACATTTGCCTTCCTCACCACAGACTCAACCTGCAAATTAACCTTTAGTGAATACTGCACAAGTCCTCCCAAGTCCCTTTGTGCCTCAGATTTTTGTATTTTCTCTCCATTTAGAAAATAGTATCCTGACACTGTATTCCATCTGCCACTTCTTTGCCCATTCTCCTAACCTAAGTCCTTCTGTAGTCTCCCTACTTCCTTAAAACTACCTGCCCCTCCACCAAACTTCATATTGTCTGACAACTTTGCAGCAGTCACCAATTCCGTCATCCAAATCATTGACACATAATTTAAAAAATAATCAGTCACACCACAACTCACCCCAGCCTCTTTATTCCCACTCTTTGCCTCCTGCCAATCAGCCACTTCCTTATCCATGCTAGAATCTTCCCCGTAATAACATGGGCTCGTAGCTTGTTAAGCAACCCGCCCTGTGGCATCTTGTCAAAAGCTTTATGAAAATCCAAGTACACAACATCAACTGATTATCTCTTGTCTATCCTGCTTGTTACTTCTTCAAAGAATTCCAACAGATTTGTCAGGAAACATTTTCTCTTGAGGAAACAATGCTGACTAAAGGCAAGATGACACAACTGTGGCTATCAAGAGAAGTAAAAGCGAAAGGCAGCAAATATTAGTTGGAAGTTAGAAGATTGGGAAGCTTTGGAAAACTAAGAGGCAACTGAAAAAGCCAGAAGAAAGATGAAATATGAAGGTAAGCTTGCCAGTAATATCCATACTTATCACTCTGGTCCTGTCCCCTACTAAATTAGTTTTAATGCTCCCCAACAGTTCTAGTAAACCTGCCCACAAGGATGTTGGTCCAAAAGCTTCTTTCAGATATATTAAGTGTAAGAGAGAGGCAAGAGTGGATATTGGACCACTGGAAAATGACTGATGAGAAAGTAATGGAGGGGACAATGAAATGGCAGATGAACTTACTGAGTATTCACTGTGGAAGATACTAACAGCATGCCAGAACAGCAGTAAGTGCAGTTGTATTACTAGGAAGAAGATGCATGGAAAGCTGAAAGGTCTGAAGTCACCTGGTGCAGGTGGACTGCACCCCAGGGTTCTGAAAAGATTATGTAATCACTTGATTCTGGAAGACTCGAACATTGCAAATGTCACTCCACTCTTCAAGAAGAGAGGGAGGCAGAAAAAAGGAAATTGGAGGAAGGAAATTATAGGGCAGTTAGTCTTAGCGCAGTGGTCGGGAAGATGTTGGAGTTGATTGCTAAGGATGACTTCTCAGCTAATAGAGGCACATGATATAATAGGCTGTAGTCGGCATGGTTTTCCTAAGGGAAGATCTTGTCTGACACATCTGTTGGATTTCTTTGAGGTAATAACAAACAGGATAGAGAAAGAATTGGTTGATGTTATGTACTTGGATTTTCAGAAGGCCCTTGGCAAGGTGCCGCACATGAGGCTGCTTAAAATGGTATTTCAGGAAAGATACTAGCATGGATGGAGCATTGGCTGATAGGCAGGAGGCAAGGAGTGGGAATAAAGGGAGCCTTTTATTGTCTGCCAGTATTATGCAGAGGTCAGTGTTGGGTCCCTGACATTCTTCATATGTCAAACCTGGAATCATTTTTGTGAACCTCTTCCCCTCTTACGTAGCCCATTTTTCTATCATCTGTATGCCTCTCAGAATTTTCATAAATGCCCCTACTGTATCTGCCTTTCATCACCTTTTGTTCCACACATGCACAACTCTTGTGTTAAAAAACTACCTCTGAAAACCCTCCGGAACTTCCCTTCAATCAACTTAAAAGTTATAGCCCCTGGTATTAGCCATTTCCCTCATGAGAAGGCGTATGGTGTATTGGCCTTCATCAATCGTGGAATTGAATTTAGGAGCCGAGAGGTAATATTACAGCTATATAGGACCCTGGTCAGACCCCACTTGGAGTACTGTGCTCAGTTTTCATCGCTTCACTACAGGAAGGATGTGGAAGCCATAGAAAGGGTGCAGAGGAGATTTACAAGGATATTGCCTGGATTGGGGAGCATGCCTTATGAGAATAGGTTGAGTGAACTCAGCCTTTTCTCCTTGGAGCGATGGAGGATGAGAGGTGACCTGATAGAGGTGTATATGATGATAAGAGGCATTGATTGTGTGGATAAGTCAGAGGTTTTTCCCCAGGGCTGAAATGGTTGCCACAAGAGGAAACAGGTTTAAGGTGCTGGGGAGTAGGTACAGAGGAGATGTCAGGAGTAAGTTTTTTTACTCAGAGAGTGGTGAGTGTACATGGAGCTTAGTAAAATATAGGGCTATAGGTAAGCCTAGTAATTTCTAAGGTAGGGACATGTTCCGCACAACTTTGTGGGTTGAAGGGCCTGTATTGTGCTGTAGGTTTTCTATTTTTCTAGCTATCCATTCGACTTAAGCCTGGTACCATCTTGTCCAGTGCCTCTCCATACCAGCTGGTAATGCGGCCAGTGGATCACCCCGACTGCTGGGAAGACAGTACCACCCCCTTACCCGTTCTGCCCTGGAAGTGCCCTATAAAGTGCCCTATACCTCACCCCTCACAGGTTTCTGGGAATTTTCAGATCCACCCTCTCCCCCCCCCCCACCACCCCCAGACAGACAGACCCAATAAACTCCATGCAAGAATCGTGGCTACTTTATTTGTAAAATTATAAAAATCAAGAGGAACATGAAGTGATCGGCATCGCTTCCACGTCTTCCTTGACAGCAGGCTAAAGGAGATGTAGGAACATTCACAGACCCAACACAGATCCTGGGCTCAGACACTCACTCTTCACTTTTCTGGCCCTTTGGGCAGATGGGGTTCGTCAGAACTGCTTGGCAAATCATTGAGAAGAGAAACTCTGATCTCAAACCTCTGCTGCCTTGCAACTATACCCACTCACGGGGAAGGTTTTCGGAGTAAACCCTGAGGAAAAGTCTGGAACTGGAGCCTATAAAGCAGTTCAATGCTGACCGGCAACTCCTATGACGGTGCTGGTGCCAGACTCTATCAGTCTCTGCCGTTCCTTTGAATTCTTCAGTTGAGTGGGCAACAGCTTGCTCTCCATATCGTACTGTTCTTGCTTGTGTATTACAGCATCCACGGTCAATCCTGACCAACAAGGGGCCTTGTCTCTGGCCCATTCCCCAGTGCATAGCAAGGGGAAAAGAGGAGGAAACTTCACCCCAGGGAAGGGGTTATCAATCCCCATGTGGCAGACAAAGACAGAATTCCCAGTCCCAACAAGACAATGATTGAAGGCAGTCATTAGTCCCATTCTCCACCCGGCACTCTGAAGAACAGGGACTGGAGGTAGAGGGATTGACCAATACAGGCCAGAGGTGTTTGTGTGGTGGAGAGGGAATACGTGTGTGTCAGTGAGAAGAAGTCTATTCTGCTTTCATGTTTTTAATGTGTATGTTGAACCCAGTTGTTGAGGTTCATAAGGTAGCCAGGAAGGCCAATGGACTTCAGAGAGCAAGAAAGGGACATGAGAAGGCCTGGTGAGTACCATTAAAGAAAACCTCAAGGCATTATGCACGTATGTGAAGAAAAGGAGGATGACTACAGTGAGGATGGGACTGATCAGGGGTAAAAGAGGAAACATGCCTGGAGTCCAAGGAGATAGGTGAGTTCCCATTGAATACTTTGCTTCAGTGAGAATGTTTGAGGACAGGGTAAAACAGGCCGATATGATTGAACATGTCAACGTGCTGGAATTTCTGAAAAGCATTAGGATAGATATGTCTCCAGTGATATACCCCAAGTTATTTTGGGAAGTGGGGGAAGAGATTGTTGTGTCTTTGGCAATGATCTATCTTTGTGTCCTCACTGGCTACATGAGTAGTACCAGATTGGAGGCTGGCAAATGGTATTCGTTTGTTCAAGAAACGTAATCTTGGGAATTACAATTAGTGGGCAAACCATTGGAGAAAATTCTTGCAGACAGGATTTACAAGTATTGTAAAGAAGCATATTGTGGAGAAGCATGGTCTGATTAGGAATAGTCAACATGGCTTTGTGACGGGCAGGTTGTGCCTCACGAGCCTGATTGAATTCTTTGAGGATGTGGCAAAAACAAATTCATGAAGGTTTGCATATGTCACAAAAGTGATGTTATGGACAATGGAGGTTACAACAGGCTGTCATAGGGGCAGATACATTAGGGGCATTTATGAGAGTCTTGGGCACATGGATGATAGAAAAATGGAGGGCTATGTGGGAGTGAAGGGTTAGATTGATCTGGGAGGTGGTTAAGCTTTAGGGGCTGAAGGGCCTGTACTGTTCTATGTTATACATTCTGTGTTTGTTGCTGTGTCTGACAACCGCAGTCTGTTGGGTCTAGGTCCATCCACTTATTTGTATAGATTTACGAGCATAAAGCTTGATTGGAATCTTGGATCCTGATCACAGAACAATCCAGATACAAGGGAAGGCAAGGCTAGATTTAGACCGGATGCAAGGTAAGGTGGGACAGTGGCCCCATGGTTATCCCTCAGGCGGTCTGCTGGCTGAACTGCTTGGTGGGGCCAGATCCCTGGGCCATGAAGGCCTCAATCTCCTCGACGGTGCGGGGGACACAGGTCAGCAACTCCATCCCCGTGGGGGTCACTGCTACATCATCTTCAATGCGCACCTGGGGGGGGGGGGGGGGAGAAGATAAGACAGGTGAGGTCAGTGACAGTGCAATGAGATAGTTCCTCAGTGCCCCTCATTCCCCACCCTTTGAACTTGCACTTTATTCATGTACAAAAGCCATACAAGGTTAGGGGTTACACTACAGTAAGTGAATAAAAATTAAAATACAGTTAATGCATTCATTTTCTTTGGGGGGGCACCACATCCAGAAACCCCCCACTGTACCCATGCTTCCCCCCCCCACCCACTAGGTGCACGTGGGGCTGAAGTGCAGCCAGAAATTGAGGAGCTGCTCCTTCAGATATTCAAACCTATCGCACTCCATGTAGACATGGTACGCTGAAAGTTTGCGTGGACGAGGTATTGGTGAAGCTGTTCAGGAATCTATTACATGGTTCTGCCCTGAACAACACCCTCCCCCCGGTTCCCAATGTACAGGGGGAAACCCTGCACAGAGGGGCTTCCACTGGGGGTCTCTCTCACTGCCTGATGGTAAGGCAGACCACCGCGGTGTGTCCAGACAGCAGGCAAGGGCAAAGTGTGCAGGAACAGCCCGCACAGGACCCGTTTCGGCACGTCATGGAATGACATGGTGGGTATCTCTGTGGGGCGACTCGTGTTGTGTGGGACCAGCTCCCGAAGGAGGTCTTGGGTTTAGGTCCCACGAGCACCTCTGGCAGAGCAGGGGTCTCCACATCCCTGAACCACCTCTGGCCGTAGCACTGCTCCCTGCAGGCACTGGAGGACTCTGACTGCAGGAGACCTTATTTCAGATCTACAGTCGCTCCCAGGAAAAATCTGGCAACTCTCACATATGGCATGGCTGATGCTCGCTATTTGGAGTTACGTACCCTCCTAAAGGCAATTCTCCTGGTGAAAAAAGTGTGTCACCACCTCGGAGGGTGCTCAGTCTCCATCTATCTCTGCAGGGTCTGCAAGTGGAGAGCTGCCAACTGCACACCACTGACTGACCGTGCTCTGTAATCAAAAGACCCAGGACCACAGAGGAGACCCAATGTCTGCTGTTGCCCCAGAAGTCCACCAACTTCCTCTGTCCTGGAGACAAATACAATGGGTGGGACTAAAGTGACCAGGCATGGTGGCTACCAGCTGGTTGATGAGCAACATCCTGCCCGGTAGGAGATGACACAGAGTAGACCTGATCAATGTCCCAGCCAGGCAGAGATGTTCGACTCGAAATCCCACAAGTTTGCCGGCCAAATCCCCACACTGGAACCTAGGCAGATCTCCAGATAGAGGAGATGGCTGAGAAAACCCATTGCCGGACTCACATCCTCTGTAGCTTAACTGGGTCGGTGATCATAAGGTCATTGTTGGTGGAAGCAGAAAGGACTACCTTCAACTCTGGCTTGTGCAGAACCAGACCTGACGACTGCTTTCAAAGACGCAAAGTAAGCACTCTACCATACAGTGGCATGCAAAAGTTTGGGCACCCCTGGTCAAAGTTTCTGTTACCGTGAATAGTTAAGTGAGTAGAAGATGAACTGATCTCCAAAAGTCACCAAGTTAAAGATGAAACATTCTTTTCAACATTTTAAGCAAAATTAGTGTATTATTTTTGTTTTGTACAATTTTAGAGTGAAAAAAGGAAAGGAGCACCATGCAAAAGTTTGGGCACCCCAAGAGATTTGAGCTCTCAGATAACTTTTACCAAGGTCTCAGACCTTAATTAGCTTGTTAGGGCTATGGCTTGTCCACAGCCATCGTTAGGAATGGCCAGGTGATGCAAATTTCAAAGCTTTATAAATACCCTGACTCCTCAAACCTTGTCCCAACAATTGGCAGCCATGGGCTCCTCTAAGCAGCTGCCCAGCACTCTGAAAATTAAAATAAATGATGTCCACAAAGCAGGAGAAGGCTATAAGAAGATAGCAAAGCGTTTTCAGGTAGCCGTTTCCTCAGTTCGTAATGTAATTAGAAATGGCAGTTAAACTTTCTGAGAGAACTGCTCGTAGGATTGCTAGGAAGGCGAATCAAAACCCCCCGTATGACTGCAGAAGACCTTCAGGAAGATTTAGCAAACTCTGGAGTGGTGGTGCACTGTTCTACTGTGCAGCGACACCTACACAAATATGACCTTCATGGAAGAGTCATCAGAAGAAAACCTTTCCTGCGTCCTCACCACAAAATTCAGCGTCAGAAGTTTGCAAAGGAACATGTAAACAAGCCTGATGCATTTTGGAAACAAGTCCTGTGGATTGACGAAGTTTAAATAGAACTTTTTGGCCGCAATGAGCAAAGGTATATTTGGAGAAAAAAGGGTGCAGAATTTCATGAAAAGAACACCTCTCCAACTGTTAAGCATGGAGGTAGATCGATCATGTTTTGGGCTAGTGTTACAGCCAGTGGCACGGGGAACATTTCACTGGTAGAGGGAAGAATGAATTCAATTAAATACCAGCAAATTCTGGAAGCAAACATCACACCGTCTGTAAAAAAGCTGAAGATGAAAAGAGGATGGCTTCTACAACAGGATAATGACCCCAAACACACCTCAAAATCCACAACGGACTACCTCAAGAGGCGCAAGCTGAAGGTTTTGCTGTGGCCCTCACAGTCCCCCGACCTAAACATCATTGAAAATCTGTGGACAGACCTCAAGAGAGTAGTGCATGCAAGACAGCCACAGAATCTCACAGAACTGGAAGCCTTTTGCAAGGAAGAATGGGTGAAAATCCCCCAAACAAGAATTGAAAGACTCTTAGCTGGCTACAGAAAGTGTTTACAAGCTGTGATATTTGCCAAACGGGGTGTTACTAAGTAATGACCATGCAGGGTGCCCAAACTTTTGCTTTGGGTCCTTTTCCTTTTTTGTTATTTTGAAACAGTAAAAGATGGAAATTAAAAAAAAGTAATCTTCCTTATAATATTAAAGAAATGTATCATCTTTAACTTTATGTCTTTTGGAAATCAGGTCATCTTTTACTCGCTTAGCTATTCACAGTAACAAATTTTGACCAGGGGTGCCCAAACTTTTGCATGCCACTGTAGAAAGAGTACAGTTGCACCGACATTGGGCAGCCCCGATGAATCCCCTTCCCAAAAGAGCACCAGCAAGGATCCATCAACCTTTTTCAGGCACTCTGGCAGCGTACAACAGACTGACACAGGCAACAAAATTTGCTCTAAGTCCGAATACATGCAGACTCCCAAGGAGGTAGCCATGATTCACGCTATCAAACACCCTCTCCTGATCGAGAGAGAAGGGCAACTGAAAGATTAGCCTCGTGGAACTGATGCATCAGGGCCTGGACAAGGTGGACATTGGTCTGAATGGACCAGCCCCAACTGGGTAGGACTGGTCTGGGTGGATCATTTGGGATAGCACGGAACTCAGGTGACTGGCAAAGATCTTATATTCAAGACACTGGGCAGCAATTTCTCTTCAGCAGCAGAACCATGACTGCCCTGCGCCAAGAGAGGGGCATCTCATCTGTAGCCAGGCTTTTGCCCAGGACCCTGATGTAGTCTAACCAAACATGACCCAGAAGTCAACCCATCCAACCCCGGGGACTTGCCTCTCCGTAGCTGGTTAAGGGAACTGGTCAGCTCCATCAGCCTCAGAGTTGACCTATGCAGATCCTTCCACAGCACTCCCAGTGGCTTCTCACTTGATGGATCTAGCGAGAACAGGGTCGCATAAAATGAACGAACTACATGAATAATTCTCACCGGACAGCCATTGTCTACCAGCAGCTCCACAAGTTGCCTGCACACGTCCCTCCATATCTTGAGAGAGTAAAAGAAGGGTGAGGCAGAGTCTAGATCTTGGAACAGCTGGATCCTAGACATCCCAAAAGCACCTTGGGTCCCCTCAAGCTGCAGGTCCCTCAGCACTTCCTTCTTGCCCTGGTACTTCTGCCAAAGGAACAGACTCCCCGTGTGGGGTTAGTGGAGACTGCAGGCTGAGCAGCTCTTTCTTAAGCTACAACACACACAAAATGCCGGTGGAACACAGCAGGCCAGGCAGCATCTATTGGGAGAAGCGCTGTCGACGTAGACGGAGGAGAGTGGTGGTAGAGGGGAATTGACTCCCCGTGTGGGGTTACTGGAATTGCAGGTTGAGCAGCTCTTTCTCAAGCTGTTAGATCTGGGACACCCACTTCTTGTTCGATCTTTGTGTATATTGCTTGCATAAGAGTCGGACACAACCATTGCCCACGTCCCACCAGGGGTTCTTCCCTCCAAGCTACCCAGGCCATCCTCCAGCAACCAGTTGTTGAGATGTTATTTGGCAGAGCCCAGCTGTGTAGGCAGTGTGTTAAGCTCTGCTCGCACCAGATGGTGGTCCGAGTACGACACTGGCTGCTTGGAGTCTGCCAATACGTGAGAGATGAGCGTCCTGCAAATGTACAGTCAGTTGAGTTGAGAACCTCCTCCTCTTGACATCCTGGAGAATGCACAGAGGCTGTGCCAGACATCCACCAAATCAAATGGTCCAACCAACTCCCTCAACAGCCGCACTAATGCTTGTTTGCTCTCTGAGGACCAGAGTGATCTTCGTGAGTGCATAATTGAAATCAGCCCCCCCACCCCCCCGCCAAGGACAACGCACTTGCCTCTGTCAAAGGAGTCCAACAGCACAACTATCTCACAAAACAAGCGGACCAGGTTTGAACATAGAACACAGACATCTATAGTACATCACAGGCCCTTCAGCCCATTATGATGTGCCGACCATGTAACCTACTCCAGAAACTGCCTAGAATTTCCCTAGCACATAGCCCTCTACTTTTCTAAGCTCCATGTGCCTATCTAAGAGTCTCTTAAAAGATCCTACTGTATCTGCCTCTACCACTGTTGCTGGCAGTGCATTCCATGCACCTGTCTGAAAAATCTACCACTGACACCCCCTCGGTACCTATTTCCAAGCACCTTAAAATGATGCCCTCTCGTGTTAGCCATTTTGGCCCTGGGAAAAAGCCTCTGGCTATCCACATGATCAATGCCTCTCATCATCTTGTACACCGCTATCAGGTCACCTCTCATCCTCTGTCGCTCCCAGGAGAAAAGGCTGAATTCACTCAACCTATTCTCATATGGCACATTCTCCAATCCAGGCAACATCCTTGTCAATCTCCTCTGCACTCTCTCTATAGTATCCACATTCTTCCTGTAACGAAGTTACCAAAACTGAACATTGTACTCCAAGTGGGGTCCAACTAAGGTCTTATATAGGTGTAACATTACCTCACAGCTCTTGAACTCAATCCCACGGTTGATGAAGGCCAATTCACCATATGCTTTCTTAACTACACAGTCAACCTGAGCAGCAGCTTTGAGTGACCTATGGACACAAACCCAAAGATCTCGCTGATCCTCCACACTGCCAAGAGTGTAACCATTAAATGAACTGCCAAGAAATGAACCACTTCACACTATCTGGGTTGAACTGCATCTGCCAGTTCTCAGCCCAGTTCTGCATTGTGTATGTTTGGAGGCATACACATTAACTAAGTGTATCGGTATCCCATCCAAGCACACTCTGAGATGTAGCAAGTGGCCTGGCTCAAGTGTGTTTATTTTCAGTATCTCCAGCTGGAAGTCTGGGCCCAACAATATCACCACCCTGCTCAAACTGGAGCTGAGCTGACTCATGTAGACCCTTCCATGTCAACTCAGTAGCCAAGTGGGTTCATCTGAAACTGGAAGCTCACCCTGTATCTCTGTTCCCTGAGGACCGAGAGATGCTGGAACCTGTGGTAAGACTCCCTGCCGCTATTGACATTAATATTTGCTACTGTGCTCCTCATGATTGTGCTACAACTTCATGCCAACGCCTGGCTAGTGGGAGCTGGTCTCCTTGCCCTGTGACTGTGCACTCCAAACAGGGCTTTCAAGAACTCCCTGGAATAGTGTCACTCCCTCCCGACCACCTCTGAATCAGCTGTCTGCCTCAGGAGTCAGCTCTTCTGCCATCTCTGCTTCACGAGTCCTCCTCATCCTCAGTGTCCCATTTGCACACGCACACCCCACTACTGGAAGCAGCCTCATCGAGTGGCCCCACCACGGATGTGACACCAGTCTCAGAACCAATGCCGGGGGGAGGCTCGCACCCCCGGATCATCAACGCCACCAACAGCCTGTTCCTGGCGTGGAACAGGGCTGGTCCCCTTACTGGCTGACACTGCTCTCTACATCGGCCCCCTCAGAGCCTGAAAGAAGGGTTGAAGCCACCTTGGCCTCACAGGTGGCCTTGGTCATCCACCCCTGGGTTATACACGACCTCTCCACTTATTGACCCGCTGCTCCTTCGGGGAGGACGGTGACCTAGGAGAACGCCAGATCCCAACGGACCTCCAGAAGGGAACTTTGCCTCAGGCATGCAGCCTTTTGTGCAGATAATTTTCACACTTACCTTTGGATTCAGAGGATGTTTGGGGTGGGGAAGGTCCATTCTGGAGGAACTCTCGGTCCTCTGCTCCACACCCTCCATCGCTGCTGCAGGCACTTGCTGAGCCTGTAAATTTTTCTTCTCACTCTTGGCCTTCCTGATCATTACTTCCACCTGCCCCTCCTCACTACCCATGCCACACTTGCCCTTGCTACCCTCCACCACAGGGTCGGGCGGGGGGTGGGGGGTGTGAGCCCTGCGGTGCCCTGTTGCCATGGTGGAGGTAGGGGCCTGGCATTCAGGGCAATTCTTATGAATATGCCCCGACTCCTCGCAGACATGGCATCTCAGCCTAGCGAATCCAGTAATGCTCCCTTCCAGGCCACACATGAAAGTACCCCTCAGCACCCACCAGCCATTCCAACTCCACAAGTACCTCACAATAAGGGCATACAAAGCAATCTCAGCCTGGCTTGAGTCATATATGGGTGACTGCAACCCCCAAAGGAAGCTGCTGAGGGAGGAGGTCTACCTTGTGGAGAAGGTGCACATCATGTAGTGTCACCTTCTACAGAGGACCTGTTGATGGCCCTACTGGGACAAGCAGCCCTTCCACAGGTCTGGGGTCACCTCTCCAGCAGACCGTCGGCAGAAAAGGGACTTTTACCGATCCCAATAATGCCCTTACCTCCAGCCACAGACGTAGCCATAATAACTAACATAATTTAGCACTTACAGGGGTGCAGTAATGTCGCACTGCACTGCATTTTTCATTCTGAAGGAGTTCTTTCACCAGAAACTAGGTCCTGTCACTTTGTAGCTGTAGCCAGTCATGTTAAAGCCCCACACAGCCAGAAATCAAAAAGAACTCAGTCACAACACTCATCAGTTTATCGAAGAGCAGTCCTGAGGGGAGAAAAAGTATCCTCCAGATGGGGATAGTAGTCTCCTCAGGCAGGAAAGTCTGAGTGATGAAGCTCCAGCACTGACCCTCCCAGTGCGCAGTTAGGCTGCTCCAATATTTCTCCACCTGACCAAGGATTCTCCACAAAACTCTTTACACTGTCAACCTGGGCCGAGTACTCCAGGTGGGAGAGGAGAAATCCGTCCCTGTTCTCACTAAAAGAACCTTGGCAAGCCGCCAGCCACTGTTGCTGCCATGGCCTGGGCACAAGCTCAACAAAACAGCCTTCCTCCCAGAAGAAAACAGCTGCAAACCTCTGACAAAGATCAAACACCGCTCCTACCTTCCTCCGTCCTCGTCACCCTGATTTTTAACCTCTCCTCTTACCCCCTCCCCACCAGCTCTGAGACACGTGGACAGGGGAGTGTTTTCTGCATGGCCCATGAACTGTATGCAAGACAAGCTTTTCATTCTGTCTTTATTAGCTTTATCTGTCATGTTACCCAAGGCCACAAGATCAGGGTGGGGTGGGGGCAGGAACTCGAGGAGTGAGGCAGTGCGGCCCAAAGGTGACAGCGGGGCTGGAGTAGAGTGTGCACCACCCTCGGGCGACTGTACGTGCAGGAAGCTGATGTGTGTGGGGATGGGGATGACACTTGTGTCACACCTGATGTTGACCAGGTGGCTTCAGCAGGGATGGGAGACCATGCAGATTTAATGTGAGAAACTGGAATTGTTGGTTATTGTCACTGTGTGCCACACCGCGTAGTGGTTAGTGTAATACTATTGTAGCTCTCAGCTTGAACCTGTATGCTTTGAGATTGGGGTTCGGTTCCCGCCAGTGTCCGTTCGACATGGGTTTAAACATTCCTCTACTGTGCGTGTGGGTTTCCTCCCACAGTCCAAACGTACATTATCGAGGCATATAGTGAAATACATCGTTTGCATCAAAGGCCACCATGGTGAGAGTCCAAGGATGTGCTGGGGGGGCAGCCTGTGCGTGTCACCAGACCTCCGGTGCCTACAGGGGGTGGAAATCTTCCATGTGCATCCAGGACAGCTTTCTTCAGTGATCAAACCCTGCAGAATGAAGCTGGGCAAACCGATGAAATACTGAGGTTTTGTAAAGTACTGGTGAGGTCTCACTTGGGGTACTTCCAGCAGTTTTGGACCCCTTATTTAAGGAAAGGATTTGCTGACATTGGAGAGGTTCACGAGACTGATTCTGGGAATGAAAGGTTTCGCATATGAGGAGCGATTGAAGGCTCTGGGCCTATACTCACTGGAATTTAGAATAGGGCGGGGATCTCATTGAAACCTGTTGAAAGGCCTAAACAGAGCAGGTGTGGAGAGAATGTTTCCTATGGGGCAGGGCAGGGGGCAGTTTAGGACCAAAGGGCACAGCCTCGGGACAAAGAGTCATCCATTTAGAATGGAGATCAGCTGGAATTTCTTTATCCGGAGAATGGTGAATCTGTGGAATTTAAGGCAGAGGTTGATAGGTTCTTGATTGGTCACAGTGTGAAAGGTTAAGGGACAAAGACTGGAGAATGGAGTTGAGAGGGAAATAGATAGGCCATAATGAAATAGTAGAGCAGACTCAATGGGCCAAATGGCCTAATTCTGACCCTATGTCTTATAGCTTATTAAGTATTTGTTGCCAAGGATTTTAAGGGTAGTGACAGCAGTACTGAGTTTAGGGTAGCTATGGAGAGGAATAACGGTGGTCTGGAAATCAGGGAGCTGACTGCGCAAGGATGCATTCAGTATAAAATAGGACCATGAAGATGGTTATGGTAAATCACAGGGGGATCTGGATCAGTTAGGGAAGTGGCCGAGGAGTGGCAAAAACAGATTTGGATAGCTAAACCAGTATGTACCTTACACTATGAACGGCAGGGCACTAGGGAGTGTAGTGGAACAGAGAGGCCGAGGATCCAAATGCATAGTTCATTAAAAGCAACACCACAGGTAGACAGTGTGGTAAAGAAAGGCTTTTAGTATACTAGCCTTCATCAGTCAGGAATTAAGGTCTTATGGTGCAGATGCACAAGTCACTGGTGAGGCTGCACTCAGGAGTATTGTGTACAGTTTTGGTCACTCTGATCTAGGAAAGACGTGGTTAAACTGGGAAGAGAGTTGCCGGGATGTTGCCAGGGCTAGAAGACCTGAGTTAAAGGGAGAGGTTGGCCAGGTGAGGACTTTATTCGTTGGAGTGTAGGAAAATGAGGGACCACCTTATAGAAATATTTAAAAGTGTAAGGGGCTTAAATCAGATGGATGGTGACACTCTTTTCCCCAGGGCAGGGGAGTCCAAAATTTTAGGGGTATAGGCTTAGAGTGAGAGAGGGAGCAGAGGGGCAACTTTGTCCGCACAGAGGATGATGAGTGTAAGGAATGAGCTGTCAGGGGAAGCAGTAGAGCCAGGTTAGGAAACACTTGGCCTGTATGTGACTGACAAGGGATCTGACACCTCCGAACTCCTCAAAACATCTCACGGGCGCCACAGTAGTGTAACAGCACAACGCCATTACAGCTCAGAGTTTAATCCCGGCATCCTCTGTAAGGGGATTGGTACATCCCCCGTTTCCTCCCACCTTCCAAAGACATGCGTGTTAGTAGGTTAAATGGTCATTGTACATCAGGGGTTCCCAACCTGGGATCGACAGACCCCTCAGTTAATGGTAGGGGTCCATGGGTTGGGAACCCCAGCTGTAAATTGACCAGTGATTAGGCTAGGGTTATATCGGTGGCATGGCTCGAAAGACCAGAAGGTTTATTCTGTGTTGTCTCTAAATAAATAAATCTCAGAAGGTTGCGGGAGATAGGAAGGGGTTAAGTTTGCTGATCCCATCGGTGACTGACAGCAGTGCTTGCTGCTCCCGTTGGCACTCGGGTCCAGATTAATGTGTGATTCATTATGTCGCACAGCCCTCGCCAGGGGTTATCTCCAACAAGAAAAAGCCCTGACACTGTGATCAGCCGGTCCATAACCCATCACAACGCTTCAATAAATGGCCAAACTGATTAGGAGTGAAGCTGACAAGCTGTAAAGTGAAGGTCGCTCCCATGCCGCCAGTACGACTCTGACCTTGTAAGGAAGTTTGAACAGAGGTAGCCCAGGTACACTGGCCTGTTCCAGAAACCAGTATAACACGTTCCTCAGGCACACCAATTGTGGGTTTGTACAACACTCAGCTGCAGTACTCTGCAAAAGTCTGGCACATGTATCTAGCTAGCATGCCTAAGACTTTTACACAGTACCGTAGTAATTTTTATGCATTGCACTGTACTGCTGCCTCAAAAAAAACAGGCTTCATGACATATGTGAGTGATGATAAACCTGATTCTGATATGGATCTCTATTGTGGACTGAGAGTGGGAAGGGGACAGGGAGAGGGGAGGGAGTGGGAAGCACTGGAGACATTCTGTAATGATCAATAAAATGGAATCAAATGGCCTTGCCTGGTGTCTCAGGGCTGGGTGTGTATACACATGCACCACACCCCCACCCCAGCACTCCTTCTCTGCCAGCGGTCCCACACCCCTCCCACGGCTTATGTTTAAAAATAATACCATCAAATACTGCCAGGTTCAACTTGATTGATGACTATGTCATAAACTCCAGGTGACTGGAGGAAAGTGTAGAGGTGGGTGTTTTTTACTCAGAGTGAAACGCACTGCCAGCGGGTGGTGGTAGAAGCAGATTAGGGACATTGAAGAGACTCTTAGATAGGCACATGGATGAGGAAAAAATGGAGGGCTATGTGAGGGGGAAGGGTTGGATCGATCTTACAGATCATGACGACAGTGAGGGTGGAGGAAGGCTGCAGTAGGGAAGGGTCCCCAGTCATTCCCCCCCCCGCCACGTCACTGGACCCCAACCCCAATCTGTCAAGGACTGTGTGGTGGCTGCTTGTGTTTCAGCCTCCCCATGTTAAACAAAGTCATACACCGGCTTTCTCCATGGGACTAACCTCTTAGGAGAACATCATACTGAGTTCTGCCATCACACAGCTCCAGGCCAGGGACACCTCAGGTGAAGCTCCCTCTTGGCCCAAGATGACAATTGTTGGCAAAGCAGATTCTATCAATGGACAAGTTCATTTGGGAAGGCAGAGCACACAAGCTGTGAAAGATCAAAGTGCTGAAATGCCTCGGGTTCTGCATCTGAACAGGACTCACCCCTCCAAAGCCACGGAATCGGGCCAGCACGTCAGTGTCGATGAAACAGGCCTGGGCTGGGTTAGCGAGAGCTTGGTCCAATACGTGGTCAATGAAGTAGATACCTGGTTCAACAGTCAGCACCATGCCAGCCAAAAGATGCCGCGCGGTGCGGAGGCTTCGGAGACCAGGCTCATCGATCCGTTCCACGCCCTGGAACACAACACAAAGGCATGGCAAACACAGACTCTGCCAAGGGGCTCCTCTCAAACAGCAGCGGCAGGAATCTATTTTATACACAAACGTCAGTAATGATAAAGCTGATTCCGATTTCCTGTCAAAGACTGCAGAAGCTATGGAATTCTCTGCACAAAGCAGATATGGGTGAATCTGTGGGAGTTGTAGGAGACGGGTTGGAAATCAGAGCTGAGATAGGAAGTAGTGCCAGATTCACACCCATGCCAAGAGTCTCGACTGGTCCATGCTCAGCAGCGTACACCTCTGACAAAATGTCACGATGGGTTTGGGGCTTCAAACAGCCCACAGGGCTCCACAGTGGTGAAGATTGAAATGTTAAAGGGGAACATGAGGGGATCGTCTTCACTCAGAGGGTGGTGAGAGTGTGGAATGAGCTGCCAGCACCCGGTGGATGCGGGCTCGATTGCAACGTTTAAGAGAACTTTGGACAGGTACGTGGATGTATGGGCTTTGGAGGACTGGGGTCCAGATGCAGCTCAATGGAATAGGAAGTAAAAGAGTTTGGCAAGGATCAGAAAGTCCTATTTCGGAGCTGTAGTGTTCTGACTCTGGAGACTCAGCACAGGGCAGAGGCTCTGAAAGGGTTAACTCCAAGTGTTTCTGCTGTTTAGCACAGGACTGACCTCTGGGTACCCGCCAACGTCGTGGACGTCACATCCCAGGAGATGACCCAGACCGTGAGGCATGAACACGGCTCCCAGATGGACCTTCATCATGTCGTCCACACTGCCCTTCAGGATGCCAATCCTCGCCAGTTCCTCCAGCTGCACTCGCTCAGCCAGGCGATGCATATCCGGCCAGGCCACCCCTGTCCCAGAACAGACCAACAGACCAGCTGTCAGAGTCTCAGTACACAACTTGCCCAGTCAGAGACCATCCCCATCCCCACTCGCTCAGCCAGGCCACCCCTGTCCCGGGACAGACCAAAAGACCAGCTGTCAGAGTCTCAGTGTACAACTTTCCCAGTCAGAGACCATCCCCATCCCCACTCGCTCAGCCAGGCCTCCCCTGTCCCGGGACAGACCAACAGACCAGCTGTCAGAGTCTCAGTACATAACTTGCCCAGTCAGAGACCATCCCCATCCCCACTCGCTCAGCCAGGCCACCCCTGTCCCGGGACAGACCAACAGACCATCTGTCAGAGTCTCAGTACACAACTTTCCCAGTCAGAGACCATCCCCATCCCCACTCGCTCAGCCAGGCGATGCATATTCGGCCAGGCCACCCCTGTCCCGGAACAGACCAACAGACCATCTGTCAGAGTCTCAGTACACAACTTGCCCAGTCAGAGACCATCCCCATCCCCACTCGCTCAGCCAGGCCACCCCTGTCCCGGGACAGACCAAAAGACCAGCTGTCAGAGTCTCAGTACACAACTTTCCCAGTCAGAGACCATCCCCATCCCCACTCGCTCAGCCAGGCCTCCCCTGTCCCGGGACAGACCAACAGACCAGCTGTCAGAGTCAGTCTCAGTGTACAACTTTCCCAGTCAGAGACCATCCCCATCCCCACTCGCTCAGCCAGGCCACCCCTGTCCCGGAACAGACCAACAGACCAGCTGTCAAGAGTCTCAGTGTACAACTTTCCCAGTCAGAGACCATCCCCATCCCCACTCGCTCAGCCAGGCGATGCATATCCGGCCAGGCCACCCCTGTCCCGGGACAGACCAGCTGTCAGAATCACATTACACAAACTACAGAGGACCCGTCCCATTCATACCATCCCCACTCTCTCATCATTCTTCAGACCCACACCCCCACTGGAGGCTGAACCAGAGACTCCTGCAGCCATTCGGCTCGACTCGCCCACACTGACCGTTTGTATTGATGGGGGTGGCACAGTAGTGTAGCAGTATGATAGCATTGTGGTTCAAAGTGCAAATTAAATTTACTATCAAAGTACATCTATGTTACCATATAAACCCTGCAATTCACTTTCTTACCGGTATTCACAGTGGAATACAGAAATACTGTACAATGTAGTGAATGAAACACTGCACACAAAGATTGGCAAGCAACCGATGTACAAAACAAGACAAACTCTGCAAATGCAATTAATCAACCAATTAATTAATACAGAGAACATGTATTGAGTTGTAGAGACCTTAAAAGTGAGCCATAGGTTGTGTTCAGTGATCAGTTTAGAGTTGAATCCTCGCTGCTGATGGCTGAAAGGTAATGACTGTCCCTGCACCTGGTGGTGTGTGAACCAAGGCTTCTCAAACTCCTGCCTGACAGTAGCAATGTGGAAGTGGGGGTCCTTGATGCTTTCTGGGACAGCACTCCATGTAGCTGTGCTCAATGGTGGGAGGGGGTTTTCCTGTCATAGACTGGGATGTATCCATCACTTTTCATTTCTTGGGCATTGGTGTTCCCATACCAGGCTGTGACATAACCATTCAGGATTCTCTCCATTGTGCTTCTATAGTTTTACATGACATGCCAAATAGAGTAATGATACCAGAACAACAGCAATTCCTGCCACTGTCCTCCCGTGGGTTTCCTCGGCCAGAAGGGCCTGTTAGTGTGCTACATCTCCAGATCAAAACTCAATCAGCCACCTAATGCTCAAGTACTGGCGGTTTCCCGGGTTCTCATCACTCTCTGGGTCTCCTCCCCCTTACCCAAAATCTGTTTTCTGATATAGGGAACAGTTTCCTACAGTCTGATGGTGGTTGTCCGTTGTATCTGACGATGGCAGGAAACCTGTGTGGGAGAGCTTTTAAAGTGGAAAAGCCATCGCACTCGGGCAGTTCCTCTCTCTTGACCTCGGAAGTCCGTGTCTGGTGGTACAAGCATCACAATGGGGGTCCTACAGTTGTAGATGACCATGACTTGGTTATGCCCTTTGCTCTCCACAGAGTGATCAAGGTGGATCTCATCTGCCCAGTTTGCCAGAGCTGACCTCATATGCTAGGACAGGCATAACCCTATCTCACTGAGGTATGAGGCCTGCCAGCTACCCTCATCTGGTTTAGCCCGTCTATCGAAGCGGTGTACTGGGTTGGTAGACACTGTCGCGTGCTTGGAGCCATAGGTGAGAGCTGAGTCCAGAGGGTCCCAAAGCAATGGACACGACAAGCCCCTTCACCAGAGGTGCTACTCCTCTCTGGACACCCCATACAAGTCAAGTCGTCACTTTTATTGTCATTTTGACCATAACTGCTGGTACAGTACATAGTAAAAATGAGATGTTTTTCAGGACCATGGTGTTACATGACACAGTACAAAAAACTAGACTGAACTACGTAATAAAACAAAACAACACAGAGAAAGCTACACTAGACTACAGACCTACACTGGACTGCATAAAGTGCACAAAAACAGTGCAGGCATTACAGTAAATAATAAACAGGACAATAGGGCAAGGTGTCAGTCCAGGCTTCGGGTATTGAGGAGTCTGATAGCTTGGCGGAAGAAACTGTTACATAGTCTGGCCGTGAGAGCCCGAATGCTTCGGAGCCTTTTCCCAGACGGCAGGAGGGAGAAGAGATTGTATGAGGGGTACATGGGGTCCTTCATAATGCTGTTTCCTTTGTAGATGCAGCGTGTAGTGTAAATGTCCGTGATGGCGGGAAGAGAGACCCCGATGATCTTCTCAGCTGACCTCACTATCCGCTGCAGGGTCTTGCGATCCAAGATGGTGCAATTTCTGAACCAGGCAGTGATGCAACTGCTCAGGATGCTCTCAATACAACCCCTGTAGAATGTGATGAGGATGGGGGGGTGGGAGATGGACTTTCCTCAGCCTTTGCAAAAAGTAGAGACGCTGCTGGGCTTTCTTTGCTATGGAGCTGGTGTTGAGGGACCAGGTGAGATTCTCTGTCAGGTGAACACCAAGAAATTTGGTGCCCTTAATGATTTCTACCGAGGAGCCGTCGATGTTCAGCGGGGAGTGGTCGCTCCGTGCCCTCCTGAAGTCAACAACTATCTCTTTTGTTTTGTTCACATTCAGAGACAGGTTGTTGGCTCTGCACCAGTCCGTTAGCTGCTGCACTTCCTCTCTGTAAGCTGACTCGTTGTTCTTGCTGATGAGACCCACCACGGTCGTGTCATTGGCGAACTTGATGATGTGGTTCGAGCTGTGTGTTGCAGCACAGTCGTGGGTCAGCAGAGTGAACAGCAGTGGACTGAGCACACAGCCCTGGGGGGGCCCCGTGCTCAGTGTGATGGTGTTGGAGATGCTGCTCCCAATCCGGACTGACTGAGGTCTCCCAGTCAGGAAGTCTAGGATCCAGTTGCAGAGGGAGGTGTTCAGGCCCAGTAGGCTCAGCTTTCCAATCAGTTTCTGAGGAATGATTGTGTTGAATGCTGAACTGAAGTCTATGAACAGCATCCGAACGTATGTGTCTTTTTTGTCCAGGTGGGTTAGGGCCAGGTGGAGGGTGGTGGCAATGGCGTCATCTGTTGAACGGTTGGGACAGTACGCAAACTGCAGGGGGTCCAGTGAGGGGGCAGCAGGGTCTTGATATGCCTCATGATGAGCCTCTCGAAACACTTCATGATGATGGATGTAAGTGCAACGGGACGGTAGTCATTTAGGCAGTACACTGAAGACTTCTTCGGCACGGGGACGATGGTGGCGGCCCTGAAACACGTTGGAACGGTGGCGCTGCTCAGGGAGATGTTGAAGATGTCAGTGAGAACATCTGCTAGCTGGTCTGTACATCCTCTGAGCACTCTACCAGGGATGTTGTCTGGTCCAGCAGCCTTCCGTGGGTTGACCCTGCACAGGGTTCTTCTCACGTCGGCCACGGAGAGACACAGCACCTGGTCATTTGTAGGAGGGGTGGACTTCCTCGCCGCCACGTCATTTTCCGCCTCAAACCGGGCGCAGAAGTTATTCAGCGCATCTGGGAAAGAGGCATCACCTGCACAGTCAGATGTTGTCCTGTAATTGGTGATGTCCTGGATGCCCTTCCACATGCGCCGCATGTCACCGCTGTCCTGGAAGTGGCTGTGGATTAGCTGGGCGTGTGCACGCTTTGCCCCTCTGATGGCCCGGGACAGTTTGGCCCTTGCTGTTGTTAGAGCTGCCTTGTCGCCTGCTCTGAAGATGGAGTCACGGGTCCTCAGCAGTGCACGCATCTCCGCGGTCATCCATGGCTTCTGGTTAGCACGTATAGTGATGGTCTTGGACAGAGTAACAACATCAATGCACTTGCTGATGTAGCTGGTCACTGATGCTGTGTACTCCTCTAAGTTGGTAGAGTCACCATCGGTTGCATCCTCCCTGAACATGTGCCAGTCAGTGTGCTCAAAGCAGTCTTGAAGAGCAGAGATGGCTCCTGCTGGCCAGATTTTCACCTGCTTCTGAACTGGTCTGGAGTGCTTGACGAGCGGTCTGTATGCTGGGATTAGCATAACAGAGATGTGGTCTGAGTATCCGAGGTGGGGGCAGGGCTCTGCCCGGTACACGTCGGGGATGTTTGTGTAAACCAGGTCCAACATGTTCTCCCCCCTCGTTGCAAAGTCCACATACTGATGGAATTTGGGGAGCACTGACTTAAGGTTCGCGTGGTTAAAATCACCGGCGACAATAAACAGACCATCAGGGTGTGTGTTCTGCAGTTCGCTAATAGCCCCGTACAGTTCACAGAGCACCTCCTTAGCATTAGTGCTGGGGGGAATGTAGACACCGAGTATAAGAACAGAGGTGAATTCCCGTGGCAAATAAAATAGTCTGCATCGAACTGCCACAAACTCCACTAACGATGAGCAGTGTCTGGAAACCAGCACAGAGTTCTTACACCATTCCGTATTGATGTAAACACAGACACCACCACCGCGAGTCTTACCGGAGACAGCTGCATCTCTGTCAGAACGAAACAAAGCTAGCCCGTCTAGCTGGACGGCAGCGTCCGAAATCCCATCAGTGAGCCATGTCTCTGTGAAGACAAATGCGGAGCAAACTCTGTACTCCTACCAAGTATTACGTTGGGGTCAGATGTAATCCATTTTATTGTCCAGGGAGCGGACATTGGAGAGCAGAATGGATGGGAGAGCCGGCCGGCTAGGGTTTGCTTTTAGCCTGGCACGGACCCCTGCCCATTTGCCTCGCTTCTGCTTCCTCGCACATCACTTCCAACGTCTCCGTCTCCGTCAAGTTATCTATACTCTTCATCATCTTATATACCACAGTCGCTCCGCTCCAGGCAGAGCAGACCAGCCTCTTCAGTCTTTCCTTGTAACAGAACTGTTCCATCCCAGGGAGCATTCTGGCAAATCTCCTCTGCACCCCGGGCACGTGTTTCCAATAGTCTGGTGACCAGAACCGTATGCGGAGCTCCAGCTGTGCTCTCACCAGTGTTTCAAGACTGTTTAAAGATTAGCATTATTGGTCACATGTATAGTACATTGAGACTTCAAAACACACAGTGAAATCTGTTGTTTGCGTCAAAGACCAACACAGTCCGAGGATGTGCTGGGGGCAACCCACAAGTTTCACCAGGCTACTGGCACCAAGATAGCATGCCTACAACTTACTAATCCTAACTCATATGCCTTAGGACTGAGAGGAAACAGAGCACTCCGAGGAAACCTACACATCACGGGCAGAATGGGGTTCCAAATTTGGAATGAATGTATTTTATAATGTGGGATCATGTTTTCTCTGCCCATGTCTTCAATACCCTGACCAGTGAAGGCTATTTCCACGTTCCTAACCACGTTATCCATGCCTGTTGCCGCCCTTAAGGATCGATGGCCATTCTCTTAAGGTCTCCCTGTTCTGCAGTTCTCCATAAACCGGACTAATCGTGATGTATGTCCTAGTCTTATCAAAGCCCTCAAAATGCATCAGCTTTGGGAAATGTACAATATCCCTGGTCTGAACAGAATTACAACCTTCTCCAACAACACAAGCCAGGAAAACATAACAGTTAAATTGTGGTGTACTGGACACCATCATTACAGCTCAGGGCCTCTACATCTGGAGTTCAATTCCAGCATCCTCTGTAAGCAAGATGGTACATTCCTTCCTGTCAGCACGTGGGTCTCCAGCGGGTGCTCCGGTTTCCTGTCAGCACGTGGGTCTCCAGCGGGTGCTCCGGTTTCCTGTCAGCACGTGGGTCTCCAGCGGGTGCTCCGGTTTCCTGTCAGCACGTGGGTCTCCAGCGGGTGCTCCGGTTTCCTGTCAGCACATGGGTCTCCAGCGGGTGCTCCGGTTTCCTTGGTTGCTAGGTTAATTGGTCATTGTAAATTGTCCCATGCTTAGGTTAGGTTTCTCACAAAGGACTAGATAGGGTGGATGTGGAGAGGATGTTTCCTATGGTGGGGGTATCTAGAACTAGAGGGCACAGCCTCAAAATTGAGGGGCGACCCTTTAGAACAGAGGAATTTTTTTAGCCAGAGAGTAGTAAATCAGTGGAATGCTCTGCCACAGACTGCGGTGGAGGCCAAATCCTTGCATCGTTTCCCAATTGGTCAAGGCATCAAAGAATATGGTGAGAAGGCAGGTGTATGGGGTTGAGTGGGATCTGGCATCAGTCATGATGGAATGGCAGAGCAGACTCGATGGGCTGAATGGCCTAATTCTGATCCTGTGTCTTATGGTGGTCACAGGGAAAATGTAGAGCCGGCGGTGGAACGGAACCCGGTTTACTGGCGCTGTAATAATGTTACACTAACCACTACCCTACCATGCCACCTTTGGAAGAACAAACTGGGGTCTACAGGCCAGTGAGACATGCATCAGTGATGGGAACAGGATTCGAGAAATAGGATCCATCTGCATTTGGAAAGGCAGGGACTGATTAGGGATAGTCAGCATGCCTTTGTATGTAGGGACTCACGTCTCATAAGTGTGATCACGTTTGTTGAAGCGGGATTGATGAAGGCAGGGCAGTGGACTTCAGCAAGGCTTTAGACCATATTCCACAAGACAGGCCAAGACTGAGCTAACTGGATACAAAATTGGCTTTATGGAAGGAATCAGAGTATTGTTTTTCAGAACTCAGGCCAGTGACCGATGATGTTCCATAAGATGCAGGAGTAGAATTAGGCCGTTTGGCTCATTGAGTCTGCTCCGCCATTCAATCCTGGCTGATTTATTACCTTCACTCACCCCAACACTGAGCTGTTCCCTCAAACAACAGACTCACTTTCAAAAACTCTTCATCTCAGGTTCTTGATATTTATCTTTTTTGTATTTGGACAGTTTTATCTTTTGTGTATTGGCTGTTTGTCCTGTTGGGTGCAGTTTTTCATTGATTCTACTGTGAATGCTACTGCAGGCCCTATGGTAGCATCGCAGTTAGTGTGAAACTAATACAGCATGGGGCATTCCGGAGTCCGGCGCCATTCTGTAACGAGTCTCTGTAGGCTCTCCCCGTGGAATGCGTGGATTTCCTCAGATGCTCTGGTTTCCTCCCACAGTTCAAAGATGTACTGGCTAGGTTAATTAATCATTGTAAATTGTCCCCTGATTAGATTAGGGTTAAATCGGAAGTGTGCTGGGCAGTGCGCTCAAAGGACCGGAAAGGCCTACTCTGAGCTACACTGCTAAATTAAATAAATAAACAATCTCAGTGATGTATACGCACTTTGATAATAAACTTACTGTGAACTTTTGAACTTTGGCCAGGTACATGGATAGAGAAAGGTATGAGATATGAAATGCAGGTAAATGTGCTTAGCTCAGGAAGACAGCTTGGCCAGCATGAACAGGTTGGGCCGAAGGGCCTGTTTTGAGAGTATAATCATCGCTCATTAAGCTTCAGTCAGAGCATGGGTCTGTGAATGTGCAGACCCCCAGAGTGACCCAGCCAGCCTCCATCCAAGAACGTCTGTCAAGTGTGCATGGCGCCAGCACAGAGACACATCACTGTCAGAGTGTAAATATTTACTGGCCTGAGCAGCTCAGTCTGCAGAAACAGCATGCTCAGGTCAAGAAACAACCGAGAGAAGAGAGAAATGCTTGGGAATCTTGAAACCCCAGAACACAGACTGAAAACTGTGGGAGAGAGAGAGAGAGGGAAGGGGAGAGAGTGTGGACAGGACAGAGGGGAAGGTGGAAAGGGGGGAGAGACTGTATCGGATAGAAGAGAGGGAGGGAAGGGAAGAGTGTGTGGACAGGAGATAAGAAAGTCAATCTTTCTTCTCTTTAGATAAGGGTTAAGGGGGGAGGGTTAAGGGGAGGGGGGAGGGTTAATATCACTTTTCTTACCATTTCATTATTACATTTATTCTTGTAATTTCTAAAATTCAATAAATAAATAATATTATAAAAAAGAAAAAAAAGGGTAAGAAATGAAGAGGGGAAGGGGAGGGGCTCGAGGGGGGGAGAGTGGATGATCGCGGGTATGGACAGACAGAGAAGGCAGTGGACGTCTTTCCCTCACTGTCACACCGTGCACCCTGTGACTCAATATGCCTTCTGATCACTGCCTGACCTGCACCAACTTAATGGGCACACAGTGCCAACTACCAGACCAACTCCTCCAGCAGTGCAAACTACAGGTCCAACTCCTCTGGCAATGCCAACTACCAGTTCAACTCCACCAGCACTGACATCTACAGGTCCAACTCCACTGGCACTGCCAACTACAGGTCCAACTCCATTGGCACTGCCAACTACAGGTCCAATTCCTTCAGCACGGCCAACTACTGCTGCAACTCTTCCACCTCTGCCAACTACTGGCCTACCTCTGTCCTTTAACTCTCCTAGTAGTCAGCCTGGCTCCATTTTACCTCTTGCTGGCGGCTGGGCACTTTCGTGATATGAATAATTTGACATGAAGGCCAAAATCTGAGATCATAAGCCATGGAGACAAGAGGGGCAGTGAATCAGAAACACAGGAGATTCTGCAGATGCTGGAAATCCAGAGTAACACGCACAAAATGCTGGAGAAACTCAGTAGTTCAGGCAGCATCAATGGACATGTTAGCCTTTCCTGATGCAGGGTCTTGGCCTAAAACGTTGACAGTTAATTCCCTTCCATAAATGGTGCCGACCTGCTGAGTTCCTCCATCATTTTGTGTTTGTGGCTTCAGAAGATCTGTGGTCAACCCTCAGTCCTCAGTGTCAAAGAGGGAGGCTGGCTGATTTGTCTCACAACAACTGTACTTCTGGCTCAGAGGGAGATTCAATCAGGCGTTGGATCTGAAACACCGACTTGCCTTCTCTCTAGCCTCACTGCCTGACTAGACATTTCCCACAGGACATAATATGATGGAAATATAATCCCCTAGTTAATCAGGACATAACGATCAAAGCTCAAAGTAAATTTATTATCAAAGTACATAAATGTCACCATATACAACCCTGAGATTCATTCTCTTGCAGGCATTCACAGTAAATACAAAGAAACAAAATGAATAAACAACAAATACTGAGAACATGAGAGTGAGTTTGTAGGTCATGATGGGATGAGTGAAGTTATCCTCTGTGGTTCAAGAACCTGTTGGTTGAGGGGTTGTAACTGTTCTTGAACCTGGTGGTGTGAGCCTGAGGTTCCTCTTCCTTCTTTCCTGTGGCAATAGTGAGAAGAGAGCATGACCTGGGACACTTCCTCAATGTGTCTGGGACTGTTGCTACCAACTGCGATGGGGCAATAGTCGCAGAGGTCTGGGGCACTTCACCTCTGTCTGGGACTGATGCTACCAACTGAGATGGCTCAGTGCTGTTAACTCACAGCAGTGTGTGCATCCCTGTCACTGGCTTAGTACCACCTCTCATCAGGATGCTGCCGGGATTCGAGAGCATGTATGAGGAAAGGCTGAGTGAGCTGGGGCTTTTCTCTTTGGTATGCAGGAAGCTGAGAGCTACTTGACTGAGATTGATGCAATGAGAAGAGGCATAGAGTAGACAGCCAGAGACTTTTGCCAGGGTGGACAGAGCTAATACAAGAGACATAATTTTAAGTGAAAGTATGGGGAGGGGGGGTGATGCCAGAGATAATTTTTTTTAAAACATAGAGTAGGGGGTACTTAGGAGGTGGAGGAGGCAGATACATCAGGGCATTTAAGAAACTCTTAGATAGGTAAATGGATGAAAGAAAAATGGAGGGCTATGTGGGAGGGAAGAGGTTAGATTGATCTTTGAGTAGTTAAAAGGTCGGCAAAGGCTGATGTGTGGGGTTGAGTGGAATCTGGGATCTGCCATTATGGAATGGCGGAGCAGACTCGATGGGCTGAATGACTTAATTTTGCTCCTACGTCTTATGGTCTTAATACAGAAGACTTGAGTTGGAGGGCCACGGATCTCAGGTGGGCAGGAGGGCTCATCTGTACTGCACTGTGACAGACAGGAAGCCTCCACAATAAGTAGTTAGAACTGCCAACACATCATCAGCTCCAGCTGACCTGTTATCATGGGCATATATACAGAAAGGTGCTGGTAAAGGGCCAGTAGCATCATGAAGGATCCAACTCCTGGTTGTCTCACTCCCATCGGAGAGGAGGCTACATTGCATCCACACCAGGACCACCAGACTCAAAAACAGTTACTTCACCCAAGCAGTAAGGCTGATCAACACCTCCACCCACTAATCCAGCCCTTCACACCCCCAACCACCACTACTTTATCATTTCCTGTCAGTCACCTTATGTACAGACACTCCTGTGACTAGTGTCACTTTATGGACATACAATGAATGTATATGAGCTATTTTATGTATTTATATTTATTGTGTTTTTTTAAAATTATTGTGTTCTTTGTCTTATTGTGGTCTTTTTGTGCTGCATCAGATCCGGAGTAACAATTATTTTCTTCTCCTATCTACTTGTGTACTGGAAATGGAGTTAAACTACCTTGAATCAGGGTAACATTCTGGTCTTAAACGTGTGCTGGACTACTGTCAGTTCACAAAGGGTTAAAGTGGTGCTGCTCGAGAAAGAATGACTGCAATGTAAACTTCCTCAGCCAACCTGGCAGTGCTCACACAGAGAGCAGAGGCTGTCCGAAATATCACCAAAGCAGACAGCAACAGAAAACAGGCACAAAAAGAGGCAAAGTTCTGACTGGCCAAACCCGTTTGGGACCATTGCTACACTGCTCATCAATCACACTCCCTAACTCCCCCCCCCGGTTCAACTCCCATTGTTACACTGTAAAGAGTTTGTACATTCTCCCAGTGACCGCGTGAGATTCGTCTGCACGCTCCAGTTTCCTCCCACATTCTAAGGTCCTACAGCAGGATTCAGTTAGTAGGTTGTGGGCACACTATGTTGGTACTGGAAATGTGACGACATGGAGGTACAGGAGCCTGAATACACACACCCAACATTTCAGAAACAGCTTCTTCCTCTCTGCCATCAGATTTCTGAAAGGTTCGTGACCTGTGAACACTGCCTCACTATTTTGCTCTCTTTTTGCACTATTCTTTAAATATATTCTTAAGATAATTCATCTCCTGTGGACTGGGGGGGGGGGGGGGGGGGGGTGAGATCTACAGTGAGATCCAACGGCCAGGAAGCTGGTACTGCAACGCTCCGTGGAGAGCGAAGGACATGACAGGTACAGGAGATGTCATGGTCATCCACTGCAACCACGGAAGACCCAGTTTGTGACTCTTGTTCTTACCACTGGACCTGGCCTTCTGAGGTCAGAGTGGAACTCCCCCAGTGCAAGGGCTCTCCTGTACACGTTGTCAGATATAACAGACACCATGGACAACTACCACCGCTGTACTGCTGCAGAGTAACAGATCACAATCAGAATCGGGTTTATTATCACCGGCATGTCACCTGAAACGCAGCAGCAGCAGTTGAATGTGGATTTTGTGACGTGCAGTAGTGTGCAGAAGTCATCGGCACATACCGTGTACAGCTGGGGTGCCCGAGACCCTTGCACAGCACTGCAGCTGCCACAAAAAAACAAGTTTCATGACACGTGAGTGATGATAGACCTGATTCTGACAGGGGTCTCTACAGAGGGCTGAGAGTGGGAAGGAAGTAGGCAGAGAGATGGGAAGGAGCTGAAGCTCCAGAGAGACATTCTGTAATGATCAATAAACCCACCGCTTGGAATCAAATGACCTTACCCGGGGCGATACATACAAATTTGCTGGAGGAACTCAGTAGGCCAGGCAGCATCTAAAAGAGTACAGTCAATGTTTTGGACCAAGACCAAGAGAAGTCAGTGTAAGAAGATGGAGGAGGGTAGTTAGAAATACAAGGTGGCAGGTGATAGGTGAAACCAGGGGGAGGGGTGAATTAAAGAGCTGGGAAGTTGATTAGTGAAAGAGGTAAAGCACAGGAGAAGGCAGAATCTGATAGGAGAGGACAGAAGACTATGGAAGAAAGGGAAGGGGGAGGACCACCAGAGGGAGGTGATAAGGTGAGAGAGGAAAAAAAGAATGGGAAATAGTGAAGTGGGGGGGGGGGGGGGGGGAATCCAATTACTGGCTACCCAGATGGAATATAAGGTGTTGCTCCTCCAGATTGAGTAAGGCCTCACCATGCTTGAGGTCTGCACCGTGCTAGCACCACTCCACCTGTGGCATTCCTTCTCTGCCACTTGTCCCACACCATGTCCGTGGTGCAACATCCTCACCATTCCCAGCATTCTTTGCTCTGGCCAGATTTACAAATTCAGTCTGCACTACACGTTTGCAAATACAGTATTGTGCAAAGGTCTCAGACACACCAGCTATATATGTGTGCCTAAGACATTTGCACAGTACTGTATACCAGTGATAATAAACCTGTTTCTGATACCATAAGACCATAAAACATAGGAGCAGAATTAGGCCAGTTGGCCCATCAAATCTGCTCTGCAATTCCATCAAACCTATTCTCCTGCTTTCGACACCCTGACTAATTAAGAACCTATCAACCTCCCTTTAAATATATTCAAGAACTTTGCCTGCAGCCATCTGTGGCAATGAATTTCAGATTCACCACCCTGTGGCTAAAGAAATTCTTTCTCACCTCAGTTCTAAATGAACGTCCCTCTATTCTGAGGTTCTGCTGTCTGGTCCTAGACTCCAAACTACAGGAAAGATCCTCCCCACTTCCACTCTTTCTAGGCCTTTCAATGTTTGATAGGTTTCAATGAGATCTCCACACCCCTGCCACCCCCAATTCTTCTAATCTCCAGTGGGCACAGGCCCAGAGCCTTCAAATGCTCATCTGTTATCCCTGGAATCATACTTAGGAACCTCCTGTGGGCCCCTCCACATCTTTAATTAGATGAGGGGCACACAGCTGCTTTACAATGTGCCAAGTGCAGCCTGACCAAAGCCTCAGCATTACATCCTTGCTTTTATATTCTAGCCCTCTAGAAATGCACGTGAATTTGTCTTCCCCACCACTGACTCAATCTGCAAATTAACCTTTAGGGAATCGTGCACCAGGACTCCAAGTTCCCTTACACCTTTGATTTTTGAATTTTCTATTTAGAAAATAGTCTATGCTTTTATTCTTTCTACAAAGTGCATGACCACACCATATTCCATCTGCCACTTTTCCCATTATCGCAATCCATCAAAGTCCTTCTGCAGTCTACCTGCTTCCTCAACGCTCCCTGCCTCTCCGCCTCATCAGTAAACTTGACAACAAAGCCACCATTTCTGTCAACCAAATCATTGGCATATAATGTAAAAGAAGCGGACCCAACACAGACTCCCATGGAACACCAGTAGTCAACGTCAGCCAACCAGGAAAGGCTCCCTTTATTCCCATTTAGCTAAAACTCTATCCATGCTAGTACCTCTCCTGTAATCTTAACTTGTTAAGCAGCCTCATGTGCTGCACCTTGTCAAAGGCCTTCTGAAATCCTAATAGACAACAACTACTGACTCACTCGTCTATGCTGCCTGTTATTTCCTCAAAGAATTCCAATAGATTTGTCAGGTAAGATTTTCCCTTAAGGAAACCATATGACTTTGGCCTACTTTAACATGTTTCTCCAAGTACCTCAAAACGTCATCCTTCATAATGGACTCCAACATCTTTACAACCACTGAGGTCAGGTTGGCTGGCCAATCATTTCCGTTCTTTTGTCTCTTTCCCTTCTTGGAAGAGTGAGTGACATTTGCAATTCTCCAGTCCGCTAAAACCATTCCACAATCTTTCTCTTGAAAGATTATTACTGCTTCGGTTTCTTCCCATGGTCCAAAGATTACCAGTTGGTAGCTTAATTGCTCATTGTAATATAAAAACATAGAAAGCCTACAGCCAATACAGGCCCTTCGGCTGCGCCGAACACGTACTTACCTTAGAAATTACCGAGGGTTACCCATAGCCCTCTATTTTTCTAAGCTCTGTGTACCTATCCAGGAGTCTCTTAAAAGACCCTATCGTATCTGCCTCCACCACCATCGCTGGCACCCCAATCCATGCACTTACCATTCTCCACATTAAAAAAACTTACCCCTGACATCTCCTCTGTACCTACTTCCAAACACCTTAAAACTGTGCCCTCTCGTGTTAGCCATTTCAGCCCTGGGAAAAAGCCTCTGATTATCCACACGATCAATGCCTCTAATCATCTTGTACACCTCTATCATGTCACCTCTCATCCTCTGTCACTCCAAGGAGAAAAGGCCAAGTTCACTCAATCTATTCTCATGAGGCACGTTCCCCAATCCAGGCAACATCCTTGTAAATCTCCTCTGCACCCTTTCTATAGTTTCCACATCGTTCCTGTAGTGAGGTGACCAGAACTGAGCACAGTGGGGTCTGTAACATTACCTCTCGGCTCTTAAACTCAACCCCAAGGTTGATGAAGGCCAATGCACCGTATGCCTTCTTAACCACAGAGTCAACCTGCGCAGCAGCTTTGAGTGTCCTATGGACTCAGACCCCAAGATCTCTCTGATCCTCCACACTTCCAAGAGTCTTACCATTAATACTATATTCTGCCGTCATATTTGACCTACCAAAATAAACTACTTTATGCTCATCTGGGTTGAACTCCATCTGCCACTTCTCAGCCCAGTTTTGCATCCTATCAATGTTCCGTTGTAACCTCTGACAGCCCTCCACACTATCCACAACACCCCCCAACATTTGTGTCATCAGCAAATTTACTAACCCATCCCTCCACTTCCTCATCCAGGTCATTTATAAAAATCACAAAGAGTAGGGATCCCAGAACAGATCCCTGAGGCACACCAATTTCTCCGCTGAAATACTGCTGTCAGACTTTACTCTCTTCCTATCAAATTTCAAGCTGAACTCAATCATATTGTGATCACTGCTTCCTAAGGGTTATTTTATCTTAAGCTCCCTAATCACCTCTGTTTCATTATGTAACACTCAATCCAGTACAGCTGATCCCCTAGTAGGCTCAACAACAAACTGCTCTAAAAAGCCATCACGTATGCATTCAACAAACTCTCTCTTGAGATCCATTACCAACCTGAATTTCCCAATCAACCTGCATGTTAAAATCTCCCATGATTGAACACCACATGCACTAGTGTCCCTCAACCTTGGAGCCTTGAAAGACAGACAAAGTAATGAGTGAGTGGTTTGAAACAAAAATACTGGTGGCTCACAGCTCCATCCATGCCCCAGAGCAAGCAGAACTGACAAGACAACACAAACACATGAGGTTCTGCTGATCTGGAATTCCAGAGCATCACGCAAAATGATGGAGGAACTCGGGGCAGGCAGCATCTATGGAGATGAATAACAGTCAATATTTGTGGATTACCGAGAACAGTGCCTATAAAAAGTATTCAACTCCTTTGGAAATTTTCACGACTTCTTGTTTTTACAACATTGAATCACTGTGATTTAATTTGGCTTTTTTTGACACTGATCAATAGAAAAATGCGCCAATGTGCAAACAGATCTCTACAAAGTGATTTAAATTAATTACAAATATAAAACACAAAATAATTGATTATGTAAGTATTCACTCCCTTCAGTATTTAGTAGATGCACCTATGGCAACAATTACAGGCTCGAGTCTGTGTGGATAGGTCTCTATCAGCTTTACACATCTGGACACTGCAATTTTTCCCCATTCTTCTTTACAAAACTGTTCAAGCTCTGTCAGATTGCATGGGGATTGTGTGAACAGCCCTTTTCAAGTCCAGCCACAAATTCCCAACTGGATTGAGGTCTGGACTCTGACTTGGCCACTCCAGGACATTAACTTTGTTGTTTTTAAACCATTCCTGTGTAGCTTTGGCTTTATGCTTGGGCTCATTGTCTTGCTGGAAAACAAATCTTTTCCCAAGTCGCAGTTCTCTTGCATCAGGTTTTCCTCCAGGATTTCCCTGTATTTTGCTGCATTAATTTTACCCTCTACCTTCACAAGCCTTCCAGGGCCTGCTGCAGTGAAACATCCCCACAGCATGGTGTGATGGTGTGTTTTTGATGATGTGCAGTGTTTGGCTTTTGCCAAACATAGCATTTATTCTGATGGACAAAAAGCTCAATTTTGGTTTCATCAGTCTATACAACCTTCTTCCTTCTGACTTCAGAGTCTCCCACAAGCCTTCTGGCAAACTCTAGCTGTGAATTCATGTGAGATTTTTTCAACAGTGCCACATTTCCATAAAGCTGTGACTGGTGAAACACCCGGGCAATAGGTATTTTATGCGCAGTCTCTCCCATCTCAGCCGCTGAGGCTTGTACCTTCTCCAGAGTTGTCACAGGGCTCTTGGTGGCCTCCCTCACTAGTCTCCTTCTCGCAAGTTCACTCAGTATTTGAGGATAGCCTGCTCTAGGTAGATTTACAGCTGAGCTATATTCTTTACATTTCTTGATGATTGACTTAACTGTACTCCGAGGGATATTCAATGGCTTGGTAATTTTCTTGTATTCATCTCTTGACTTAGGCTATTCAATAACCTTTTTACAGAGTTGTTTGGAGTGTTCTTTGGTCTTCATGGTGCAGTTTTTGCCAGGATACTCACTCGCCAGCAGTTGGGCCTTCCCAATACAGGCGTATTTTTACTACAATCAATTGAAACACCGTGACTGGACACAGGTCTCCAAAAACAGATCTGTTTCTCTAATTATGTGACTTCTGAAACAAATTGGCACACCAGTGATGATTTGGTGTGTCATATCAAAGAGGGTGAATATTTATGTAACCAATTATTGTGTGTTTTATATTTGTAATTAATTTAGATCACGTCGTAGAGATGCTTTCACTGACACAAAAGAGTCTTTTTCTGTAGATCAGTGTCCAAAAAGTCAATTTAAATCCACTGTGATTCAATGTTGTAAAACAATAAAACATGAAACCTTCCGGGGGGTGGTGAATAATATTTACAAGCACTGTAACAGAGAACACTTGTAAGGAAGGTCCCCATGAAAGATCAATGGAGACACAGGGTACAGGAGATGCTGGAACCCAGAGCACCACAGAGTCTGCTGGAGAAAAAAATCAAAGTTCACAATAAATTTATTATCAAAGTACATATTTGTCGACACATATTACTTTGAGATTCATTCTCTTATAAGCATTCACAGTAGAACAGAGAAAGACAATGGAATCAATGAAAAACTACAAAGAATGACAAACAACCAATGTTCACAAAACAAACACACAGATGGTCAGATGATACTGACAACATGAGTTGTAAATGGGTCAGACAGCATCAGTGGGTTTCGACCAGAAACCTCAACAGTTTCTTTCCTCTTAACGATGTGCTTGACCGGCTGAGTTACTCCAGCAGATTGTGTGTTGCTCCCCAGAAGAGAGATAAAGATTAGCTTTATTTGTCACGTGTACATTGAAACATACTGTGAATTGCTTCATTAATGTCAACGACCAACACAGTCGAACAATGTGCTGGGGGCAGCCTGCGAGTGTCACTGGCCTCCCAGTGCCAACATAGCATGCACACAACTTAATAACCCGAACCAGTGCATCTTTGAAGCATGGGAGGAAACTGGAGCACCAGTGGAAACCCAGGTGGTCACAAGAACAATGGACAAACACAGTGTGAATTGAACCACCACCTACCTCTCAGCTTTTTTATGCCAGTTATCCTCCCTCTATCTCTTGGTCCAGGTGAAGGATCTTAAACTAAAATGTTGTCTATCTTTTTCCCTTCATAGATGCTGTCTGACCCACTGAGTTCCTCCAGCATCTTGCTCCAGATTCTGGTATCTGCAGTCTCTTGTGTCTCCTGAATGGTTAAGATTGTTAGCAGCAGGGTAGGTGCGAGGAAGTTGGTGAATGTGCTACATCAACTTTAGGATGATCTGATAGTCTTCTTCACTAAGTCACCACCTATTTTAGAGTCATCCACAACTCCCATGATGGAAGGTGAAAGTTCAAGTTCAGCTTATTGTCATTCAGCCGTACATGTGTATACAGCCAAATGAAACAATTTTCCTCTGGACCAAGGTGCACAACACAATACACATAACTCACATACAACACTTAAGTGCATTCGGCTGTAGCTCCTTGAAAACTGTGTTAGAGATCTGGAGCAGCAACTGGATAAATTTTGGCTTGTACGGAAGAGGAGGAGATAGTTGATCAGTTACAAGGAAGTGGTCACCCCGAAGTTGCAGAAGGCGAGTAGCTGGGTGACTGTCGGGAGAAATGGAAATGTGAATAGGCAGTTAGCGCAGAGCACCCCTGTAGCTGTTCACCTCAATAATAAATATACCGTTTTGGATACTGTTGTCGGGGATGACCTCCCAGGGGAACGTAACAGCGACCAGGTTACCAGCACTGAACATAGGTCCGTCATGCAGAAGGTAAAGAGAGAGAAGAGGGGAGCAGTAGTAATAGGGGACTCAATACTCAGGGGAACAGACAGGAGATTCTGTGGACGTGAACAGGACACCCAGATGGTACGTTGCCTCTAAGGTGCCAGAGTCAGGGACGTCTCAAATCATGTCCACAACATTTTGGAGGGGGAGGGAGAGCAGCCAGATGTCTTGGTACATATTGGTACCAATGACATAGGAAGGAAAAGCAAAGAGGTCCTGAAAAGAGAATTTAGAGAGCCAGGTAGAAAGCTGAGAAGCAGGCCCTCCAGGGTAGTAATTTCTGGATTGCTGCCTGTGTCACACACCAGTGAGGGTAGAAACAGGGTGATTTGGCAGATTAATTCGTGGCTGAGAAGCTGGTGCAAGGAGCAGGGCTTCAGGTTCTTGGATCATTGGAATCTCCTGGGGGAGGCATGACCTGTACAAAAGTGACAGGTTGCACTTAAACCCGAGGGGAACCAATATTTTCGCAGGCAAGTTTGTTAGAGCTGTTGGGGAGGATTTAAACTAATTTGGCAGAGTGAAGGGACTCAGACAGGACGGATGGTAAAAAAGTAAAGATAGCATGCAGTCAGACTGTCAGGAAGGGCAGACTGATGTTAGGACAAAACTGCAGCCAGCAGGGTGAGTAGACCACAAGACAACACGACATAGGAGCAGAACTAGCCCATTTGGCCCATTGAGTCTGCTTGCCATCCATTATGGCTGATCTCTATTTAACCCCTCCTCAGTCCCATTCCCTGTATCCTTTAATGCCATGCCCAATCAGGACCCTATCAATCTCTGCCTTAAATGCACCCAACAACTTGGCCTCCACAGCTGCCTGTGGAATCAAATTCCACAATTTACCAGGCTCTGCCTAAAGAAACAACACTGCCTGACCTGCCCCAGTTCCTCCAGCAGTTTGTGGATTGTCAGACCTGCAGAATCTCATGTGTTTATGTTGTCTTGTCAGTTCTGCTTGCTTTGGGGCACGGGTGGAGCTGTGAGCCACCAGTATTTTTGTTTTAACTTGTTTAGAATGAGAGAGTCCTCATGATCGCTGGCAGTCTATACCTTTCGCTTGGGAATGACAGTCGGAGGAACCCGGCCATCAGATCAAACCACTCACCCGTTTCTTCTTCTGTCATTCAGGCGTTCAAGGTTGAGGGCCACCAGTGCACGTGGTGTTCAATCATGGCAGATTTTAACATGCAGGTTGATTGGCAAAGTCAGGTTGGTAATGGATCTCAAGAGAGTGAGTTTGTTGAATGCCTATGAGATGGTTTTTTAGAGCAGTTTGTCATTGAGCCAACAGCTATACTGGATTGGGTGTTATGTAATGAACCGGAGGTGATGAGCGAGCTTTATGGGAAAAGAACCCTTAGGAAGCAGTGATCACAATATGATTGAGTTCAACTTGAAATTTGATGGGGGGAAAGTAAAGTCTTATGTAGCAGTATTTCAGTGGAGTAAAGGAAATTACAGTGGTATGAGAGAGGAGTTGGCCAAAGTAAATTGGAAGAAGCTGCTGGCAGGGATGACAGCAGAGCAGCAATGGTGTGAGTTTCTGAGAAAAATGAGGAAGGTGCAGGATAGATGTATCCCAGAAATGAAGAAAAACTCAAATGGCAATTTAGTACAACTGTGGCTGACAAGGCAAGTCAAGACTAATATAAAAACAAAAGAAGGGCATACAACAAAGCAAAAATCAGTGGGAAGGCAGAGGATTGGGAAGCTTTTAAACACCTAAAGAGAACAACTAAAAGAGTCACTGAGAGGGAAAAGATGAAATATGAAAGCAAGCTAGCAAACAGTATCAAAGCAGATAGTAAAAGATTTGTCAAGTATGTAAAATATAAAAGAGGATGAGAATAGATATAGGACCACTAGAAAATGAGGCTGTAGAAATAATAAGGGGTGACAAGGAGATGGCAGATGAACTAAATGTGTATTTTGCATCATTCTTCACTGTGGAAGACACTAGCAGTGTGCCAAATGTTGAAGGGTGTGAGGGAAGAGAAGTGAGTGCAGTTACTATTACAAGGGAGAAGGTTCTCAAAAAGCTGAAAAACCTAATGGTATATAAGTTATCTGGACCAGATGAACTGCACCCTAGGGTTCTGAAAGAAGTAGCAGTAGAGATTGTGGAGGCATTAGTAATGATCTTTCAAACATCATTGGAGTCTGGCATGGTGCCAGAGGACCAGAAAATTGCAAATGTCACTCCACTCTTTAAGAAAAGAGGGAGGCAGCAGAAAGGAAGTTATGGACCAGTTAGCCTGACCTCAGTGGGTAGGAAGCTGTTGGAGTCAGTTGTTAAGGATGAGGTTATGGAGTACTTAGTGACACAGGACAAGATAGGACAAAATCAGCATGGTTTCCTTTAGGGAAAATCCTGCCTGACACACTGTTGGAATTATTTGAGGAGATTACAAGTAGGATAAAGGGGATGCGGTGGATGTTGTGTATTTGGACTTGGGGGGGTGGGGGGGGGGATGTTTCACACATGTCTGGTATTTAATGGGATCCCATCCTGAAGTATATCCAGGATTGAATCCAGCTGTTTTTACTGAGCTAGTCCAACTGGTCTCAGTACACAAAATGATCCCAGCTATGCCAATAACCTTCACTGCAGGCTTATCCTCACATTCTCTCCTCAGAGTGATTCACAGAGAGGTGGTGGCAGCCCTCCCCTCTATCCTGCGAACCCTATCCACACAGAGATTTCCCACAATTCCTTTGGAACACCATGGAGTGTGAGAACCCAGGAGGTGATTGGTGGGGAAGGCGAAGGGCTGAAGAAACAGCAATCTGATAGGACAGTAGACCAAGCAGAGGGAATGCAGGATTAGTCTAGGATTTTTTGTTCAACACAGCCACATGTCCTTTCAGAGAACTTTGTACTACTCCATCTCCCCCACCGTTTTCCCCCTTCCTTTCCAGTCCTGGTCTTAGCCGGCAATATCAACAGCATTCATTTCCATAGATGCTGCCTGACCTCCTTAGTTCCTCCAGCATTGTGTGTTTTACTGTAGATTTCCAGCACCTGCAGGATCTCTTGGTGTCTCTATGGTGAGGCTAAGGTTATCTTTGGTTAAGTGAATTTATTCTGAAAGTACAAATTGTTTCAAGTCCCTGGACCAGTTGCCAATGGGGCACCTTCAGCGAGAGGGACAGAGACTGGGCTCCATTTCGACACAGGTTGTCTCATGCAGCTGAAGGAAGAATCAAACCTTTTGTTGACATTTCTGAAGATCTATCCTAGGCCCAACATACTCATGCAACTACAAAGCAGGCAAACTGGCGGCTATATTTGAATCGAGTTAACTTAAATCTTATACCCATTTCACAATGTGAGGGAGTAAAAATCCTGGTGTTATGACTCTGTCGTAAAGTACAGACATGTGAATTTACAAACCCCATTTCCAGAAAAGTTGGGATATTTTCCAAAATGCAATAAAAAAAATCTGTGATATGTTAGTTCACGTGAATCTTTATTTAACTGACAAAAGTACAAAGAAAAGATTTTCAATAGTTTTACTGACCAACTTAATTATATTTTGTAAATATACACAAATTTAGAATTTGATGGCTGCAACACACTCAACAAAAGTTGGGACAAAGGCAAGTTTACCATTGTGTTACATCACCTTTCCTTTTAATAACACTTTTTAATTGTTTTGGAACTGAGTATACTAATTGTAGTAGATTTGCAATTGGAAATTTTGTCCATTCTTGCTTGATATAAGACTTCAGCTGCTCAACAGTCCGTGGTCTCCGTTGTCTGATTCTCCTCTTCATGATGCGCCATACATTTTTAATGGGAGATAGATCTGGACTGGCAGCAGGCCAGTCAAGCACACGCACACTGTGTCTACAAAGCCACGCTGTTGTAGCCCGTGCAGAATGTGGTCTGGCATTGTCCTGCTGAAATAAGCATGGACGTCCCAGGAAGAGACGTCGCCTTGATGGCAACATATGTCTCTCTAAAATCCTAATATACGCCTCAGTGTCAATGGTACCTTCACATACATGCAACTCACCCATGCCATGGGCACTGATGCATCCCCATACCATCACAGATGCTGGCTTTTGCACCTTTCGCTGATAACAATCAGGACGGTCGTTTTCATCTTTGGTACGGAGAACTCGACGCCTGTTTTTTCCGAAAACTAGCTGATATGTGGACTCATCTGACCACAGCACACGGTTCCAGTCTTTCGGTCCATCTGAGATGAGTTCGGGCCCAGAGAACTCGCTGGCGTTTCTGCATAGAGTTGATGTATGGCTTCCTCTTTGCGTAATACAGTTTCAAGTTGCATTTCTGGATGCAGCAACGGACTGTGTTAAGTGACAATGGTTTTCCGAAGTACTCCCGAGCCCAGGTGGCTATAATTGTCAGAGTAGCATGACGGTTTCTTAGGCAGTGCCGCCTGAGGGCTCGAAGATCACGCGCATTCAACAGTGGTTTCCTACCTTGCCCTTTACGCACTGAGATGTCTCTGAATTCTCTGAATCTTTTCACAATATTATGTACTGTAGATGTTGAAAGACCTAAATTCTCTGCAATCTTGCGTTGGGAAATGTTCCTTTTGAACTGACTAATAATTCTCTCACGAATTTTGGCACAAAGGGGTGAGCCACGACCCATCCTTGCTTGCAAAGACTGAGCCTTTGATGGACGCTACTTTTATACCCAGTCATGATACCTCACTTGCTACCAATTAGCCTGCTTAGTGTGGAGTCTTCCAAACCGGTGTTACTTGAATATTCTGTGTACTTTTCAATCTTATTTTAACTCTGTCCCAACTTTTGTTGAGTGTGTTACAGCCATCAAATTCTAAATTTGTGTATATTTACAAAATACAATTAAGTTGGTCAGTAAAACTATTGAAAATCTTTTCTTTGTACTTTTGTCAGTTAAATAAAGGTTCACGTGAATTAACATATCACAGATTTTTGTTTTTATTGCATTTTGGAAAATACCCCAACTTTTCTGGAAATGGGGTTTATATAAGTCTAATGGCTTGTAGGAAGAACTGTCCCATAGCCTGTTGGTCCTGCCTGACAAAAGCAGCTGAAACAGTTTACGGTTGGGGTGACTGGTGGTCCCGATGATCATCCAGGCCTCCTTTATGCACCTCCTGCTATAAATGTCCTCAATGGAGGGAAGTTCACATTCACAGATGTGTTGGGCTGTCCATACCACTCTCTGCAGTGCCCAGTGATCAAGGTTGGTGTAGTTCCCATACCAGGTGGTGATACAGCCGAACAGAATGCTCTCAGTTGTAGAAGACCTCGAGGATTTGGGAGCCCATGCCAAACTTCTTCAGTCGCTTGAGGTGGAAGAGACTTTGATGTGCTTTTTTTTTAGCCACACAGCCGCTGTGTACAGTCCATGAGATCTTCGGTGATGAAGATCTTGAAACTACTCATCCTTGAGGTTGACTGCAGTCCCATTGATGTTGATTGGGCCGAGCCTGTCTCCATTCCTCCACATTCAGCTCTTTTGTTTTTGGGACACGGAGGAAGAGATTGTTATCTTGGCACCACTGTGTCAGGGTGTTAACCTCTCCTTTGCAGGCTGTCTCGTCACTGCTAGAAATAAGGCTGATCACTGTCATGTCATCTGCAAATTTGATCAGCAGATTGGAGCTGTGTGTGGTAGCACAGTCATAGGTGTAAAGGGAGTAGAGGAGGGGACTCAGGACACAATCCTGGGGAGCACCTGTATTGAGGGGCAGAGGGCCAGAGGTGAGGGAGCCCACTCTTACCACCTGTCGGCAATCTGACAGGAAGTCTAGGATCCAGCTGCACAAGGCTACATCACCATCTGGTATGGGGGATGGGGGCACTGCGCAAGATTGGAAAAAGCTGTAGAGGGTTGTACACTCAGCCAGCACTATCATGGGCACCTGCCTCCCCACCACAGACGACATCTTTATAAGACGATGCCTCAAGAAGGTGGCATCCATCCAAAAGGGCCCTCAGCATCCAGGACCTTCCCTCTTCTCATTACTACCATCAGGGAGGAGGTACAGGAGCCTGGAGACACACACTCAATGACTTAACAAAAGCTTCTTCCCTCTGCATCAGATTTCTGAATGGACAATGAACCCATGAACATTTCCTCAGTATTTGCCCTCTGCCTGCAAAACTTTTTTTTATGGAGACAGTGTAATTCATGTCCTGTACTGTACTGCCAAACTTGGCCATGGACGGTCCCAAGCCCGGCTGTGAAAAGAGGGTTAGGCATGGGGCTACCATCCCCATCTTGTAAAAACGCAACTGTACAGGAAAGCCATCAGAGGCTCCAAAGTTCTCATCCTGGGAGAGGAAGGATCTTTGACGAAAGGTGCAGGACAGAGGACTCTGGCAAGCTGCTGTCAGTGCCCAGGCCCTAGTGGGGAGATGGGTTCAAGATGAATTGTATAGCTGCTGTGAATTAGACTATCTACTTCAGCGAGAGTAAACCCGACTGGTTCCACCGATAGCAGTGCTGAGGACCAGCGTTTATGGTGGAGATGAGCTTGTCTGGACAGAGACAGATGGCTGACTCAGCCTAGTGCAGCCCACAAAATGTTGCCTCACAAACACTAATTACTTCAATCAGCTGTCCCAATCGGCAGCCCTGGTACAGGGATCATAAGGACAACATTCCCCTGACCACAGGGACATTGGACCTTCGGGAAGGCTGACACAGCAGATTTTCAGCTGACACAGGCACACAGCGTCTCTCAGACCCGGAAAGCCTGCACTCAGATGTGAAACTAAAAATACCATCCTACCAATAACAAACAACTGGAGCTAAGTTCAAAGAATCTCAAGGGAAAGAACAAGAACTCTCGGTCCACTGCACCAGGCTGGCTCATTGGCAGGGCTTCCCACAAGACCCACCCTCAAAACAAGGGGACAGAACTAGCCGAGAGGGAGCTGGTCAGTACAAATGAGCAGTGTGGGAATTTCTTCTGGCAGAGAGTGGTGAGTCTCCGGAATTGTCTTCCCAACTTCACCTTTCCCTCTTGGACTCACCTTATGTACAGATACTCCTGTGCCTAGTGTCACTTATCATCAATCTATGATCATAAGCTACCTTATGTACAGATACTCCTGTGCCTAGTGTCACTTATCATCAATCTATGATCATAACCTACCTTATGTACAGATACTCCTGTGCCTAGTGTCATTTATCATCAATCTATGATCATAAGCTACCTTATGTACAGATACTCCTGTGCCTAGTGTTACTTATCATCAATCTATGATCATAAGCTACCTTATGTACAGATACTCCTGTGCCTAGTGTTACTTATCATCAATCTATGATCATAACCTACCTTATATACAGATACTCCTGTGCCTAGTGTCACTTATCATCAATCTATGATAAGCTACCTTATCTACAGATACTCCTGTGCCTAGTGTCACTTATCATCAATCTATGATCATAAGCTACCTTATGTACAGATACTCCTGTGCCTAGTGTCACTTATCATCAATCTATGATCATAACCTACCTTATGTACAGATACTCCTGTGCCTAGTGTCACTTATCATCAATCTATGATCATAAGCTACCTTATGTACAGATACTCCTGTGCCTAGTGTTACTTATCATCAATCTATGATCATAACCTACCTTATGTACAGATACTCCTGTGCCTAGTGTCACTTATCATCAATCTATGATCATAAGCTACCTTATGTACAGATTACTCCTGTGCCTAGTGTCACTTATCATCAATCTATGATCATAAGCTACCTTATGTACAGATACTCCTGTGCCTAGTGTCACTTATCATCAATCTATGATCATAAGCTACCTTATGTACAGATACTCCTGTGCCTAGTGTCACTTATCATCAATCTATGATCATAAGCTACCTTATGTACAGATACTCCTGTGCCTAGTGTCACTTATCATCAATCTATGATCATAACCTACCTTATGTACAGATACTCCTCTGCCTAGAGTCACTTATCATCAATCTATGATCATAACCTACCTTATGTACAGATACTCCTGTGCCTAGTGTCACTTACCATCAATCTATGATCATAAGCTACCTTATGTACAGATACTCCTGTGCCTAGTGTCACTTATCATCAATCTATGATCATAAGCTACCTTATGTACAGATACTCCTGTGCCTAGAGTCACTTATCATCAATCTATGATCATAAGCTACCTTATGTACAGATACTCCTGTGCCTAGTGTCACTTATCATCAATCTATGATCATAACCTACCTTATGTACAGATACTCCTGTGCCTAGTGTCACTTATCATCAATCTATGATCATAAGCTACCTTATGTACAGATACTCCTGTGCCTAGTGTCACTTATCATCAATCTATGATCATAACCTACCTTATGTACAGATACTCCTGTGCCTAGTGTCATTTATCATCAATCTATGATCATAAGCTACCTTATGTATTACTGTGTGTTTTTTATTACTGTGCTCTTTATCTTATTGTGTTTTTTTGTGCTGCATCAAATCCAGAGTAACAATTATTTCATTCTCCTTTACACTTGTGTACTGGAAATTACTATAAATAACCTTGAATTTCAAATCAAGTGGTGGAAGCTGGATCATTATAAATATGAGAACCACTTACTCAAAATTCAAACATCCCAATTTTTTTTTACCACTGACATGACGTCACAAATGGGAAAATTCTACAAGACGCCGGGAAGATTCCCAGGTGACGCGCAGGTCTCTCTACACGACAGACAGTTCTGAGAAATGACCTCATATTGAACAGAAATTAACGAAAAATTTAAAAAACTATATAAAGCGAAAAATGAAGATCTTATTATGTTATTGAAAGAGTGAATTTGTCAGCACTGGAGTGAACATATTTGTCTTAACAGTATGTCGATCATGAAACAAACAAATACCTATCATCACAAATTGAAAATCGAACCTCAGCAAAGCTCATTAAAAAGAGAACTTTGTGAGCATTCAGGCCCAATCAGCGCTGGGAGCTGAGCATAGCGATGAGGTGTATTGGCAGGTCGGCGATGCTGGTTTAAGAGGGGAGTTTTACGGGTGTTCAGGCTCATTCCGATAGCCCAATCAGCAGTGGGAGCAGGTCACAATGATGAAGTTTCTCACAGATCGGAGATGCTGGTTTAAAAGTACAGAAAGGATAAGCAGGGTGGCCAGTGGTGAGAGTGGGAGTGTCAGGCTTTGGCTCAAAGGAGGCTTCGGCTCGGAAGAGGCGTTGGCTCTGGGTAAGCTTCTGTTAAGGTTTTTTTTCCTCTCCTACCTAGTGTAGTAAATGGCCGTTGTGTGTTCTTCATGCTGGATGTTGGACTCCTGGGACACCCAGTCCCCCAGGGAACTACATCTACGTGAAGTGCATCTGGCTGCAGCTCCTTGAAGACCACAGCTGGATGATCTTCAGTTTGTATGGGAGAGTGAGGATATAACTGATCAAAGTTACGGGGAAGTAGTCACCCTGAAGTTGCAGGAGTTGAGTATCTGGGTGACTGTCAGGAGAAACGGAAATGTGAACAGGCAGTTAGTGCAGATCACTCCTGTGGCCATTCCCCTCAATAATAACTATACAGTTTTGGATACTGTTGTGGGAATTACCTCCCAGGGGAACGCCACGGAGACCAGGTTACTAGCACTGAGCATAGATCCGTGGTGCAGAAGGAAAAAGAGGGAGAAGAGGGGAGTGGTAGTGATAGGGGACTCAATAGTCAGGGGAACAGTCAGGAGACCTTGTGGACATGAACGGGACACCCAAACGGTATGTTGCCTCCCTGGTGCCAGGGTCAGGAACATCTCAGATTGCGTCCACATCATTTTGGAGGGGAGGAAAGAGTACCCAGATGTCTCGGTAGATATTGGTACCAATGACACAGGAAGGAAAAACAGAGGTTTTGAAAAGAGAATTTAGAGAGCTAGGCAGAAGGCTGAGAAGCAGGACCTCCAGGGTAGTAATTTCTGGATTGCTGCCTGTGGCATGCGCCAGTGAGGGTAGAAACAGGACGATTTGGCAGATTAGTGCGTGACTGAGAAGCTGGTGCAGGGGCAGGGCTTCAGGTTCTTGGATCACTGGGATCTCTTCTGGGGGAGGCATGACCTGCACGAAAGTGACAGGTTGCGCCAGAATCTGAGGGGGACAAATACTTTCACAGGTAGGTTTGTTAGAGCTGTTGGAGAGGGTTGGCAGGGGGTGGGAACCAGAGAGAAGGGACTCAGGATAGAATGGATGGTAAAGAAGCAAAGATAGCATGCAGTCAGACTGTCAGGAAAGGCAGGCAGTTGATAGGACAAAATTGTAGCCAGCAGGGCGAGCATCAGTGCATTAGGGATGCAGAATCAAAAAGGATAGCAAATGCAGTACTCAAAATGTGATATCTCAATGCACAGAGTATAAGAAATAAGGTGGATGATCTTGTTACACTATTACAGATTGTCAGGTATGATGTGGCCATCACTGAATCGTGGCTGAAGGATGGTTGTTGTTTGTAGCTGAATGTCTAAGGTCCCACATTGTATCGGAGGGATAGGAAGGTAGGCAGAGGGGGTGGTGTGGCTCTACTGGTAAAGAATGGCATCAAATCAGTAGAAAGATGTGACATAGGGTCAGAAGTTGTTGAAACCTTGTAGGTTGGGTTAAGAAACTGCAAGCGTAAGAGGACCCTGATGGCAGCTGTATACAGGCCTCCCAACAACAGCTGGGATGTGGACCACAGATTACAATGGGAATTAGAAAAGGCGTGTCAAAACGACAATGTTCATGGGAGATCTTAACATGCATGTCGCTTGGGAAAATCAGGCTGGTAATGGATTTCAAGAGAGTGAGTTTGTTAAATGTCGATGAGATGGCTCTTTAGAGGAGTTTTTTGTTGAGCCTGTTAGGGAACCAATCATACAGGATTGGGTGTAATGGAATGAACTGGAGGTGATTCGGGAGTTTAATTCTTTGAGGAGATTACAAGTAGGATAGATAATGGGGATGCAGTGGATGTTGTATATTTGGACTTTCAGAAGGCCTTTGACAAGGCATCACACATGAGGCCGCTTACCAAGTTAAGAGTCCATGGTATTACAGGAAAGGTAGTTAGAGCATTGGAGTCTCTCCAACGTCAGCACACCCTTTCTTAGATAAGGGAACCAAAGCTGCTCGGATACCCCAAGTGTGGTCTGACCGATGCCTCACAAAGCCACAGCATTACATCCTTACTCTCATATTCTAGTCTTCTCAAAATTAATGCAACATTACATTTGCCTTCATTACCACTGACTCAATCCACAAACTAACCTTTAGGGAATCCTGCACAAAGACTGCAAGTCCCTTTGCACCTCAGATTTTTGAAATGCAAATGAAATGCTATGTTGGAAAATGCAAGGTTGAGCACTTTTGGTAGTGGAAATAAATGTGTGACTATTTTCTAAATGGGGAGAAAATCCAAAAATCTGAGATCCAAAGGGATTTGGGAGTCCTTGTGCAGAATACCCTCAAGGTTAACTTGCAGGTTGAGTCGGTGGTGAGGAAGGCAAATGCAATGGTAGCATTCATTTCAAGAGTTCTAGAATACAAGATCAGGGATGTGACGCTGAGGCTTTATAAGACACTGGTGAGGCCTCATCTTACATAATGTGAACAGTTTTGAGCTCCTCATCTAAGAAAAGATGTGCTGGGATTAGAGAGGGTCCAAGAGTTCACAAGAATGATTGCAGGAATGAAGGTTTATCATATGAGGAACGCTTGGTGGCTCTGGGTCCGTACTCACTGGTATTTTGGAGGATGAGGGGGAGTCTCATTGAAACCTTTCAAATGTTGAAAGGTCTAGACAGAGAAAATGCGAAGAGGATGTTTCCCATGGTGGGAGAGTCTAGGACAAGAGGGCATAGCCTCAGGATAGAGGGGCATCCTTTCAAAACAGAGAGATGCAGAAATTTCTTCAGCCAGAGGGTAGTGAATTTGTGGAATTTATTACCACAGGCAGCTGTGGAGGCCAGGCTGTTAGGTGTACTTAAGGCAGAGCTTAATAAGTTCTTGATTGGACAGGGCATTGAAGGTTATGGGGAGAAGACTGGGGAGTGGAGCTGAGGAGGGGGAGAAAAAATGATCAGCCATGATTGAATGGTGGCAGACTCGATGGGCCAAATGGCCTAATTCTGCTCCTATGTCTTATGGTAATTATGAATAGGCTGGTTGCAGAAGTTTAAGCAAAGGCATGGCATTACATTTAAAGTATCTGCTGATCATGAAACAGCAGAGAAATTCATTGAAGAGTTTGCCAAGATCATTGCTGATGAAAATCTATCACACTGTATAGCTTCTTCAGTATATATGTGTGATGAACAAGTGTAAGATAAAGACTGCTTACCAGTGTCAGAAATGATTCCGATCCCAAGCTATCTCATTATATATTCCAACATTCAAAGTCTGAAACATTTCCGACCTCAAGCATTTTGGATAAGGGGTACTCAATCTGCATAAGTATTTCCACTTGATTCTGCATTGTTACCGCTTTGCTTTGTTCTACTTTAATGCATCTCATCCGTATGACGAGTAGCAAGAGAAGCTTTTCACTGTACTTCCACACGTGATGATAATAACTCAATTCCAATACCATTTGAAGGAGAGAAGGATCAATATTTGATATTTTCAGATCTATTATCACAATCAGAATGGAACATCGTCCGGTTGTGTTGTTCACAACTCAAACAATGCATTTCACCATACAATGAAATCCATCGTTTGTGTTAACCACAAACGCAGCCTGGGGCGGCCCGTAAATGTCGCCACCCATCCCAGCATGGACATGTTCAACAGAGCAACAAAACAATAACAACAACAAGCCCCCTCACCACACACCCACCCACCCCTACCTCCATCCCCAGGACAGGCCTCCTCTGGGCCCCGGACTCTGATCCTCGCACTCATGGGCTGGGGAACAGTTACAGTTGGTGCTGAGCACCATGTTATGTTAAACTGTGGAGCAGAGCCGATAGGTTGTGCCTCTTCCTCCCCCACCCCCCACCCCCCATTTCAGCGCTCTCGCTCACAGCCCACGCAGACTTCCTTTCCATCTATTTATGCAGTTCCCCTTTTATTCTGCCTCCACGCCCTTTCCAATAACACACCAGTCAGATTCCAGGGTTGACCCATGAAAGCTCAGAGTTTAATTCCCACACTGCAGATCTCCAAACTGACACCTGTGTCCAGGAGCAAGTCAATCCCATTGACAAAGGGACCAGCCAGATGAGGGGCTGCTGCGTCCACTTTGAGAGAGTGGTGGCTCAGGGGATAGTTCTGTGTAGAGAAGAACACTGTTTGGATAAGGAGTCTGTTCACCCACCACAGACATCCCAACAGGCAACCTCATTTCTGATGCTATATGCAGACCCATGGAACTAAGGTTTGCAGCTGTAAACTGATCTCCACGATCTGACAGGATAACTCTGTAACCTCTGAGATGTCTGCTTTCAAGATTCAGTGCTTGGGAAGCTAAAAGGTCTGAAGGTAGATAAGTCTTCTGCACCAGATGGACTACATTGAAAGAGATTGTGGAGGCATTAGTAATGATCTTTCAAGAATGACTAGATTCTGGAATGGTTCCAGAGGACCGGAAAATTGCAAATGTCACTTCACTCGTCAAAAAGGGAGGGAGGCAGAAGAAAGGAAATTATACGTTAGTTAGCCTGACTTCAATGGTAGGGAAGATGTTGGAGTCAATTGTTAAGGATGTGGTTTTGGGGTACAAAAGCAGGCCAAAGTAAGCATGGTTTTCCTAAGGGAGAATCTTGCCTGACAAGTCTGTTAGAATGCTTTGAAGAAATAACAAGCAGGATAGACAGAGAAGAATTGGTTGATGCTGTATACTTGCAATTTCAGAAGTCCTTTGACAAGGTGTTTAACAAGCTAGGAACCCATGGTATTACAGAGAAGATTCTAACATGGATAGAGCAGTGGTTGATTGGCAAGAGGCAAAGAGAGGGAATAAAGGGAGCCTTTTCTGGTTGGCTGCTGGTGACTAGTGGTATGCCACAGGGGTCTGTGTTGGGACCGATACTTTTTATGTTATATGTCAATGATTTGGATGATAGAACTGATTGCTTTGTGCCCAAGCTTGCAGACAATGGTGGAGAAGCAGGTAATGCTGAGGAAGCGGAGAGTCTGCAGAAGGACAGACAGATTGAGAGATTGGGCAAAGAAGTGGCAGATGGAATGTACTGTAGAGAAGTGTATGGTCATGCACTTTGGAGAAGAAATAAAGGTTAGACTATTTTCTAAACAGGGAAAAAAAAATCAAAAATCTGAGGTGCAAAGGGACTTGCAGTCTTTGTGCAGGATTCCCTAAAGGTTAGTTTGTGGATTGAGTCAGTGGTAATGAAGGCAAATGTAATGTTGCATTAATTTTGAGAAGACTAGAATATGAGAGTAAGGATGTAATGCTGTGGCTTTGTGAGGCATCGGTCAGACCACACTTGGGGTATCTGAGCAGCTTTGGTTCCCTTATCTAAGAAAGGGTGTGCTGACGTTAGAGAGAGTCCAGAGGAGGCTCATGAGAATGATACTGGGAATGAAAGGGTTATCATGTGTGGAACATTTGATGGCACAGAGCCTGTACAGGCTAGAGTTTAGAAGAATTGGGGGGGGGGGGGGGTTCTCATTGAAACCTATCGAATAATGATAGAGTGGGTGTGGAGAGGATATTTCCTATGTAGGGGACACTATGACCAGAGAGCCTCAGAATTGAGGGATGTCCATTTAGAACAGAGGTGAGGAGGAGTTTCTTTAGCCAGAGGGTGGTGAATCTGTGGAATTCATTGCCACAGACAGATGTTGAAGGCAAGTCATTGAGTGTATTTAAAGTGGAGGGTGTTAGGTTCTTGATTAGTCAGGCTGTCAAAGGTTACAGGGAGAAGGTGAATAGGATTGAGAGGGATAATAAATCAGCCATGTGAAATGGCGGAGCAGATTTGATGGGCTGAATGGCCTAATTCTGCTCCTATGTCCTAAGGTATAAGATTGTTTAATGTCATTTACAATACACAAATGTAAAGAACAAAATAATTGTTACTGTGGATCTGAAAAAATACACAATAGATAATGAATATAATAATAAAAACACATTAAATATAAACACATAAGATAGCAAGTATATAAATAAACAGATATATATGTGTGAAAGGTGACTGACAGGAAATTATAAAGTGGTGGTTGGGGGTGTGGAGGGTTGGGTTTGTGGGTGGAGGTGTTCATCACTCACTGGAATTTAGAAGATTGAGGGGGGATCTTATTGAAACATATAAAATTCTAAAGGGATTGGACAGGCTAGATGCAGGAAGATTGTTTCCGATGTTGGGGAAGTCCAGAACGAGGGGTCACAGTTTAAGGATAAAGGGGAAGCCTTTTAGGACCGAGAGGAGGAAAAACTTCTTCACACAGAGAGTGGTGAATCTGTGGAATCCTCTGCCACAGGAAACAGTTGAGGCCGGTTCATTGGCTATATTTAAAAGGAAGTTAGATATGGCCCTTGTGGCTAAAGGGATCAGGGGGTATGGAGAGAAAGCAGGTACAGGGTTCTGAGTTGGATGATCAGCCATGATCATACTGAATGGCGGTGCAGGCTCAAAGGGCCGAATGGCCTACTCCTGCACCTATTTTCTATGTTTCTATCAGCTTTACTGCTTGGGGAAAGGAACTGTTCTCTCCAGTTCTACTTCTTTCAATTGGCAGACCCACCCCCGGCTCCCTTCTGCCCTAAGTTTTTCCTAAACCCCTGTCTGAGCACTAATTCACCAGCCTGAAGTCTCCACCTCAGCCAGGTCCATCAGTGGCCCACCAGTGACTATATCTTCAAGAGACAGTTTTCAAGTGGACAACATCCATCATTAAAGACTGTAATTCTCAGTGCCTCTGTAAAACAGCTAGTGTATTCAAAGATCCCACTCCGCCTACCCACTTCTCCCCTCTCCCACAGGGAGCCCGAAAACACGTACCAAAAGCTTTTACCCCAGTGTTATTGGACATGTTCTCACAATCTGCTTCCTTGTGGCCTCGCATCTTACATCTAGTGTAACATTTAGCGTTGTGGCTATAGGAGTTGGTACAATCTCCCCATGACTGTGAGGCTTTCCTCCAGGCACTCCGGTCTCCTCCCTCTTTCCGAAGATGTACCGTTTACACTGGTGAATGAAAACTGTCCCATGATTAGACTAGGATTAAATACATGGGTCAGTGGGCTGGAGGGTCTGTTTCATGCTGTAGCTCTAAATAAACTTAAATCTGCCCTTCCTGCACTTTCTCTGCAACTATTCTGCACATGGGAGTCTGAAGTCACATAATTAATGTGGCATGGTCGTATAGCGGACAGCGCAGGGTCGCGCAGAGGACAGCGCAGGGTCGCACAGCGGACAGCACAGGGTCGTATAGCGGACAGCACAGGGTAGTGTAACGGACAGCACATGGTTGTACAGGCATCCAGTTCATTTCCCCACGCTGTCTGTGATGAGTTTGTACGTTCTCCCCATGACCGCGGGTTTCCTCCCACAGTCCAAAGACGTGTGGGTTGGTGGGCTAACTGGTCATTGTAAATTGTTGTGTGTTCAGACTAGGGTTAAACTGGGGGGGCGGGGGAATTGCTGGGCAGCGTGGCTCCAAGGACTCTGCATGTCAATAAATACATATCTGAACAGCTGCTTCCCCTTGGCCATCAGATTTCTGAATGGACAATGAACACGCCTCACTATTCGCCTTTTGAACAACTTTCTTATTTTGTAACTTAGTAATTTTCATGTATTGATGACACAAGACGACATGTTCCATCACATGTCAGTGATCTGAGTATTTAACTTACACAGTGGTTCGGCCAAACAGTTACCTCGTTTACTCTGGCGAAGCATTTAATACAAACCCACAGTAGTTACAAAACATACATATTAACAGTAGCAACTATAAAAACCCAGGAGTTAAAGGGTGGGAGCGAGAGAGCGAGCTTGGAGAGTGCAAGAGCAGCAGAAGGAGCTGTGAACAGAATCCAAAACCATTAGAAGGTGGAAAGGGTCAGTAGTGGGTGTGCTCTTAGAAATGTGGGTGCATCAGTATTAATTAAGGAAATAATCGCAGAACAAAGGAGAGGGATATGCAACACTTTACAGAACCAACAACCTGGCTTCAATTCTTGCCACTGTCTGTAGGAGTTTGTATGTTCTCCCCGTGACTGTGGGGAGCCCTGGTTCCCACGACACGTGGGTCAGGGTGAGTGAGTTGTGGGAATGCTACGTTTGTGTCGGACACAAGGCAGCACTTATGAGCTGTCGCCAGCACGTCCTCATTGATTTGATTCGACACGTGCATTTCATGGTATGTTTCAATGTTCATGTGACAAATAAAGTCAACCTTTTTAATACTTATCTTCAATTTAATCATATTTAAAAGAAGAGGTCACGAAAGGGCATCTTGAGATCAAAGCCACCAGCTGATCAGTACGGGTCCTTCCCAAGGTTATGAGTCTTTGTGCATATGGAGGAGTGCGTGTGGTGAGGTGGGATGCACTGGGCTACTACGGACATACTTCTGGCTTGCAAACTGTCTGGGATACGAAGAGTTCCCAGAAACAGATCCGTAACTTGGGGAAGGACTGTAAAAAGAATTTGAAGGGAGCTGGAGAAAAGTTGCTCATCCTGGGGACCCTTGCGGATGCTTGGGAAGACGCTGGAGGCAGAAACTCTCACCACCGTTAAATCCCTGGATGTACCGCAGGGCAGATGGTCAGCATGATGATTGGCCCGATACTATTACAAGCTCAGGGTGTTGCGGAGTTCGGATGTTCAATCTTGGCATCCTCCGTGAGGAGTCTGTGTATTTCAGCCCTGTGGAACGTGTGGGTACTCTGGTTTCCAATCCACAGTCCACAGATGTACCGGGTAGGTTAATTTGTCATCGTGCAATAAGATGTCCGGTGATTAGGTTAGGGTTCATCGGGGTCTCTCATGGTGTGGAATAACCTACCCCCTGCTATATCTCAAAATAAACTCCAGGACTCCCTTGTACATATGGCTGAGTCCCACAACTTTCTATGAATTTATGATGGTAGAATACTGAAAGGCCTGGATAGAGTGGATGTTTCTTACAGTGGGGAGTCTAGGACCAGAGGGCACAGCCTCAGAGTAGACTGTTGTGGAGAGGACATTTCCTACAGTGGGGAGTCTAGGACCAGAGGACTCAACTTCAGAATAGAGGGACCTTTGTTTAGAATAGAGATGAGGAGGAATTTCTTATCCAGAGGGCAGTGAATCTGTGGAATTCATTGTCATAGACGGCTGTGAAGGCCAAGTCACTGAGTCTACTTAAAGTGGAGGTTCTTGCTTAGTCAGTGATGTCAAAGGTTATGGAAGAAGACAGGAGAATCGGGAAGGAGGATAAATAAATAAGAAAGCAAGCCTTGATGGAATGCCAGAACAGACTCGATGGGCTGAACTACATAATTCTACCCCTATGATTTATGGATGAGGATTTAACAGTGTAAAATGAAGATGTTTGGATGGAATAGCATCTATTAAATCAAGAACCAAGCAACTCTAGAGCCAGGGAGGGAGACGTAAAGAGCCTGGTCAAAGGGTGGTACTGAGGAAGACATCACCGTACCTGGTTTGATGGCACTCAGCACTGCCCGCGAAGCTTTCAGAACGGCTTGATAGACATCGCGCTGCTCGGGAGTGAACCTGCCATTGGCTGGAAAGGAGCAGGTGATGTCTGACCCGTAGCAGTAGTACTCTCCACCCATATCAAAGAGGCTGCAAAGACAAGGCATGCAACACGTTCACAAAGGACAGACCAGTATCCAAAACACACCCCAAGCACAGTGAAACTCCCTCAAATAATCCTGGTCTGGGTTTATACCATAAAACATTGGGAAAGGTTGAGGGTTACAGACAGCAGGGGCTCAGTGGGTCAGATCACCACTTGGGCAGTTAAACAGTCACCCCCATGCTCTCTCGGCCTGCCCCTTGTCAAAGTAAATTTATTAACAAAGTACATATACATATACAGGGGTGCTAGAAAGTTTGTGAACCCTGCTTTTATTTAAAACCCTGTTTTATTTTTGCATAAATATGACCTAAAATGTGATCAGATCTTCACATGTGCTAAAACTGGATAAAGATAACCCAGTTAAATACATAACACAAAAACATTATACTTGTTAATTTATTGAGAAAAATCACATTCAGGTAAAATATCAACAGCATATGTTGTGAAATTTGTTAACTTAGCAGCAACAGTACAATGCAATATCAATTAAAGTATAAGATAGCTAAATTAAAAAGTGCAAAAACAGAAATAATAAAAGTGAAGCAGTCTTCAAGGGTTCAATGTCCATTTAGGAATTGGATGGCAGAGGGGAAGAAGCTGTTCCTGAATCACTGACAGTGTGCCTTCAGGCTTCTGTACCCCCTTCCTAATGATAACCACGAGAAGACAGGGTGATGGATTCCTGAATAATGGACAACAGCTTTCCGAGGCACCAATCCTTGAAGATGTCTTGGGTAATATGGAGGCTAGTACCCAAAATGGAGCTGATTAATTTTACAACTTTCTGCAGCTTCTTTCAATCCTGTGCAGTAGCCCCCCCATACCAGACAGTGATGCAGCCTGTCAGAATATTCACCCCCCATACCAGACAGTGATGCAGCCTGTCAGAATATTCACCCCCCCATACCAGACAGTGATGCAGCCATGGTTTTTCCCTTTCTGGTGTTTCCACAATCGGCGTGTCACTTTAAGGACTCTATCTTGTCATTTCATGCTCGTTATTTATTGCTATTTGTTTATATTTGCACAGTTTGTTGTCCATTGATCCTGTTCAGTCACTGTTCTACAGATTTGCTAAGTATGCCCGCAGGGCAAGAACCTCTGATAATAAATTTTAGTTTGAACGTATAGAACAGCGTGGAACAGGCCTTTTTGACTCTTTGGGACACACCACCCAACAACCCCATTTAACCATTGCCTGATCCGGGACAATTTGCAATGACCAATTAACCCACTAACTGGTACGTCTTTGGACTGTGGGAGGAAAGCCTATTTATGTATCACATGTACATTGAAACGTGAAATGTATCATGAGCACAGGTCCGTGGTGCAGAAGGGAAAGAGGGAGAAGAGGGGAGCAGTAATGATAGCGGACTCGATAGTGATGGGAACAGACAGGAGATTCTGTGAACGTGAATGGGACACCCAGGTGGCAGAGTCAGGGACGTCCACAGCATTTTGGAGAGGGAGAGAGAGCAGCCAGATATCTTGGTACTTATTGGTACCAATGACATGGGAAGGAAAATCAAATAGGTCCTGAAAAGAGAATTTAGTGAGCTAGGCAGAACAAAACCTCCAGGGTAGTAATCTCTGGATTGCTGCCTGTGCCATGGGCCAATGAGGGTAGAAACAGGACGATTTGGCTGAGAAGCTGGTGCAGGGGGCAGAGCTTCAGGTTCCTGGATCACTGGGATCTCTTCTGGGGGAGGCATGACCTGTACAAAAGTGACGGGTTGACCTGAACCTGAGGGGGACTGATATTCTCACAGGCAGGTTTGTTAGCGCTGTTGGGGAGGGCTTACTCTAATTTGGTGGGGGGATGGAATCAGAGTGAAGGGGCTCAGGATAGAACGTGTTAAAAAAGCAAAGATAGCGTGCAGTCAGACTGTCAGGAAGATGATAGGACAAAACTGCAGACAGAAGGGTGAGTATTAGTGCATTAGGGGTGCAGGATAAAAACACTGCAAATACAGTACTCAGTGTTATTCTCAATGCATGCAGTAGAAGAAACAAGGTGGATAATCTTGTTACACTATTACAGATCGTCGGGTATGATGTGGCCATCACTGAATCGTGACTGAAGGATGGTTGTAGATGGGAGCTGAATGTCCAAGGTTACACGTTGTATCGGAGGGATAGGATGGTAGTCAGAGGGGGTGGCTTGGCTCTGCTGGTAAATCATTAGAAAGATGTGACATAGGATCGAAAGACATTGAATCCTTGTGGGCTGAATTAAGAAACTGCAAGGGTAAAAGGACCATGATGGCAGTTATATACAGGCCTCCCAACAATAACTGGGATGTGGACCACAGGTTACAACAGGAAATAGAAAAGGTGAGTCAAAAGGGCAATGTTATGACAGTCATGGGAGATTTCAACATGGAGGCCGATTGGGAAAATCAGGGTGGTAAGAGAGAGAGCTTGCTGAATGCCTACGAGATGGCTTTTAAGAGCAATTGCCATTGAGTCTACTAGGAGATCAGGTAGACTAGATTGGGTGTTCCAACCCTGTGGCCACTTACAGGCCAGTTAATCCAAGCTCAGTGGCTGGGAAGATGTTGGAGTCAATTGTTAAGGGTGTGGTTTTGGCGTGCTTGGAGGCACATTATAAAATAGACTATAGTCAGCAAGGTTTCCTCAAGTGAAATGTTGCCTGACAAATCTGTTGGAATTCTTTGAAGAAATAACAAGCAGGATAGACAGGAGAATCAGTTGATGTGTACTTGGATTTTCAGAAGGCCGTCAATAAGGTGCCACACACGAGGCTGCTTAGCAAGTTAAGAATAAATGATATTACTGGAATGATACTGGCATAGATAAAGCAGGAAGCAAGGAGTGGAAATAAAAGGAGCATTTTCTGACTGGCTGCCGGTGTCTAGTGGTGTTCCACAGGGGTCTGTGTTGGGACCGATTCTTTTTGCATTACATGTCAATGATTTGGATAGTGGCAGGTAGTGTTGAGAAAGCAGAGGCTGCAGAAGGACTTGGACAGATTGGGAGAACGGGCAAAGAAGCGGCAGATGGAATACAGTGTAGGAAGTGTATGGTTATGCACTTATGTAGAAGGAATAAAGGTGTATATTATTTTCTAAATGGGGAGCAAATTCAAAAATCAAAGGTACTTGGGAGTCCTTGTGCAGGATTCCCTAAAGGTTAATTTGCAGTTTGAGTCAGTGGCAAGGAAGGCAAATACCATGTCAGCATTCATTACGAGAGGACTAGAATATAAAAGCAAGGATGTAATGCTGAGGCTTTATAACGCACTGGTGAGGCCTCATTTGGAGTATTGTGGGCAGGTTTGCTCCTCCTGTCCAAGAAAGGATGTGTTGACATTGGATAGGGTCCAGAGGAGGTTCCTGAAAATGATGCAGGGATTGAAAAACTTATGGCTCTGGGCCTGTACTCACTGGAATTCAGAAGAACGAGAGATGACTTCATTGAAACCTATCGAATGTTGAGAGGCCTCGATAGGGTGGATGTGGAGAGGATGTTTCCTATGGTTTGGGAATTTAGGACCATAGAGGAACATCCATTTAGAATGGAGATGAAGAACTTCTTTCATCAGAGAGTGGTGAATGTGAGAAATCTGTTTTCACAGGTGGCTGCAGAGGCCATGTCATTAAGGATTGATAGTTTCTGGATCTTTCAGACCACAAAGGGATATGGGGAGAAGCCAGGAGATTGGGGTTGAGAGGGAAAATGGATCAGCCATAATGGAATGACAGAGCAGACTCGACCGGTCAAATGGCCTAATTTTGCTTCTATATCTTATGGTCTTATCCCTCGATTTTTCTAGCCACTTTAATACCAACATTTTCTGACTTCTGCTCCCTTCTTTTCCAGTGCTAATGAAGGGCCTCGGCCTGAGACCTCTCCATAGATGCTGCTGACCACCTCCAAAATTCTCTGGATTTCCAGTGTCAGTTGGGTCTTCCCAGTGGAGTTTGGGTACACTGTACCACACTGATGGGGCGAGGGCCCACTACACTAATTATCCTTGTAAGGTAGCTCTCTCCCAAAGTTGTGGCTGCTGGATTACTGGAAACTGGCGTGGAAAGACGGAGGACTGGGCCCAAGGGGGACCGGGGACTGGGGATCGGGCCCTGCTCTAGTTGCAGGGGTTTCAGGTGCCAGGTTCTAAGAAGCGAATGGGAACTGGTGCAGTGCCAAACCCACAGTGCAACCAGCTGATCCTCCCCTTTGCTGAAGGCACTGTTTCGTGCTGCGGCAGGAGGAATTGTTTGCTGGGAAAAGTGATCTGAACAAATTCAGATATTCCTTGAAGAGACACCAGCCTACTGGAAGGTGTGTGTTAGATGCTGGTCCCAGGTAGCCCACACCAACAGCAGCCTCAGGAGAAAGGAGGTGCAGAGTAGGAGGCAGGGCAAGAGTGGTGAGAGGGGGAGAGTGGGGGTAGCGGGGTGGGACAGGGGGTAGGGGGAGAGAGGCAGAGACAGAGGTAAAGAGAGAGGGAGAGAGAAAAGGGGTGGAGAGAGAGAGGCAGGGAGGGGGAGATAGATAGACAGAGAGACAAGTTCTTTCGCCCACCCCTTCTGAGCTAACCATTAACCATTTATTACAACACTCCTACATAAATTTCATTTTCAAAGTTCAAGTTCAAAAGTTCAATGTGAATTTCTTCTCAAATTACATATATGCACGTCACCAAATCCAACCTTGATGCATCATCTTGTAGTATGAAAGATTGCTCCCAACAGGACAGGCAGATACCCAATGTACAAAGAGCAAAGTGTAAAAATGCATAATAAGTAATAATAAATAAATAAATAAGCAATAAATATCGAGAACACAAGATAAAGTGTCCTTGAAAGTGAACCTACAGGTTGTGGGAAGATTTGAGCGATGGGGCGAGTGAAGGTAGCTCCCTGGTTCGAGAGCCTGATGATTGAGTGACAGAGTTTTTTTAGCTGAAACTGGCACCAGGCCCAACCACTCCCTGGAACAGCTTAACGAGTTTGCATTTGAAATGCTACAAAAAGTTTTTGGCATCTTCCCATTGCTATAGAGAAGAGTATTCTGAGTGTTCACAATGAATGCTTAAACTTCCAAAAGCTGAAATTACAGATTCCACACAAACACTACAAGCAAGAGTTGGCTGTGTGGACATTGTATCTTTAAATGACTACCCCCTTGTACAACAGCCATCTTCCATCTCCCACCCTTCTTGTCCACCAGCTTTCAAAAATCTACATTCACTATCGACAGGTATATTTTTGTAATGCCCTGGTTCATATTTTCACTATTATGCTGGTCACCTCACTACAGGAAGGATGTGGAAACCATAGAAAGGGTGCAGAGGAGATTTACAAGGATGTTGCCTGGATTGGGGAGCATGCCTTATGAGAATAGGTTGAGTGAACTTGGCCTTTTCTCCTTGGAGCGATGGAGGATGAGAGGTGACCTGATAGAGGTGTATAAGATGATGAGAGGCATTGATCATGTAGATAGTCAGAGGCTTTTCCCCAGGGCTGAAATGGCTAACACTAGAGGGCATAGTTTTAAGGTGCTTGGAAGTAGGTACAGAGGAGATGTCAGGGGTAAGTTTTTTTTACACAGAGAGTGGTGAGTGTGTGGAATGGGCTACCGGTAGCGGTGGTGGAGGCGGATACGATAGGGTCTTTTAAGAGGCTCCTGGATGGCTACATGGAGCTTAGAAAAATAGAGGGCTATGGGTAAGCCTAGGTAGTTCTAATGTAGGGACATGTTCGGCACAGCTTTGTGGGCCGAAGGGCCTGTATTGCGCTGTAGGTTTTCTATGTTTCCATGTATTTCATTTAGCAGTTCTGTGTGAGCAGTCTGTTCTGCTGGCAGCCTGTTTGGGTTATTGTTGAAGATAAGGAATGTGTGCCATCCAAGTAGGATGGTCGAATTAGGGGGAGGTTTTCTTGGCGAGGGACAATATGGTTGGTCTTGGGAATTTTTTTGGTCCGGCAGGAGATGAGAGAGAAGACACTGGGGAGAACTGTTCGTAGGATGAACCGACATGAGACCCATTCGAGACGGATTGTGAGTGAGTGACGTTCGGAAGGTGGTGTGAGACCCATTCGAGACGGATTACGAGTGAGTGACGTTCGGAAGGTGGAGTGAGATCCATTCGAGACGGATTACGATTGAGTGATGTTTGGAAGGTGGTGTGAGATCCATTCGAGACGGATTACGAGTGAGTGACGTTCGGAAGGTGGTGTGAGATCCATTCGAGACGGATTACGAGTGAGTGACGTTCGGAAGGTGGTGTGAGACCCATTCGAGACGGATTACGAGTGAGTGACGTTCGGAAGGTGGTGTGAGACCCATTCGAGACGGATTACGAGTGAGTGATGTTTGGAAGGTGATGTGAGCTTTCATGCCAACCGAGGCCCAGCTCATGAGTGACACGAGTTCAACATGAGCTCCGACTTTGACTGTTTAATTAGAACGGGCCCTTTTCTTTTTGTTTTTCTTTACTAACCCTTCAGTTAAGATTCATAAATATAATTCCTTTTATCATATGCAATATACTGTCTATTACTTTGTGGTAAAAATTTGTAACGGGAGCAAACTACCCAGCACCGGGGTTTGGTGTGGCAGAGCTGTCTCAATCTCAGGCGTGTGGCAGGCCTGGAGAGTGTTTTCCAAGGAACCCAGGGGGTTTCACGCTGTACACACACTAAATGCTGGGGGCACCCGGCAGGCCAGGCAGCATCTATGGAGAGGAGTGAACTGTTGGGATTCCGGCTCAAACCCTTTCATCTGGACTGAAAGATTTTATTTAATTTGACTTTATTTATTTATTGAGATGCAGTGCAGAACTGGTCCTTCAGTCCTTTTGAGTCACGCCGCCCAGCAACCCCAATTTAACCCTACCTAATCCCCAGACAATTTACAACAACCAATTCACCTACCTGGTACATCTTTGGACTGTGGGAGAAAACTGGAACAGCCAGTGGGAACCCTGGCATTCCACAGGGAGGATTTACAAAGAATATTGGAACTGAACTCTGAACTCACACACTGAGCTGTAATAGCGTTGTGCTGCTACACCGTCACGTCCACCACTCTGCCTAAAAAACACCTTGCCCAACACGTCTCCTTTAAACACCCCACCCCACATTGTCGCCCACACATCCTGAGAGAGGGGAGGAAGCCAGTATAAAAAGAAAGGGGGGTGTGGGGAAGGTGGGGGAGGGATGGAACAAGAGCTGTCAACTGTTAATCTCTTGAAGAAAACCATGTTGACTTGGGTTGAGTACATTAAGCATTTTTAAATAATGAACTATTTCTGACATAGAACAGTACTGTACAGGAAAGGACTCAGGCCAACGATGTTGTGTCAAACTAACTGAATTAACAAAGCCTAATGCAACTAATCTACACACGACCCATATCCCTTCAGCCTCTGCAGCACCATGTGCCTCTTCAATGTCCCTCCCGTTTCTGCGCTCACTAACGGCCCCTCCCATTTCTGCGCTAACGGCCCCTCCCGTTTCTGCGCTCACTAACAGGCTCTCCCGTTTCTGCGCTCACTAACGGCCCCTCCCGTTTCTGCGCTCACTAACGGCCCCTCCCGTTTCTGCGCTCACTAACGGCCCCTCCCGTTTCTGCGCTCACTAACGGGCTCTCCCGTTTCTGCGCTCACTAACGGCCTCTCCCGCTTCAATGCAAGAAGTATCGGAGGAAAGGCGGATAATAGTGCTGAAGATGAGGTAGCTGGTTTACAAACAGGCAATGTGCAGTGATGAGAGGCTGAAGATAGGGCAAAATTGTAGTCAACAGGATGAGTTGCAACGTAAAAGGTGGATGAAATTGAAAAGGATGAATACATGACTGAAGGTGTTGTATCTGAAAGCGTGCAGTATATGGAAGAAGGTCAATAAACTTGTAGCACAGTTGCAGATTGGCAGGTATGATACTGTCGGCATCACTGAATTCTGGCTGAAAGATTATAGCTGGGAGCTTAATGTCCAAGAATACGCACTGTATCTAAAAGACCCACAGGAAGACGGGGGGGGGGGGGGTGGGGGGGGGTTGCTCTGTTGGTAAAAAATCATTAGAAAGGTGACATTAGGTCAGAAGGTGTGGAATCATTGTGAATAGAGCTAAGGAACTCCAAGGGTAAAAAGACCCCAATGGGAGTTCTATACAGACCCCCCCCCCCCCAAACAGTAGTAAGGAAAAAACCAACAGAAGGCAATTAAAAAAGTCATTAAGATAAAGACAGAATACAAAAGTAAGCTGGCCAATAATATTAAAGAGAACACCAAAGGTTTCTTCAGATACACAAAGTGTAAAAGAGAAGCGAGAGTGGATATCGGACACTGGAAAACAATGCTGGACAGGTAGTAGTAATGGGGACAACGAAATAGTGGATGAACTGAATAAGTATTTTGCGTCAGACTTCACTAGCAGTATGGTGGGAGTTCCAGGTGTCAAGGGTCAGAAGTGTGTGAAGTTACCATTACTAAGATGAAAGTTCTTGGGAAACTGAAAGGTCTGAAGGTAGATAAGTCACCTGGATCACATAGTGTAAACCCCAGGGTTCATTAGTAATGATCTTTCACTAGATTCTTGAATGGTTCCGTAAGACTGGAAAATTGCAACTGTCACTCCACTCTTCAAGAAGGGAGGCTGAAAAAAGGAAACTATATACCAGTTAGTCTGACCTCAGTGGTTGGGAAGATGTTGGAGTCGATTATTAAGGATGAGGTCTCAGGGTACTTGGGGACACATGATAAAATAGGCCGTAGTCAGCATGGTTTCCTCAAAGAAAAATCCTGCCTGACAAATCTGTTGGAATTCTTTGAAGAACTAACAATCAGGATAGACAAAGGAGAATTAGTAGATGTTGTGTACTTGGATTTTCAGAAGGCCTCTGACAAGATGCCCCACCTGAGATTGTTTAACAAGCCTTATGGTATTACAGGAAAGATTCTAGCATGGATAAAGCAGTGGCTGATTGGCAGGAGGCAAAGAGTGGGAATGGAGAGGAAAGAAGCCAGAGGGGGCTTCCCTCTGGTGGGAGGGGGGCAAGGGAAGGAGGACAAGCCAGAGGAGATTGGTGAGATTGTGGGTGGGGAGGGGTGGAGCAGAAGGAATCTGATAGATAGGAGCACTGGCAGGTGAGGAGAAGGGGTAAGGGGCCAGAGTGGGGAAATGAAGAGGAGGGAAGAGAGAGGGTAAAAATTACTAGAAGCTGGTGAAATGGACGTTCACGGCATCAGGTTGAGGCTGCCTGGACTGAATGTGAGGTGTTGATCCTCCATTTTGGGAGTGGCAGTAGAGGAGACCATGCTAGACATGTTGGAATGGGAATGAGGACAGGAATTAAAATGTTTGGCCACCGGAAAATCCTGCTTTCTGCAGATGGAGTGGAAATGTTCAACAAAGCAGTCCCCCAATCTACGTCAGACCTCACCACCGTAGCGGATACGGTAACAGCCAGGAAATTCTGCTGTTCTTCCCCCAACATATGCAGAATTTCTGGTGTTTACGCTGGAGACACTGTCTCCTGTTCTTGCACTAATGAATCTTTCTCACCCCCTTTGTATAAACCTGCTCCCTAACGATCAGCACCCTTCCCGACCCTGCTTCTGTCTCCCTGCTCCCTGTTCTGAAAACTAACACCACTCCATCCCCTTTCACCGCAGCGTAGCTGTAACGGCATCACGCTAACCGCTCGGGGCGTCTCGATTCAGAACTCAGCTCTGGCGTCCTCTGTAAGCAGGTCTGTATGTTCTTCCTGTGTGTGTGTGGGGTTTCCTCCCAAAGTCCAAAGACGTTCTGGTTGGCAGCTTAATTGGTCATTGTAAATTATCCTGTGATTACGCTGGGGATAAATCACGGGTTGCTGGGCAGTATAGCTAGATGGGCAGAAGGGCCTATTCTGCACTGTACCTCTTGTTAAATAGATTTCTAAGAAAGGGTCTCTAACCCTGAAACATTGAGGAGTTTCTCTCTCCATAGATGCTGCCCAGCTGAGCGAGGTCTCTTGCCATTTCTGTTACCCCAGCATTTATACTCTGTTTAACTGCTCTGCCGATGGCTGCTTGTTAACAGATCTCCGTAAATGTCTAAGAATTTAACTTGATGAATATTCTTGGAAGCCCTGCCGAGTGGGAGAGAGTGTGGTTCAGAGAGAACGCCTCTAACTGGCCTGCTCTCACACCACTCCTGGTTATCGGAGCAGGCTGTGAATGCAAGGTATTCCCTCCCAGATTCCTGCTGCCGATCCCAGCCTCTGGAATGCTGCTCGACAGGGCTGTGGTCAGTAAGTAACGGCAGCTCCAGTCAGCTTCAGTATCCGTCCCTTCCCCATGATAAAGCCCGGCTCTGTTCGCCACATGTACATCCGATATGCTAATCGTATGCATATATTTATTGTTTTACTATGCTTCAGGAGTAGACCCCGAGGAAAAATCTGGAGCTAGGGTACCCAAGGCAGTCCCTTGTTGAGTTCAACACTGCCTGCCAACTCCTGTGATGCTGCTGGTGCCAAACCGTATCGTCATGTTGTGGAGAGGGGGAACCTGTGCATGGGCAACAGCTTGCTCTCCATATCGTACTGTCCGGGGTTGTGTATCGAATTCCACAGCTAGGACACAACATCCATGGTCAACCCAATCAGAGGGCCATGTCTAAAAACATATTGTGAAATGCGTTGTGTGCACCCGGGGTCGATTTGGGGGCAGCCCCAAGTACCAGTACACTTCCAGTGCCCACATCTTAGTAACCCTAACTCATAGGGAACTGAGTGAGACCCAGAGAAAACCCACTCAGTCACAGGGAGAACATACAAGCCCCTGACTGACTGCAGGGGGAAGTTAGTCTGACCCTCAGATCCTAGCAGCGTCTCCTGGTACAAGGCCATCACGAGGTGGGACCCCAAAAGCACTGTGTGCAGCTGACCTCCTGCCATCGTGGTCTCTCCACAGTATTCACCTCACCGGCTGTGCCCGAGTCCAGTGGTCACAGGCGGGAGGCCCGGGAGCCTAGCGGGGTGGGGGGGTGCCGTCACTGACATCACTTCCAGAATCTGGTTTAATATCACTGGCATGTCATGAAATGTGTAGTTCTGCGGCAACAGGACATTGCAATACATTGTCGGCCATGGACATTGTGTCCGAGCTGTTTACGTGATACACAACCCCAGGCAGTACGATATGGAGAGCAAGCTGCTACCCAGACAGCTGACACACCCATAGGAACGGCAGGGACCCAGACAGTTTGACACCACTGGCATCACAGGAGCTGCCAGTCAGCGTTGAACTCAATGTAGGGATTCCAGATCGGGATTTCCCCCCCCATAGCGACAAGGCAGCAGAGGTTTGAAATCAGTTTTCCTTCCCCTTGGTCAGCGGCCAACCACGGCTGTTGAGCCCCATCTGTCTGAAGCAGTAGACTATAATACAGAATAATAAAAGCTTTAAATTACAGTAAGTAAATAGACAATAGACAGTAGGTGCAGGAGTAGGCCATTCGGCCCTTCTAGCCAGCACCACCATTCACTGTGATCATGGCTGATCATCCACAATCAGTACCCCGTTCCTGCCCTCTCCCCATATCCCTTGACCCCGCTATCTATAAGAGCTCTATCTAACTCTCTCTTGAATGCATCCAGAGACTTGGCCTCCACTGCCTTCTGGGGCAGAGTATTCCACATATCCACCACTCTCTGGGTAAAAAGTTTTTCTGCATCTCTGTTCTAAATGGCCTACCCCTTATTCTTAAACTGTGGCCTCTAGTTCTGGACTCACCCATCAGCGGGAACATGCTTCCTGCCTCCAGTGTGTCCAATCCCTTAATAATCTTATATGTTTCAATCAGATCCCCTCTCATCCTTCTAAATTCCAGTGTACACAAGCCCAGTCGCTCCCATCTTTCAACTTATGACAGTCCCGCCATTCCGGGAATTAACCTTGTGAACCTACGCTGCACTCCCTCAATAGCAAAAATGTCCTTCCTCAAATTTGGAGACCAAAACTGCACACAATACTCCAGGTGGAGTCTCAACAGGGCCCTGTACAGCTGCAGAAGGACCTCTTTACTCTTATACTCAATTCCTCTTGTTATAAAAGCCAGCATGCCATTAGCTTTCTTCACTGCCTGCTGTACCTGCATGCTTGCTTTCATTGACCGATGTACAAGAACACCTAGATCTCGTTGTACTTCCTTTTCCTAACTTGACTCAATTTGGATAGTAATCTGCCTTCCTGTTCTTGCCACCTAAGTGGATAACCTCACATTTATCCACATTAAACTGCATCTGCCATACATTTGCCCACTCACCCAACCTGTCCAAGTCACCCTGCATTCTCATAACATCCTCCTGACATTTCACACTGCCACCCAGCTTTGTGTCATCAGCAAATTTGCTAATGTTACTTTTAATCCCTTCATCTAAATCATTAATGTATATTGTAAACAGCTGCGGTCCCAGCACCGAACCTTGCGGTACCCCACTGGTCACAGCCTGCCATTCCGAAAGGGACCCATTAATCACTACTCTTTGTTTCCTGTCAGCCAGCCAATTTTCAATCCATGTCAGTACTGTGCCTCCAATACCATGTGCCCTAATTTTGCCCACTAATCTCCTATGTGGGACTTTATCAAAAGTTTTTTGGAAGTCCAGGTACACTACATCCACTGGCTCTCCCTTGTCCATTTTCATAGTTACATCCTCAAAAAACTCCAGAAGATTAGTCAAGCATGATTTTCCCTTCATAAATCCATGCTGACTCGGACTGATCCTTCTACTGCTATCCAAATGTGATAGCAGAATAAATGAAAAATCAAATTCAACTAAGTTCTCTGCCTCTGATTTACATGGTCCTCACAGCTAAGGGACGAGGGGACCCAACGGTGCTTTTATTGACAACAGTGTTGGTGGGCAGTCAGGTTAGGACCTGCCTTAGGGCCCAACCACTGCCCCTCCTGCAGCTCACCACTGCCACCTGGTGGCGGTGCATTGCCAGCACAATGTACAGTATTGACAATAAACTACGGTATTTACAGTTCGGGCTGAAGTCCTTTAGTACACCTTATATCGACACACTTATCTGCACTCAGGAAAATATCCCCTTGGGCAAACTTCACATCAGTACCAGTGACCAGAAGCTTTTCCTAAAGCTTTACAGTTAAAGATTGTTTAATGTTATTTCCAGTATGCAAGTATAAAGAAGAATAAAATAATTGTTACTCCGGCTCAGATGCAACACAGAAACGAGTAATAATAACACAATAATAATAAAACACAATAAATATAAATACATCAGATAGCTTATATACACAGACTGATTGTATGTCCATAAAGTGACACTATGCACAGGAGTGTCTGTACACAAGGTGACTGACAGGAAATGATAAAGTAGTGGTGGTGGGGGGTGTGGAGGGGTGGGTTAGTGGGTGGAGGTGTTGATCAGCCTTACTATTTGGGGAAAATAACTGTTTTTGAGTCTGGCCATCCTAGTGTGGGCTATGTAGCCTTGTAGCCTCCTCCCCAATGGGAGTGGGACAAACAGTCCATAAGCAGGGTGGGTGAGACCTTTCATGATGTTACTGGCCCTTTTCCAGCACCTTTCTATATATCTGTCCTCAATGGTGTGTAGACTGGTGTCAGTATCGGTCTTAGACAGGGAGGGGTGGGTAGGGAGTGAGGGGTTGGTAGTTTGATGAGGGAGTTCTGGGTCTCTGGGCCCAGGCCACCATATTCACATAATCACAAAGGATTAATGTTGGAGATGTCCAAACAGCTGATACCAGAAAAGGGCTGCACGGGCGAGGACGTGGCAGGAACGGAGGCACGATATCAGGGACCGGGACCAGAGGGGTTGATGTGACGCCAGGCTGAGGCACGATTTCAGGGACCGGGACCAGAGGGGTTGATGTGAGGCCAGGCTGAGGCATGATATCAGGGACCGGGACCAGAGGGGTTGATGTGAGGCCAGGCTGAGGCACGATTTCAGGGACCGGGACCAGAGGGGTTGATGTGAGGCCAGGCTGAGGCATGATATCAGGGACCGGGACCAGAGGGGTTGATGTGAGGCCAGGCTGAGGCACGATTTCAGGGACCGGGACCAGAGGGGTTGATGTGAGGCCAGGCTGAGGCACGATATCAGGGACCGGGACCAGAGGGGTTGATGTGAGGCCAGGCTGAGGCACGATTTCAGGGACCGGGACCAGAGGGGTTGATGTGAGGCCAGGCTGAGGCTGAACATTGGGCATTTGGGACAAGAGGAGTCGATGTGGAGGCCAGGCTAAGACACGATATCAGGCAGTGGGACAAGAGGGGCTGAGTCATGAGACAACCACTCAATGGATGAGTGAGGAGGTCCTCCATTAGTCGGGGTTGAGCATGTTTGTGTGTCTTAGCTGTACACGAGCCAGGGCAGTACAATATGGAGAGCAAGCTATTGCCCGTGCAGCAGACTCCCCTCTCCATGTACTGTTCTCCAAACCAACAGCAGAGTCCAGTACAGTTTGGCACCAGCAGTGTCACAGGAGTTGCCAGTCTGTGTTGAACTTAACTCAACTGCCTTAGGGACTGCAACTCGGGATTTTCCCTCGGGGTTTACTCCTGAAGCCTTCCCCATGAGTGGGTACAGCCACAAGGCAGCGGAGGTTTGAGATCAGAGTTTTCCTTCTACCAGATGAGTTGTCAACCACGGCTCATGACTCCCATCTGCCTGAAGCGACTGGTTTTAAGGTGCCAGCGACCCACCTTTGCCCCTTCTCCTGTCAGTAGAAACAGTTCCACTGGGCTTAGTTGCTAAGCCACACGTGAAGGCCAGGTGCTGAAGCTGGCTGCCAGAGGCTATTTGAGTTGTGCGCCATTGGGAGCATTTAATAGATAGTGGGAACTTGTCCTCCATTACCACCCCCCCCCCCCCCCCCAATCTATGACAGTTAAGGAACCACAAAGATAGCTCTGAGAACAGTGACACTGACACACTGCAGCTGCGGAGAAGGAGAGGAGAGGGGTTGGAGGCCAGTGAACCCCCGAAGGGACGGGTTAGATCAGACAATGGTGGGGGGAGGGGGAGAGGGGAGAGGGGAGAGAGAGAGGGGAGAGAGGGAGGGGAGAGGGGAGAGAGGGAGGGGGAGAGAGGGAGGGGGAGAGAGGGAGGGGGAGAGAGGGAGGGGGAGAGAGGGAGGGGGAGAGAGGGAGGGGGAGAGAGGGAGGGGGAGAAGGGAGGGGGAGAAGGGAGGGGGAGAAGGGAGGGGGAGAAGGGAGGGGGAGAAGGGAGGGGGAGAAGGGAGGGGCTGCAGGGCAGCAAACCTATGAAGGGACACAATGGTGAGTGAGCAGGCTGCTGGGAGGGAGGTGGGGTTTTCGGAACTGACGGGGGGGAAGTCTCGGGGTCCAGGCACCAGGAGAGGGGGAAAGGAGTCTCCCCGTGCTGTTCAGAGACCTGCTGGTTAGTTGGTGGTGTAAATCTTCTGATTAGGGTTGGGAGTTGAGCAGTGTGGCTCAGTTCCGCGCTGTCTCTCTGATAAATGAATGAAGTGTTTGCTCTTACCACATGTTCCCGTCCTGGATGGTCTTGTCATTGGGAGCGCCTGCGTGGCCGTAGTGCAGGACAGAGGAGTTCAGTCCACTGCCAGAAAAACACAAGAGGACGATGTGGTCAGTGGTCACCCTCAGTACAGAGGGCTCGGTTCACATCAGCTCCGATTATCCCAAGCTGTATTCCCACGACTGTGGCGTAGGGAGGAGCTACTGAACTACAGAGCAAGACAAGGAGGAAACTCTTTAGCCAGAGGGCGGCAGATTTGTGTAATTCAATGCCACAGACAGCTATGGAGGCTGGGTGATTGGGTGTATTTGAAGCCGAAGTTGATAGGTTCTTGATAATCCTGATTCAGGGCGTCTAAGGTTACGGGGAGAAGGCAGGAGAATGGGGCTGAGAGGGATAATAAATCAGCTGTGATTGAATGGTGGGGCAGACTCAATGGGCCAAATGGCGAACTCTGCTCCAGTCTTATGGCAAAATCCTACACACAAGAGGGAGAAAGATCAGGTGATTTGGCCTCCACAGCTGTTCATGGCAATGAATTCCACAGATCCACTACCCTCTGGCTGAAGAAATTCCTCCTCATCCCCATAAGACCGTAAGACTTACGAGCAGGATTAGGCCATTTGGCCCATCGAGTCTGTTCCGCCATTCCATCATGGCTGATTCTTTTTTTTACCCCTCTTCAGTCTCACTCCCTGGCTTTCCCCCCGTAACCTTTGATGCCGTGTCTAATCAGGAACCTATCAATCTCTGCCTTAATTACACCAACAACCTGGGTTCCATAGCTGCCTGTGGTAATAATTACACAAATTCACCACCCTCTGGCTAAAGAAATTTCTCCACATCTCTGTTTTAAATGGGCGTCCCTCTACCCTGAGGCTGTGCCCTCTTGTCCTAGACTCTCCCACCATGGGAAATATCCTTTCCACATTTTCTCTGTCTAGGCCTCTCAACATTCCCAAGGTTTCAATGAGACTCCCCCTCATCCTTCTGAATTCCAGCGAGTACAGACCCAGAGTCATTAAACGTTCCTCATATGATAACCCTTTCATTCCTGGAATAATCCTTGTGAACCTCCTCTGAACCCTCTCGAATGCCAGCACATCTTTTCTTAGATGACAAGCCCAATACTGTTCACAACACTCAAGGTGAGACCTCACCAGTGCCTTATAAAGCCTCAGCATCACATCCCTGCTTTTATATTCTAGACCTCTTGAAATGAATGCCAACATTGCATTTGCCTTCCTCTCCACTGACTCAACCTGCAAGTTAACCTTTAGGATGTTCTGCACAAGGATTCCCAAATCCCTTTGCTTCTCAGATTTTTGGATTTTTCCCCATTTAGAAAATTGTCTGCACAATTATTTCTACCAAAGTGCATGACGGTGCATTTTGCAACACTGTATTTCATTTAGCATTCTCTTGTCCATTTTCCTAATCCAAGTCCTTTTGCAGCCTACCTGTTTCCTCAACACTACCTGTCTCTCTACCAATCTTCATATCCTCTGCAAACTTGGCAACAAAGCCATCTAAATCACAAATATACACCTTAAAAAGCTGTCCCAACACCGACCCCTGCTGAAAGAGCAACAGTCACCGGCAGTCAACTGAAAAGGGATCCTTTCATTCTCACTCGCTGCCTCCTACTAATCAGCCAATGCTCTAACCATGCCAATAACTTTCCTGTAATACCATGGGCTCTTAACCTGGCCTCATGTGTGGCACCTTGCCAAAGGCCTTCTGAAAGTCCAAATATACAACATCCACTGCATTCCCTTTATCTATTCTACTTGTAATCTCCTCAAAGATTCCAATGGGTTCGTCAGGCAAGATTTTCCCTGAAGGAAACCATACTGACTTTGTCCTATCTTGTACTGTGTCACCAAGTACTCTAGAACCTCATCTTTAACAAATGACTCCAACATCTTCCCAACCACTGAGGTCAGGCTAACTGGTCTATAATTTCCTTTCTGCTGCCTTCCTCCTTTCTTATAGAGTGGAGTGATATTTACAATTCTCCAGTCCTCTGGAACCATGCCAGAGCCCAATGGTTTTTGAAAGATCATTACTAATGTCTCCACAATCTCTATCATGCCTCTTTCAGAATCCTTAGGTGCAGTTCATCTGGTCTGGATGGTTCATGTTCCCTCAGGTCTTTCAGCTTTTTGAGCACCTTCTCCCTTGTAATAGTGACTGTTCTCCCTTGTCTTCTCTCGTGCTCTTCTGGCATACTGCTAGTGAAGACCGATGCAAAATACTTATTTACTTCATCTGCCATCTCCTTGGCCCCTGTTATTATTTCTACAGCCTGATTTTCTAGTGGTCCTATATCCACTTTTATCTCTCTTATTTTTAATATTAAATACACGAAAAAGCTTTTAAAATCCACTTTGATATTGTTTGCTAGCTTGCTTTCATATTTCATCTTTTCCCTCCTAATGATTCTTTTCATTGCTCTCTGTAGGTTTTTGAAAGCTTCCCAATCCTCTGTCTTCCCACTAATTTTGCTTTGTTGTATGCCCTCTCTTTTGCTTTGAATTCCCGTCAGCCATGGTTGTACTATTTTGCCATTTGAGTATTCCTTCATTTTTGAAATACACCACGGCCCAGCCCCTCCCACAGAGACCGATGCTTATCTGCCACAGATGCAGGTGTATGAGGTGTGGCACACCTTCCTCACTTATCCCAGCTGTTCTGTTGTCATCCCTGCCAGCAGCTCCTTCCAATTTACTTTAGCAACTCCTCTCTCATACCACTGTAATTTCCCTTACTCCACTGAAATACCGCTACATCAGACTTTACCTTCTCCCTATCAGATTTCAAATTGAACTCAATCATATTGTGATCACAGCCTCCTAAGAGTTCTTTTACCTTAAACTCCCTAACTACCTCCAGTTCATTACATAACACCCAATCCAGTATAGCTGATCCACTAGTAGGCTCAATGACAAACTGCTCTAAAAGGCCATCTCGTAGGCATTGAACAAATTCAGTTTTGAGATCCATTTCCAACTTTGAAATCTCCCAAGACTATCATAACATTGCCCTTTCAGCACACCTTTTCTATTTCCTGTTGTAATCTGTGGTCCACCTCCCAGCTATTGTTGGGAGGCCTGTATATAACTACCAACAAGGTCCTTTTACCCTTGAAAATTCTTAACCCAACTGACAAGGTTTCAACATCTTCTGATCCTACATCACATCTTTCTACTGATTTGATGCCATTCTTTACCAGCAGAACCACGCCACCCGCTCTGCCCACCTTCCTATCCCTCCGATAGAACACGTAACCTTGGTTTTTAGCTCCCAACTGCAACCATCCTGCAGCCACGATTCAGTGACCTCTGTTCTAAATAACAGGTCCTCTATTCTGAGGCAGTGCCCTCTGGTCCTAGATTCTCCTGCTATAGGGAGCATCCTCTCCATATCCACTCTATCTAGGCCTTTCAATATTCAGTAGGCTTCAATGAGATACCACACCCACCCACCTCCACCCCCATTTTTCTAAACTCCGATGAGTACAGGCCCAGAACTTTCACTCATTTGCCTTCCTCACCATCTCAACCTGTGAGTCAGCCTTAAAGGATTCATCCCAAATCACTCCACCACCTGCACACCCCCCACCACAGCCCGGCCCCTCCCACAGAGACCAATGCTTACCCTGCCACAGATGCAGGTGTACGAGGTGTGGCGCATTCCTCCTCGATTATAACAGTAGTGCTTGAACAGGCTGCAGAAACAAGAAAGATTGTGAGCACTACAACATCCGTCCAATCCTCACCATCGTTAATGTATGAGAAACAGAGAGAACGACATCCTTGTCCAATCCTCACCGTAGTTAATGGAGAAACAGAGAGAACTACATCCTTGTCCAATCCTCACCATAGTTAACGTACGAGAAACAGAGAGAACTACATCCTTGTCCAACCCTCACCGTAGTTAACGTACGAGAAACGGAGAGAACTACATCCTTGTCCAACCTCACCGTAGTTAATGGGAGAAACAGAGAGAACTACATCCTTGTCCAACCCTCACCGTAGTTAACGTACGAGAAACGGAGAGAACTACATCCTTGTCCAATCCTCACCGTAGTTAACGTACGAGAAACGGAGAGAACTACATCCTTGTCCAACCCTCACCGTAGTTAATGGAGAAACAGAGAGAACTACATCCTTGTCCAATCTCACCGTAGTTAATGGAGAAACAGAGAGAACTACATCCTTGTCCAACCCTCACCGTAGTTAACGTACGAGAAACAGAGAGAACTACATCCTTGTCCAATCCTCACCGTAGTTAATGGAGAAACAGAGAGAACTACATCCTTGTCCAATCCTCACCGTAGTTAATGGAGAAACAGAGAGAACTACATCCTTGTCCAACCCTCACCGTAGTTAACGTACGAGAAACAGAGAGAACTACATCCTTGTCCAATCCTCACCGTAGTTAATGGAGAAACAGAGAGAACTACATCCTTGTCCAATCCTCACCGTAGTTAATGGAGAAACAGAGAGAACTACATCTTTTGTCCAATCCTCACTGTAGTTAATGGAGAAACAGAGAGAACTACATCTTTGTCCAATCCTCACCGTAGTTAATGGAGAAACAGAGAGAACGACATCCTTGTCCAATCCACACCGTAGTTAACGTACGAGAAACAGAGAGAACTACATCCTTGTCCAATCCTCACCGTAGTTAATGGAGAAACAGAGAGAACTACATCCTTGTCCAATCCTCACCATAGTTAACGTACGAGAAAACAGAGAGAACTACATCCTTGTCCAATCCTCACCATAGTTAATGGAGAAACAGAGAGAACGACATCCTTGTCCAACCCTCACCGTAGTTAATGGAGAAACAGAGAGAACTACATCCTTGTCCAATCCTCACCGTAGTTAATGGAGAAACAGAGAGAACTACATCTTTGTCCAATCCTCACCGTAGTTAATGGAGAAACAGAGAGAACTACATCCTTGTCCAATCCTCACCGTAGTTAATGGAGAAACAGAGAGAACGGCATTCTTGTCCAATCCTCACCGTAGTTAATGGAGAAACAGAGAGAACTACATCCTTGTCCAATCCTCACCATAGTTAATGGAAGAAACAGAGAGAACTACATCTTTGTCCAATCCTTACCGTAGTTAACGTACGAGAAACAGAGAGAACTACATCCTTGTCCAATCCTCACCGTAGTTAATGGAGAAACAGAGAGAACTACATCTTTGTCCAATCCTCACCGTAGTTAATTGGGAAACAGAGAGAACGACATCTTTGTCCAATCCTCACCGTAGTTAATGGAGAAACAGAGAGAACTACATCCTTGTCCAATCCTCACCGTAGTTAATGGAGATACAGAGAGAACGACATCTTTGTCCAATCCTCACCGTAGTTAATGGAGAAACAGAGAGAACTACATCCTTGTCCAATCCTCACCGTAGTTAATGGAGAAACAGAGAGAACTACATCCTGTCCAATCCTCACCGTAGTTAATGGAGAAACAGAGAGAACGACATCTTTGTCCAATCCTCATCGTAGTTAATGGAGAAACAGAGAGAACGACATCCTTGTCCAATCCTCACCGTAGTTAATGGAGAAACAGAGAGAACTACATCCTTGTCCAATCCTCACCGTAGTTAACGTACGAGAAACAGAGAGAACTACAATATCCGTCCAATCCTCACCATAGTTAATGGAGAAACAGAGTACTACAATATCCGTCCAATCCTCACCATAGTTAATGGAGAAACAGAGAGTACTACAATATCCGTCCAATCCTCACCATAGTTAATGGAGAAACAGAGAGTACTACAATATCCGTCCAATCCTCACTGTAACTAATATACAAGAAATCAGGAGCATTCACAAACTCCCTGCCATCCCCACTGTAGTTAACATACAAGGAGCACTTGATGGCTCTGGCTCACTGGAGTTTAGAAGAATGGGGGGGGGGGTGCGTCAATGAAACATCAAGTATTGAAAGGCCAAGATCCAGGGTCCCCAGATCCCTTGATAACTGGTGAGGAGGTTCGGTACGTGACCTAGGACTCTGAGAACCATTCTGACGGGTTGCTTCATTGCCTGCTACAGAAGCTCCAATGTACAGGATCGTAAAGAAGCTGCAGAGGGTTGTCAACTCTGCCAAGCCCCATCACAGACACAACCCTCCCCACCCTCAGGAGATGCCTCGAGAAGGTGACATCCATCAACGAGGGTCTTCATCACCCGGGACATCCCTCTTCTCATTCCTACCATCAAGGAGGAGATACAGGAGCCTGAAGACCTACACTCATCGATTCAGAAATAGCTTCTTCCCTCAGTCTACAGATGTCTGAATAGCCCATGAACCCATAAATGCGACACTAAATGCAACCTCTTTGAACTGACCTGTGCCACACCTGCAGCACGGGTGTTCATTTCTGGTCTTCCCATTCGAGGAAGAATGTGGATGCTTTAGAGGGTGCAGAGCAGATTTACCAGGATACATCTAGATTGGAGAGCCTGTTTCATGAGGAAAGGTTGAGCAAGCTGTGACATTTCTCTTTGGAGGAAAGGAGGATGAGAGGTGACTCGATAGAGGGGTACAAGACGATAAGAGGCAGAGGCAGACTGGAAAGCCAGAAACTTTTCCCCAGGGCAGGAATGGTTAATGAGAAGGAATAATTTTAAGGTGATTGGAAGGAAGAATGGAGGGGTTGGGGGGGGGGGGGGGGGGGGAGGAATGCAAGAGATAGTTTTTTTTAAATACAGTGAACGGTGGGTGCTTGGCCGTGCTGCCAGGGTGGGGTAGAGCCAGATACAATAGGGATATTTAAGGATCTCATAGATAATCACATGAATGATAGAAAAAACAGAGGCCATGGAGGAGATTGAGAGCAAGTTAACAGCACAGCATTCTGGGCCACAAGGTGTGTACTGTAACGAACTATGATTTAGAACATAAATGTTCATTATGTTCTCTGATTTAGACTGCTCTGTTGTATTACACAATCCTGATCATCTCCTGCCCTGAATTCCACACCCTCTTACCCCTCAGTTCCACGAAAACCTACCGATCCCGGTCCGCAAACTGCTCAGTACCCCATCACCTGCAGCCAACCACCCCCCACCCAGTACAGAGATTCACACTCACCACAATAGTCCCTCATCCCACCCCCGGATGGCTAACTCTTCTCCGGAGCACTGCCCAAGTTCCACATCACATTCATTACCAGTGACATACGACGTGAAATCTACTGTTCTGCAGCAGCAGGCGAGCAAAGACATCAAAATCTATAAATTACAAATATAACCAGTGGTGGCAGAGGCAGATACGTTAGGGACATTTTTAAAGAGAGCACGTGGGTGGAACAGAAAGGAAGGGATACGTCACAGGGAAGGGTTAGATTGATCTTGGAATAGGTTAGGTCAATACAACTTTGTTTGATGCAAAATATATAAAGCAAATAATAGGAAGAATCAGATAGTGTTCATGGACCGTTCAGAAAACCTGACTGCAGAGGGAAGAAGCAGATTCTACATCATTGACTGAATCTTCAGGCTCCTGTACCTCCTCCATGATGACAGTAACATGAAGAAAGCATCTCCCAGATGATGTGAACCCTCTCTGATCACAGTAACATCTCCCGGATGACGGGAACTCTGATCACAGTAACATCTCCCAGATGACGGGAACCTCTCTGATCACAGTAACATCTCCCGGATGACGGGAACCTCTCTGATCACAGTAACATCTCCCGGATGACGGGAACTCTGATCACAGTAACATCTCCCGGATGCTGGGAACCTCTCTGATCACAGTAACATCTCCCGGATGCTGGGAACCTCTCTGATCACAGTAACATCTCCCGGATGACGGGAACTCTCTCTGATGGGAGCCAACATCTTGAGGCATTGTCCCTTTTATTTCCCCCAGCCAGAGGCATCACTTAGCCTGTCAAACACTTGCTGAATTTTGCACATCTTTAATCACTCCTCTCCTTTTTCAATTCTTCCTTCCCTCCCTCTGTTGTATTCGTTCCGGTTTAAAATTTGATCACGTGCTCTCTTTCTCTACTGATGTACCGTTCTAACAGATTGCATTACCGTCTGGTCTGCAGCAGCAAGATCGGAAAGAACCGTAGAAAGTTGTAAACTCAGCCAGCTCCATCACAGGTACATTGCAAATGCCCGAGTTTAATCCTCAAACTTCCTGAACACTGGATGATGAACCAACCTCAGAAAGCCTTACCCCCACTCCATCCGGGTAGACAAGCCACATCCTTCAGTCATACCTCGCGGAGACAGGCCATTTTGTCCATCAAGTCCACGCTAAGTCCACTTTCCAGTACCTAGCCCATGGCGTTGTGATTCCTGTGTTACCTGGCCACTGACCAGTTCCATCACCACCTGAGGCAGCACACTCCAGATCGTTACCACTCTCCTGGTGATCAAAAAGGGAGCCTTTTCTGGCTGGTGGCTGGTGACTTGTGGTGTTCTGCAGGGGTCGGTGTTGGGACCGCTTCTTTACACATTACAGGTCAATGATTTGGACGATGGAATTGATGGCTTTGTTACACATTGAAGGAGACAGATTACAGGAATGGGCAAAGAAGTGGCAGATGGAATTGATTGTCAGGAAGTGCACTTTGGCAGAAATAAAAGGGTAGTCTATTTTCTAAATGGAGAGAAAATTCTGAAATCTGAAGGGCAGAGGGACTTGGGGGTCCTCATGCAGGATTCCTACAGGCTGAGACGTTGGTGAGGAAGGTAAACGGAATGTTAGCATTCATTTCGAGAGGAGTAGAATACAAGAGCAAGTTTGTAATGCTGAGGCTTTATCAGGCACTTGGTCAGACCACACAGTATTGTGAGCAGTTTTGGGACCCCTTATCTGGTATCGCAGAGGGTCCAGAGGTGGTTGATGTGTATGACTCCAGGAATGAAAGGAGCATTTGATGGCTCTGGGTTTGTATATGCCTGAGTTTAGAAGAATGAGGGGCATCTCACTGAAACCTAACGAAAGGCTAGATAACGTGGATGTGGATAGAATGTTTCCTATAGTGGGGAAGTCTAGGCCAGATGACACAGGTAGAGTGGATGTGGAGAGGGTGTGTCCTATCGTGGAGGAGTCTGGGACCAGAGGACACAGATAGAGTAGATGTGGAGAGGGTGTTTCTTATGGTGGGGGAGTCTAGGCCAGAGGGCACAGCCTCAGAATAGAGGGACATCCATTTAGAGCAAATAGAAAGGAGAATTTCTTTAGCCATAGGGCAGTAATCTGTGGAATTCATTTCCAAGAACACTGTGCAGGCCAAGTCACTGAGAATATTTAAAGTGGAGGGTGATAGGTTCTTGATTAGTCAGGGTGTCAAAGGTTACACGAAGAAAGCAGGAGAATGGAGTTGAGAGAGATAATAAATCAGCCATGATGGAGCGCACTCGATGAGTCAAATGCCCTAATTCTGTTCCTGTGTCTTACAGTCTAAAAGGTCCTTTGTTCCTTACTCAATATTAGTGTCCTCTAGTTATATCTATATCTGGTACAGGGTGGGGGTGTGTGGAGTTTCAAGCAGTTTACCTTATCTATACTTCAATCATTTGCCCACTCAACCTCCTCTAAACTGTCCTCAGATCTAATCCATGCCTGACCAAATCCTGGTGAATCTCCTCTGCACCCTCTCCAATGCTCACATCCCTCCCACCTGGCGACAGAGAGGCGTACAGGAGTGAGGCAGGTCAACTGGTTGTGTGGTGTTGCAGTAAAAACTTTGCACTCAACGACAGTGAGACCAAGGAACTGATCGTGGATTTCAAGAAGGGGAAGTCGAGGGAACACACACCAGTCATCACTGAGGGACTGGCACTGGAAGGGGTGAGCAGTTTCAAGCTCCTCAGGGGTCAGCATCTCTGACGACCTATCCTGGACCAACATATTGAGGACCCATTGCAATTTGCCTATCACCACAACAAGTCAACAGCAGATGCAATCTCAGTGGCTCTCCACACAGCTTTAGACCACCTAAACAACACAAGCACTTATGTTAGGAGGCTGTTCATTGACTATAGCTCATCATTTAATACCATCATTCCCACAATCCTGATTGAGAATTTGCAGAACCTGAGCCTCTGTACCTCCCTCTCCAATTGGATCCTTGACTTTCTAACCGGAAGACCACAGTCTGTGTGGCTTGACGATCAACACTGGCACACCTCAGGGGTGTGTGCTTAGCCCACTGCTCTACTCTCTGGATACCCATGACTGTGTGGCTAGGCATAGCTCAAATACCATCTAGAAATGGTGATGAGACGGCATACAGGAGTGAGATAAGCTAATGATGCCACAGCAACAACCTGGCACTCAACGTCAGTAAGACGAAAGAGCTGATTGTGGACTTCAGGAAGGGTAAGACGAAGGAACACATACCAATCCTCAGAGGGATCAGAAGTGGAGAGAGTGAGCAGCTTCAAGTTCCTGGATGTCAAGATATCCGAGGATCTAACCTGGTCCCAACATATCAATGTAGTCATAAAGAAGGCAAGACAGTGGCTATACTTTATTCGGAGTTTGAAGAGATTTGGCATGTCAACAAATCAATCTAAAACTTCTATAGTTGTACTACGGACAGCATTCTGACAGGCTGCATCACTGTCTTGAATGGAGGGGCTACCACACAGGACCGAAAGAAGATGCAGAAGGTTGTAAATTTAGTCAGCTCCATCTTGGGCACTAGCCTACAAAGTACCCCAGACATCTTTGGGGAGCGGTGTCTCAGAAAGGCAGTTTCCATTATTAAGGACCTCCAGCACCCAGGACATGCCCTTTTCTCACTGTTACCATCAGGTAGGAGGTACAGAAGCCTGAAGGCGCACACTCAGAGATTCAGGAACAACTTCTTCCCCTCTGCCATCTGATTCCTAAATGGACTTTGAAGCTTTGGACACTACCTCACTTTAAAAAAAAAAAAACAGTATTTCTGTTTTTGTACATTTTAAAAAATCTATTCAATATATAATTGATTTACTTGTTTATTATGTTTTATTTCATTTATTATTATTTTTTTCTCTGCTGGATTATGTATTGCATTGAACTGCTGCTGCTAAGTTAACAAATTTCACGTCATGTGCCGGAGATAATAAACCTGACTGTGAATTACAGAGACAGCACAACAGCCTTCATTAGGAGTTGGAGGAGACTTAGCACGTCGCCAAAGACTAGCAAATTTCTGCAGATGTACCATGCAGCATACTAACTGGTCGCATCGCTGTCTGGACACTCCCTCACCATCTTGTTCCCTTTTTGCAGTGCTTTTTTTAAAAAAAAATCTTATTGTACTTCACTGCTCTGCTACCACAAAACGACAAATTTCATGACATACGTCAGTAATACTAAACCTGTTGATAGGCTCTTGGTTAGTAACAGAGTGAAAGGTTACAGGGAGAAGGCAGGAGAATGGGGTTGAGAGGGACAATAATTCAGCCGTGATTAAATGGAGGAGCAGGCTCAATGGGCCGAATGGTCTCATGCTGCAGACCTGCATCGAGGTTTGAGATCCGAAAGTACAGATGCACCTCCACAGGATGGCCAGGAGGGGGCTGTCCTGAGGCCAAGACACCACCATCAAATACAGGAGCTTACTAAATCAGCATCTGTTAAACACCTTAATAGACTCCTGTGTGGCTACTTCACTGCACAAACTAAATCAATCTTCTTCAACTGAAGAATATTTAAGATAAAAGAACGACTAAAGGGTAATTAGGAAAGAGGAATTAGAGCACAAGCTCATAAACATAAAAACAGGTAGGAGTTCCAGAAGGTTATTAAAAATAACTTAACGAAGATGCTGATGCAGTGGAATGTGTGTCGGGGGACTAATGCAGCTGAGTTGAAGAGGAATTTGCATCTGTCACCTCTGTAGAGGATGCTGGAAATACCGTGTAGCATCACAGTCTGCACGACTCTATTAGAGCTCAATTCTGACATCACCTGTAAGAAAGTTCGTATGTTCTTCCTTTGACCCCATGGGTTTCCACCCAGTTGGCGGGCTCATTGGTCATTGTGAACTGTCCTCCGATTACGTTAGGGTTCAATCGAGGGCTGCCCAGCAGAGCTGGAAGGGCCTGTTCTGCACTGTGTCCCAATCCATAAATAAAATAATGTAAATCAGGAACACCAGGTAGGGGGAGCAGCGGGGAAATTCACTGAGCAAATTGTTGGAGCAGTCACCTGGTTCTAATACACTTGTGCAGAAGGAAGAAAAGAACAGCATCGGGACAGGTCCAGGCCCTTTGGCCCGTCAGGTCAAATTAAAGCCATCCTGCACCTGATTACAACATTTAAGAGAAGCTTGGATTGGATAGGTACATGGATAGCAGGATTATTTCATTTATTTATTTAGACATACAGCGTGGAACAAAGCTCTACCTGCCCAATGAGCAACCCATCGATGAAACCCGAGCCTAATCACAAGACAAATTGTTTGTATTTAACTTTAGCCTTTCTCCTTTGAACAGCACTACCCAAGTAACTCCCAACAACCCTAGCCTAATCACAGGACAATTTACAGTGACCAATTAACCTACTAACCAGTAGGCCTTTGGACCGTGGGAGGAAACCGGAGCACCTGGAGGAAACCCATGCGCTCCTCGAGGAGAACGTACAATCTCCCTACAGGCGGCGCCAGAATTTAACTCTGAACTCGGGAATGTCCCGAGCTGTAATGGAGTCACACTAACTGCTAAGCTCCCAAGACTACGGTCCAGGTGTGGGTCAATGGGACGAGGCAGAATAAAAGTTTAGCATGGACTAGATGGGCCAAAGGGCCTGTATGTGCTGTAGTGCTCTGATTCTACGATCTATACCCTCCCCCCGCCTGTGCAGGACTTGTAAACGTCACTATTGTACCTGCTTTCTCCTCTTCCACCCACAGCGCCATCCACTCTGTTACCAGTGTAAAGCACACGCAGTTCCCTTCCTTCACTGCAAACCTGAGCTCCATTGCATATACCAGACACTTCCATGCTGGGGGCGGGGGGAGGCTATATACACGGACAGACACAGACCCCGCAGCCCAACCAGACCATGTTGACCACAGTGACCTTCCAGCCGGTGCCAATTCCTTGTGTTTGGCCCATATCCTCTAATGCCGTCCCTCCACGTACCTATCAAGTGCTTCCTAAATGATACTATTGTATTGGCCTCAACCAGTTCATCTGGCAACTCGTTCCATACACTCACCACCCTCTGGGTCCCTATTAAACCCTTCCCCTCTCACCCTAAACCTATCTAATATTCCCTAGCGTTGGACTCCCCTACACTGGGGAAAAGACTGTTACCATCTCATAACTTTAAACATTTTATAAGGTCACTTTCCTGCATTCCAAGGAATAAAGAGCCAGTCTGGCCAACCTCTCCCTTTACCTCAGAACTTCTAGTCCTGACAACATCCTTGTAAATCTTCTCTGCACTCTTTCCAGTTTAACCATATCCTTCTATAACAGGGCCCAAGTGTGGCCTCGCTCAATTTAGAGATACAGCGGAACAGGCCCTTTCGGCCCAACAAGCAGCACCACCCCCAATGACCAACCAGTCCGTCTTCGGGAGGAAACCGGAGCACGTGCAAGCTGCTACAGACGGTGCAGGAACTGGACTCCGGTGCAATGAGCTGTGACAGCATCACGCAAACCACAATGTTACTGTGGCACCCAACTTATCCAACTGCAACATAACGCCCCAACACCTCAGCATATTGGCCTGACGGTGAACGTATAGACTCCTACAGACGGCGGTGTGAGTGAACCCCGGTCACTGGGGCTGAAACTCAGTGGCCTGACGGTGAACGTATAGACTCCTACAGACGGCGGTGTGAGTGAACCCCGGTCACTGGGGCTGAAACTCAGTGGCCTGACGGTGAACGTATAGACTCCTACAGACGGCGGTGTGAGTGAACCCCGGTCACTGGGGCTGAAACTCAGTGGCCTGACGGTGAACGTATAGACTCCTACAGACGGCGGTGTGAGTGAACCCCGGTCACTGGGGCTGAAACTCAGTGGCCTGACGGTGAACGTATAGACTCCTACAGACGGCGGTGTGAGTGAACCCCGGTCACTGGGGCTGAAACTCAGTGGCCTGACGGTGAACGTATAGACTCCTACAGACGGCGGTGTGAGTGAACCCCGGTCACTGGGGCTGAAACTCAGTGGCCTGACGGTGAACGTATAGACTCCTACAGACGGCGGTGTGAGTGAACCCCGGTCACTGGGGCTGAAACTCAGTGGCCTGACGGTGAACGTATAGACTCCTACAGACGGCGGTGTGAGTGAACCCCGGTCACTGGGGCTGAAACTCAGTGGCCTGACGGTGAACGTATAGACTCCTACAGACGGCGGTGTGAGTGAACCCCGGTCACTGGGGCTGAAACTCAGTGGCCTGATGGTGAACGTATAGACTCCTACAGACGGCGGTGTGAGTGAACCCCGGTCACTGGGGCTGGAAAAACATTGCACTAACTATGACATAACTGTTCCTCCCAGCAGAGGAGGCATTTTGTAAAATCTCAGCACTTTACACTGATAATGAGATCCAGTCATTTCTAGATTGAGAAGAGTAAAGAGTTGAAAAAAAGGGGTGGAAATTAAAATGCTTCAACTCTGTTCACTGACTGAGCCAGCGACGGAGGAAATATCCCATTAGTGTAGAGAAGGTTGGGTATCCTGGCTGTTTATGATCTCGAGGCTTCGTGCCCAGAAGAGCATAGAAATTAATCCCAAAGGGACCAATTGCCCAGGTTACCATTATCCACATGTCTAAATCAGGGACCTGGACGAGGCACAGAGACTATTCATTCGGTCCCTTAACTCATCACAATGCACACACACAACCCTCCCAATCTATCCACATTACTGCTCGTGATTTTCCATTAGCTCCCAGATGCTGTGATAATCTCCAAAAGAACTCAGCAAGGAGAAAACAGTCTGGTATGGAGGGGCCACGGCACAGAATCGGAAAAAGCTGTAAACTCAGCCAGTTCAAAAGCCTGGCATCCATCATAAGGACCCCCATCACTCAGGACACGTCCTCTTCTCATTGTTTCCATCAAGGAGGTACAGGAGCCCGAAGACACACACAATGTTTTAGGAACAGCTTCTGAATGGACAATGAACCCATGTACACTACCTCACTACTTCTTTGCACTCTTTTTTCAGTACTTAGTTAATTTAATTTTTTTATACATAGCTCTTCTAATTTATAGTTTTTTATTATGTATTGCAATGTACCGCTGCTGCAAAATGACAAATTACCTGACACGTGCCAGTGATACCAAACCTGATTCTGATTCTGATAGAGGGGATTATAAAGCAACTTTGAAATTATTAAATTAGATCTGCATTGTAATGCACAGCACGACAGCGTACTCGTTAACGTCATGCTTCACAGCGCCAGCGGCTGGCGTTCAAATCCTAACGCTGTCCCTGTAAGTACAAACACAGAAAACCTCGTAAAATTTGAATTCAATTTAAAATTTGATAAATAAGCGGTGGTGTAGTACGGTTATGGCGCTGTCTGTAAGGAGTTTGTACGTTCTCCACGTGGCCGTGTGCGCTCTGGTTTCCGCCCACATTCCAAAGACTACGGGCTAGTAGGTTAATTGGTCACATGGCTTTAAGCGGGCTCGGTGCTCCAGAAGGGCCTGCTCCTGTGCCACATCTCTAAATAAAAATAAAAAGCAATCTGGTCTCAGATTACCCTTGGCCTTGAGCCTTGTAGATGACAGAAAGCCTTTGCATATCAGGGGATGAGTCACTGAACGACAGGACCCCAAGTGCCAGGCTTGTTTTGTTGTGTTTGTATGCAGTGTTCATTTGAGTTTGTGGGTACTGATCCGGATACCGATCCGGATACCCCAGGGGCTTGTGGGTACTGATCCGGATACCCCAGGGGTTTGTGGGTACTGATCTGGATACCCCAAGGGCTTGTGGGTACTGATCCGGATACCCCAGGGGTTTGTAGGTACTGGGCACCAAGTCAGGAAGGGGCTGAAAGGGAAGGGGTGCCAAGTCAGAGCTGGTTGTAAACCCCTGCTGGACCTCTGGTTCACAAGGGAAGATTAGAAGAAATCAAAATAGTGTTTGGACAGGTACATGGAAAGGTTTAGAGCAGAGGTTCCCAATCTAGGGTCTAGGCACACTGACATACACTCAGATGATAAAAACTTCAAGCTACACACACACACACACAAAGAAATGACTACCTTCAACAAAAGAGATTCTAACCAGATAACTACCTCGGAGTCCTGGGGTATCCAGGTCAGTACCCACAAACCCCTGGGGTATCCGGATCAGTACCCACAAACTCAAATGAACACTGCATACAAACACAACAAAACAAGTCTGGCACTTGGGGTCCTGTCGTTCAGTGACTCATCCCCTGATATGCAAAGGCTTTCTGTCATCTACAAGGCTCAAGGCCAAGGGTAAAAAAAATTTTAAGGTGAGAGATTAGCTTTATTTGTCACAGGTATAATGAAACTTAGTGAAATGTGTTGTTGTGTCAATGACCACAGTCCGAGGATGTGCTGGGGACAGCCCACAAATGTCACCATGTTTCCAGTGTCACCACAGCGTGACACAACTTACACTAAGCCGTATGTATCTGGACTGTAGGAGGAAACTGGAGCACCGTGAGGAATCCCACACAGTCACAGGGAGAAGGACAAACCCCTTACAGATAGCGGTAGGAACTGAACCCAATTCGGTGATCAGTGTTCCTGTGAAGTGTTGCAATGGCCACTACTCTAAAATGCCTACTATGCAACTGTCATGGCCTAATATCACTTGGATTTCAACCCTTCATGAGTTAAGGATTTACTCAAAGAGATGCTGTTACGGCAAGTTTGTCCCATGTAAACATTTCAAACAGTTCCTCAGATCCATTAAACCGGATGTAATTAATCAGTTCGTACCCAATGTTCACCAACCCAATCTACAAACAGAAACATTCAAGGACTTTATACCTACAATACTTCAATACACATTGCTAAGCGCCCCCCTCCCCACCTACACAGGGAACACCAAACAATGACAGAACTCTTAAAGGACCAATCGAAAGAGACCAGTAACCAGTGTGTGCACCACACAACTCCATCCTCTACAGGGAGATGGAAAGGAACAATAGGATTCTGTGTCCCCATAAACCACCAGATTAATAAAACACTATCCAAAACATACACACATATTCCCAGGACAGGGACAGTGTGGGTTAGACACAGAATAAATCTCCCTCGACACTGTCCTATCACACACTCCCAGGGCAGGGATAGTGTGAGCTAGACTGAGTAAATCTCCCTCGACACTGTCCCATCACACACTCCCAGGGCAGGGATAGTGTGGGCTAGACTGAGTAAATCTCCCTCGACACTGTCCCATCACACACTCCGAGGACAGGGATAGTGTGAGCTAGACTGAGTAAATCTCCCTCGACACTGTCCCATCACACACTCCCAGGGCAGGGATAGTGTGGGCTAGACTGAGTAAATCTCCCTCGACACTGTCCCATCACACACTCCCAGGGCAGGGACAGTGTGGGCTAGACTGAGTAAATCTCCCTCGACACTGTCCCATCACACACTCCCAGGGCAGGGACAGTGTGAGCTAGACTGAGTAAATCTCCCTCGACACTGTCCCATCACACACTCCCAGGGCAGGGACAGTGTGAGCTAGACTGAGTAAATCTCCCTCGACACTGTCCCATCACACACTCCCAGGGCAGGGACAGTGTGGGCTAGACTGAGTAAATCTCCCTCGACACTGTCCCATCACACACTCCCAGGGCAGGGATAGTGTGGGCTAGACTGAGTAAATCTCCCTCGACACTGTCCCATCACACACTCCCAGGGCAGGGATAGTGTGGGCTAGACTGAGTAAATCTCCCTCGACACTGTCCCATCACACACTCCCAGGGCAGGGATAGTGTGGGCTAGACTGAGTAAATCTCCCTCGACACTGTCCCATCACACACTCCGAGGACAGGGATAGTGTGGGCTAGACTGAGTAAATCTCCCTCGACACTGTCCCATCACACACTCCCAGGGCAGGGATAGTGTGGGCTAGACTGAGTAAATCTCCCTCTACACTGTCCCATCACACACTCCCAGGGCAGGGATAGTGTGGGCTAGACTGAGTAAATCTCTCCGTACACAGAAATGGAAATGAGATATGGGACATGGAGGGTCATACAAACCAGACCAATTAATGATGCACAGATATTACCGCACGACCGACCGATCAATACCTACTCTCATTTCTTACGCTGTTTGTATCCAGACCCTCACTCATATAAAGCTCAAATGATGCTAATTAATACCGAATAACCGCAGACCTTGGCAACTGAGGATCTTAAACAGTTTATCTATTTATTTATTGAGAAACAGCATAGGACGTGCTCTTCCTGTCCAACGAGCTGTGCAGCCAACAAGGTACCTAGTTAACCCAAGGCTAATCACGAGGCAATTTACAATGACCAATTAATCTACTAACCGGTACGTCTTTGGGCTATGAGAGGAAACTGGAGTTTTTGTTGGTGGCACGACCCTCTACAGCACCAACACCTGGGGTTAAATCCCCACCACCGTCTACAATTCTCTGCATGGCTGCGTGGGTTTCCTCCAGGTGCTCCAGTTTTCTCCCACAGTCCAAAGACGTACCAGTTGGTAGGTTAATTAGTCACTGTAAATTGTCTACGATTAGGCCAGGGTTAAATTGGCTTTGCTGGATGGTGCTGAGAAAACCCAGGCACACACAGAAAGGAAAGCACAAACTTGGTTACAGATGACCCGAGGATTGACTCCGAATCCACTGGGCTGTGCTAACTGCTACGCTACCGCGGTGCCCCAGGAGTGAAGGATAATGATGCACAGAGCATCCGTACAGAATTACCTGCATTCCTGAGTCCACACATTCATTTATTTCTTTATTGATCGTAGGCCCCACTACCTTTTATATTCACCTGCACTGGATGACAATCTACTTGGAAAAAATTTTCTGAATATATTTGTAATGCAGCTTTTGATTACTGAGCGACTAAGGGTTACTCTCTGGTAACTATAGAGAGAAGCTGTTTATTCAGAAGGCTAAAGGTTTAAAATCTCTCAAGAATCTAATTATTTTGACTAAGAAGCAGAAACATAACGCTTCCTCCCCTGATACACAAAATAACCAAGTGGAGAATAACAATTCAAAGAGGCTAATTTAAAGCGAATTAGGTTCCAATAATGACAAGATGTCAATCATCATTTCAAAGAAACCAGCTCTGGCGATCATAATGACAGAAGTTTAATTAATTAGGTTGGATTTAGCTCAGTGCAGTTCATGTGTTCAATTAATCCTGTTCATCCATCAACAAAATTCTTCTACCAACACACACAACATGCTGGAGGAATTCAGCAGGTCAGGCAGCATCTGTAGAAATGAATAAACAGTCAATGCTTCAGGCCTAGACCCTTCTTTAGGACTGGAAAGGAAGATGTAAGATGCATAGAAACATAGAAAAACAAAGCTGTGCTGAACATGTACTTACCTTAGAAATTACCTAGGGTTACCCAGGGCCCTCTATTTTTCTAAGCTCCATGTACCTGTCCAGGAGTCTCTTAAAAGACCCTAACATTTCCACCTCCACCACCGTCGCCGGCATTCCACGCGCTCACCACTCTCTGCGTTAAACACTTGCTCCTGACATGTCCGCTGTACCTACTTCCAAGCACTTTAAAACTGTGCCCTCTCATGCTAGCCATTTCAGCCCTGGGAAAAAACCTCTGACTATCCACGTGATCAATGCCTCTCGTCATCTTATACACCTCTATCAAGTCACCTCTCATCCTCCGTCGCTCCAAGGAGAAAAGAATTTACTCAACCTATTCTCATAAGAATTCAATGTCATTCAATGTCTGTAGTGAGATGCTGAAGATGTTCTATAGGTCAGTCGTGGAGAGCGCCCTCTTCTTTGTGGTGGCGTGTTGGGGAGGAAGCATTAAGAAGAGGGACGCCTCACGTCTTAATAAGCTGGTAAGGAAGGCGGGCTCTGTCGTGGGCAAAGTACTGGAGAGTTTAACATCGGTAGCTGAGCGAAGGGCGCTGAGCAGGCTACGGTCAATTATGGAAAACTCTGAACATCCTCTACATAGCACCATCCAGAGACAGAGAAGCAGTTTCAGCGACAGGTTACTATCGATGCAATGCTCCTCAGACAGGATGAAGAGGTCAATACTCCCCAATGCCATTAGGCTTTACAATTCAACCGCCAGGACTTAAGAACTTTTTAAAAGCTATTATTAATGCTTTTTGAGATAGTGATTTAGATGCATATCATATTTTTTTTACTGAGTTAAGTATTGTATGTAATTAGTTTTGCTACAACAAGTGTATGGGACATTGGAAAAAAAGTTGAATTTCCCCATGGGGATGAATAAAGTATCTATCTATCTATCTATCTATCTATCTAAGGCATGCTCCCAACCCAGTCAACATCCTTGTAAATCTCCTCTGCACCCTTTCTATGGCTTCCACACCTTCCTGTAGTGAGGTGACCAGAACTGAGCACAGTACTCCAAGTGGGTCTGACCAGGGTCCTATATAGCTGTAACATTACCTCTCGGCTCTTAAACTCAATCCCATGATTGATGAAGGCCAATGCACCGTATACCTTCTTAACCACAGAGTCAACCTGCGCAGCAGCTTTGAGTGTCCTATGGACTTGGACCCCAAGATCCCTCTGATCCTCCACACTGCCAAGAGTCTTAACATTAATACTATATTCTGCCATCATATTTGACCTATCAAAATGAACCACCTCACACTTATCTGGGTAGAACTCCATCTGCCAATATCTCAGCCCAGTTTTACATTCTATCAATGTCCTGCTGTAACCTCCGACATCCCTCCACACTATACACAACACCTCCAACCTTTATGTCATCAGCAAATTTACTAACCCATCCCCCCACTTCCTCAGCCAGGTCATTTATGAAAATCATAAAGAGTAGGGGTCCCAGAACAGATCCCCGAGGCATTCAAATGGTGACCGACCTCCATGCAGAATATGACCCGTCTACAACCACTCTTTGCTTTCTGTGGGCAAGCCAATTCTGAATCCACAAAGCAATGTCCCCTTGGATCCCATGCCTCCTTACTTTCTCAATAAGCCTGGCATGGGGTACCTTGTCAAATACCTTGCTGAAATCCAAATATACTGCATCTACTGCTCTACCTTCATCAATGTGTTTAGTTATATCCTCAGAAAATTCAATCAGGCTCGTAAAACACAACCTGCCCATGCCAAGCTATGCTGACTATTGTTAATCATCTTATGCCTCTCCAAATGTTCATAAATCCTGCCTCTCAGGATCTTCTCCATCAACTTACCAATCACTGAAGTAAGACTCACTGGTCTATAATTTCCTGGGCTATCTCTATTCCCTTTCTTGAATGAAGGAACAACATTGAAACCCTTCAATCCTCCGGAACCTCTCCTGCCCCCACTGATAATGCAAAGATCATTGCCAGAGGTTCAGCAATCTCCTCCCTCGCCTCCCACAGGAGCCTGGGGTACATCTCATCCAGTCCCAGAGACTTATCCAACTTGATGCTTTCCAAAAGCTCCAGCACATCCTCTTCCTTAATATCTATATGCTTGAGCTTTTCTGTCCGCTGTAAGACATCCCTATATCACCAAGGTCCTGTTCCATAGTGAATACTGAAGCAAAGTACTCATTAAATACCTCTGCTATCTCCTCCGGTTCCATACACACTTCTCCATTGTCACACTTGATTGATCCTATTCTCTCACATCTTTTCCTCTTGCTCTTAACATACTTGTAGAATGCCTTGGGGTTTTCTTGAATCCTGCTCGCCAAGGCCTTCTCATGACCCCTTGTGGCTCACCTAATTTCATTCTTAAGCTCCTTCCCACTAGTCTTATAATCTTCTTGATCTCTATCATTACCTGGTTTTTTAACCTTTCGTAAGCTTTTCTTTTCTTCTGGATTAGATTTACAACAGCCTGTGTACACCACGGTTCCTGTGCCCTACCATCCTTTCCCCATATCATTGCAATGCACCTATGCAGAATGCCACGCAAATATCCCGAACATTGGCTACATTTCTACTGTACATTCCCGAGAACATGTGTTCCCAATTTATGTTTCCAAGTTCCTGCCTGATTGCTTCATATTTCCCTTTACTCCAATTAAACGCTTTCCTAACTTGTCTGTTCCTATCCCTCTCCAAAGCTATGGTAAAGGAGATAGAATTCTGATCACTATCTCCAACATGCTCTCTCACTGAGAGACCTGACACCCGACCAGGTTCATTTCCCAATACCAGATCAATACAGCCTCTCCTCTTGTAGCTTATCTACATATTATGTCAGGAAACCTTCCTGAACACACCTAACAAACTCCACCCTATCTAAACCCTTTGCTCTCTGGAGATGCCAATCAATATTTGGGAAATTAAAATCTCCCACCGTAACAATCCTGTTATTATTACACCTTTCCAGAAAGTATCTCCCTATCTGCTCAATGTACCAGAATAAGAAGGTGGGGAGGGGAAGGGGGGCAATTAGGTGATAGGTGAAGCTAGGTCGGAGGGGAAGGGGGATGAAGTGATTTTGTGTGTGTGTATTTCCAACAGTTGCATAATCTCTTGCGTTCACAAAAATCTTTTGTTTGGTTTTTCACTGCCAAATCAGTGTTATCATCTTCGAGGATCTGTGTAGGGTCCAGCAAGCAAGTACCATTACTCTGCTTCCTTAGAAGCATGCAAAGATTTGACACGTCATCTAAAACTTTGACAAACTTTTATAGATGTAAACTGACTGACTGCAGAATGGCCTGGTATGGAAACACTAATGTCCTTGAAAAGACTGCAAAATGTAGTAGATTCAGCTTAGTTCATCACATCTAAAGCCCTCCCCAGTGTTGAGCTTATCTACAAGGAGCTGCATCCATCAAGGACCCCACTAAGCCCATGCTCTTTTCTTGCAAGGTTGTGGTACAGGAGCTTCAAGACCCCCACCACCTGGTTCAGGAACAGTCATTACTCCTCAACCATCAGGCTCCTGAACCAAAGGGGATAACTTCACTCGTCCCATCACTGAATTGTTCCCACCATCTAGACTCACTTTCAAGGATTGTCTTATGCTTTCAATATTTATTATTTAGTTATTTGTATTTGCTGTCCTTTGAACATGGGTTGTTTGTCTTGTTGTGCGCGGTTTCTCATGGATTCTATTGTATTTATTTGCATTTGTACTTACTGTGAGAAACTGAATCTCAGGGTAGTATATGGTGAAATACAAGTACTTTGAACTTTGCTGCAGCTCGGAAGTCTAAAGCCAATCTGCACGTAGCAAACTCCCACAGAAACTTCAGCAGAATGAGCAAATTGAACATTGGCCCAAGCTTTAGACCACTGTTCCCTCTAAGGTGCTATTGTGCAAAGACGCAGTAACAGAAATATTCCTGCGCACATGCAGCTGGGATTTTCTTTAATATAACTTTGAAATTATGCTAATATAATTTGTAATCTATGTTAATATAATCATTAAATACCCTGTAACTGTGTTAATGAGTATAATCCATAAATTTTCTAAACAAACATACAATATTTACTTTTAAACATTGTCAGTGTTTCAAGTTACAACGCCGTTACAAATTGTAACAATAAACACAGAATGGACGTCAGTGGCGCAATGCAACTTGATAACTGTCTGATATTGTTTTGTTGTGTTGTGCATTGTGATTTTTCCTTGATGTGCTCATTACAGAATAATATTTAATGCGCTGGGCAGTTTTCAGGTTGCGCAAAAATTTCCTCCTCAGGGCAACAGTTTGATTCACACAGTATATATATATAGTGTGTGAATCAACTGTTATATATAGTGTGAATATATAGTTGTTTATCTATATATAAACAAAATTAGAGGAAACAATGCCTTGAGAGGGTGCAGAGGAGATTTATCAGAAGAGGAAGGTTGAGTGAGTGAGTTAGGGACTGTCTTTTGGGAGCAAAGGAGGATGAGAGGTGACTTGATAGAGGTGCATATGATGAAGAGTGGACAGCCAAAGACCTTTCTTTTCCCAGGGCAGAAATAGCTGATACAAGAGGGCATAATTTTACACCGATTGGAGCAAAGTATAGGAGGTGGGGGGATGTCAAAGATTTTTTTTAATTACACAGAGAGTGCTGGGTGCATGGGATGCTCTGCCAGGGGCAGATACATTAGGGGCATTTAAGAGACTCAGACAGTGTGGTGTGTGGCCAAGTGGTTAAGGCGTTGGACTAGCAATCTGAAGGTCGTGAGTTTGAGCCCAGCCGAGGCAGCATGTTGTGTCCTTGAGTAAGGCACTTAAACCACACATTGTTCCAGTCCACCCAGCTGACTGGTACCGACAAAATGCTGGGGGTCAACCTCGCGATGGACTGGCGTCCTATCCAGGGGAGGTGGGTCTTGTACTCTCAGTCGCTTCACACCACGGAAATCAGCATAAGCACTGGCCTGATGAGCCTATAAGGCTCAGGACAGACTAACTTTTTTAAGAGACTCAGACACTGTGGCATGGTAGCAGAGGGGTTAGCACAACGTTTTACAGTATCAGCGACCCGGGTTCATCTCCCGCTGCTGTCTGTAAGAAGTCTGTACAGTCTCCCTGTGATCGAGTAGGTTTCCTCCAGGTGCTCCGATTTCCTCCCACAGCCCAAAGACATACTGCAGTCTTTGTATTGAATCTGTGGAATTCATTTCTCCTCATCTCTGTTCCTCTATTCTGAGGCTGTGCCCTCTGGTCCCAGACTCCCCCTACAATAGGAAATATCCGCTTCACATCCACTCTAGCTAGGCTTTTCAATATTTGATAGCTTTCAATAAAATCCACACTCATTCTTCTAAACTCCCACGAGTACTGGCCCAGAGCCATCAAACGCTGATCCATCAAAGCCGTGAGCAGTGTGCCCTTGAAGAGCGACAACTCGGGGACTAAAACCTGCATTTGCAAACGACCCATTTCACTGTTTGGTTTAATGTACACATGAATCTGAATGAGCGTTTAGTGAAATTCATCACCAGCTGTTGAGCGCTATAAACACTCACTGGAACAGAGTGCAGTCTGACCCGAACTGTCAAACAGAGCAACGATGTCATTAATAGTTAGATGATCAGCCCCAATCTGTTACTCGTGGAAAGGAGCTCGTCTCCTGCAAGGTGACTGACTCTCCACAAAGCCTTTAATTAACAAATAATTCATCAACAATCAAATCACATCTGTGTTAACAACAAACGACATTAAGAAATCATACTAGCATACATGGAAAACACGTAGGCCAAGAAAACCAAAGGTGCATCTGCTCTCCCTTGGACCATCCCATCCATCCACCCAGGCCATACCCTCCTTTCACAGCTGCCATCAGCAAGGAGGTAGAGGCGCCTCAGGACCCACACCACCATGTTCAGGAACTGTTACTAACCCTTGACCATCAGGCTCTTGAACCAGAGGGATAACTTCACTCACTACAACACTGAACTCATCCCATAACCTATAGACTCACTTTTAAGGATTCTCCATCTCATCAAGAACCTCTTGGACAGGCACATGGATGAAAGAAGAATGGAGGGTTATTGGGTCGCGTGGGTTTAGTACTTTTTTTAAGGATTGTATGGGTCAGCACAACATGGAGGGCTGAAGGGCCTGTACTGTGCTGTAGTGTTCTATGGTTCTAGGTTCTCACCATGTATTGTTTATTTATTTTATTTTCTTTTGCATTTGCACAGGTTGTCTTTTGCACGTTAGTTGTTTGCCTGACCTGTTGTGTGTGTTCTTTCATTGATTCTATTGTGTTTCTTGTATTTACTGTGAGTGCCCACAAGAAAATGAATCTCAGGCTGAACGTGGTGACATCGATGTACTTTGATAATGAACACAAAGCCAGCTCCAGCAGTACAACTGCAACGCGCCTCAGCACTCAGTGCCCAGGAAGAGAAAACTTATTCATTTTTGAATCTTCTTCATCTAGTAATGAAGTTAATCTAAAATATTTATTATTTATTTAGATACACATTGGGGAAGAGCCCTTCCAGCAACCCACTGATTTAACCCTAGTGTAATCACAGATCAATTTACAATGACAACTAACCAGTATGCCTTTGAACTCTGGGAAGAAACCAGAGCACCCAGAGGAAATCCATGCAATCTACAGGAGGGCATTCAAAATCTTTAGACGATGCTGGGATTAAACTCCGAATTCCAATGCCCCAAGCCGTAAGAGCATTGCGCTAACCCGTAGATAGCGGGGTCCCACAAACAGCGGGAAGTGTACTTGGTCCGTTCATGTTTAGGCAAGGGAGAGCATTGATCAGGATTGTGAATTGAATTAAACTGACTTTATTACCTACACCCTTCCTATCCATGAGGAGTAAAAATCTTTACATCACGTCTCTCTCTAAATGTGCAATTTATAGTAATTTGTAATAAATAGTATGTACAACAGGATAGTCAATATAACATAGAAATACAGTTTTGTCAGCATGAATTAAGCAGTCAGATGCCCTGGTTGAAGAAGCTGTACCAGGGCCTGTTAGTCCTGGCTTTTTATGCTGTGGTACCATTTCCCAGATGGTAGCAGCTGGAATAGATTGTGGTTGGGGTGACTCGGGTCCCCAATGATCCTTTTTACACACCGTCTTTGTAAATGTCCTGAATCATGGGAGGTTCACATCTACAGATGCGCTGAGCTGTCTGCACCACTCTCTGCAGAGTCCTGCGATTGAGGGAGGTACAGTTCCCATACCAGGCAGTGATGCTGCCAGTCAGGATGGCCCCTGTAGAAAGGGACGTTGAGGCAACTGCAGTGGGATGGTCACACCCCAGTCAACACAGAGCACACTGACGTAGCATGGATTGTGGGGCAAACCCTGAACACGGTAGCAGAGGGTTACTGGGTTTTCAGTGCCAGTCACCTCCACAACAGGCGATGCCTCAGAGTCCATATATTACCCTGAGATTCATTTTCATGTGGGCATATTCGATAAATCTCATAACCGTAATAGAATCGATGAAAGACGGCACCAACAGGGTGGACAACCAGTGTGCAAAAGGCACCAAACTGTGCAAACACGGAAAAAAAAAGTAAGAAATAAATAAAGAACATGAGATGAAGAGCCCTGGAAAGAGAGTCACTGGGCTGTGGGAAATTTCAGTGTTGGCGGTGACTGAATTTATCCTCTGGTTCAGGAGTCTGATTGCCGAAGGGTAATAATTGTTCCTACACCCGGCAGTGAAAGTCCCAAAGCTGCTGTACCTCCTTCCTAGCCAGTAGGCAGCATCCATCATTAAGGACCCCCATCACCCAGGACACGCCCTCTTCTCATCACTACCATCGAGGAGGACGTACAGGAGCCCGAAGACACACACTCCGTGATTCAGGAACAGCTTCTTCCCCTCCACCATCAGATTTCTTAATGGAGAATCCACCCATGAACTTGACTCCACTATTTTCTTCCCTCATTTTGTTTAAGTTCTTATTATACTTAGAACATTTTTATAATGTCCTGCACTATTCTGCCACTGCAAAACAACAAATTTCATGACACACATCAGTGACAATAAACGTGATTCTGATTCGGGTTCAAATACTGCCACAGCCTGCAGGGATGGTTTCCTCCGGGTGCCGCATTTTCCTCCCACATTACAAAGATGCACAGTTTACTAGATTAATTGGTCACAGGGGTGTAATAGTGCAGGCTGCAGGGGTTATTATTGCCCTGTATCTTTAAATAAGTCCAACATAGGCTTGCCAAACCACAAGGGTTTGTTACTGTTCTCTATCTCTGAATAAAGCTATCGGAATCCAGTGTGGGTTTGTTACTGTCCTCTGTCGCTGAGTAAAGAGATGGGAATCCGGTGTGGGTTTGTTACTGTCCTCTGTCGCTGAATAAAGAGATGGGAATCCAGTGTGGGTTTGTTACTGTCCTCTGTCGCTGAATAAAGAGATGGGAATCCAGTGTGGGTTTGTTACTGTCCTCTGTCGCTGAATAAAGAGATGGGAATCCAGTGTGGGTTTGTTACTGTCCTCTGTCGCTGAATAAAGAGATGGGAATCCAGTGTGGGTTTGTTACTGTCCTCTGTCGCTGAGTAAAGAGATGGGAATCCGGTGTGGGTTTGTTACTGTCCTCTGTCGCTGAATAAAGAGATGGGAATCCAGTGTGGGTTTGTTACTGTCCTCTGTCGCTGAATAAAGAGATGGGAATCCAGTGTGGGTTTGTTACTGTCCTCTGTCGCTGAATAAAGAGATGGGAATCCAGTGTGGGTTTGTTACTGTCCTCTGTCGCTGAATAAAGAGATGGGAATCCAGTGTGGGTTTGTTACTGTCCTCTGTCGCTGAGTAAAGAGATGGGAATCCAGTGTGGGTTTGTTACTGCCCTCTGTCGCTGAGTAAAGAGATGGGAATCCGGTGTGGGTTTGTTACTGTCCTCTGTCGCTGAGTAAAGAGATGGGAATCCGGTGTGGGTTTGTTACTGTCCTCTGTCGCTGAATAAAGAGATGTGAATCCAGTGTGGGTTTGTTACTGTCCTCTGTCGCTGAGTAAAGAGATGGGAATCCAGTGTGGGTTTGTTACTGCCCTCTGTCGCTGAGTAAAGAGATGGGAATCCGGTGTGGGTTTGTTACTGTCCTCTGTCGCTGAGTAAAGAGATGGGAATCCAGTGTGGGTTTGTTACTGCCCTCTGTCGCTGAGTAAAGAGATGGGAATCCGGTGTGGGTTTGTTACTGTCCTCTGTCGCTGAGTAAAGAGATGGGAATCCGGTGTGGGTTTGTTACTGTCCTCTGTCGCTGAATAAAGAGATGGGAATCCGGTGTGGGTTTGTTACTGTCCTCTGTCGCTGAATAAAGAGATGGTAATCCAGTGTGGGTTTGTTACTGTCCTCTGTCGCTGAATAAAGAGATGGTAATCCAGTGTGGGTTTGTTATCGTCATGTATCTCTGAATAAAGAGACGGAAATGTGGTGTGTTGTTGTTGGGTAACAGGGGCTTGTTAGATCCCTGTATCCAGTCCATATTCTTTCATCCGCACGTGTACCGCCTTCATCACTGTGTGTGTGTGTGTGTGTGTGTGTGTGTGTGTGTGTGTGTGTGTGTGTGTGTGTGTGTGTGTGTGTGTGTGTGTGTGTGTGTGTGTGTGTGTGTGTGTCTCTCTCTCTCTCTCTCTCTCTCTCTCTCTCTCTCTGAGAAAGAAAGGGGCTTGTTTCCCTGTTGTTGTTTTGTTGCTGTAGTGTTATTCTGCTGAACATTGTGGACAGTGGGTCACGATGGCTGTTAACGCAAATAATGTAGTTCACTGTACGTTTCGATGTACATGTGATAAATAATTCTGAATCTAAGAAACAAATCCTATGTCTGACAAAATCTGTACTGCAGCTCTTTCTCACTGCCACATCGCATTTCAAAATCTGTGCATCAGCTAATCATTACTGACAGCAATTTCAGAACTTGCAATCAGCAGTTTAAGAAATAAGTAAATTGGAGATAGACTTGAGTAATGGGTTCCCAACTAGCAACAGACTAGGTGGGTGTGACGGTAGTGTGGGGGTTAGCACAATGCTATTAAGCTCAGGGAGGGCACTTCCTCGAGTTCATAGTCTGTATCTGCCATAAGGAATTCGTATGTTCTCCCAGTGACTGTATGGGTTTCCTCCCACAGTCCTAAGACATACCAGTTAGTAGGTCAATTGGTCATTATAAACTGTCAAGTGATTAGGTTAGGGTTAAATAAGTGGGTTGCTGGGCAGTGCGGCTCATAAGGCCGAAAGGGATGGTTCCGCGCTTTATCTCCAAATAAATAAATAAAATAATAAACTAGATGACATTAGCATAAAGATGTTTCCTCGGAGTTGTAACCAGTCACATGAAGATGACTGAATAAGCTGAAAACAGAAGTGAGACGCTCTGACCTTTCCAGTTCGTATTCTTTCATCCCCACACGCACCGCCTTCATCACCTGGGAGATGGAGGGAGAAAATAAAGCAAGTGTAAATCAGTGTTCCCGGAGGATTTCACAGCAGCTCTGTATCAAAGATAAAGACTTTAACAGAGTCAGGATTACCAGAGTCTCTCTTTGTGCTTACTTCAGTGGTTGTGAGAGGTTTCCGAACAGCTCCTGTCAATCACCACAAACACCAGTGGCCAGAGATATCAATAAACTTCCTTTCAGTTCAAGCACGCGGGATTCACTCTCTCTCAAGCTCTCAGAAACCCCAAGGTGCTCTGCCAGCAATAAATCACTTTGCAAAGACTCGCAAGTGCAAATGCTAACTCTGCATGGAGGAAGATCAGAGAGCAAGGTGAAAGGCAGAAACACCTTCAGCATGCAGAGCTCAGCCATACAATGAATGTCTGAGCTCCTCGTCTGGGTAAGTGGGACCCGCTCCCGCTCCGTTTAATCGCTCCCCAAGACAAAGATCACAATCCACATTCAACAATCTCAAAGACATAGCTGAGGTACAAGGTGATAAGAGGCAACTGATCAGAAACACAAGAGAGTCTGTAGATGCTACAAATCCAGAGTAACACACAAATTGCTGGAGGAAACCAGCAGGTTGGACAGCATCTATGGAGGGAGGGGAGAGTCCCCTTCATCAAAACAAGAGGCACAGGTCGATTTTACAGCCAGAGACTTCCCCCCCCAGGGTGAAAATGGCTACGAAGAGTGCGCACATTTTACAGCCAGAGACTTTCCCCCCCAGGGTGAAAATGGCTACGAAGAGTGCGCACATTTTACAGCCAGAGACTTCCCCCCCCAGGGTGAAAATGGCTACGAAGAGTGCGCACATTTTTAAAGTGATTGGAAGTCTAGAGGCAGTTGTTTTATACACAGAGAGCGGTGTGACCCTGCCGGGGTGGCTGCAGGGGCAGACACGTTAGGGAGAGCGGTGTGACCCTGCCGGGGTGTAGAAACATAGAAAATAGGTGCAGGAGTAGGCCATTCGGCCCTTCGAGCCTGCACCGCCATTCAGTATGATCATGGCTGATCATCCAACTCAGAACCCTGTACCTGCTTTCTCTCCATACCCCCGATCCCTTTAGCCACAAGGGCCATATCTAACTTCCTCTTAAATATAGCCAATGAACTGGCCTCAACTGTTTCCTGCGGCAGAGAATTCCACAGATTCACCACTCTCTGTGTGAAGAAGTTTTTCCTCATTTCGGTCCTAAAAGGCTTCCCCGTTATCCTTAAACTGTGACCCCTCGTTCTGGACTTCCCCAACATCGGAAACAATCTTCCTGCATCTAGCCTGTCCAATCCCTTTAGAATTTTATACGTTTCAATAAGATCCCCCCTCAATCTTCTAAATTCCAGTGAGTATAAGCCTAGTCGATCCAGTCTTCCTTCATATGAAAGTCCTGCCATCCCAGGAATCAATCTGGTGAGCCTTTTCTGTACTCCCTCTATGGCAAGAATGTCTTTTCTCAGATTAGGGGACCAAAACTGCACACAATATTCTAGGTGCGGTCTCACCAAGGCCTTGTACAACTGCAGTAGAACCTCCCTGCTCCTGTACTCAAATCCTTTTGCTATGAATGCCAACATACCATTTGCCTTTTTCACCGTCTGCTGTACCTGCATGCCCAACTTCAATGACTGGTGTACAATGACACCCAGGTCTCGTTGCATCTCCCCTTTTCCTAATTGGCCACCGTTCAGATAATAATCTGTTTTCCTGTTCTTGCAACCAAAGTGGATAACCTCACATTTATCCACATTAAATTGCATCTGCCATGAATTTGCCCACTCACCTAACCTATCCAAGTCACCCTGCATCCTCTTAGCATCCTCCTCACAGCTAACACCGCCGCCCAGCTTCGTGTCATCCGCAAACTTGGAGATGCTGCATTTAATTGCCTCGTCTAAATCATTAATATATATTGTAAACAACTGGGGTCCCAGCACTGAGCCTTGCGGTACCCCACCAGTCACTGCCAGCCATTCTGAAAAGGTCCCGTTTACTTCCACTCTCTGCTTCCTGTCTGCCAACCAATTCTCTATCCACATCAATATCATACCCCCAATACCGTGTTCTTTAAGTTTGCACACTAATCTCCTGTGTGGGGCCTGGTCAAAAGCCTTTTGAAAATCTAAATATACCACATCCACTGGCTCTCCCCATCCACTCTACTAGTTACATCTTCAAAAAATTCTATAAGATTCGTCAGACATGATTTTCCTCTCACAAATCCACGCTGACTTTGTCCGATGATTTCACCTCTTTCCAAATGTGCTGTTATCACATCTTTGATAACCGACTCTAGCATTTTCCCCACCACCGATGTCAGACTAACCAGTCTATAATTCCCCGGTTTCTCTCTCCCTCCTTTTTTAAAAAGTGGGGTTACATTAGCCACCCTCCAATCCTCAGGAACTAATCCAGAATCTAAGGAGTTTTGAAAAATTATCACTAATGCATCCACTATTTCTTGGGCTACTTCCTTAAGCACTCTGGGATGCAGACCATCTGGCCCTGGGGATTTATCTGCCTTTAATCCCTTCAATTTACCTAACACCACTTCTCTACTAACATGTATTTCCCTCAGTTCCTCCATCTCACTAGACCCTCGGTCCCTTACTATTTCCGGAAGATTATTTATGTCCTCCTTAGTGAAGACAGAACCAAAGTAGTTATTCAATTGGTCTGCCATGTCTTTGTTCCCTATGATCAATTCACCTGTTTCTGACTGTAAAGGACCTACATTTGTCTTGACCAATCTTTTTCTTTTCATGTATCTATAAGTGTCATAGAGGCAGATATGTTAGGGGCATTTAAGAGACTCTTGGGCACAGGGATGATAGACAAACGGGGGACTAAGAGGGACTGAAGGGTTAAGATTGATCTTAGAATAGGTCAAAAGGTCGACACAACACCATGGGACAAAAACCCTGGATGATGCTGTACTGTTCTGTGTTCTGGACATCTGGAACCTGTTCCCTGAAGGCTGCTTCTGGGAAATGGGCCAGGGTGGGGGCGTCACACAAAAAGGTGATGTCCTGCAATCATAGGGCACTACAGCACACAGGCTGAACAGTCCATCCAGTCTGCGACCACGGTGTCCACACAGCTCACAATCAGGCTCATCATCACCGACAAAATTAGTTGTTTTGTGAAATTTGACATTTTGTGGCAGCAGAAGAGTACAAAGGAGGAATAATGGGGTAGTGTTCATGGACCATTCAGGAATGGGAACAAGCCGTTCCTGAAACGTCGAGTGTTTGTCTTCAGGCTCCTGTACCACTCACTCTGATGAGATGGTATGTCCCAGATGGTGGGGGCCATTAGTGATAGTCGAGGCACCGTCTCCTGTTTCCTGTATTCAGCTCCTGCACCCCCAGGCCTCTTTTCTCGATGTACCTTCAAGCGTTTCTTAAATGATACTGCTGCACCTGCATCAACCACTTCCTCCGGCAGCTCGTTCCTTATACTTTGTGTGAAAAGCTGTCCCACAGATCCCTTTCAAATCTTTCCCCCTCACCCTAAACCCGTGCCCCCTAGTTTTGGGCTCCCGTACCCTACGGAAAAGATTTATCATCCACCTGATCTATGCCTCCCGTTTTAAGTGTTTCTATAACATCACAGCCAACCACACCCATTTTCCTGCCTTCCAAGGAATAAAAAACCTGGTTGATAACAAAGAATAAAGTCGTAGGTTTGTTTGAACAATAACCAGGAATGTGCAGTTTGAAAGGACTAAGTTAGATTCTGCCAATGGTTAAACTGTGACCGTGGTGCACACAGCACATTTAATACATCTCATCGGCTCCAAGTGTTGGACGCAGCAGACACTGCCTGATTCTACAGATGGTGAACTACTCTCCCCCACACACGACGCTGTTCCTCTGGGTCCACACATATTGTCAGACAGCACAGCTGGTGTGTCAGCTCCGCACTTGACAGCCATGATGAATGATTTCAGCTGAGAACTCTGCCACTCATTGTCAACAGGCAGTCAGTGACAACTCCCACAACCCCACCAGAGGGAGAAAACTGCTTACTCTATGAAGGTGAACCGCATTTTCCTCCTGAATCCACGGCCTAAATAATTTACAAATGCCCAACAAGTTTCATAACTCAACTTATCTCAAAAATGTAAAGTTAAGATTCACAGATGCTGGAAATCCAGAGCAACACACACTAAGTGCTGGAGGAACTCTGCAGGTCAGCCAGCTTCTATGGAAGGGAATAACCAGTCGCTGTTTCGGGCTGTAATAATTGTACACTGCGAACCCAGCTTAGTGGCACGTGGATGACAGAAAATGGAGAGAAGCATAATATTGACTAAAAGGCCAGCCCAACATCGTCTGTACCCTGCTATGATTATCTCTTGGATGGGCAGATTCAGCTCAGCACATCACGGGAACCAACCTCGTCTCACGGACTGCCTCAGTAAAGCAGTCAGCAGAACCAAAGACCCCACTCATTCCTGACGTTCATCTCCCTCTTCCACTGTGCAGAAAATATGAAGCCTGAAAGCACCTACCAGCAAGCTGGAAGACAGTTTCCATCCCACTGTTATCAGACTCCGTGTACAACAACACCTTAGACACAGGAGCACAATTAGGCCACTTGGCCCATTAAGTCTTTACTTCCAGTCAATCGTGGCAGATATTTTATCCCCAATCTCCTCGTAACCCAGCAGTTCCCGTTTTAATGCCATGGACCTCTACCGTTAACCAAGGGGTCCGTAGACCCCAGCACGGGAACCCTGTCCTAACCTTTGCTGCCGTTTCTATCAACAACCTATCAACTTCTGTCTCTTTGGTAAATGCAAGTGGGCTCTTTCCACTGAGGCTGGGTGAGACTCAGACTAGAGGTTATGGGTTAAGGGTGAAAGGTGAAGAGTTTAGGGGGATTTCAGTCAGTGAGGGTGGTGTGAGTGTGGAACAAGTTGCCAGTGGAAGTGGTGATTTCAACATTTGAGAGAAATTTGGATAGGTACGTGGGTAGGAGGGGTATGGAGAGCTATGAACCCAGTGCAGGTCAGTGGATGTATGGAGAATAATAGTTAGACATGGACCAGATGGGCCAAATGGCCTTCTTCTGTGCTTAGTAACAATGACTCTGCTTTAAAAATACCCAATGACTTGGCCTCCACAGCCATCTGTAGTAATGAATCCCAAGGATTCACCAACCTCTGCCGTTAGAAATCCCTCCTCATCTCTTCTAAAGGGATCTCCTATTCTGAGGCTGTGTCCTCTGGTCCTAGACTCCACCAGTATGGGAAACATCCTCTCCACATCCACTCTATCTAGGCCTTTCGATATTCAATAGATTTCAATGAGATCCCCCACCCTTTCTTCTAATCTCCAAGTGCAGGCACTGCACAGAATGAAGGAAGATCTGATAATTAGAGACTTGATGGTAGATCAAAAATTATGAGGGGTAAATACAGGTCACAGGTTTAGGGTGAAAGGGAATAAGAGAGGAAATTTCTTTACTCAGAAGGTGGTGTGGGTGTGGAACAAGCTGCCAGCAGAAGTGGTGGATACAGGCTCAATTTCAACATTTAAGAGAAGTTTATACAGTTGGCCCTCCTTATCTGCAGGGGATTGGTTCCGGGACCACCCATGGATACCAAAAAACTTGGATGCTCAAGTCCCTTAAATAAAATGGCGTAGTATTTGCATATAACCTACACACATCCTCCCGCATACTTTAAATCATCTCTAGATTACTTATAATACCTAATACAACGTAAATGCTATGTAAATAGTTGTTATACTGTATTGTTTAGGGAATAATGACAAGAAAAAAGTCTGTACATGTTCAGTACAGACGCAACCATCGTAGCTCTTCTGGGAACGCTGATGCTGCCTCGGCATCAGCCAATCCCGATTGTCCCGCGATCTTTAAGTTCTTGAGGCTGTAGTGCTTTATATAGCTAGCCAGCCATCCCTTACTAGCCTTAAATTCCTTCCTCTCGCTCACAACACAAGGAGCGAACGAATGAGATGCCAGGCGAACAATGCTCAGCTTCCGGGTTTTCCAGATCCACGGTTGGTTGAATCCACACATGCGGAACCCGTGGATAAGGAGGGCCGACTGTATAGGTACATGGAGGGCGATGATCAAGATGCTGGTCCACGGGACTTTGAAGATCACGTCAGTATGGACGAGGTGGTTATTAAAACTGTTTCTGTGCTGTAGTGCCCTATGACTCGAACATTCACAGATACATTGGGAGATTTTTGGACACTCACCTCTTTGTGGGCCTCGCTGGAGATGCGGTTGGTGTAACGCAGGAGCTCCAGTTCCATGTCCGTCTTTATCACACGGCTTCAGGGGTATGGGGGTGGGGGCAGAGGAGAGAAAGACAACAGTCACCATGTGATATCACAGCTCGCCAGCACACACGACCACTCGGACCAGACCCTCTTCTCACTGCTACTATCAGGCAGGTAACACAGGAGCCGCCTCAGGTCCCACAGCACCAGGTTCAGGAACAGTTATTACCCCACAACCAGACTCCTGAACCAGTGTGGATCACTCCTCTCACCTCACCACTCAACTGACTCCAGAACCTATAGACTCAGTTTCAAGCACTTTAAACTCACGAACTCAATATTAATTGTATTTGCACAATTTGTCATCTTTTACACATTGTCAGTCTTTACTTTAAATCTTTTATTTTTTATATTATGTATTTATTATGTTTTTCATAAATTCTATTGTTTTGTTTTAAATGTCTGCAGGAAAATGAATCAGTACTGCCCCAAACGTTCACACTGAGGGAGGGTGGTAAATTAACAGGATGAGAATGCATGGCCACCCCAAGTACAAGGATCAACCCGAGGAGTCTGGGAATGGGAGTGTAACAATTCACAACTAGCTCACACAGACACCCACAGTGTAGACAAAGGGAACCACAGCTCTCAACACTAACACTCAAATTCCTCACACACCCATTCCCACAAGCAAGCCTGTCAGCTTTTCAACACTCTTCCTGTCTCTCGCCAAGTGACCATCAGCCAACACTGGCATTCAGCCTTCACACATTCACTGGTAATGCTAGACACTATGTGAAGGCTGAAGTGCAGGTGTTACTACAGTGAGATAGGGACAAGCCTGTCCTAGCACGTGCAGTCAGCTCCAGCGGACTGGGCGGATGGGATCTACAGTGAGATAGGGACAAGTCTGTCCTAGCACGTGCAGTCAGCTCTGGCGGACTGGGCGGATGGGATCTACAGTGAGATAGGGACAAGTCTGTCCTAGCACGTGCAGTCAGCTCTGGCGGACTGGGCAGATGGGATCTACAGTGAGATCCCACGACCTGGAAGGTAGTGCGGCAATGCTTCGGGGAGAGTGATGGTATGACGAGGCACAGTAGTGGTCATGGTCATAAGATCATAAGACATAGGAGCAGAATTAGGCCATTCAACACATCGAGTCTGCCCTGTCATTCCATCATGGCTGATCCCAGATCCCACTCAACCCCATACACCTGCCTTCTCACCACGTCCTTTGATGCCCTGACCCATCAGGAAATGATCAACTTCCATCTTAAATATATGCACAGAGTTGGCCTCCACCACAACCTGTGGCAGAGAATTCCACAGATTCAGTACTCTCTGAAAAATTCTGCCTTACATCCATTCTAAAAGATCACCCCCTAATTTTGTGGCTGTGCCCTCTAGTTCTGGACACCCCCACCACAGGAAACATCCTCTCCACATCCACCCTATCTAGACCTTTCAACATTTGATAGGTTTCAATGAGATCTCCACACATTCTTCTAAATTTGACTGAGTACAGGCCCAAAGCTGCCGAACGCTTATAGGTTACACAAAGTACACTGCAGATGCTGTGGCTAGATAAACACGTACAAACAAGCTGGATGAACTCAGCAGGTCGGGCAGCATTCATTGAAAGGAGCAGTCTTATAGGTTAACCTCTTCATTCCAGAGATCATGAATCTCTCCAATAACAACACATCTCATCTGATATACGGGGCCCAAAACTGTTGACATTACTTCAAGTGTGGCCTGACTAGTGTCTTATAAAGCTTTGGCATTACCTCCTTCTTTTATATTCTATTGCCCTTGAAATAAATGCTAACATAGTATTTGCCTTCTTTATCACAGATTCAAACTGTAAATTAACCTTCTGGGAGTTTTGCACAAGGACTCCTATGTCCCTCTGCATCTCTGACGTTTGAACCTCCTCCCAAATTGGGTAATAGCCCACACTATTGTTCCTTCCACCAAAATGCATTATCATACATTTCCCAACACTGTGTTCCATCTGCCACTTTTTTGCCCATTCTTCCAATTTGTCTGTCCTGTTGAAATCGCATTGCTTCCTTAGCACTACCTACCCCTCCACCTATCTTTGTATCTTCTGCAAACTTTGCCACAAAGCCACTATCTAAATCATTGACAGCGTGAAAAGGAGCGTTCCCAATACTGACCCCTGAGGAACACCGCTCGTCACCAGCAGCCAACTAGAAAAGGCCCATTTTATTCCCACTCACTGCCTCCTGCCTATCAGCCATTTTGCTATCCAACCCAGTATCTTTCCTGTAACACCATAGCGTTTTATCTGAAGCAGCTTCATGAATGGAACCTTAACAAACGCCTTCTGATAGACAATAGGTGCAGAAGTAGACCATTCGGCCCTTCGAGCCTGCACCGCCATTTTGAGATCATGGCTGATCAACTACTATCAATACCCGGTTCCTGTCTTGTCCCCATATCCCTTGATTCCCCTATCCATAAGATACCTATCTAGCTCCTTCTTGAAAGCATCCAGAGAACTGGCCTCCACTACCTTCCGAGGCAGTGCATTCCAGACCCCCACAACTCTCTGGGAGAAGAAGGTTTTCCTTAACTCTGTCCTAAATGACCTACCCCTTATTCTCAAACCATGCCCTTTGGTACTGGACTCTCCCAGCATCTGGAACGTATTTCCTGCCTCTATCTTGTCCAATCCCTTAATAATCTTATATGTTTCAATCAGATTCCCTCTCAATCTCCTTAATTCCAGCGTGTACAAGCCCAGTCTCTCTAACCTCTCTGCGTAAGACAGTCCAGACATCCCAGGAATTAACCTCGTGAATCTACGCTGCACTTCCTCTACAGCCAGGATGTCCTTCCTTAACCCTGGAGACCAAAACTGTACACAATACTCCAGGTGTGGTCTCACCAGGGCTCTGTATAACTGCAAGAGGATTTCCTTGCTCTTGTACTCAATTCCCTTTGTAATAAAGGCCAACATTCCATTAGCCTTCTTCACTGCCTGCTGCACTTGCTCATTCACCTTCAATGATTGATGAACAAGGACTCCGAGATCTTTGTATTTCTCCCTTACCCAACTCTACACCATTCAGATAATAATCTGCCTTCCTGTTCTTACTCTCAAAGTGGATAACCTCACACTTATTCACATTAAACGCCATCTGCCAAGTATCTGCCCACTCACCCAGCCTATCCAAGTCACCCTGAATTCTCCTAACATCCTCATCACATGTCACACTGCCACCCAGCTTAGTATCATCAGCAAATTTGCTGATGTTATTTTCTATGCCTTCATCCAAATCGTTAACGTAAATGGTAAACAGCTGTGGTCCCAATACCCAGCCCTGTGGCACCCCACTAGTCGCCACCTACCATTCCGAGAAACACCCATTCACCGCTACCCTTTGCTTTCTATCTGCCAACCAGTTTTCTATCCATGTCAATGCCTTCCCCCCCGATGCCCTGAGCTTTGATTTTACCCACCAATCTTCTATGTGGGACCTTATCAAATGTCTTCTGAAAATCGAGTTACACTACATCCACTGGATCTCCCCCGTCTAACTTCCTGGTTACATCCTCGAAAACTCCAACAGATCCAGGTGTTCTGATCCAGGTGACTTATCCACCTTAAGACCTTTGAGTTTGTCTAGCACGTTTTCCTTTGTAATAGCAATGGCACTCACTCCTGCTCCCTGACACTCACAGACCTCTGACACACTGCTAGTGTCTTGCACAGTGAAGACTGCTGCAAACTATCTATTAAGTTCATCTGCTATTTCTTTGTCCCCCATTACTACCTCAGCAGCATCATTTTTCAGTGGTCCAATATCAACCCTCACCTCCCTGTTACTCTTTATATAACTGAAAAAACTTCTGGTATCCTGCTTTCCTGCTTTATATTATTGGTTAGTCTGCCCTCATATTTCATCGTTTCCCTTCTTAGAGCATTTTTAGTTACCTCCTCTGCACCTTTTCATGAAGCATAGGTGCCAGGAACAGACTCCTGGGAACTGGACAGAAGTGTCCAACAAGGAGCATTGACTCCTGGGAACTGGACAGAAGTGTCCAACAAGGAGCACTGACTCCTGGGAACTGGACAGAAGTGTCCAACAAGGAGCATTGACTCCTGGGAACTGGGGAGAAGTGTCCAACAAGGAGCATTGACTCCTGGGAACTGGGAAGATGTGTCCAACAAGGAACACTGACTCCTGGGAACTGGGAAGATGTGTCCAACAAGGAGCACTGACTCCTGGGAACTGGGAAGATGTGTCCAACAAGGAGCATTGACTCCTGGGAACTGGGAAGATGTGTCCAACAAGGAGCACTGACTCCTGGGAACTGGGGAGAAGTGTCCAACAAGGAGCATTGACTCCTGGGAACTGGACAGAAGTGTCCAACAAGGAGCATTGACTCCTGGGAACTGGGAAGATGTGTCCAACAAGGAGCACTGACTCCTGGGAACTGGACAGAAGTGTCCAACAAGGAGCACTGACTCCTGGGAACTGGGGAGAAGTGTCCAACAAGGAGCATTGACTCCTGGGAACTGGGAAGATGTGACCAACAAGGAGCATTGACTCCTGGGAACTGGGAAGATGTGTCCAACAAGGAGCACTGACTCCTGGGAACTGGGGAGATGTGTCCAACAAGGAGCACTGACTCCTGGGAACTGGGGAGAAGTGTCCAACAAGGAGCACTGACTCCTGGGAACTGGGGAGAAGTGTCCAACAAGGAGCACTGACTCCTGGGAACTGGGGAGAAGTGTCCAACAAGGAGCATTGACTCCTGGGAACTGGGAAGATGTATCCAACAAGGAGCACTGACTCCTGGGAACTGGACAGAAGTGTCCAACAAGGAGCATTGACTCCTGGGAACTGGGGAGATGTGTCCAACAAGGAGCACTGACTCCTGGGAACTGGGGAGAAGTGTCCAACAAGGAACATTGACTCCTGGGAACTGGACAGAAGTGTCCAACAAGGAGCACTGACTCCTGGGAACTGGACAGAAGTGTCCAACAAGGAGCACTGACTCCTGGGAACTGGGGAGATGTGTCCAACAAGGAGCACTGACTCCTGGGAACTGGACAGAAGTGTCCAACAAGGAGCATTGACTCCTGGGAACTGGACAGAAGTGTCCAACAAGGAGCACTGACTCCTGGGAACTGGGGAGAAGTGTCCAACAAGAAGCACTGACTCCTGGGAACTGGACAGAAGTGTCCAACAAGGAGCACTGACTCCTGGGAACTGGACAGAAGTGTCCAACAAGGAGCACTGACTCCTGGGAACTGGGGAGAAGTGTCCAACAAGGAGCATTGACTCCTGGGAACTGGGAAGATGTGTCCAACAAGGAGCACTGACTCCTGGGAACTGGACAGAAGTGTCCAACAAGGAGCACTGACTCCTGGGAACTGGGGAGAAGTGTCCAACAAGGAGCACTGACTCCTGGGAACTGGGGAGATGTGTCCAACAAGGAACACTGACTCCTGGGAACTGGGAAGATGTGTCCAACAAGGAGCACTGACTCCTGGGAACTGGGAAGATGTGTCCAACAAGGAGCACTGACTCCTGGGAACTGGGGAGATGTGTCCAACAAGGAGCACTGACTCCTGGGAACTGGGAAGATGTGTCCAACAAGGAGCACTGACTCCTGGGAACTGGGGAGATGTGTCCAACAAGGAGCATTGACTCCTGGGAACTGGGGAGATGTGTCCAACAAGGAGCACTGACTCCTGGGAACTGGGAAGATGTGTCCAACAAGGAGCACTGACTCCTGGGAACTGGGAAGATGTGTCCAACAAGGAGCACTGACTCCTGGGAACTGGGGAGATGTGTCCAACAAGGAGCATTGACTCCTGGGAACTGGGAAGATGTGTCCAACAAGGAGCACTGACTCCTGGGAACTGGGGAGATGTGTCCAACAAGGAGCACTGACTCCTGGGAACTGGGGAGAAGTGTCCAACAAGGAGCACTGACTCCTGGGAACTGGGGAGAAGTGTCCAACAAGGAGCACTGACTCCTGGGAACTGGGAAGATGTGTCCAACAAGGAGCACTGACTCCTGGGAACTGGGAAGATGTGTCCAACAAGGAGCACTGACTCCTGGGAACTGGGAAGATGTGTCCAACAAGGAGCACTGACTCCTGGGAACTGGGAAGATGTGTCCAACAAGGAGCACTGACTCCTGGGAACTGGACAGAAGTGTCCAACAAGGAGCATTGACTCCTGGGAACTGGACAGAAGTGTCCAACAAGGAGCATTGACTCCTGGGAACTGGGGAGATGTGTCCAACAAGGAGCACTGACTCCTGGGAACTGGGGAGAAGTGTCCAACAAGGAACATTGACTCCTGGGAACTGGACAGAAGTGTCCAACAAGGAGCACTGACTCCTGGGAACTGGGGAGATGTGTCCAACAAGGAGCATTGACTCCTGGGAACTGGGAAGATGTGTCCAACAAGGAGCACTGACTCCTGGGAACTGGGGAGATGTGTCCAACAAGGAGCACTGACTCCTGGGAACTGGGGAGAAGTGTCCAACAAGGAGCACTGACTCCTGGGAACTGGGGAGAAGTGTCCAACAAGGAGCACTGACTCCTGGGAACTGGGGAGAAGTGTCCAACAAGGAGCATTGACTCCTGGGAACTGGGAAGATGTGTCCAACAAGGAGCACTGACTCCTGGGAACTGGACAGAAGTGTCCAACAAGGAACACTGACTCCTGGGAACTGGACAGAAGTGTCCAACAAGGAGCATTGACTCCTGGGAACTGGGAAGATGTGTCCAACAAGGAGCACTGACTCCTGGGAACTGGACAGAAGTGTCCAACAAGGAGCACTGACTCCTGGGAACTGGGGAGATGTGTCCAACAAGGAGCACTGACTCCTGGGAACTGGGGAGAAGTGTCCAACAAGGAACATTGACTCCTGGGAACTGGACAGAAGTGTCCAACAAGGAGCACTGACTCCTGGGAACTGGACAGAAGTGTCCAACAAGGAGCACTGACTCCTGGGAACTGGGGAGATGTGTCCAACAAGGAGCACTGACTCCTGGGAACTGGGGAGATGTGTCCAACAAGGAGCACTGACTCCTGGGAACTGGACAGAAGTGTCCAACAAGGAGCATTGACTCCTGGGAACTGGGGAGATGTGTCCAACAAGGAGCATTGACTCCTGGGAACTGGGGAGAAGTGTCCAACAAGGAGCATTGACTCCTGGGAACTGGGGAGATGTGTCCAACAAGGAGCACTGACTCCTGGGAACTGGGGAGAAGTGTCCAACAAGGAGCACTGACTCCTGGGAACTGGACAGAAGTGTCCAACAAGGAGCATTGACTCCTGGGAACTGGACAGAAGTGTCCAACAAGGAGCACTGACTCCTGGGAACTGGACAGAAGTGTCCAACAAGGAGCACTGACTCCTGGGAACTGGGGAGAAGAGTCCAACAAGGAGCATTGACTCCTGGGAACTGGGAAGATGTGTCCAACAAGGAACACTGACTCCTGGGAACTGGGAAGATGTGTCCAACAAGGAGCACTGACTCCTGGGAACTGGGAAGATGTGTCCAACAAGGAGCACTGACTCCTGGGAACTGGGAAGATGTGTCCAACAAGGAGCACTGACTCCTGGGAACTGGGGAGATGTGTCCAACAAGGAGCACTGACTCCTGGGAACTGGACAGAAGTGTCCAACAAGGAGCATTGACTCCTGGGAACTGGGGAGATGTGTCCAGCAAGGTGCCATTGATCCCTAGCTGAAAGCAGTTCACCACAAAAGCTCTGGGAATCAGAGGGAGATATCCTAGCCAATCACATACAATCAAATTTATATCCCGTTCGCTGACTACTAAATTTACCGTATCACTGGGCTGTGAAATCTGACATTATTAGATACCTGATAACTTGAGACTTCATTGTTAAAACAATCTCAGTCACAGCACAGCCTCAATATCGAACTGATTCGTCCGGTTCACCCACATTCAAGGTCAGACCCCTCAGAACCAAAGCACCAAAGACAACATCTCATTCTGCGAAATTCAAATCTGATTTTACGTTTGACTAATGTAACGTGACAGCAGAAGCACAGCGCAGGAAATCGAAGCCAACTCAATGCCAGCCAGGCACGGCCGGGGATTGATTTTACTAAAAATATGAGGACACTGTTCCTCAGAAATCTCTTCAGACATGGATGCTGGAACATCTTGCCCCTGAGGAGGGTCAGGTGGAGGTCATTTCATTTTTTTTTGTAATCCCAAGGAGGATAAGACTGATAACTATCAGAAGAGAGCAGGGGAATGAGGATGAGCTACACAGGTTCACCCAGTAGGTTCCGGCCCGTTTCCAATTCCCTGGATACGTTACTTGTCCCATTAGCACAGTCTGCAGTCAGTACAGACTCCAGCTCCCCACAGCTCAGCCAGGCTCATTTTCCATCAGTCAAAGAGACACCAAAATGATCAGGATCATCAAGCTTCAGAGAAGATGCAGAGATTTACCAAGATGCGCTGGATGAGAATGGTGGGTGTGTGGAACGTGCTGGCAGAGGTAGATACCTTAAGGGCAGTTAATGACTTTTAGATCAGCACATAAGTGAAAGAAAAATGGAGGGTTATGTCTGAGTGAAGGGTTAGATTGACATTGGACTAGGTTAAGATGTCAGCACAACATTGTGGGCCAAAGGGCCTGCACTGTGCTGTAATGGTCAATGCAGAACTCTCCCTCTCCAGTGGTCTGAGCCCACTGGTCACCAGAGGGGAGCTCAAGTCTGATCGAGCAGATATTCAAGGTGCTATGCAAATGCCGACTGCTGTGGTAACTGGGCAGGGACATCAGAGTGGCGTGGTACTCGCGTTGCCCTGACACCTGCACTGCCTACCCAGAGACAAGGTTAAACAGGTACTCACCACTCTGCCATCTCCGGGTGAAGCAGAACGTTGTTCACATTAAACCTGGAGAGAAGAAAAGATAATCAATTTCACTGAAATTCAATGCAGTTTCCCCCTTCCAATCACCTTCCTCAAACAACAATACTCGAGTGGAAAATCCTAATAAAGTAGTGGACACAACCCAGTCCATCAGGGGTAAAACCCTCCCCACCATTGAGCACATCTACATTCAGAGACCCCCACCATCGGGACAGGCTCTCTTTTCACTGCTTCCATCAGTAACGTGGTACAGGACCCACATCAGGGTCAGTGGTCATTAGCTCTCAACCACTGAACTCTGGATCCAGGGGGGATAACTTCACTCACCACAACACTCAACTGTCCCCACAACTATGGATTCACTTTCAAAGACTTCATCTCATGTTCCCAGTATTTATTGCTGCTTCTTTTTTATTTGCAGTTTTTTGTCTTTTTCACATTGGTTGTTTGCCCATCTTAGTATGTGTGGTCTTTCAACGATTCTCTAGTTTCTTTGTGAATATGGTGACATATCGTGCCTATAAAAAGTATCCACCCCCCTGGAAGTTTTCATGCCTTGTTTCATGGTGGGCACGTTTTTTGACACTCTATGTACTTTGATTATAAACTGCTTTGAACATCCTAAAATACAGCAATGACAGTGCAAAGACTGAAAAGCCCTGAGGGTGAACAGGTCAACAGCTGTAATGGGACAGACATCAGATCTGAACAACGATGGTGACACACACCTCCCATCTCCTTTAGAAAACATTACACCCAATTGCCTCAAACAGTCCCAGCAACACTAAGCCTTACAACACACAAACTGCTGGAGGAACTCAGCAGGTCAGGCAACATCCAGGAAAAGGAACAAACAGCCGACATTGTGCTAACTGTACGATGCTCTGCAGAATCTTGAGTCCATGACTAAGCTCTGCATCCTCATTTGTTTCAATAAGTACATTTCTCTGTCGGACTTATTAATAAGTAATCATGGATCCAAGTCCCATTCCAGGAAGAGAGGGTTCTAACATTATGAGACATATAGATAGGCAGTATTTCTCCCCCAGGTTTGAATTATCTAATACCAGAGTGCATGCACCTCAGGTGAGAGAGAGTAATTTCAACGAAGATGTGAGGGCAAGGTTTTTTTTAAATGAACAGAATAGTGGGTGCCTGAAGTGCCCTTCCTGGGTGCTGGCAGAGGCAGATACAGAGATTTTAAGAGACGTTTAGATGAGCACGTGCATGAGAGGAAAATGGACAGATATGGATATTGAGAAAGCAGAAGAGCTGAGTTTAGTTGGCCATTTGATTGTGAATTTAAATGGTTCAGCACAAAATTGTGGGCTGAAAGGCCTGTTCCTGTGCTATACTGTTCCAGAAAATTGAGAACCATAATTTCAGCCTACAACAACAGAGGTTTGAAGGCACTTGGACTACAGTGAGCAGTTCTGGGCCCCTTATCCAAGCAAAAAGGTGCTGGCTTTGGAGAGGGTCTGGACGAGATCCACAAGAAGGATTCCAGGAAGAATGGGTTAGCCTATAGGACCACTTGATGGCTCCGGGCCTGTACTCATTGAAGTTTAGAAGAATAAGAGGGGAAATCTTATTGAAACCTATTGAATATTGAAAGGCCTAGATAGTGGATGTGGCAAAGATGTTTCCTTTGGTAGGAGAGAGTAGGACCAGAGGGCACAGTCTCAGAATAGAGAGATGTCCATTTAGAACTGAGATGAGGAATTTCTTCAGCCACAGAATGGTGAATCTGCAATTCATTGCCACAGACAGCTGTGGCGGCCATGTCCTTGGATATATTTAAAGCGGAAGTTGATAGGTTCTTGATAGGGTGTGAAAGGTTACGGGGAGAAGGCGGGAGAACAGGGTTGAAAAGGATAATAAATCAGCCGAGATGGAATGGCAGAGCAGACTCGATGGGTCGAATGGTCTAATTCTGCTTCTATGTCCTATAGTCACTGTAGTTGGGTTGAGTTAGGGCATGTTTTGTTTGAAGCAGAGGAGGAGGAAAGGTGTATAGATGTTAAGAGTCTTAAATGTCTAATGTACCCGTCTGTGTGTACCACTCACTTTCCACTCAGTGTTTAAAACCTACCTCTAACATCCCTCCTCCAATCACCTTAAAATTATGCTTCTTCATATTAGTTATTTTCATCCTGGGAAAAAGTCGCTGGCTGTCAACTTGATCTTTGCTGCTATCAATCTGGGGGGAGTGGGGAACTGATGGGAATTTATGGAGTAAGGTATAATTGGTGGGAGAATAGGATAGCTCTTCAGGCCAACATAGTCCTTATGAAAATAAGACCATAAGACATAGGAGCAGAATTAGGCCATTCAGCCCATCGAGTCTGTCTGCCATTCCATCATGGCTGATTTATTATCCCTCTCAACCCTATTTTCCTGCTTTCCCCCCACCTCCATAACTTTTGACGCACCGACTAATTAAAAACCTATCAACCTCCTCCTAAATATACCGAATTACTTGGCCTCCACAGCCACCTATGGCAATGAATTCCATAAATTCACCACCCTCTGGCTAAAGAAATTCCTCATCTTTGTTCTAAGGGACATCTTTGTCTTGAGGCTAAAATAGGAGAAGGAGGGGGAAAATGCAGGATAATGGGAAGGTGTTGATGAGAGATGTCAGGAAACAGTAGCTCACCCCAGAGACAGGAGCCACGTTCGCTGTCTGGAGCAAGGGGTTGGCGCCTGCCTTGTTAGCAGCTTTCAGATGTACTTTATGAGCTGACTTATGAAATCTAATTTCACTAGAGGGTAAAGGGGCAACAGATTAGCAGTCAATAAAACATTTCACAATGTGCATTTTTTTCTGCCAGGCTAGTTAACCTTTCTGCACAAACGGTTCCCAGTCTAATCGTGTTTTATTATCTCAGTATAAATATTGGCCATTCTGAGAGCACATTGATTTTCAGATAGTATATGTGACTCTGTAACGATATCGGCTGCATGAGTCAGACTCTAATGCGTTCTACCAGTTATAAATAGATCACTCTCTCTTTCTTTCCCCTGAAATATACTTGCAGCACTGTTATTTTTAACCCTCAGGAATAAGGATGGACAGTTCAATTCTTGCAAAGAATTAACTCTGCACACAGAGTCAAAGTTAATTTATTATCAAAGTATGCATTCACTCAGTGGCCACTTTATTAGGTACACCTGCCCACCTGCTCATAATCCAAATGTCTCATCAGCCAATCATGTGGCCCAATGCATAAAAAGATGCAGACATGGTCAAGACATTTGGTCATTATTCAGACCAAACATCAGGATGGGGAAGAAATGTGATCTAAGTGACTTTGACTGTGGAATCATTGTTGGTGCCAGACAGGGTGGTTTGAGTATCTCAGAAACTGCTAATCTCCTGGGATTTTCATGCACAGTCTCCAGAGTTTACAGAGGATGATGTAAAAAACAAAAAAAAATGTCCAGTGAGTGACAGTTCTACAGGTTAACATATAACCTTAAGTTAGAGGAGCAGGCAGCCATTTGGCCCATTGAGTCTGCTCCACCATTTCACCATGGCTGATCCATTTTCCCTCTCAGCCCTGTATCATTTCATGCCTGGCAAATCAAGAATCTATCAACCTCTGCCTCAAACATATCCAGAGACTTGGCCTTCAATGAGGTCACCCCTCATTTGTCTGAATTCCAGTGAGTAAAGGCCCAGAACCATCAAACAGTCTTCATATGACAAGCCTTTTAATATCGGAATCATTTTTGTAAACCTACTTTGAACCCTCTCCTATGTCAGCACCTCCTTTTTTTTTTTACATAAAGGGCATTAAGCTGATCACAATACTCCAAAATAAGGCCTCAGCAATGCCTTATAAAGCCTCAATATTACATTCTTGCTTTTCTGTTCCAGTCCTCTGGAAATGAATGCTGACAAAGTAGGTGCACACACTTCAAAACTTCGTAGTGTGCGCAATTCCCAAACCAAACCAAAAGCTGTGGATGAGCCAGGAGGTAAGTCATCTGCTGAGGGCCAGATCTGTGGCATTTAAAAGTCTGGTGACCCAGGTCTGCACAAGAAAACCAGGTATAACTTACAGAAGGCATTTCAACAGTGAAGAGACAATTCCAAGCGAGGCTGGAGGTGATATCGGGTGCACATCAACTCTAGCAGAGTTTGCAAGACATTACTTCCTACAAAGCGAAACCCAATAGCATGAATGGCAGCGATGCTTCACGACCAGATGAGCTGAACCCTTTCTATGCCTGCCTTGAATACTGCACAATGACAGCTGCTCCTGGTGACCAGGTGATCTCTGACCCAAAGGCCAATATTAGGCTGTCTTTAAAGACGGTGAACCCTCACAAGGAGACAGTACCTTACCAGGCTCTAAAAACCTGTACCAACTGGCAGGAGTATTCAAGAACATTTTCAACCTCTCACTGTAACAGTCAGAGCTTCCCACCTGCTTCAAAAACACAACGATTATACCAGTGCCTAATTAGAATGTGAGCTGCCTTAACGACTACCCCCCGGTGGCACTCACATCTACAGTGATGAAATGCTCTGAGAGGTTGATCATGACTAGAATGAACTCCTGCCTCATCAAGGAGCTGGACCCACTGCGATTTGCCTATCGCCACAATAGGTTAACGGCAGACGCAATCTCAATGGCTCTTCTCATGGCCTTAGATCACCTGGCCAACACAAACACTTATGTCAATGACTATAGCTCAGCATTTAACACCATCATTCCTAGAGTCCTGGTCGATAAGCTACAGAACCTGGGCCTCTGTACCTCTCTTAGCAACTGGATCCCCGACTTCTCAACTTGAAGACCACAATCTGTGCAGATTAGTGATAACATCTGCTCCTTGCTGACGATCAACACTGGGGCACCTCAAGGGTGTGTGCTTTGCCCACTGCTCTACTTTCTACATACACATGACTGTGTGGCTAGGCGTAGCTCAAATACCATCTGTAAATTTACTGGTGATACAATCATTGTTGGTAGAATCTCAGATGGAGACAAGAGGGCGTACAGGAGTGAGATACACCAACTAGTGGAGTGGTGTCACAGCAACAACCTGGCACGCAATGTCAGTAGAACCAAGTAGCTGACTTTTGGCTTCAGGAAGGGTGAACCAATCCTCAGAGGGATCAGAATTGAAGAGAGAACAATTTCAAGGTCCTGGGTGTTACGATTTGTGGATCTAACCTGGTCCTAACATACTGATGCAGCAATGAAGAAAGCAAGGCAGCGGCTATATTTCATTAGGAGTTTGAAGAGATTTGGTTTGTCACCTAAAACACTCGAAAATTTCTACAGATGTACCATGGAGAGCATTCTGACAGGCTGCATCACCATCCTGTCTGGTGAGTGTTGGGGGTGGGGGTGGGGGGGGTGCTTCGGCACAGGACCAAAATAAACTACATAAAGTCATAAAATTAGTCAGCTCCATCTTGGATACGAGCCTCCATAGTACCCAAGACATCTTCAAAGAACGGTGCCTCAGAAAGGCAGCATCCATTATTAAGGACCCCCAACACCCAGGACATGCCCTCTTCTCACTGTTACTGTCAGGAAGGAGGTACAAGAAGCCCAAAGGCACGCACTCAATGATTCAGGAACAGCTTCTTCCCCTCTGCCATCCGATTCTTAAATGGACATTAAACCCTTGGACACTACCTCACATTTTAAAAAATACATATTGTTGTTTTTTGCTCTATTCTTAATCTATATTATACATAAATTTACTGTAATTGATTTAATTATCTATTTTCTTTTCTTTCTCTATTATCATGCATTGCATTGAACTGCAGCTGCTAAGTTAAATTTCACGATGTACGCCAGTGATAATAAACCTGATTCTGATATCGCATTTGTCTTCCTCACCACCAACTCAACCTGAAAATTAACCTTTTGAGAATCGTGCACAAGAACTCTAAGTCCCTTTGCACCTCTGATTTTTGAATTTTCTTTCCATTTAAAAAATAGTTTTTGCTTTTATTCTTTTTACCAAATTGCATGACCATACACTTCCCGACGCTGCATTCCAGCTACCACTTCTTAACCCATTCTCATCTGTCTAGTCCTTCTGTACCCTCTATATCCTCAAAACTACCTGCCTCTCCACCCATCTTCGTATCATCTGCAAACTTTGCAACAAAGCCGTCAATTCCATCATTCAGATCACTGATATACAATATAAAAAGCAGTCCCATCACAGACCCCTGTGGAACATCACTAATCACCAGCAGCCAACTAGAAAAGGTTCCCTTTATTCCATGCTAGTATCTTTCCTGTAATACATGGACTCATGTGCGGCACCTTGCCGAAGGCCTTCTGAAAACCCAAGTACATATCTTCAACCAATTCTCCTTTGTTATTTCTTCAAAAAATTCCACCAGACTTGTCAGGCAAGATTTTCCCTTGAGGAAACCATACTATGGCCCATCTTATCATGTGCCTCCAAGTACCCCAAAAACCTCACCTTTAACAATTGACTCCAACATTTTCCTGACCACTGAGGTCAGACTAACTGCCTATAATTTCCTTTCTTCTGCCTTTCTACCTTCAACAGTGGAGTGACATTTTCAATTTTCCATTCCTCTGGAACCATGCCAGAATCAATTGATTCTTTAAAGATCATTACTAATACCTCCACAATCTCTTCAGCCACATCTTTCAGAACCCTGGGCTTACATGCCTTCAGATCTTTGTTTTCTAAGAATCTTCTAGTAATAGTGATTTCACACACTTCAGCCTCCTGACACTCTCAAACTTCTGGCATACTGCTCGTGTCTTCCACAGTGAAGGTTGATGCAAAATAGGTATCAGTTTGACTGTCATTTCCTTGTTTCCCATTACAAACATTCTAGCATTCCTTTCCAGTAGTCTGATATCCATTCCCACCTCTCCTTTACACTTAATGTATCTCAAGAAACTTGTTATCCTCTTCAATATTATTGGCTAATTTACCTTCATATTCCATCTATTCCTTCTGGGTTTTTTTTTTTAATTGCTTTCTGTTGGTTTTTAAAAGCTTCCCAATTCTCTAACTTCCCATTAATTTTTGCTCTATTATATGCCCTATTGGCTTTGATTTCAACTTTGACTTCTCAAAGTTATGACATGGTTGTGTCATCCTGACTTTAGAACTCTTCTTACTCTGTGACATGTAAATTCTGGACCTTATGAATTGGTACCAAAAATTTCAGTCAGTTCTGCTCTGCTGTCATCCCCACTAGTGTTCCTTTTCAATCAATTCTGGCTAGCTCCTCTCATGCCTCTGTAATTCCCTTTACTCCATGTAATACTGATACATCTGACCTTAGCTTCTCCTCAGATTACAGGATGAATTCTATCATATTATGATCACGGGTTCCCAAAGGTTCCTTTACCTTACGCTCTCTAATCAATTCCAGTTCATTGCACAACATCCAGTCCAGAATAGCTGATCCTCTAGTGGGCTCAAACACAAGTTGCTCTAAAAACCCATCTCGTAGGCATTCTAGAAATTCCCCCTTGACATACTTTTCCTGCAGGCATATACAGGAAAACAACAAAATACAACTGAATTTATGAAAAACAACATAAATGAAGATTGACAAACTACCAATGTACAGAAGGTGACAAATTGTGCAAATAGAAACACGAATTGTAGAGACCTTGCAAATGAGTGTGTAGGTTGAACACATCCATGCCAACCACAGTCTCAAGTTTAGGAATGTCCGTCAGGTGAGAACAATTTTTGCTGTGGTTGTCCTCTCAGAAATTTAACAAAGTTTTACATTTCTATAATGAATGACAGAGCCTCAGGACACCCCTGTGCATATTAAAGAGTAAAACTAATATCTAACAGTCACAACACTGGTGGTGCAGGATTTTTGGACTATCAGGAATATCCTCTCCATGTCCACTCTATTGGCCTAGATGGAGTGGCTGTGGAGAGGAGGATTCCTATAGTGGGGGAGTCTACAACCAGAGGGCACAGGCTCAGAATACAAAGATGTCCCTTTAAAACAGATGAGGAGGAATTTCATTTGCCAGAGAGTGGTGATTCTTTGGAATTCATTGCCATAGACGGCTGTGGAGGCCAAGTCATTGAGTGTATTTAAAACAGAGGTTGATAAGTTCTTGATTAGTCAGAGCATCAACGGTTACAGGGAGAGGCAGCAGAATGGAATTGAGAGGGATAATGAATCAGCCATGATGGAATGGTGAAGCAGACTTGATGGGCTGACTGGCCCAATCCTGCTCCTTTGTGTTATGCAGCAACATATATTTAATTCTGTTTTCCTTTAGATGTATAATATTTCCACTGAACTCGAGTGGAAAGGAGCTCATGAACCAGGAACCCAGTGAGGGGACAGAGAGCATCACCTGATGAGCTAGAGGTCAAACCACTGGGATAGTGGTTTATCAGTGTTACTGTATAATCTCAAATGTAGTAAACACAGAAACCAGTCAGGTCCCAGAAATTGCCCTGAGATAAACAACAAATACCGGCTGGAGGGTTGTCCAGTACATTGGAGAGCACATCCAGACCCTGAAATATGCTAGAGGCCAGTATGGTTAGCATGACTCTTCACACACCCATGAGTGGAAACTCCAGGCATACTTTGTCTGGGGCTACTTTGCTGCCTCAGGGGCTGGACAGCTTGCAATCATTGAGGGACAATGAATTCAAAATTGTATCAAGACACTTTACAGGAGAATGTCAGGTAGTGGTCCGTCATCTGAACCTTAATAGAACTTGGACGATGCAACAAGGCAATGATCCAAAACACAAGGGTAAATCAACAGCAAAACAGTTTAAAAAGACAATTTGTGTTTGGAATGGCCAAATTAGAGTCCAGACCTTAACCCAATTGAGATGCTGCGGCATGACCTGAAGAAGGATGTTCATGCAAGGTATCTCAGAAATATTGATGAACTGGAACAGTTTTGTATGGACGAATGGTCAAAAATTCCTTTTCGCTGTTGTGCAAGACTGATCAACAGCTACAGGTAACATTTGGCGGAGGTTACTGCTGCCAAGGGAGGTTCTACCAGTTATTAAATACAAGGGTTCACATACATTTTTCAGCCTGGACTGTGAATGATTAAACAATGTGTTCAATAAAGACATGAAGGTATAATTGTGTATTATTAATTCAGGCAGATTGTGTTTGTCTGTTATGGTGACTTAGAAGATCAAAGTTTCAAAGGTTCATTTATTATGAAAGTATACAACTCTGAAAACTATCTTCTCCGGATAGCCACAAAACCAAGAAAGAACGGCAATATGACCACAGAACCTCCTCGAAATCCCTCCTCCCCGCACAAAAAGAACAAAAACAGAACAGGGATATCTACCCAAAAATACCCCACCTGCAAAAAGACAAGAAAGATTGGGCAATAAACACAGAATTTAAAAAAATTAAGGCAGGAAAATAAGTTTACAGTTCAAGCCCATATCCCAAAACACAGGAAACCTGGATAACATTCTCCGGGCACAGCTGTAGGCCTTTCCCTCTCTGGCAGCAGAGTAATCTTACCAGCAACAGAAAGGTAGTCTCCCCTCTCCGGCAGAAGAGCAACCCCCCCCCCCCCCCACCCCACCAGCGATAAAAAGGCAGGCAGCCCGTGTTCACCTTCCTCATTCGCCTCAATGTTTCAATCTCCCTCGCCTCCTTAATCGGCGAACTGGAGTTGATCATCGGCTTGCAGCCTTCTTGCTACCAAGTTCCCTCACACCACCTCTGTCTCCCGGAATCCTCTGAGACTGCAGAGTGCTGAAACACCCAAATGATCTCCAGGCTGCAAATCACAGGCTCCATCCTCCATAAGGAGTTTGAAGAGATTTGCTATGTCAACAAATACACTCAAAAACTTCTATAGGTGTACCACGGAGAGCATTCCGACAGGCTGCATCACTGTCTGGTATGGGGGAGTATTGCACAGGACTGAAAGAAGCTGCAGGAGGTTGTAAATGTAGTCAGCTCCATCTTGGGTACTAGCCTACAAAGTACGCAGAACATCTTGAGGGAGTGGTGTCTCAGAAAGGCAGTGTCCATTATTAAGGACCTCCTGCACCCAGGACATGCCCTTTTCTCACTGTTACCATCAGGTAGGAGGTACAGAAGCCTGAAGGCGCACACTCAGAGATTCAGGAACAGCTTCTTCCCCTCTGCCATCCGATTCCTAAATGGATATTGAACACTACCTTACTTTTTTGATATATATTATTTCTGGGATTTTTTGCATAATTTTTAATCTATTCAATATATGTATACTGTAATTGATTTATTTTTTTCTTCTATATTATGTATCACATTGAACTGCTGCTGCTAAGTTAACAAATTTCACAACACATGCCAGTAATAATGAAGATGATTCTGATTAATTCAAAGTCACATTGAAGGTGAAAAACAGATGTAAAAAAGATAAAGTGAAATATGGTTTCCTGATCTATCCAAAAGGTGTCGGCCCAAGAGGCATGGTACACAGGCACCATCTTCACCAGAAGACCGGTCCATGTTTTATGAGTAATTAATGCAGAAAACTAAGTAATTGCAAAGGATACAAACATTTCCTTGCAACTGCAAAGGGCACATTTCACTATGTTTCAATGTACACGTGACACAGAGCTAATGCTTGAGGAAAGATGAACATTTCGTGTGAAAGACGAATCTAAATACAGAACGTTACCTCATTGTCACCAGTGGCATCACAAGCACAGATAGACTTTTTTGGGCAAAGCATCAGTTAGAAATCTCACTCACGAGGAGCTACTCACCCAGCAAAGTGAGAATCATTTGTGTGTGCTTTTATAGAGTATCATTCTTTAAATGAAATTCTTTCCCCTCTCCCAGCTAAAGGCAGCTTCTTTCTTTAACTGTGTTTGATCAAGAGGAGGATTCAGTCTGGCAGCGTCATCCAGATATTAAATTTCACTTTGCTTAACCTTCTCCCTGCATTAAATCACACTGGCAATTTCTGTAGAAAAGTACAACCTCTCGCTGTGGCTGGGCCATTCGAGAGACAATAAATCATTCATCAGTCTTAAGCCTATTGTGATGTTTTCCTTGGGGACACAGAATACTCAGTTCCCTCAGGGACACAGTAACAAAGATGAACTATTTTGAGACTTCGTACAGAGGCGTCAGTATGAGACTCATGTTAGGCAAAGGTAGCAGTGTGGAGAAGCAGCGTGCTGATCACATCATAGAACACCACAGCACAGCACAATGTGCTAATCTATACCCTCTCCCTCCTACACAAACCCATACAAGTCCTCTGTTGGTCAATGTTATGTCCTAGCTGTTTCCTTCTCCTAGATGAGCTGCCAACCACAGCTGATAAGCTCTATCTGCCCAAATCACAAACCCCTAACCCTTCACTTTTCTCACACCCATGCACCTGCTTAGTGTATGTAATGTCTCTATTGTATCTGCCTCTACCACTACTCCTGGAGGAGTAAACTCAGCCAGCTCCATTATGGACGTTGACCTCACATCAGAAGACATCTTGGAAAGGAGATCTCAAAAAGGTGGCATCTGTCATTAAGGATCCCATCACCCAGGACATGTCCTCTTCACTGGGGTGGCATGGGAGCCCAAAGGCACTCAGCATTTTAGGACCAACTTCGTCCCTCTGCCTTCAGATTTCCGAATGGACAAGCCAACCTGTGAACACAACCTCACTACCTTGCTCACTACTTTAGAACCATAGAACACTACAGCACAGTACAGGCCATTCAGCCCTCCATGTTGTGCTGACCCATATAATCCTTCAAAAAAAGTACTAAACCCACACTACCCCTCCATTTTTCTTTCATCCATGTGCCTGTTCAAGAGGCTCTTAAATACCCCTAATGTTTTAGCCTCCACCACCTTCCCTGGCAAGTCATTCCAGGCACTCACAACCTTGTGTAAAAAAAAAACTTACCCCTGATATCTCCCCTAAACTTCCCTCCCTTAATTTTGTACATATGCCCTCTGGTCTTTGCTATTGGTGCCCTGGGAAACAGGTACTGACTATCCACCCTATCTATGCCTCTCATAATCTTGTAGATCTCTATCAAGTCCCCTCTCATTCTTCTACGCTCCAAAGAGAAAAGTCCCAGCTCTGCTAACCTTGCTTCATATGACTTGTTCTCCAAACCAGGCAACATCCTGGTAAATCTCCTCTGCACCCTCTCCATAGCTTCCACATCCTTCCTATAATGAGGTGAGCAGAATTGAACACAATACTCCAAGTGCGGTCTCACCAGAGATTTGTAGAGTTGCAACATGACCTCTCTACTCCAACTCAAACCCCCTGTTAATGAAGCCTAGCAACCCATAGGCCTTCTTAACTACCCTATCAACCTGCGCGGCGACCTTGAGGGATGTATGGATTTGAACCCCAAGGTCCCTTCATTCATCCACACTCTTAAGTAACTGACCATTAATCCTGTACTCAGCCTTCTGGTTTGTCCTTCCAAAATGCATCACCTCATACTTGTCTGGATTGGACTCCATCTGCCATTTTTCTGCCCAACTCTGCAGCCTGTCTATATCCTCTTGTAACCTTCGACAACCTGCAGATCCATCCATAACTCCTCCAATCTTCATGTCATCCACAAACTTACTCACCCATCCTTCCACCTCTACATCCAGGTCATTTATAAAAATCACAAATAGCAGGGGTTCCAGGACAGATCCCTGCGGCACTCCCCTAGTCACCGACCTCCAGGCAGAATACTTACCTTCCACAACTACCCTCTGCTTTCTTCCTGTAAACCAATTTTTTATCCAAACAGCCAAGGTTTCACTTATCCCATGCCTCATGACATTCTGGATGAGTCTCTCGTGAGGGACCTTGTCAAATGCTTTGCTAAAGTCCATGTAGACCACATCCACTGCCCTACCCTCATCAATTTCTTTTGTTAGTTCTTCAAAAAACTCAATCAGGCTTGTGAGGCATGATCTTCCCTTCACAAAGCCATGTTGACTATCCATGAGTAGACTGTACTTCAAATGCTTGTAGATCCTATCCTTAAGAATCCTTTCCAGTAGTTTGCATACGACTGACGTAAGACTCACGGGTCAATAGTTCCCAGGTTTCTCCCTATTACCTTTTTTAAGCAAGGGAACTACATTTGCCATTCTCCAGTCCTCCGGCACTTCCCCTGCAGCCAAAGAGGATTCAAAGATCATAGCTAAACCTCCTGCGATCTCTTCTCTCAATTCCCACAACAACCTGGGGTGTATCATATCCGGCCCTGGGGATTTATCAATCTTAATGTTTTTAAGAAGATCCAGCACTTCTTCTTCCTTAATCTCCACATTGTCCAGCACACAGGCCCACTCTACTTCGACCTCATCCTGATCAAGATCCTTTTCACTTGTGAATACTGAAGCAAAGTATTCATTTAGGACCTCCCCAACCTCCTCTGCTTCCAAGCACGTTTCCCTCTTTATTCTTTAGCGGTCCCACCTTCGTTCTTGTCATCCTGTTCTTCACATACACACAGAATGCCTTGGGGTTCTCCTTAATACTACATGTCAAGGCTTTCTCATGCCCCCTTCGAGCTCTCCTAAGTCCTTTCTTTAGCTCCTTCCTGGCTACCCTATATTTCTCATAAGCCCCTCCTACTTCCTGCTTCTTATATCTAACATATACTTCCTTTTTCCTCTTGACGAGTTGCCTCACGTGTTTCGTCAGCCACAGTTCCCTTTTCCTACCATTTTTTCCTTGCCTCAGTGGGACAAACCTATCCTGAACCCTGCTCAAGTGGTCCCTAAACTTCTCCCACATTACTTATGTGCTTTCCCCTATGAACATCTGTTTCCAATTTACTCTCACTAGTTCCTGCCTCATCCCTTCAAAGTTAGCCCTTCCCCAGTTAAGCACTTTACCATTTCGTCTGATTTTATCCCTTTCCATAGTTATGCTGAAGCTAAGGGAGTTGTGGTCACTGTCACCAAAATGCTCCCCCACCAAGAGGTCTGTCACCTGAACTAGATCCAGTATAGCCTCTCCTCTCGTCGGCCAGTCCACATACTGTGTCAGGAATCCTTCTTGAACACACCTGACAAATTCAGCCCCATCTATCCCCCTTGCACTCAGGAGGTGCCAGTCAATATGAGGGAATTTGAAATCACCCATAACTACTACCCTGCACCATTCTAAAATCTGCCTGTTTATCTGCTCCTAGGTGTCCTGAGGGCCATTTGGGGGCCTATAGACTACTCCCAGCACAGTAATTGATCCCTTCCTATTTCTGACTTCCACCCAGACTGACTCCGTGAACACTCCTTCTGCAGCGTCCTCCATTTCTATAGCCATGATACTATCCCTTCCTCCAACCAAGTTTCAGTAATGGACACAACATCGTAGTTCCACGTACTAATCCATGCTCTAAGTTCATCCTCCTTGTTCCTAATACTTCTAGCATTGAAATAGACACATTTCAACCCCTTTAACTGGCTACAATTATGTTCTGTCCCCTGCCTGTCCTTCCTCATCGACTCAGAACTCTTAGCATCATGCCCTTGTTCTTCTACCTCAATCCCTGCACTCACATTCTGATTCCCACCCCCCTGCCAAACTAGTTTAAACCCTCCCCAACAGCTCTATCAAACCTGCCCGCCAGGATATTGGTCCCCCTGGGATTCAAGTGCAACCCGTCCTTTTTGTACAGGTCACACCCGCCCCAAAAGAGGTCCCAATGATCCAGAAATCTGAATCCCTGACCCCTGCTCCAATCCCTCAGCCACACATTTATCCTCCATCTCATTCTATTTAATATCATATCTATTAATATCTATTTAATATAATGTAATATCTATTTAATATAATGTAATGTCTATTTAATATAATTTAATATCTATTATAAAATTTTATTGTAATGTACTATAGCATTCTTATTGCAGTTTATACTAAATGTTGCAATGGACTGCAACCACCAAACAACTTTCAAGATGTGTATGTACGTGATGACAAACATGATTCTGATTCCAGGCACACACCAGTCTCTGTGCACAACACTTACCTCTGACATTCTCCCACCCCCCAACTGTCCCTCCACTTACTGAACTTCCAGCTCTTGCATTCTGCTGGTTTGTGCATGATGAGTTAAATTTCCCCGCAATGCCAGTGATAATAAACCTGATTCTGATCAACTATGAGGCTTACTTCACAACAGGCTGAATTTGAATTGCCTTGGTCAAGGAAGAATCAGTTGGCGAAGACCTGCTCCCTCCACGGAGATGAATCTGAGAATCGGAGAACTCAAGGGAGATGATAGGAAGCCCCTTCCCACTGACAGCTTAGACCTGAAACTCGCTTCTACCAGACAACCCTGAGCACCAAGGGCCAACAGTGCCAACCTCTCACATTATTAGCATATTCCCTCTATTGTGAAAAATGTCCTTGATCCTAAGGCAAGAAGGGTGATCTCCCCCTACCCACAGGGACCACTCTCCCTGAATCCCGCTGCCAAACTTTGTAAAGAACCACCTCCCCCTACCCACAGGGACCACTCTCCCTGAATCTCGCTGCCAAATTTCCAGCATTCAGCTTGCTCGAAGCATTCATTACCAGCAGGGCAATGATCTCCCAGCTTCAAGATTAATTGTCATTCAATCATACACATGAATACAGCCACACAAAAGTGTTCCTCTAGGGCCAAGGTACAAGACACAGACCATTCAATCACACACAGCACTTACAATTATGATTGCAGAAAACGTTACAAAAAATAATACGTATTTATTTAATATATTTTTTAACCTAAAGGTTAATTTGCAGGTTGAATTGGTGTTAAGGAGGCAAATACAATGTTAGAATTCATTTCAGGAGGACTAGAATATAAAAACAAAGATGTAATCCTGAGGCTTTATAAGGCACTGGTGAGGCCTCACTTGGAATATTGAAAACAGTTTTGGGCCCCTTATTTAAGGAAGGATGTGTTGGCATTGGAGAGGGGCCAGAGGAGGTTCCAGGAATGAAAGGGTTATCATACAATCAGTGGTTGAAGGCTCTGGGCCTGTACTTGCTGGAATTTAGAAGAATGAACAGGAATCTCATTGACACCTATTGAATGCTGAAATGATAGAGAGGATGCAGAGGATGTTTCCTTTGGTGAGGGAGTCAAGGACCAGAGGACACAGCCTCAAAATAGAGATGTTTTTTTTTTTTTTTAAAAGAACAGATGAGGAGAGATTTCTTCAGCCAGAGCGTGATGAATCTGTGGAATTCGTTACCACAGGTGGCTATGGATGCCAGGTCAGTTGGTGAGTTTAAACATAGAAAACCTACAGCACAATACAGGCCCTTCGGCCCAAAATGTTGTGCCGAATATGTCCCTACCTTAGAAATTACTAAGCTTACCTATAGTCCTCTATTTTTCTAAGCTCCATGTACCTACCCAGAAGTCTCTTAAAAGACCCTATTGGATCCACCTCCACCACCGTTACCGGCAGCCCATTCCATGCGCTCACCACAGAGTAAAAAAAACTTACCCCTGACATCTCCTCTGTACTTATTCCCCAGCACCTTAAACCTGTGTCCTCTTTCAGCCCTGGGAAAAAGCCTCTGACTATCCACATGATCAATGCCTCTCATCATCTTGTACATCTCTATCGGGTCACCTCTCATCCTCCATCACTTCAAGGAGAAAAGTCTGAATTCACTCAACCTATTCTCATAAGGAATGCTCCTCAATCCAGGCAACATCCTTGTAAATCTCCTCTGCACCCTCTCTATGGCTTCCACATCCTTCCTGTAGTGAGGCGACCAGAACTGAGCACAGTACTCCAAGTGGGGTCTGACCAGGGTCCTATACAGCTGCAACATTACCTGTCAGCTCCTAAATTCAATTCCACAATTGATGAAGGCCAATATACCGTACCCCTTCTTAATCACAGAGTCAACCTGCACAGCTGCTTTGAGTGTCCTATGGACTCGGACCCCAAGATCCCTCTGATCCTCCACACTGCCAAGAGTCTTATCATTAATATTATATTCTGCCATCATATTTCACCTACCAAAATAAACCACCTCACACTTAACTGTTTTGAACTCCATCAGCCACTTCTCAGCCCAATTTTGCATCCTATCAATGTCCTGCTGTAACCTCTGACAGCCCTCCACACTATCCACAACACCGCCAACCTTTGTATCATCAGCAAACTTACTTAACCAATCCCTCCACTTCCTCATAAAGATAATTTATATTAAAAAAAATCACAGAGTAAGAGTCCCAGAACAGATCCCTGAGGCACTCCACTTGTGACCGACCTCCATGCAAAATATGACCCGTCTACAACCACTCTTTACCTTCTGTAGGCAAGCCAGTTCTGGATCCACAAAGCAATGTCCCCTTGGATCCCATGCCTCCTTACTTTCTCAATAAGCCTTGCATGGGGTACCTTATCAAATACCTTGTTGAAATCCATATACACTACATCTACTGCTCTTCCTTCATCAATGTGTTTAGTCACATCCTCAGAAAATTCAATGAGGCTCATAAGGCACGACCTGCCCTTGACAAAGCCATGCTGACTATTCCTAATCATATTATACCTCTCCAAATGTTCATAAATCCTGCCTCTCAGGATCTTCTCCATCAACTTACCAACCACTGAAGTAAGACTCACTGGTCTATAATTTCCTGGGCTATCTCTACTCCCTTTCCTGAATAAAGGAACAACATCCACAACCCTCCAATCCTCCGGAACCTCTCCTGCCCCCATTGAAGATGCAAAGATCATCACCAGAGGCTCAGCAATCTCCTCCCTCGCCTCCCACAGTAACCTGGGGTACATCTCATCCGGTCCTGATGACTTATCCAACTTGATGCTTTCCAAAAACTCCCAACACATCTTCTTTCTTAATATCTACATGCTCAAGCTTTTCAGTCTGCTGCAAGTCATCACTACAATCAACAAGATCCTTTTCCATAGTGAATACTTAAGTAATCATTAAGTACCTCTGCTATTTCCTCTGGTTCCATACACACTTTCCCACTGTCACACTTGATAGGTCCTATTCTTTCACGTCTTATCCTCTTGCTCTTCACATACTTGTAGAATGCCTTGAGGTTTTCCTTAATCCTGCCCGCCAAGGCCTTCTCATGGCCCCTTCTGGCTCTAATTTCCCTTAAGCTCCTTCCTATTAGCCTTATGATCTTCTGGATCTCTAACATTACCTAGCTCTCTGAACCTTTTGTAAGCTTTTCTTCTTGAGTAGATTTATTACAGCCTTTGTACACCACGGTTCCTGCACCCTACCATAACTTCCCTGTCTCATTGGAACGTACCTATGCAGAACTCCACACAAATATCCCCTGAATATTTGCCACATTTCTTCCGTACTTTTCCCTGAGAACATGTTTCCAATTTAAGCCTCCAATTTCCTGCCCGATAGCCTCACAATTCCCCTTACCCCAATTAAATGCTTTTCTAATTTGTCTGTTCCAATCTCTCTCCAATGCTTTTGTAAAGGAGATAGAATTATGATCACTATCTCCAAAATGCTCTCCCACTGAGACATCTGACACCTGACCAGGTTCATTTCCCAACACCAAGTCAAGTACAGTCTCTCCTCTTGTAGGCTTATCTACATATTGTGTCAAGAAACCTTCCTGAACACACCTAACAAACTCCACCCCATCTAAACCCTTTGCTGGAGATGCCAATCTATATTTGGGAAATTAAAGTCTCCCATCACGACAACACTGTTATTATTACACCTTTCCAGGATCTGTTTCCCTATCTGCTCCTCGATATCCCTGTTACTATTGGGCAGCCTATAAAAAACACCCAGTAAAGTTATTGACCCCTTCCTGTTCCTAACCTCCACCCACAGAGACTCCGTAGACAAACCCTTCATGGTGTCCATCTTTCTTGCAGCTGTGACACTATCTCTGATCAACAGTGCCACACCCCCACCTCTTTTGCCTCCCTCCCTGGCCGTTCTGAAACATCTAAAACCCGGCAACTGAAGTAACCATTCCTGTCCCTGAGCCATCCAAGTCTCTGTAATGGCCACCACATCATATCTCCAAGTCCTGATCCACGCTCTAAGCTCATCCGCTTTGATCACAACACTCCTTGCTTTAAAATAGACACATCTCAAACCTTTGGTCTGAGCTCGACCTTTCTCTATCACCTGCCTATCCTCCCTCTCACACTGTCTACTAGCTTTCTGTATTTGTGAGCCAACCTCCTCATCCCCAGTCTCTTCAGTTCGGTTCCCACCCCCCAACAATTCTAGTTTAAACTCTCCCCAGTAGCCCTAGCAAACCTCTCTGCCAGGATATTGGTCCCCCTGGGATTCAAGTGCAACCCGTCCTTTTTGTACAGGTCACACCTGCCCCAAAAGAGGTCCCAATGATCCAGAAATCTGAATCCCTGCCCCCTGCTCCAATCCCTCAGCCACGCATTTATCCGCCTCCTCATTCTATTCCTAAGATTGCTATCTTTGTGGTCCCGCTTCTCAACTTCCTTCCCAACTCCCTGTAGTTTTTTTTCAGGACCTCTTCTCTTATCCTACCTATGTCATTGTTACCAATATGTACCACGACCTCTGGCTGTTCTCCCTCCCACTGCAGGATATCTTGGATGCGATCTGAAACATCCCGGAGCTCGGCACCTTTGCCACGTTTAAGGCGGAGATTGATAGATTCTTGGTTAGTCAGGGTGCGAGAGGTTATGGGGAGAAGGCAGGAGAATGGGGGTTGACAGTGAAATGGATTGGCCATGTTGAAGTGACAGAGCAGACTCGATGGGCTGAATGGCCTAATTTTGCTCCTACGTCTTATAATATAGCCCAAGTTCCTAAGAGTCACGGCCTGTAGATCGATGGTGTCCAGGATGTTGTGCTGGAGCCATGTTTCTGCAAGAGCAGTAGCAGTTCCTCATCACTCGCTCAAGTCTGGCTCCCCCTTCTACACTGGAATACCAACCCACAAGCTATCCATATCGAAACGTCCAACGCTTGCAGAAACAACACAGATGCATAATCTCACCCCGAACCATCGCGCTGTTATGATTCACAACCTGTAGACTCACTTTCAAGGACTCTACAGCTGTTTATTGTAGTTCGGCGTGGAGGTCCACTGACTACTGGACAGAGTGCTGCAGCAATTTTATAAAGACCAGGCTGCCAGAGCTGGTGTGGAAGCAGATACAATGGTGGCGCTTAAGGGGCAGTTATACAGGCATCGTTGAAATGGAGGTGTACAGGCAGAAGGAATTTAATTTAGCACTGTGTTCAGAACTGATATTGTGGGCCAAAGGGCCTGTCCCCATGCTGTACTGTTCTGTATGAAAATCAGTTAATAGGAATGTTCCGATAAATCTGAATAAACTGTCCTGATGAAGGGTATCAGCCCGAAACATCGACTGCTTATTCCTCTCCATAGATGCTGCCTGACCTGCTGAGTTCCTCCAGCACGATGTGTGTGTTGCTCGAGATTTCCAGAGTCTGCAGACTTTCTCATGTTTGGGATAAAGTGAGATCAACTGGTTTGAGTTGGATGGACTGGAACAGGTGAAAGTGGTGAGTCACTTCATTATTTATATACTTATTATTGGTCTTTTGTTTTGTATTTGAACACTGTTTTTTGCACATCAGTTGTCCGTCTGTGGACAGTGTTTCCACCGATTCCATTTCCTTCTGTATTTACTGTGAGTGCCCGTAATTACTGTGAATGCCACACGTTTCAGGAACAGCTTCTTCCCCACTGCCCATCAGATCTCTGAACGGACAATGAACCATGTACACAACCTCACCATTGGCTCTCATTTTTCACTACTTATTTAATTTCATAATGGAATTTACAGATTTTATTATGTATTGCAATGTACTGGTGCTGCTGTATGAAATATACCAGTGAGATTAAACTGACTGATTCTGAAAATGAATGCTGGGTTGGCATGTAGTGACATATACATCCGTCTAAATTTTCTCTCTAATGCCTCCTCTTTCCTTTTCCAGGTGGCTGGGGTCCTGTCAGAGTTCACTCAAACTGCAGTCCTTCACGGCGGCGGGTTCCCACTCTCACAGCTCGCCAAGTAGCCACTTCGGATTTCTCCAGGGGCAGCCTGGAAGACATTTGCCCTTGGGTTGTGGCCCCGTGCATCCATTCCTCACTGGAGCAGCCATCTAAAGCAGCATCGTGAGAGATCGGAACAAAACTGTGGCCGTCGGCAATCACTCTCCCTCGAAGGGAGAGAGCTTCGTTGATTCTCAAGTTGGGGAACTCGAAATAAAGTGACACTGCAGACTGTAACATTGGCGCCGCAGGGAACCGTACTCTCTCCGGTCCTGTTCACCCTGTACACATCAGACTTCCAATATAACTCGGAGTCCTGCCATGTGCAAAAGTTCGCTGATGACACGGCCATAGTGGGGTGTGTCAGGAATGGACAGGAGGAGTATAGGAAACTGATACAGGACTTTGTGATATGGTGCAACTCAAACTACCTGCGTCTCAATATCACCAAGACCAAGGAGATGGTAGTGGACTTTAGGAGATCTAGGCCTCATATGGAGCCAGTGATCATTAATGGAGAATGTGTGGAGCAGGTTAAGACCTACAAGTATCTGGGAGTGCAGTTAGACGAGAAGCTAGACTGGACTGCCAACACAGATGCCTTGTGCAGGAAGGCACTGAGTCGACTGTACTTCCTAAGAAGGTTGGCGTCATTCAATGTCTGTAGTGAGATGCTGAAGATGTTCTATAGGTCAGTTGTGGAGAGCGCCCTCTTCTTTGTGGTGGCGTGTTGGGGAGGAAGCATTAAGAAGAGGGACGCCTCACGTCTTAATAAGCTGGTAAGGAAGGCGGGCTCTGTCGTGGGCAAAGTACTGGAGAGTTTAACATCGGTAGCTGAGCGAAGGGCGCTGAGTAGGCTACGGTCAATTATGGATAACTCTGAACATCCTCTACATAGCACCATCCAGAGACAGAGAAGCAGTTTCAGCGACAGGTTACTATCGATGCAATGCTCCTCAGACAGGATGAAGAGGTCAATAATCCCCAATGCCATTAGGCTTTACAATTCAACCGCCAGGACTTAAGAACTTTTTAAAAGCTATTATTAATGCTTTTTGAGATAGTGATTTAGATGCATATCATATTTTTTTACTGAGTTAAGTATTGTATGTAATTAGTTTTGCTACAACAAGTGTATGGGACATTGGAAAAAAGTTGAATTTCCCCATGGGGATGAATAAAGTATCTATCTATCTAACTGAGCTGTTGGTCTTTCCTCTCATTGTGGCGAGTGACAACTCTCTCCCCTGAGCGAGACAGCAAGCCAGTCTGTGGTTTTTGATGGATTTTTTTGGGGCTCTGCTGTTGCCTGCATGGTGGGGGGAGAAGGTTAATGCCTCGCTGCTACTTCTGTGTAGGAGGGGGAGGGGGGCTTTGGGGTTCTAACGTTTTACTGTCATTCATTCTTTGGGCTTTTCTTTTTTGTGGATGTCTGCAGAGAGTAAGAACTTGAAGACGAATATTGTATACATTCGCTGATATTAAAAGGAACCAAACTTGCTATGAACTCTGACCATCCTTCTGCCTCCTACAGATGCTGCCTGACCGACTGATTTCCTACAGCAGCTTGTTTTTCACTTCAAGCCTGTTTTGAGACTCCACTGTGATGATGCTTCAAGGTATACCCAACCTTCAGTCATTCTACACGAGTGCAGTCTGCTCAGAGATTGGAAGTGAAGTATTGCCATAACTATTAAGTTAAATTCAGCATCAAGTTCAAGGTTAGTTATCATTCAACCAAAGGAAACAGCATTCTTCTGGGGCCAAGGTGCAAAACACACTACCAACAGCACATACCACAAATGGTAAAAGTTTCAGAAAAACAGTCATCAAGAAGCCCAGACCCTGAGAGTCCAGCTTGTTCTTCCATCAAGTAACACTGGAGGGCAGCACTGAGCGAATCAGGAGGAGCCCCAATGATATGAATGGCAAAGGTATCACAAGCACTTACTGACTGATCCCTTCGAACGAGGCTTCTCGTGTGGTGTGCCCACTGTCAGTGTTGAGGCCACGCTGAAATTATAATAACAGCCCATCAGTCCTCACACCCTCAATACTGTGCAGGAGGAAAGCAGTCACGAAGGTAGCACGTGGAGTCTCAGGGTTGGAGTGGTAGGCATCTACAGTCGCGAGGGGAGCTCGCGAGAGAGCCGGGCGGGGGCCCGCGAGGGGAGCTCGCGAGAGAGCCGGGCGGGGGCCCGCGAGGGGAGCTCGCGAGAGAGCCGGGCGGGGGCCCGCGAGGGGAGCTCGCGAGAGAGCCGGGCGGGGGCCCGCGAGGGGAGCTCGCGAGAGAGCCGGGCGGGGGCCCGCGAGGGGAGCTCGCGAGAGAGCCGGGCGGGGGCCCGCGAGGGGAGCTCGCGAGAGAGCCGGGCGGGGGCCCGCGAGGGGAGCTCGCGAGAGAGCCGGGCGGGGGCCCGCGAGGGGAGCTCGCGAGAGAGCCGGGCGGGGGCCCGCGAGGGGAGCTCGCGAGAGAGCCGGGCGGGGGCCCGCGAGGGGAGCTCGCGAGAGAGCCGGGCGGGGGCCCGCGAGGGGAGCTCGCGAGAGAGCCGGGCGGGGGCCCGCGAGGGGAGCTCGCGAGAGAGCCGGGCGGGGGCCCGCGAGGGGAGCTCGCGAGAGAGCCGGGCGGGGGCCCGCGAGGGGAGCTCGCGAGAGAGCCGGGCGGCAGGAAAAGTACGCAACCCTCGGTTGCCCAGGTTACCACTCCATGGTTACGCACCAAGGTGAGCAGTACATCAGGCTGCAGCTTCTTCAGCACTTCTGCCACCTGTGAACATAAAACATTACAGCTTAGTACAGGCCCTTCGGCCCACAAGGATGTGCTAACCTTTTAACCTACTCCAAGATCAATCTAACCCTTCCCTCCCACATCGCCCTGCATTTTTCCTTCATCCACGTGACTGACTAAAGAGTTTCTTAAATGTCCCTCTACCACCACCCTGGCAGGGTGTTCCACACACCCACTACTGTGCAAAAATACACTTTCTTACATTCTCCCTACACTTCCCTCCAAGTGCCTTCTCGTTTTAGCCATTCCGCCTGGGAAAGGTCTCTAGCACGGTTGCGCCTCGTCTTCTTTAGGAGTTTGCGAAGATTCTGCATGACATCAAAAACCACGACAGACTTCGATTGACGTGCAGTGAAGAGTATATTGACCGGCTGCATCAGCCTGGTATGGAAACACCAATCCCTTTGAATAGAAAATCGTACAAAATGTAGTGGATACAGCCCAGTATATCACAGGTAAAACCCTCCCAACTATTGAGCACATCTACACTAAATGTTGTTGCAGGAAAGCAGCATCCATCATCAGGGGCCCCCACCACCCAGGACATGCACTTTTCTCACTGCTGTCATCAGGTAGAAGGTACTGGAGCCTCAGGACCTGCATCACCAGGTTCAGGAACAGTTATCATCCCTCAGCCATCAGGAAGGAGGTACAGGAGCCTCAGGACCTACACCACCAGGTTCAGGAACAGTCATTACCCCTCAGTCATCAGGAAGGAGGTACAGGAGCCTCAGGACCTGCAGGGCCACGTGCAGGAACAATTACCCCTCAACCATCAGGCTCTTCAACGAAAGGGGATAACTTCACTTGCCTCATCGGTTCCCACACTCTCTGGACTCATTTTCAAGGTCTCTTCATCTCATGTTCTCAATACTTATTGCTTATTTATTTGTTATTATTATTTGTTTTTATTTGCATAGTTTGCTTTTTGCACACCGGTTGAACGCTCAGGTTCGTGCAGATTTTCATTGATTCTACTATGGATTTACTGTGAATGCCCAGAAGAAAATGAATCTCAAGGTTGAATACACTGACACACATGCTTTGAACTTTGAGTGATCTACGGATGTGGATTTCAAGTTTAATTGTCATTCAACCTGACCTCCGGGGCCAGGGTGAAAAACACAATACCAACAGTCACACAGCACACAGAGCAAGTACAAGAAGGTTAGCAGAAAATAGTTATAAAAAAACAATAATCTAGCCTAAGTCCCTGACTGTCATGGCCTGTCAACTGATGGCGCAGGGATGTTGCCCTGGAGTCATATTTCTGCATCAACTCATCACACACTCCTGCAGCTGGAGTCGAACGCAGTCCAGCTCGTCCCCCGAGTGAACAGCAATCTCAAACCCAACAGCATACAGCAAGCTCCAGTGTCCCCTCAATAGGCAACCCCACTACCCCTGTTCCTCCACACTGCTAGGAATCTTGCCTGTAACTCACGTAACCCTGAGAACCCAGAATCTGCTTAGGATCGGAGGCAAAATGCTGCATCCAGTTCAACTACCATGCCTCGTGTTCCTTTCCTCACTTACAACATCTTTGGAAAGGAAACTTCAAGGCTGATTAGTTTTCTTGACTGACAGTGGGAATTCTAAGTGGCCAGAACAGAAAAACTTGCCCGTGACACATCAGGAATCTCATAATTCTGCCACCCAGGGCTGGGTGCTTTAATTATACTTGGGAAACACATCATCCCACTGCACTGTGGTAATGAAACTGGAGAACCAGAGTCAAATAGTTACTGTGGCAAGTTAACAGGATAGGACCTTTCAAGCAGAATTTCAAATTCCACTCCCTTGCAGCAGTCAGTAATTGCTGTTGTCACCGAAGTGGCTGCCTATTATCCAGCCCATTAGGAAGGTCTGGCCAGCTTCATTCTAAATTCCTTGCTCACATTTTACTGTTCCAACGCAGCAACTGGCCCACCGATCAGCACCAACAATCGGGGTGGCATAGCAGCATACTGCTCTTACCGCAACAGCGATCGGGATTTAATTATCTGTCAGGACCATCAGGGTCCATAAGACCACAAAATATAGGAGAATTTGGCCATTAAGCCCATCCAGTCTGCTCCACCATTTCATCATGGCTGATCCCAGATCCCCCTCAACCCCATACACCTGCCTTCTCACCACATCCTTTGATGCCCTGACCGATCAGAAAACTACCAACTTCTGCCTTAAATACACCCACAAACTTGGCAATGTATTGCTTCCTCAGCCCCACCTTTCTTTGTATCATCCACAAACTTTACCACAATGTGAAAGGTAGCAGTCTCACTACTGACCCCTGAGGAACCACTAGTCACCAGCAACCAACCAGAAAGTGCCCCTCTTATTCCCACTCACTGCCTTCCTGCCTGTCAGCCATTCCTCTATCCATGCCGGTATCTTTCCTGTAACGCCATAGGATTTCATCTTGTTAAGCAGCCTCATGTGTGGCACCTTATCAAATGTCTTCTGAAAATCCAAGTAAATGACATCCACTGCCACTCTTTCGTCCATCCTGCTTGTTACTTCCTCAAAGAACTCTAACTGATTTGTCAGGCATGCTTTCCCTTTACAGAACCCATGCTGATTTTGACTTATTTTATCATTAGTCTCCAAGTACCCTGAATCCTCATCCTTAATAATAGACTCCAACAATTTCCCAACCACTCAGGTTAGGCTAACTGGTCTATAATTTCCTTTCTTTTGCCTTCCTCCCTTAAAGAGTGGAGTGACATTTACAATCTTCCCATCCTCCAGGACCTTGCCAGAATCAAGTAATTCTTGAATCTTACCAATGTGTATCCGTTATCTCTTCAGCAACCTCTCTCAGGACTCTGGGATGTAGTTCATCTGGCCCAGGTGACTTATCCACCTTAGGACCGTTCAGTTTGCCTAGCACTTTCTTTGTAATGGCAATGGCACTCACTCCTGCTCCCTGACACTCACGGACCTCTGGCACACTGCTAGTGTCGTCCACAGTGAAGACAGATGCAAAGTACCTGCAACACACACAAAATGCTGGTGGAACACAGCAGGCCAGGCAGCATCTATAGGGAGAAGCAGGACTGACAAAGGGTCTCGGCCTGAAACGTCGACTGTACTTCTTCCTACAGATGCTGCCTGGCCTGCTGCGTTCCGCCAGCATTTTGTGTGTGTTGCTTGAATTTCCAGCATCTGCAGATTTTCTCATGTTTGCAAAGCACCTATTAAGTTAATCTGCCATTTCTTTGTCCCCTAATACTACCTCACCAGCATCATTTTCCAGTTGTTCAATATCAGCTCTCACTTTCCTTTACCTCTTTAAATAACTGTAAAACATTTGGTATCCTGCTTTATATTATTGGCTAGTTTGCCCTCACACTTCATCTTTTACCTTCTTGTAGCTCTTTTAGTTGCCCTTTGTTGGATTTTAAAATCTTCCCAATCATCCAACTCCCACTCACTTTTGCTATGCTATATGCCCTTTCCTTGGCTGTCATGCAGTTCTCAACTTCCTTTGTCAACCACAGTTGCCTACCCCACCACTTGAGAACTTCCTCTGTGGACATATCTATCCTGCACCTTGTGAATTATTCCCAGAAACTTCTGCCGCCAGTATCCTCCTCCAATCCACCTGGGCAAGTTCCTCTCTCATGCCTCTAATTCCCTTTATTCCACTGAAATACTGATACCCGTGACTTGTGCTTCTCCCTCTCCAATTGCGGTATTAATTCAATCATATTATGATCACTGCCTCCCAAGGGTTCCTTTACATTAAGCTCTCTAATGAGATCTGGGTTATTACACAACACCCAATCTGAGATAGCCTTTCTCTGAGTAGGCTCAAGCACAAGCTACTCTAAAAAGCCATCTCGTAGGCATTCAACAAATTCCCTCGTGATCCAACACCAACCTGATTTTCCCAATCCCTTGGCATACTGAAGTTCCCCATTACAATTGTGTCACTACCCTTCTTATACGCCTTTTCCAGCTCCTTTGCAATCTCAACCCCACGTCTTGGCTACTATTTGGAGGCCTATATGATTCCCATAATTTTTTTTTACCTTCGTAGTTTCTTAACTCCACCCATAAAGATTCAACATTCTCTGACCACCTCTTACTAAAGATGTAATTTCATCTCTTACCAACAGAGCCACACCACCACCTATGCCTTCCTGCCTGTCCTTTCAATACAAAGTATATTATTTGATGTTAAGCTCCCAACTATGGCCTTCTTTCAGCCACGACTCAGTGTTGCCCACAACGTCACACCGACCAATCTCTAATTTGCACCCTGAGTTTATCCACCTTATTCCGAATGCTAAGCACATTTAGGTTTAGCACCATTAGTCCTACAGTCTTCAACCTTCTGAATTTTGCCTCTGTGGTACAATTTAACATTGCGCTGTCTGCATTGGCCTATCCTTCCTTACATTCATGTTACACCCATCATCTACTTGTAAACCTGCTGGCTCACCCTCAGCTCTGTCATACTGGTTCCCATCCCCCTGCTATATTAGTTTAAACTACTCCCAACAGCCCTAGTAAATCTGCCTGCAGGAATATTGGTCCCCTTGGATTCAAGTGCAACCCATTCCTTTTGCACAGGTCCCACCTGCCCCAGAGGCGGTTCCCATTATCCACAAATCTGAATCTCCGCCTCCTGCTCCAATTCTTCAGCCACACATTTACCACCACCTCAATCTATTCCTGTCCTCACTGTTGCATGGCACAGACTGTAATCCCAGGATTACAACCCTTGAGGTCCTACTTCTCAGCTTTGTTCCCAAATCCCTGTATTCTGTTTTCAGAACATCCTCCCCTTTTTACCCAGGTCGTTGGTACCAATACGTACCACGACTTCAGGCTGCTCACCCTCCCATTTCAGGACGTTGTGGACTCGTTCAGAAACATTGCAGACCCTGGTACCTGGAGGCAAACTACCATCTGTGTTTCCTTTTCGCATGCTCAGAATTGCCCGCCTGTCCCCTGACAGGAACTATAGGGGTCACAGTCTGCAAGGAGCCGATACATTCTCCCTGTGACTTTGAGTGCTGCGGTTTAGTAAGTTGTGGACGTGCATGACAACACCTGTGGGCTGGCCCCACCACATTCTTGCTGATATGATTTGACAGACAACAAATTTCACTATGTTTCAACATACATATGACAAACAAAGGTAAGCTTTAAACTCCACCATCGATGGTCCCAAGCCTGGGCTGTGAAAGGAGAAGGGTTGAGCATGGGGGACAGGAACTCACCTCCTCCCCCCCCCCCCCCCCCCCCCAGTAAAAACCCACAGCTACCAAAACACCAACAGAAGCTCCAAAGACCTCATCCCCAGCAGAGGAAGGATCTTTGAAGATGCTCTACACTTTGGAAAAAAGACGAAAGACTGAGCCAGGGAGGAGGCCCAGGGCAAGCTGCTCTCGGTGACCTATGCTCCAATAGAGGAGATGGGCTTAAGCTTAATCTATAACAGCCGTTCCCTTTGATCCTCAGTCACCTGCTATGGATTCTGCATTTCCAGAGCTCATCCCTTTCATTTATCTTCCCTCACTCTTGCAATGCAGTCACAGGAGATTCTGCAGATGCTGGAAATCCAGAGCAACACACACAAGAAGCTGGAGGAACTCAGCAGGTCAGGAAGTGTCTATGGAGAGGAATAGATAATTGGGCCAAGACCCTTCATCAGGACTGGGAAGGAAGGGTCAGGAGCCAGAATACGGTGGGAGGAGGGGAAGGGGAGTACAAGCTGGCAGGTGATAGGTGAGGGGGCAGGGGGAGTGAAGTACAGAGCGGGAGGAGATTGGCGGAAAGGAAAAGGGCTGGGAGAGGAGAGGAGAGTAGACCATGGGAGAGTGGGGGGGGGGGGGGGGGGGGGGGAGAAGAGAGAACCAGAGAGAGGTGATGGGAAGGTGAGAGGGGAACCAGAGTGGAAAATGGATAAAAGAGAAAGTGGAATAGTGAGAGAAGTTACCGGAAGTTAGAGAAATCAATGTTCACCCATCAGGTTGAAGGCTGCCCAGACAGAACATGACGTGCTGTGCCTCATCATGGCAGAAGAGGTGGCCGTGGACTGACGAGTCAGAGCGGAATGGCCACCAGGAAATCCCACATTTTGTGGCGGATAGAGTGAAGGAGTTTGTTGAAGTGGTCCCCAGCCTGCCTCGGGTCTCACCAATAAGACCAAGGGGACTGCACCCAGAGCACCGGATACAGTAGATGGAGAGTGCCACCTCACCTGCAAGGACTGTTCTGAGCCCTGAATAGCGGTGTGGGGGCAGGTGTAGAACCTGCCCCACTTGCAGAGGCAAGTTTCCGACCATCCGACTCAAACCAGCTGTTAATCAGTTTCTCCGACTGCTCCAAGAGCAGGACATCCACCCTGAACACAATGCCAAATCACAATAAATCCCTTCCACCTACACACGCTCATGTGCCTACCTAATGGTCTCAAATACCAAAGTTGTATGTGCATCCATCACCAGCCTGTGCTGCACCTTCTCCAGCAGCGACCGGGCCTCCGTACCGCACCGTACGAGCAGCGGCGACCGGGCCTCCGTACCGTACCGCACCGTACGAGCAGCGGCGACCGGGCCTCCGTACCGTACCGTACGAGCAGCGGCGACCGGGCCTCCGTACCGTACCGCACGAGCAGCGGCGACCGGGCCTCCGTACCGCACCGCACGAGCAGCGGCGACCGGGCCTCCGTACCGCACCGTACGAGCAGCGGCGACCGGGCCTCCGTACCGCACCGTACGAGCAGCGGCGACCGGGCCTCCGTACCGCACCGTACGAGCAGCGGCGACCGGGCCTCCGCACCGTACGAGCAGCGGCGACCGGGCCTCCGCACCGTACGAGCAGCGGCGACCGGGCCTCCGTACCGCACCGTACGAGCAGCGGCGACCGGGCCTCCGTACCGCACCGTACGAGCAGCGGCGACCGGGCCTCCGTACCGCACCGTACGAGCAGCGGCGACCGGGCCTCCGTACCGCACCGTACGAGCAGCGGCGACCGGGCCTCCGTACCGCACCGTACGAGCAGCGGCGACCGGGCCTCCGTACCGCACCGTACGAGCAGCGGCGACCGGGCCTCCGTACCGCACCGTACGAGCAGCGGCGACCGGGCCTCCGTACCGCACCGTACGAGCAGCGGCGACCGGGCCTCCGTACCGCACCGTACGAGCAGCGGCGACCGGGCCTCCGTACCGCACCGTACGAGCAGCGGCGACCGGGCCTCCGTACCGCACCGTACGAGCAGCGGCGACCGGGCCTCCGTACCGCACCGTACGAGCAGCGGCGACCGGGCCTCCGTACCGTACCGTACGAGCAGCGGCGACCGGGCCTCCGTACCGTACCGTACGAGCAGCGGCGACCGGGCCTCCGTACCGTACCTTACGAGCAGCGGCGACCGGGCCTCCGTACCGCACCGCACGAGCAGCCGCGACCGTGCCTCCGTACCGTACCGTACGAGCAGCCGCGACTGGGCCTCCTTACCGTACCGTACGAGCAGCCGCGACCGGGCCTCCGTACCGTACGAGCAGCGGCGACTGGGCCTCCGTACCGCACCGCACGAGCAGCGGCGACTGGGCCTCCGTACCGTACGAGCAGCGGCGACCGGGCCTCCGTACCGTACGAGCAGCGGCGACCGGGCCTCCGTACCGTACCGTACGAGCAGCGGCGACTGGGCCTCCGTACCGCACCGTACGAGCAGCGGCGACTGGGCCTCCGTACCGCACCGTACGAGCAGCGGCGACTGGGCCTCCGTACCGCACCGTACGAGCAGCGGTGACTGGGCCTCCGTACCGTACGAGCAGCGGCGACTGGGCCTCCGTACCGCACCGTACGAGCAGCGGCGACTGGGCCTCCGTACCGCACCGTACGAGCAGCGGCGACTGGGCCTCCGTACCGCACCGTACGAGCAGCGGCGACTGGGCCTCCGTACCGCACCGTACGAGCAGCGGCGACTGGGCCTCCGTACCGCACCGTACGAGCAGCGGCGACTGGGCCTCCGTACCGCACCGTACGAGCAGCGGTGACTGGGCCTCCGTACCGCACCGTACGAGCAGCGGTGACTGGGCCTCCGTACCGTACCGTACGAGCAGCGGCGACTGGGCCTCCGTACCGTACCGTACGAGCAGCGGCGACTGGGCCTCCGTACCGTACGAGCAGCGGCGACTGGGCCTCCGTACCGTACCGTACGAGCAGCGGCGACTGGGCCTCCGTACCGTACCGTACGAGCAGCGGCGACTGGGCCTCCGTACCGTACCGTACGAGCAGCGGCGACTGGGCCTCCGTACCGTACGAGCAGCGGCCTATTGAACAGCATTTGCTGGAGGCAAAGAACTGGTCGGCATTTCACGTAGGGATCCTTAGTACAGACAACTCTGGCAGAGGCTTCCTGATCAGCAGATAAAGGAAAATATTCTCAATCCCTCAGTCCCCACCTAACCCATGTCTCTCTTTGCCTTTAAGGTTTGAGGAAACCAACGCCTCTATGCTTTGACTGGTTACATCAAAGCCTTTAATGGAAACCTCAATCCCTTTGAACGGAAAATCCAACAAAAACTAGTAGATATGGCTCAGTCCATCACCTGTAAAGCCCTCCCCACCATTGAACACATCTACAGGAAGCAGCATCCATCATCACAACCCAGCCCACGCTCTCTTCAGGGAGAAGGTACAGGAGCCTCAGGACCCACACCACCAGGTTCAGGAACAGTTATTACCCCTCAACCACCAGGCTCTTGAATCAGAGGGCAACTTCACTCTCACCAAGTATCGCCATGTTTCGGTCACCAAAACTGCATGCCTACAACTTAGTAACCCCTACCAATACACCTTTGGAATGTGGGGGGAAAACCCATGTGATCGAGAACAAAAAAAAACTCCTTGCAGTGTGGCAGGGACTGAGCCGATTGCCAGCATTGTGAAGCTGCTACACTATAGCACTGCCCACGATGATACTTCAAGTAGAATGGAGAGACAGACAGTCTGTCACTAGTTAAAGTGGAATGAGATAGGCAAGTCAGAAACAGTTCCCATATGCTGGGGGGAGAGTGTGAAGCAAAGGGGTGGCGACTACATGGTGGGCCTGAACACACACACTGTTTCAGGAACAGCTTCTTTCCCTCTGCCATCAGATTTCTGAATAGTCCAGAATCAGAATCAGGTTTATTCCCACTGGCATGTGACCTGAAATTTGCCATGAACACTAATCACTATTTTGCTCTTTTCACTACTTTTTTTTTTGATACTTCTCATTGAAGCTTACAGTAATTTAATGTATTGCAATGTACTGCTGCCACAAAACAAATTTCACCACAAATGTCAGCCATATTAAACCTGATTCTAATTCAGGATACACCCCTCAATCCCAATTCTACAGATATTTGCAGAGGAAGGGACAGCGATGCTATTGACAGGCATTCAGCACTCATCCTGGACGTTGTGGTCTGCCTTTAAACGCAGCCTCTCCAGGGACAATCCTAGGATGAATCTGAAATGCAGAATCAGATACTTACTTCACAGCAGCCTGTTCACCAGCTGTCAGCGGTGTCGAGTCGTGAAAGGTTTAATCTGATTCTGGAACACGTCAAGTGGGACTTGCAAGGTCTTGGGTTAGGATGTGAAATCTCAAACAATCAACTTAAATCCCAGCAGCTTCGGAAGCACATTAAAGAAAAGGTATTTGGAAATGAACATAAACCTTCGCCACAAACACAGAACCCCTCTGTTGATCAGTGTTGACCATGGATGTTGTGTCCTAGCTGCTTACACAAGCCTGGGCAGTGTAATATGGAGAGAAAGCCGTTGCTGTTGCAGCAGGCTCCCTCTCCACGCAGCTGATGGATCCAAGAGGAGCAGCAGTGACCGATACAACTCGCCACCACTGGCATCACACGAGTTGCCAGTCAGCCTCCAACCGAACATAGGACTGCCTCAGGGACTCCAGATCCTGATTGTTCCCCACGAGTGGGTAAAGCCACGAGGGAGTGGGGGGGGGTTTAAGATCCGAGTTTTTTTTCCTCCTAGATGAGCCCCATCTGCCCAAAGTGACTGGTTTTAAGGTGCCAGTAACCCGCCTTTCCTCCTCCTGTCAGTAGAAACAGTTCTGGCAGGATTAGCAGCTAAAATCACACTTGAAGGGCAGATGCTGGACTTGGTTGTCAGAAGCTATTTGAGGTGCGTGCCATTGGCAATATTTAATAGATAGTGGGAGCTTATCCCCACCTCACCAGCGATGCCTCCAGCCCCCACCAGCCATGACAGCCTTAAGGAACCAACTCGGTGAGGAGAGAATGCAGTTAGAGGTATTATCATCAAATGAGGCTTTGTAGTCATAGGGAAGTACCAGCACAGAAACAGGCCTTTCGGCCCATCTAGTCCATGCCAAAACCATTTAAACTACCACTCCCATCAACCTGCACAGGGACCATAGCTCTCCATATCCCTACTATCTGTATCTATCCAAACTTCACTTAAACGTTGAGATCAAGCTCACATGGAACCCTTGTGCTGGCAGTTTGTTCCACACTCACACACAACCTTCTGAGTGAGTCAGAATCAGAATCAGGTTTATTATCACCAGCATGTGATGTGAAATGTTTTAACTTAGCAGTAACAGTTCAATGCAATACGTAATCTAGCAGAGAAAAATAATTATTGTAATTACTATATATATTGAATAGATTAAAAATTAGGTGAAAAAGCAGAAAAATATTAAAATAGTGAGGTAGTGTTCAAGGGTTCAATGTCCATTTAGGAACTGGATGGCAGAGGGGAAGAAGCTGTTCCTGAATCACTGAGTGTGTGCCTTCAGGCTTCTGTGTCTCCTACCTGATGGTAACAGTGAGAAAAGGGCATGTCCTGGGTGCTGGAGGTCCTTAATAATGGACGCTGCCTTTCTGAGACACTCTTTCTTGAAGATGTCCTGGGTACATTATAGGCTAGTACCCAAGACGGAGCTGACTAAATTTACAATCCTCTGCAGCTTCTTTCTGCCCTGAGTTATAGTCAATGAACAGCATCCTGACACAGGTATTTGTATTGTCCAGGTGGTCTAAGGCCGTGTGAAGAGCCGTTGAGATTGCATCTGCCGTTGACCTATTGTGACGATAGGCAAATTGCGATCGGTCCAGGCCCTTGCTGAGGCAGAAGTTCAGACTGGTCATGAGCAACCTCTCAAAGCATTTCATCTCTGTCGATGTGAGTGCTACTGGGCGATAGTCATTAAGGCAGCCCACATTATTCTTCTTGGGCACTGGTATAACTGTTGCCTTTTTGAAGTGGGAACTTCCACCCACCCGTAGCAGTGAGAGGTTGAAAATGTCCTTTGAGGAGCCGGTGCCATCTGGAAATAGTTTGTATGTTCAACTCGTGAGCCCATGGGTCTCCTCCCATTTACCGATTAGCAGATTAATTGTTCACAGTAAATTGTCTTGTGATTAGGCTAGCGTCAAGTTGGTGAGCTGCTGGTCAAAGCAGTCAGTGTGTTTCGCTGTATCTCGAAATAAATAAATCTGTGCTTCAGGTCAGATGGCCCGCAACCAGCCCTTTACCCACAGCAATTCGAGCAGGGTGCAGGAGGGGCAGAAGGAGCAAGAGCAGTAAGCCTTTGGTGCTGACATTCATCTGCATGTCTGAGGAATAAACTCAACCATGCAGTATTCCAGATAACACCGGCAGCAAATCTCTTGCATTTGCGAGATTTCTTTCAACTCAACCTCACACGTTACCACGTCACCCACTTCCCTGGTTAACCGAAGGCCTCCCCACCCCAGAGACCTCTCAGGATTTAGCCGATTTGCCCACGTCTCTGTTTTCATAGCCCACCTTTTAAAAGATTCAGAAAACCCGGGCTGTTGTTCAAGACATGCATTAGCTCCGACACGGTCAGCACTAACTGGGTAGAGCGGCAGAGTCCACAGCAGCTTTGCCAGGAAGCAGGTGGGCAAACATTAGGAAGCACTAACAAACAACAGATTCTGCGGATGCTGGAAATGTAGAGAAACACACAGACAACATGCTAGAGAAACTCAGATCAGGAAGCATCTATGGAAATGAATAAACAGCGTTTTGGGCTGAAACCCTTCATCAAGGTCAAGTTTGTCATCTGACTGTACGTATATACAACCAAACGAAACAACATTCCTCTGGACCATGGTGCACCCACACAACATATTCCACACAACATGTAAAACAATACTATCACAAGTTAATAAAATACAATTCGAAATGTATTTAGTGCACAGCATAGGTAAACAGTAAACAGCCCGGAGGTGGCAGGGTATTCATTAGTCTCCCAGCCTGAGGGAAGAAGCTGTTACCCAGACTGACAGTCCTAATCCTGAAGCTCCCGTACCCCCTTCCTGACAGTAGTGGGTCAAAAAGATCGTGGGTTGGGTGGTAGAGATCCTCACCAATGCTTTGGGCCTTTCATCTACAACACTCCCAGTAAAAGTCACAAATGGATGGAGGTGGGGGAGTCTCCAATAATCCTCCCGGTGCCGGCTGGTCTCTGTCCTGTTGGGTTCTGCAGTCCGATGCCCTGCAGCTCTGTGCCACACAATGATGCAGCCAGACAGGACGCTCTCGATGGCGCTCCTTTAGAACGTTATTAGAATATAGACGGGAGCCCAATCTCCTCAGAGTGTATAGATGCTGCTGTGCCTTGACTAGTGAGGTGGTGCTGTGGGTCCAGATTAGATCGTCCATTATGTGTACACCAAGGAACTTTGTGCTCTTCACTCTCCACAGCAGAGTCATCAATGTGTACACTCCATCCATGCACATTCTCCACCAACTCCCCCACCCACCCCTCCAATCAGACACCATTGCAAGCTACCATCCTCCCCACCCTCCCCCCCCGAGGCCGATCCCCTCCAGTCAGACACCATTGCAAGCTACCATCCTCCCCCCCAGAGGCCGATCCCCTCCAGTCAGACACCATTGCAAGCTACCATCCTCCCCCCCAAGAGGCCGATCCCCTCCAATCAGACACCATTGCAAGCTACCATCCTCCCCCCCAAGAGGCCGATCCCCTCCAATCAGACACCATTGCAAGCTACCATCCTCCCCACCCTCTCCCCCAGAGGCCGATCCCCTCCAGTCAGACACCATTGCAAGCTACCATCCTCCCCCCCAAGAGGCCGATCCCCTCCAATCAGACACCATTGCAAGCTACCATCCTCCCCACCCTCCCCCCCCAGAGGCCGATCCCCTCCAATCAGACACCATTGCAAGCTACCATCCTCCCCACCCTCCCCCCCCAGAGGCCGATCCCCTCCAATCAGACACCATTGCAAGCTACCATCCTCCCCCCCAGAGGCCGATCCCCTCCAATCAGACACCATTGCAAGCTACCATCCTCTCCACCCCCCCAGAGGCCGATCCCCTCCAATCAGACACCATTGCAAGCTACCATCCTCCCCACCCTCCCCCCCCAGAGGCCGATCCCCTCCAATCAGACACCATTGCAAGCTACCATCCTCCCCACCCTCCCCCCCCAGAGGCCGATCCCCTCCAATCAGACACCATTGCAAGCTACCATCCTCCCCCCCCAGAGGCCGATCCCCTCCAATCAGACACCATTGCAAGCTACCATCCTCCCCACCCTCCCCCCCCAGAGGCCGATCCCCTCCAATCAGACACCATTGCAAGCTACCATCCTCCCCACCCTCCCCCCCCAGAGGCCGATCCCCTCCAATCAGACACCATTGCAAGCTACCATCCTCCCCACCCTCCCCCCCCAGAGGCCGATCCCCTCCAATCAGACACCATTGCAAGCTACCATCCTCCCCCCCCCAGAGGCCGATCTCCTCCAGCCCTGTGACTCTCCCTCAGACTCTGCACTGCTCAGCTCCTTGTGATTGAAGAGTCATACTTACATCACAGGTAAAATGAACTTCATCCACAGCGTATTTACGTTTGAAGTGCTCACGGGAGTGAATCCTGCAGAGAGCGAGAGAGAACACTGAAAATTAAAACACAGTACAGGTGCTTTGTGGGAACTGAGGGATAAGTGGGCATGCAGTTGAGAGACAGGATCAGCCAGGAACTTGTAGAACAACAGAGCAGACACACTCCTAGTTCAATCCCCAACGTGACAGAACATAGACGGTATCAGACCTTCGGTCAACAATGTTGAACCAACTTTTTAACCTACTCCACGGTCAATCTAACCTCTCTTTCCCGTATAATCCCCCATTATTATATCACCCATGTGCCTTTCTAAAAGTCTCTTAAATATGTCTAATGTATCTGCCTCTATCTCTGGCAGGTCCACACACCCATCACTCTTTAAAAAAAGTTAAGAAAAAAAGAGCTTACCCCTGTCATCCCCCCGTACTTGTCCCCAATCACCCATCACCTTCAAACTATGCCTTCTCATACCCTGAAAAAGTCTCTGGCTGCCCACTCTATCTACACCTCCTATCAGCGTGCACACCTCTCAAGGGGAAGTCAGGAAGGCAATATTGCAGATATTCTGAAGGAGCACGTCTTCTCTTTCCCCAAGACCTGCCTCCCTTCACCGGGAGCTGGTGAGCTGTCCAACTCCACATTTCGCTATCTCCTGTGGCTCCCTGGCTGCCAGGAAGACCGATTCACTCACTTCGAATGATGCCAAGATCCTGCCTTTGCCCACAGTCCCTTTTCTCTCCTTTGGCAGAGGCTCCTCCCCTTTCTGTTTAATGTAGAATACTGCAAGTTTGGTTCACTGGACCGACGGTGGGGGGGAGCTTCGTAACAGCAGCTGTAGCGCGACTAGGCCATCATCGCCAGCGGTAGCTGTCCGGGAGAGGAAACTCCAGAGGCTATGTGGCATTGCTTCCTTACTGGCACCTCGCGTGAGTGCTGCCCTCCAGTGCTCACTCAGAGGCAGACAAGCTGGACTGCTGTGAACTTGTTCTTGCTGACAACATCCCAAGCACCATCAATCTACAGGAAACTTCACTCAGCAGCTTGGGCTATACTGTATTTTTTTTGTGTGACTATGATTACTGCTGTCTTATCCGTGTTGTATGTGCCTTGTGCTGTGTATGGCTGCTGGTATTGTGCTTTGCACCTTGGACCCAGAGTCAAGCTGTTTCAGTTGGCTCTATGGTTGAATGAATTAAATTTGAATTTGCCCAGACCCTGGCTAAGCTATACAAGCAGCAGTGATCACGGCTGCTCATCACAGACTTTCCCAATCTTACTACCTAAACATTTTCAAGATTCCTTGGAGAATGTTTTTATTGAAGTACATTTGCAGAAGAGTCTATGGGTCCAGAATCGAAAGGAACTAAACAAGAACTCCAATCAGGAATTGACACTTTCCAAATCTTTTCTGCTCTATTATTAATTCTGTAGGCAAGGCTCTGCTCAGGTCAATAACTGGACCGTTTCCAGGATGGTAGCAAGAGGCACCACATAAAGCCTCCTATCTGCATCCCTGAAGGCTCGGTACAGCAACTGCTCTGCACATGACCACAAGAAACCGCCAAGCTCATCGGCAGCTCACGGAAACCAGCCTCCCCTCTATCACTGCCTCAGCATAATCAAAGACTCATCCATTGTGGAATTTCTCTCTTCACCCTCTCCAGGAGATACAACAGCCTGAAAGCACATCACCAAACTTTTACTTTCTGTTGCAAAAGACTATTGAATGGCTCTCGACAAGAAGATGGACTTTTGACCTCACAAACCACCTCATTATGATCTTGCAACCTATCTGCACTGCACTCTCTCTGTAGCTGTTACACTTTATTCTGCATTCTGTTATTGTTTTACCTTGTTCTACCTCACCGCACTGTGTAATGATCTGATCTGCATAAACAATATTAGACCAGGCTCTGCCATTCCATGAGTGCTTTATTTCCCCCCTCAACCTCATTCTCCTGCCTCCTTTAACAGGCTGACTAAACAAGAACCCATCAACCTGCATTTTAAATATACCCAATGACCTAGCCTCCACAGCCATCTGTGCAATGCATTTGCTCACTCAGCCTATCCTAACCAGACTAGACCTTCACTGTATCTTGATAAATGTGAGAATAATAAACCAATTCCAAGGGCAATGCGAGAGATGATGCTTGAAGTGGCATAAGAAACACCTCTGAGGGGGCAGGGAGGGATCAAAGGGGCTGGTTTTCTTGCTTGTGCCGTGTTCTGCTGAACTTTGTCGATATGCTGTGTTGGTGCTGGAATGTGTGGCAACTCTTGCAGGCTGCCCCCAGCACATCCTCAGACTGCTGGTTGTTAACACATTTCACTGTTTCCTGATGTAATGCAATAAATAAATCTGATTCAAGACACTCAAAATGGAACAGGATGCGCAAGGCTGGGTATGTCTGCCTCACATCACGAATACTAACCACCCAACAAACTTGCCTTTTCCAAACGTTCCCTCTAGAAAGCACTAGAAGGCTATTAAAACAAAAAACCAACCCCACATCAAACAAGTTTCTTCACCCAGGCAGTTAATCTGAACAACCATTCTAGTTAGTCCCCCGCCTATTGATTACCTCAGGACACAGCAACACTTTAAATAACTTTTTATAATGTTGCTTACATTGTAAATACATGGTATTTATTGCACATTTTATATCATATCTGTACTTTAACCTCCAATTTTTATATAGTTCTTTATGCTTTTAATTGTTGAATGTTGTTTGTTGCATACTGTGCCAAGACACCACAGCACATTCTTAATGTGTTAGTGTGATCACAAGTCAAGTAAGACATTCTCTTAAGAAGTTGTCTTTGGTGGATGCTCAGGTGGCTCTAGAGGCCAATCTGGCATCCACAAGCAGGACGTTAGGGAGTTCACCTACGTGTGACTGAAGCATAGGCAGCTGCCACACTGTGGTTGACAGATTGGGGTTAGGGTCCAGTGGCACAGGGATCCTTCACTGCCATTGTGATGCGTCATCATCTTCAGCCAGTTCCACCTCTGAGGTCTTGGTGATCACTGCGTCTGGAACCTCCCCATTGACCTTTTACTGCAATGAGTGACCTTACCAGGAACTGAACGCCATAAGGCTAAACTCCAAATGCCATTGCTCTCAGGATCTCGTTCCTCTCCTTGGATCACAATACAGTGGATCCCAGGTTAATCAGGACACATCAGGACCAGTCCATTTTGGCCCAAATTAGCCAAAGTTTCATTCAAATAGTTAACAAAAAAAGACAAACTACCATTTAACTGAGTAAGAAATTATATAAATGAAGTACAGAACAAATTAGAACAGACCACCACTACAGTCTATAAAAGTGCATTAGTGCCAACAATAACACAGGAATCCATCCAGTGTTCACTGACATGTTCTTTTGATTTGCTGTAAATGAACAAAGTCAGCACAGACACCGAGTGCAGATGAACTGTCTTCATACAATGCATTCAATGATTGTATCCTCCAAATCTTCAGTTTCAATTTTATATTCAAGATGATTGTCAAAACCAAACTGTATGTAATTCCTAACCTGAAGTAGTGAAATAATTTCATTTTCTCTCCTGGTCATTTCTGGCATCTCCAAGACTGATGCTTGAAACCACAGTGAACAAAACAGTTTTGAATTGTCTTACTGCTTATTTCTTGCCAACTATCAGTGACAAAAATCACTGCTTTCTGAACACACACACAACTGACACTATTTAAAAGCTGTTCACTCTTAGCATGGTGTAGGGTCCAACAGCAAGTGCACATGACTGGCACTAGTTAAAAACTAATTGTCTGTCAAGTCTGCTGTCCCAATTAAGAGGCATTGTGTCTAAATAAACAAAGAGAATTTCCTGCCTATTTTCTTGAATAGATTTTATTCTTTAAGGGTTGTCCCAACTAAACAGCTGCCAGGATTAACCGGAATCCACTGCATAGATAAATAAGACCAATAAAGTTAATCTTAACTGGAGAGCTCAGTGGTTGGGATTTCAGTTGGTCCCACGTTACAGAGACAGAGCACAGCACCCTCACCTCACCGGCCTTTGGACCAGCTCAAATAACAGGGGAATGGCAGCTTTTTATTCCATCATCTTTGTCTAAAGTTGAACTTTTGCCATTTGTCCCACTATGCGACAGTAGATATTTCAACAATAGACCATAAGACATAGGAGCAGAACCACACCATTCAGCCCATCCAGTCTGCTCTGCTATCTCATTATGGCTAATTTATTACCCTTTCAACCCCATTATCTTTGGCACACTGACACTCATCAGCTTCTGATTTAAATATACCCAATGACTTGGCCTCCACAGGCACCTGGGGCATTGAATTCCACAGATTCATACTGTCTGGCTAAGGAAATTCCTCATCTCTGTTCTAAATGGACGTCTCTCTACCCTGATGCTGTGCTCTGAGGTCCTAGACTCCCCAGTATAGGAAACATCCCCTCAACTAAGGCCGTGCTCCCTTCTGGCTGGTGCCATCAGGAAAGTGATACAGAACCCTCAGGACCCACACCAGAGGCACAGGACAAGACAATGCTGATTTTAATTAGAACAAACGGTCACCCAGCTATAGCATAGAAGGACAACTGCAGTTATAAGATGCAATTCCTGACTCACTTCATCAGCTGAGTTAGCGAACAGTCCAGGCACCCAGCCCCATGCAGCCCGCAGCCCCTACCACTCTCCAGCACACCGGGCTCAAACTACAGGGAGAGTCCAGTACAGGGTGACACAGTAACATTATGCTTTACAACACCAGTGGTCAGAGTTTAACTCCCGTCGCTGTCCATAAAGAGTTTGCACATTCTACCCACGACACGACCGTGTGGTGGATTTCCTCCGGATGCTCCTGTTTTCTCCCACATTCCAAAGACATAGGTTAGGTTTAGGAATTTCTCAGCATGCCATGTTGGCGCAGGAAATGTGGCGACACTTGTGGGCTGCACCCAGCACATCTACAAACCGTAATAGTCATAGATACAAAGTGATGCTTTTCACTGTACACGTGAAAAATGAATCCCATCAATCTATTACACAATTCAGTAAGTACTGCAGAAACAAGCCACCAAAGGGCATGGGGCCACTTGCCATAACACTCAAACCATAAACACCATTCCTGCACAACTCAGTCAGATCTTCTTGCACAAGTGAGGAGATCAAGGAGGAGCAAGCAGTGGACATCGCCACAATGCAGGAGAGTGCTAATGGCAAACTCCGCCATGGACAGTGCCGAGCCCGGCTGTGAGAGAAGGGGCTTGGGGATACTATAACTCTGCCATGGACAGTGCCCAGCCCGGCTGTGAGAGGAGGGGCTTGGGGATACTGTAACTCTGCTGTGGACGGTACCCAGCCCGGCTGTGAGAGGAGGGGCTTGGGGATACTATAACTCTGCTGTGGACAGTGCCCAGCCCGGCTGTGAGAGGAGGGGCTTGGGGATACTATAACTCTGCTGTGGACGGTGCCCAGCCCGGCTGAGAGAGGAGGGGCTTGGGGATACTATAACTCTGCTGTGGACGGTACCGAGCCTGGCTGAGAGAGGAGGGGCTTGGGGATACTATAACTCTTCTGTGGGCAGTGCCCAGCCCGGCTGTGAGAGGAGGGGCTTGGGGATACTATAACTCTGCTGTGGGCAGTGCCGAGCCCGGCTGTGAGAGGAGGGGCTTGGGGATACTATAACTCTGCTGTGGACAGTGCCGAGCCCGGCTGTGAGAGGAGGGGCTTGGGGATACTGTAACTCTGCTGTGAACAGTGCCCAGCCCGGCTGTGAGAGGAGGGGCTTGGGGATACTATAACTCTGCTGTGGACAGTGCCCAGCCCGGCTGTGAGAGGAGGGGCTTGGGGATACTATAACTCTGCCGTGGACAGTGCCCAGCCCGGCTGTGAGAGGAGGGGCTTGGGGATACTATAACTCTGCCGTGGACAGTGCCCAGCCCGGCTGTGAGAGGAGGGGCTTGGGGATACTATAACTCTGCTGTGGACGGTGCCCAGCCCGGCTGTGAGAGGAGGGGCTTGGGGATACTATAACTCTGCTGTGGACAGTGCCGAGCCCGGCTGAGAGAGGAGGGGCTTGGGGATACTATAACTCTGCTGTGGACGGTGCCCAGCCCGGCTGTGAGAGGAGGGGCTTGGGGATACTGTAACTCTGCTGTGAACAGTGCCCAGCCCGGCTGTGAGAGGAGGGGCTTGGGGATACTATAACTCTGCCGTGGACAGTGCCCAGCCCGGCTGTGAGAGGAGGGGCTTGGGGATACTATAACTCTGCTGTGGACAGTGCCCAGCCCGGCTGTGAGAGGAGGGGCTTGGGGATACTATAACTCTGCTGTGGACAGTGCCCAGCCCGGCTGTGAGAGGAGGGGCTTGGGGATACTATAACTCTGCTGTGGACAGTGCCGAGCCCGGCTGAGAGAGGAGGGGCTTGGGGATACTATAACTCTGCTGTGGACGGTGCCCAGCCCGGCTGTGAGAGGAGGGGCTTGGGGATACTGTAACTCTGCTGTGGACAGTACCGAGCCCGGCTGTGAGAGGAGGGGCTTGGGGATACTATAACTCTGCTGTGGACAGTACCGAGCCCGGCTGAGAGAGGAGGGGCTTGGGGATACTGTAACTCTGCTGTGGACAGTGCCGAGCCCGGCTGTGAGAGGAGGGGCTTGGGGATACTATAACTCTGCTGTGGACAGTGCCGAGCCCGGCTGAGAGAGGAGGGGCTTGGGGATACTGTAACTCTGCTGTGGACAGTGCCGAGCCCGGCTGTGAGAGGAGGGGCTTGGGGATACTGTAACTCTGCTGTGGACAGTGCCCAGCCCGGCTGTGAGAGGAGGGGCTTGGGGATACTATAACTCTGCTGTGGACAGTACCGAGCCCGGCTGTGAGAGGAGGGGCTTGGGGATACTATAACTCTGCTGTGGACAGTGCCCAGCCCGGCTGTGAGAGGAGGGGCTTGGGGATACTATAACTCTGCTGTGGACAGTACCGAGCCCGGCTGTGAGAGGAGGGGCTTGGGGATACTATAACTCTGCTGTGGACGGTGCCCAGCCCGGCTGTGAGAGGAGGGGCTTGGGGATACTATAACTCTGCTGTGGACAGTGCCCAGCCCGGCTGTGAGAGGAGGGGCTTGGGGATACTGTAACTCTGCTGTGGACGGTGCCCAGCCCGGCTGTGAGAGGAGGGGCTTGGGGATACTATAACTCTGCTGTGGACAGTACCGAGCCCGGCTGTGAGAGGAGGGGCTTGGGGATACTATAACTCTGCTGTGGACAGTGCCCAGCCCGGCTGTGAGAGGAGGGGATTGGGGATACTGTAACTCTGCTGTGGACAGTACCGAGCCCGGCTGTGAGAGGAGGGGCTTGGGGATACTATAACTCTGCCGTGGACGGTGCCCAGCCCGGCTGTGAGAGGAGGGGCTTGGGGATACTATAACTCTGCTGTGGACAGTGCCCAGCCCGGCTGTGAGAGGAGGGGCTTGGGGATACTATAACTCTGCTGTGAACAGTGCCCAGCCCGGCTGTGAGAGGAGGGGCTTGGGGATACTATAACTCTGCCGTGGACAGTGCCCTGCCCGGCTGTGAGAGGAGGGGCTTGGGGATACTATAAGGAGGAGGGTTAGGCTGAGGCTAGCGACCCTATCCTGTAAAACCCGGAGCTACAGAAATGCTAACAGAAGCTCCGAAGACCTCACCCCTGGAAGAGGATGGAGCTTTGAAGATGGGCTACTCCTGGAAACAATGTGAAAGACCGGCTCAGGACACAGGACTCTGCAGTCTTCCACCCAGTAGGGGTAATGGGCTTATTAACAATGGCTTACAGACAGTAGGTCGAGCAGCATTTATGGGAGGAAAGGAATTGTTGATGTTGCAGACCTGTCCTCATGGAGTGGAAATTGTGAGCAGTTTCAAGTTCTTGGGCTCAACACAACGATGCAGTATTTCATTCGGAGTTGCGAGGAGATTTGGTACGTCTCCAGAGACTCTTACAAATGTCTGCAAAAGTACTGTGGGGAGCATTCTAACCGGTTGCATCACTGTCTGGTCTGGAGGCTCCCAGGCACGGATCGAAAGAGGCTGCTGAAGGTTGTAGTCTCTGCCAGCTCCAACACAGACACTAGCCTCGTCACCAAAAAGGACATTTCCAAAAAGTCGTGCCTCCGTCACTGGGGACCCTTAACATTCAGGCCGTGCCCTCTGGGAAGTGGCACAGCAGCCTGAAGACATTCTGTTCCTTCCCCCTCACCAGATTTCCGAATGGTCCATGAACCCTATCTCAGAACATACAGCACAGCCCAATACAGGCCCACCCTTTCCATCCAGCTACACTATGATTAATCCATCCCTTCCCCCCATATAGCACACAACCCTCTTCTCTCACTTCCATGTACCCGAGTGCCTCTTAAATATCTCTATTGTGTCAGCCTCTGCCCCCACCCCCAGGCACCCACATCCCACCTCAGCTTTCCTCCATTCTTCTCAAACACATCTTCTGCTACTGGCTATTGCCACCTGGGGAAAAGACTGGCTGCTCTGTCCATGCCTCTCCTCTTGTACCTTGCATTGGGGTTAGGATGCTTCTCACCTTCACTCCAAAGTCATGCTCACTCACTCATGCATTCCTCTTAGGACATGCTCTCTCATCCAGACGCCATTTTGGTAAACCCCCTCAGCACCCTCTCCACAGAATCTGCGTTCTTTCTTTAATGAGGTAACCAGAACTGAACACCAAGTCTGGACGAACTGGTGTTAGAGCTGCAAAGTTGCCTTGGGGCTCTTGAACCGAATGACCTGACCCTTGCTTTGTCAAGGGCAGGTCATGCCTTACGAGCCTCATTGAATTTTTTGAGGATGTGACTAAACACATTGATGAAGGAAGAGCAGTAGATGTAGTGTATATGGATTTCAGCAAGGCATTTGATAAGGTTCCCCATGCAGGCTTACTGAGAAAGTAAGGAGGCATGGGATCCAAGGGGACATTGCTTTGTGGATCCGGAACTGGCTTGCCCAGAGAAGGCAAAGAGTGGATGTGGATGGGTCATATTCTGCATGGAGGTCGTTCACCAGTGGAGTGCCTCAAGGGATCTTTTCTGGGACCCCTACTCTTGATTTTTATAAATGACCTGGATGAGGAAGTGGAGGGATGGGTTAGTAAATTTGCTGATGACACAAAGGTTGGGGGTGTTGTGGATCGTGTGGAGGGCTGTCAGAGGTTACAGCAGGACATTGATAGGATGCAAAACTGGGCTGGGAAGTGGCAGATGGAATTCAACCCAGATAAGTATGAGGTGGTTCATTTTGATAGGTCAAATATGATGGCAGAATATAGTATTAACGGTAAGACTCTTGGCAGTGTGGAGGATCAGAGGGATCTTATAGTCCGAGTCCATAGGACACTCAAAGCTGCTACGCAGGTTGACTCTGTGGTTAAGAAGGCATACAGTGCATTGGCCTTCATCAACTGTGCAATTGAGTTTAAGAGCCAAGAGGTAATGTTGCAGCAATATGGGATCCTGGTCAGACCCCACTTGGAATACTGTGCTCAGTTCTGGTCGCCTCACTACAGGAAGGATGTGGAAACTATAGAAAGGGTGTAGAGGAGATTTATAAGGATGTTGCCTGAATTGGGGAGCATGCCTTATGAGAATAGGTTGAGTGAACTTGGCCTTTTCTCCTTGGAGCGACAGAGGATGAGAGGTGACCTGATAGAGGTGTATAAGATGAGAGGCATTGATCGTGTGGATAGTCAGAGGCTTTTCCCCAGGGCTGAAATGTCTAGCACAAGAGGGCACAGTGTTAAGGTGCTTGGAAGTAGGTACAGAGGAGATGTCAGGGGTAGGTTTTTTTACGCAGGGAATGGTGAGTGTGTGGAATGGGCTGCCGGTGGCGGTGGTGGAGGCCCGTCGGAGCTTCTCTCATATGGTCTTTAAAAACATTCCTGGATAGGTATGCAAGAGGTCAGAGAAAAAAAAGAGTGCTATGGGTAACGCTAGGTAATTTCTAAGGTTGGGACATGTTCAGCACAGCATTGTGGGCCAAAGGGCCTGTACTGTGCTGTATGTTTTCTATGTTTCTAACGAAGGCCAGCACACCATACGCCTTCTTATCAACTCTGAGGGGTCCCACGGACATGGGACCCAAGATCCTTTTCTTTCCTCTCATTAGGAATCCTGTCATTAACCCTGTACTTTGCCTTCAAATTTGATCTTCCAAATGTATCATTTCGCACTTTTCTAGACTGAACTCCATCTGCCTCGTTAATCAAAGTGATGTGATAAAGAGGAAATGTTTTGTCTGTATCTCTCGATCTCCTGTACATAGGGAACCTCGAGCTGACGTCGTCTTCTGTGGCTTTCTTCTGTACAGGCACACACTGCGTAACGAGACGAGGTTACATCGAACTATGCAACAGGGCTGTCTTTAAACATGCATTGTTCACATTTATAATCAAAGAACATAAGTCGCCATATACAATCCTGAGATTCATTTTGTTGCAGGCATACTCAATATATAGAATAGCAACCATAACAGAATTGATGCAAAACTACAAACATTCAACTAGAGTACAGAAGACAAACTGCAAATAGAGAAATATTAATAAATGAGCAATAACTATTGAAAACATGAGATGAAGTCCTTGAAAGTGAGTCCACAGGTTGTGTCCATTACATTCACTTTACTTGGACTATTCATTTTGAAATTCATAGAAATTGTTATCTCTGCTGACAAGAAACAAATTTCCTGACATACAAGTCAGTGATAATAAACCCGATTTTGACAATTTCATTCCTCCCCACGGATGCTGCTCGACCTGCTGAGTTTCTCCAGCAGATTGTTTGTTGTTCCAGGTTGCAGACTTTGCCGTCGCTGGTGTCTTTGACAACACTGGCTTACAAGATACTTGTCAATTCCAGCTCTGGAAAATACAAGCAGCCACTGCTGAAGCAATGGAGGCCAAATGCACCCCAGATAAAGATAAATATCCTTTGTTACCTCTCCCCAGGTCTTGCACCAATTCCTTTCAATCAGGATCTAGTCTGAACATCTCAAATTCTCTAAAGGAGATAATTAAATAGACAGCACAAGAGATTCTGGATATGCAGGAAATCCAGAGCAACACACAGAATGGAGGAACTCTGCAAGTCAGGTAACATCTATGGACAGGAACAAACTTGTTTTGGGCTAAGACCTTTCATCAGGACTGGAAAGGAAGGGGGGAGGGGAGGGGAAGGAAGACAAGGTAGGTGAAGCAAGGTGGGTGGGGGAAGAGGGATAAAGTAAGAAGCTGGAAGGTGAAGGAGGAAAAGGTAAGGGCTTGAGGAGGTATCTGACAGAAGGGAAGAGCGGACCATGAGAGAAAGAGGGGTGGGGGTCAGGGGGGGAGAAGAGGTGATAAAAAAGTTTCCATGTCAATCAGTGTATTTTAGAGAGAAGTGTAGAGAGTGGATGTGAGCCCTGAACAGTCAAAATCAAACATCCCAATTAATATGCCGCAAGCAAGCTTGATAGCAGCAAACAGCCCCTTTGGGTCCCTGCACAAGACCCTGTGTCCTTGCTGTCATGATACTGTGGCCATGCTAAATGGAAACAGCAGCTGTACAGGAATGATGCAAACATCACTGGGAATTTAGCTACCATTTGGAAAGAGAAATTAGGAGTTACAATAGAACTGAAACTGTTAACACAAACATCACAAGACCCAGCTGCTGTGAACTTACTAAGCACAAAAGCAACACTTGGCCACATGTGGAGATAGAATGAAGATGGTCAAAAGTTTGGTCATAGAGTTATAGAGCACTGCAGCACAGACACAAGCCCTCCAACCCATTAGTCATCTCCAAACTCATATTCTGCCCAGACCTATTGAACTACACTCAGGGCATAGCCCTCCATACCCCTCCCATCAACATACTTATCCAAACTTCTCTTAAGTGTTGCAATTGAACCCAAATCCACATCTCTTGTTAGCAGCTCGTTCCATACACTCACCACCCTCTGATTAAGGTCTCCTCCCCTCCATGTTCATCTTAAACATTTCACCTTTCAACCTTAACCTCTGACCTCCAGTTCTAGACTCACCCAACCTCAGTGGAACAAGCCCGCTTGCATTTACCCTATCTATACCACACAATTTTGTATTCTGCTATCAAGTCTCCCCTCATTCTCCTATGTTCCAGGGAATGAAGTCCTAACCTATTTAATCTTTAACTCTGGAGGAGCTGGAAGATATTACAGGAGAGAGAGGAGTGAAAGTGGGAGAATTTGAATACAAGGCTGTGATTCTTGGACGACTGTCAACACGAGTCAGGAATAGGAAGAACAAGCTGAAGAGAAGTTCCTTACGTTCCCATCCACGTGGCATAGCTCTCTGGTAGTTTTGGCACAAACAGCAAGGACTTGCCAGTAGCAACATCCACAGCACCATAGCAGTCACCCTCCGTCACGCCGAATGTCCAGTGGAAGTAAGATTCCTAAAACAAGGAATACACATTCAAAACAAGTTGAAGTTTACTGCCATTCAACTGTACACATGGAATTATTTTAATGAGAGAAAAGGCCTTTCAAGCCACACTGCCCAGCAACCCACCTACTTAACCTCAGCCTAATCACAGGACAATTTACAATGACCGATTAACCTACTAACTGGTTCCTCTTTGGACTGTGGGAGGAAACCGGAGCACACAAGGGAACACACTTACGAACTTGCTTACAGAGGACACTAATTCAACTCTGAACTCTGCCACGTCGAGCAGCCACTGCACTGATCGCTCTGCTACCATGGCACCCCAGCTAAACAAAACGTGTCCCAGGGACCACGGTGCACAACAGTACATACATCACACACGGAACACAGAAAAACAAACAAGGGATCCTGCAGAGGCTGGAAATCCAGAGTAATGCATACAAAAGGCAGGCAGCATCTATGGAGATGAATAAAGAGTTGATGTTTCAAGCTGAGACCCTTCATCAGGGCTGGAAAGGAAGGGAGAAGTGCCAGAATAAGATGGGGGAGGGGAAGGATCAGCTAGAAGCCAGGTAGGTGAGAAAAGTAAAGGCTGAGTAGGTGCTCGAAGAGTCAAAACAGCAGAGGTCACAGGAGGAGGAGCAGTGAGAAAGGGTCTCAGTGAACTCCTGTTGAAGATGGGACATTGAGGGATGCCTACCCTGAAGGTTATATCATCTTTAATGGGAGTTCAGCGAGTCTCTCACTGCTCGCTCTCTTACCTCAACCATGTACTGACCCAGTTTCGACCTTTACTTTCCCCCACACACCTGGCTTCACCCATCGACTTCCAGCTAACCCTCCTTCCTCTTCCCCACCCCCCCCAACCCCACATAAAAAAGCAAAGGTTTCTGACATCAACATGGCAAAGAGGCAGACAACATAGGCAGGCTTGGAAATTTTAATTCAGACCTACATTTGCCATAATGAACATTGATTTTAATTTTCATAACCTCATCCAATTATTTGTGACATTCACGCGATGCATCCTTCCTAGTGTTTCCAATGATTAGTGTAGAGGATGACAACCAGAGGTCGTGTGGACAGGCTTCCCTGGTGTGCAAGGGACAGCTTTTCCAGGTGCTTGGAGGAATGTACAGTGGGATGTCTGAGGCAAACTTTGTTTTAAAACTACAGAGTGTGGTGGGCATGCGGAGCATGCAGCCAGGGATGATGGCATTGAATATTTCAGAGACTCTTCGGGAGGCACATACATGATAGAAAAGGGGAGGGCTAGATGGGAGGGAAAAGTTAAATCGATCTTAAAGTAGGTCAAAATGTCAGCACATTGTCGGCCCAAGGGCCTACACTGTGCCGAAATGGTCTATGACTTTCCTCCTCTGACCTGTCCAACTCTGGCAGCTCATTCCACACTCGACCATCCTAAGTGAAGTCTCTCTCCCCTCCCCCCCATGGTCCCCTTAAACAGTTCACCTTTCACCCTTAACCCATGACCTCTGGTTGTAGTCTCACCCCACCTCAACAGAAAAGCCTGGATTTATCCTATCTATACCACCCAGTCTTGGAAACCCATTTACCCTCTCTACCCCTCAATTTTTGAAACATCTACCCTCCTCCTACCCCTCAATTTTGAATACCTATTCATCCACTCCCCCTACGCCTCAATTTTGGATACCTATATACCCTCCCACTACTCAATTTTGAATTTCTATTCACCCCCTCTCTACCCCTCAATGTTGGATACCTGTTCCTTGTCATCTGGAGTTTTCCAGTCAACCCTCCTACCCAACAAACACGTCTCCCACAACACACAGAGAGCCAGACTCAGAGCCTCGTTCTCTCATTGTCGCACTGCCGCTCAAAGGCATGCAATACTAAGTTATCTGTAAGGGTAATTAAATGCCAGATTCTCCTGTAACACTTCTCTCCTTTAATTACTGCAGCTGCACTGACAGAAGGGATCAGGTGCCAACTCCCATCCAAGTCAATGAGATCTGATTATAAGCTGCATTCTGTTCTCCATCTTCCCTGGCAGCCGAGTTTCAAATGACATACTCCTCGTGAGGACCGTTTGAAGGCTCCGAGCCTGTACTCACTGGAGTTTAGAAGAATGAGGGGGGGGGGGGGGGGGAGGGTTTATAGAAACCTATTGAATATTGAAAGGTTTCGATAGAGTGGATGTAGAGAGGATGTTTCCTTTAACGGCGGAGTCTACAACTAGAGGGCACAGCTTCAGAACAGAGGGTCAACCATTTAGAACAGACATGGGAGGAATGTCTTTAGTCAGAGGATGGTGAATCTGTGGAATTCATTGCTACAGATGACTGTGGAGGCCGTCATTAAAGCTGAGGCTGAAAGATTCTTGATTCGACAAGGTGTCAAAGGTTACGGGGAGAAGGCAGGAGAATGGGGCTGAAGATAATAACTTAGCCATGATGGAATGGCAGAATAGACTTGATAGGCCAAATGGCTTAATTCTCCTACGTCTTCTGGGACCTCTTGGGGAACAGCAACTGTGTTTACAGTGTTTTCAACTCAGTCATACCTTTCATTGCTGAGGGAAATCACCCTGCCTTTATTGGGAGGTCTCTCTGTAGCTTGGCAGATAAATTCTGCTCACCGTCCAGAATGAAAGAAGGCAGACGGCTTGCTATGTACCTGCCTCTGAACCAATGGGCTCATCATTACTCACTCGGAACTCTATACCCTCTTCCCATTGGCTTGCTATGTACCTGCCTCTGAACCAATGGGCTCATCATTACTCACTCGGAACTCTATACCCTCTTCCCATTGGCTTGCTATGTACCTGCCTCTGAACCAATGGGCTCATCATTACTCACTCAGAACTCTATACCCTCTTCCCATTGGCTTGCTATGTACCTGCCTCTGAACCAATGGGCTCATCATTACTCACTCGGAACTCTATACCCTCTTCCCATTGGCTTGCTATGTACCTGCCTCTGAACCAATGGGCTCATCATTACTCACTCGGAACTCTATACCCTCTTCCCATTGGCTTGCTATGTACCTGCCTCTGAACCAATGGGCTCATCATTACTCACTCGGAACTCTATACCCTCTTCCCATTGGCTTCCACTTTTCCCCTGCCAATGCTAAAGGATCATGATGTGCTGATTTATCTACACACCAAGTTATCGGTGAGGGCAGCAACCTTTCCCAGATCTCCACGGCACAACGTTTGACCAGGAGACAGAGCTCTTAGCTCTCACACCCCATTGAATCCACCTTGGTTGCTGACAGAATGCCGGATTTTAATCAGAGTTACGCACAAAATGCAGGAGGAAATCAGGTCAGGCAACATCTATGGAGGAGAGTGAACAGAGTGAACAGTTGATGCTTTGGGCCAAGACCCTTCATCAGAATCTTCCCGGTCCGGAGTCCTGTTGAAGGGTCTCAGCCTGAAACACTGACTGTTTATTCCTCTCCATGGCTGCTAGCTGGCCTGCCGAGTTCCTCCAGCATTGTGTGTGTGTGACTCTGGATTTCTAGCATCTGCTCAGATCTTAATCTATCCTTTTCTATGAATTCTGGTCCATCCTGAATATGTACAAGTTGGCAGTGGGTGATTTATTGATATCGGCAGATGCAGAGACCATATTGTTCTTTGGAATATTCATCAACATGCATCTGCCCCACAAGGAGGATCCATGATAACACTGTACAGTGTGAAGCAGTTTAAGTTGACTGAGGTGGCTTTAACCTGTACTAAAGGTAAATAAATGAAAAACCTGATCATCTAATCCCCCAACCGTAGAATTCTGAAAATTCTGACCCCAAGATTCTTCTGTTCCTCCACACTGCTAAGAATCCTGCCATTAATCCTGGAGTATAAACCAGTCAGGATAACTGCACTGTTTGCATGGTGGATGTGCTTTGATTCAGCACCAACCTGCCTGTAACCTGATTAACAGAGCGGCCATTACCCAGACCCACCTGACGGAAAATGATGTCAGTGTCAGTGCAGTATCGCTGCGTCTGCTCACCCCCCTGCAGAACCATCACTGATTTCTTCGGCACCTCCGCATTCTTCCGCAGTTTTTCGCACAGCCGCTGCCTGTTCAAGGCAAATAGGGCCATGGGAACCCTGAGGGTCTCATTTCCCATTGAGAAGGAGGGCCTGAAAAAAAAAAGGAATGCATTAGTGGCTAAACATCAAAACCCAACACAAATGAATAACAGTCACACAGCAGGGAAACAGGTCATTTGGCCCAGCTGGGCTGTGATGATCTAGATTCCCATCTCAGTTATCCATGTTTGGTCCATACCCCTAATCTTGCCCATCCATGTTCTTGTCCAAGTATCCTTTAAAAGTTATTAATGTACCTGCCTCAATCACATCTTGTGGCAGCACATTGTACACACTGACCACACTTGGGTTCTTATTAAACCTCTCCCAAAATTCACAATAAACAGGAGATGATGGCACCGAACGACGACTCCTTTGCTTGCATCTTCGGAAGCAGCTCTATTTCCATCTGTGATATCTCTAGACTTCCCTTTGTGTTCTTTTGAAGACCCTGATCTGGAGTTGCACGCTGACTTCAGTTCTTTGTGGGAATGGGACCCGCTCTCTGGATCTCAAGACTGCCGTTGTTCGGCACGCCAACGGTGCAGCCTAGAAGACTAGCTCATCTTTGGGGTTCTGGAGGCAGGGACACTCAAGGTCAGTGCCTCCGCAGGAACCTGGCGTCGTGGGAGTCGGTAGATCGAAAGCAGTGAGCTGTTTGTGTGCCCAGACACCCGAGTTCCTTGGGCACAGAGCTCAGAAAAAGCGATGCAACAGACTTCTAACATTGTAAATCAGCAAATTTTGTTATGTCTCCCCTCACTGTGAAACAGAGACACCTCTTTCCCTTATTAGGGAGAGAGTGCTTGGTGTGTGGGGGGGGGGGTGCCAATCCTTTTATTTGTCAGTGGGGGGGGGGGGCTTTGGGGTTCTAACATTTAACTGTCATTCATTCTTTGCAGCACTCCTGTTTTTGTGGATTGTTGCAAAGAGAAAGAATTCCGGGATGTATATTGTCCACATTTCTGACATTAAATGTACCTTTGAAACACCACCACCTGGATAGCAGAGGTGGCCCTGCAGGGGTACTCTCAACCAGGTGACCAAACATCACCTTTCAGATGAGACATAAACCTGGGCCATATCATAGTATACTCATCCCCAACGTGCATTTCATTAGCTTGAGGAGATTTGGTATGTCAACGGCTCTAGCAAACCGAACGTATCTACATCCATCATCAAGCAGGGTCCTCACCACCTAGGCCATGCTCCCTTCTCCTTGGAAAGGGACTCGATGTGCCATCTCGTAGTTTGGTCTGCTCTACTCATGTCTATATATTTCCAGTCTCCCTCTCCAAAGCCCATATTGGAGTTCATGTTCTTTATGGTAAATAACGAATCTGCAGATGCTGGAAATCCAAAGCAACACACAAAATGCTAGAGAAACTCAGGTCAGGCAGCATCCCTGAATAAACAGTTGGTGTTTCAGGTCAAAACCCTTCATCAGGACCAGGAAGGGTCCCAATCAAAGTCTTGGCCTAAAGATGTCAACTCTTTATTTAGGTGCTGCCTGACCTGTTTTTGCATTTTTCTTTATGGACAATGACTACACTTCTCCCTGCCTTAGCGAAGCAGCCAGCAGAACTCACCCAGCCCAGACGTTCTCTTCTCCCCTCTCCCATTGGGCAGAAGATGCAGAAGCCTAAAAGCATGGCGCAAGGATAGCAGTGAGGGTAAAGAGGTACATTTCATCCTCTGGATATCCTTGGGAAGACTGCTCTTCTCAAAGAAGAGTCCTGTGTACATTAAAACACAGTGAAATGCATTGTTTGCGTCAATGACCATTGGCGCGAGGATGCGCTGGGGGCAGCCAAGTGTCACCTTGATTCTGGCGCCAGCATAGCACGTCTACAACTTACTAGCCTGCCTGTACGCTCGGAATGTGGGAGGAAACCCCAACAGTCAGAAAGTACAAAATCCTTACAGACAACAGCAGGAATTGAGCCATGATCACTGGCAGTGTGGAGCAGTTGTGCTAACCCCTACACTACCACGCTGCCCCATCAGGATATGGGGTCTCTGTCACAATGTCACCGATATTCATTAGACACATGTGATTCTGGAAGTCCAGAGCAACCCACACTAAGGCTATGTCCACACTAGACCAGATAAATCTGTAACCAAAGCTTTTTTGCTTCGTTTTGACCCTCCGTCCACACTGAAAAGGCTTTTTCCTTGCCCGAAAACGGAGATTCTCAGAAACGCTCTCCAGAGTGAATAAATCTGAAAATGCCTAAAACCCAGCATAGTGCTTACAGGGTAACCAGCTATTTTTAAAACCACTGTCATGATGTGCTGGAACAAATGGTGGCGGCAGCGGGGCATTTAATTGTTTTCTTGAACGCAACCTCCAACACCACAACAATATCTGACAATAGATGTATAACAGCCTAACGTAACATTGTATGGAAATACAAGATAACACTGATGAAGCCATGTCTTATACACTTAACAAGGTGCTTTATTAATGTATTGCTTGTGCAAACATTCAATAGATGCAATAGTCACTTTTGCCCAGTAACGCGTTTTATTGCACATTAAATACAGCAAAGTAATACAAAGACATGGCAAAAGTAAAGGCAAACAAATGAGGAAACAGCAAATCTCACTTTTGCCCAGTAACAAGCCTTATTGCATTTAGTTGTAGCTGTTGTCCCTTTCATTGGTGAAGAGACTATGTCTGTAGGAAATGTTTCTGAACAAACGTGCACCAAGTCTTTCGTTTGGCAATTTCCTTTTAGTTTTTCTAGTCTAACTGAACAAACAAACTTGCACCAAGTCTTTCGTTTGGCAATTTCCTTTTAGTTTTTCTAGTCTAACTGAACAAACAAACTTGCACCAAGTCTTTCGTTTGGCAATTTCCTTTTAAGTTTTTCTAGTCTGTAACCGGACAAACGCACACCAGGTATACTGTTTCCTCTTCGCTTGTTTTCTGTGCATCCTGTGCATGCCCAGTAGGAGATTCACCCAAATATTCGCCAAATAGGTATTTTTAAAAACATCTGGTGTGGACACCTGTTGTTTTTATGTGAAACCGGCGTTTTCAAAATTATCTGGTCTAGTGTGGACGTAGCCTAAATGCTGGAGGAAGTCAGGTCAGGTGGCATCTATGGAAATGAATAAAGAGTTGATGTTTTGGGCTGAGACCCTTTATCAGGACTGGAAAGGAAAGGGGAAGATGCCAGAACAGTAAGGTGGTGGAAGGGGAAGGAGAGCAAGCTGGAAAGTGAAAGGTGGTAAAAGCAAACGGCTGAAGGAGGAATCTAATAGGAGAGGAAAGAGGACCATGGGAGAGAGTACATATTGAAATTTGTTTTGGGCAGCATACATAAAAAATTATAAATTACAACAAAAATACATTAAAAAATTAAATTCTTAAAACTGCTGCTTAATGCAGTACACGTCTGTGACTGGGTTTCAGTCCAAAACAGCGACTGTTTATTCATCTCCATGGATGCTGCCTGACCTGCTCAGTTCCTCATATTGACATGTTGTGCAGCATACCAATTGCTTCATTATCTGACAGGCAGTAAACGCCAATGACCATTTTGCAACCGTCAGCAAGGAAAAATGGTTTATGAGTACAATAAAAACAACACACACCACTGCTGAACAATCTGCTGATAAAGGGGAAGAGAAAGACCAGCAAGTGGTGATAGAACTGGCTCTTCAGCCCACGATCAGTGCTGACCAGTGTAAGCCAACCCCATGTGCTGACACAATCTCTCTAAACGCCTCATTTAATTGTCACCCAACATACATGTGTCTACAACCAAAGCACACGGTCCCAGAATAGAGAGGTGTCCATTTAGAATAGCAATGAGGATGTCTTTCTCCAGAGGATAGTGAATCAGTGGAATTTTATACCACAGACAACTGCAGAGGCCAAGTCATTGGGTATATTTAAAGCAGAGGTTGACAGGCTCTTGATTAGTGGGGCAAAGGTTACAGGGAGAAGGCAGGAGAATGGGGTTGAGACAGATAATAACACTGATGGGCCAAATGGCCTAGTTCTGCAGTCAAAATGAAACAGGGTTCCTCTGGGGCCAGCTACATAATCACACACAATACATATAGTTATGATCCAACACATACAGTCACCACAAGTCCGAATGGCCTGGCTTGTAAATCGCTGGAGCATGTATGTGGGTCTGGAGCCTTGTTTCTGCAAGAACAAACACACAGCGTCTCCTCATCTCATGTTGGGTCAGCCACAGATGAAGGCAGTCAGCTTACCTTCCAGACAATGGACATTGGAGAGGAGCTGGCCTGCGTGGCTCGTATAGCAACTTGCCTTGTACATCGCCTTTAAACTCTGATTGTCTCAATGCTCTGCCCTTTAGTTTTGACATTTGCTGGGCAAGGGAAAAAAGACTACTTGCACAACTCAAGCTTCTGAATTTTATACCCAGTCAGCTCACCCTCCCAGGGGGTGGGGGGAAATTCCAGGTTTGCTCAACCCATCCTTACAACCAACATAGTCTAATCCAGGCAATAACCTTTTCAATCTCTTCTGCAGCCATTCCAAAGTCTCTATGTCCTTCCTGTAATGGGGTGACCAGAATGACCCGTAACGTAGCCTCAAAGTTTATACAGCTGCAGCGTCACTTGCCTATGCCTAGACCCCTCAATTCTGTACACCTATCAAATCTCCCGTCAAATCAAAGATTCAAAGTACATAGAATACAATTGTTTAATCTTCCCACAGACGGCCAAGAAACACCATGGAACCCAGAGAAAACATCAAACGCGCAGAAATACAAATCGTACTAGCAGCCAAAAGCGAGCGAGGGACAAAACATCGAATCAGAGTCACTGAAACAGTCCAGGAACATTCAGATAGATAGATAGATACTTATTCATCCCCATGGGGAAATTCAACTTTTTTCCAATGTCCCATACACTTGTTGTAGCAAAACTAATTACATACAATACTTAACTCAGTAAAAAATCTGATATGTATCTAAATCACTATCTCAAAAAGCATTAATAATAGATTTTTAAAAGTTCTTAAGTCCTGGCGGTAGAATTGTAAAGCCTAATGGCATTGGGGAGTATTGACCTCTTCATCCTGTCTGAGGAGCATTGCATCGATAGTAACCTGTCGCTGAAACTGCTTCTCTGTCTCTGGATGGTGCTATGTAGAGGATGTTCAATTCAATTCATTCATTCAGTTCAATTTAACACCATCATTCATTGACTGCAGTCTGCCCCAATCCAAACTGCACAAAAGACTAACATGAACTAGAGTTCAATCCACAAACCACTTTAATTAAACCTTAACCAAGTCCCAAAAGCTCTTTGCAAACTCATCTAACCTATGATGCCACGTTCAAGGAATTTTGAACCTGTATTCCCAGAATGGGTAAAGGGGAGAACTTTGCCTCCCCCAGGAATGAATGCTTGTTCCTTGTGCAATTGGATCCTCAATTTCCTTACTTGCAGACCTCAGTCAGTTCAGACTGGTGACAACATCTCCCCCACGATCACTGTCAGCACAGGTGCACCACAAGGTTGTGTGTTTAGCTCCCTGCTCTACTCTTATGACTGCGTGGCTAAGCACAGCTCCAATGCCACATTTAAGTTTGCTGAAGACACCACTGTCAGAGGCTGAATCAAAAATCGGGATGAATCAGCGTATAGAAGGGGGACAAAATCTGGCCGAGTGATGCCACAACAACCTCTCAACATCAGCAAGGCCAAGGAGCTGATTATAGATTTCCAGCAGGAGGAAATCTGAGGTCCATGAGCCAATCCTCATCAGGTGGAGGGGGTCAGCAGAAGCCCCTCCGTATTATTATTTTGGAGGTCCTGTCCTGGGCCCAGCACACAAGTGCAATTATGAAGAAAGCACAGCAGTGCCTCTAGTTCCTTAGGAGTTTGTGACGATTTGGCATGACATCGATAGATGTGTGGTGGAGAGTATATTGGCTGGTTGCATCACAGCCTGGTATAGAAACACCAATGCCCCTGAATGAAAAATGCTACAAGTAGTGGTGGATACAGTCCAGTCCATCACGGGTGAAGCCCTCCCCACCAAAGAGCAGGAAAGCAGTGTCTATCATCAGGGGCCCTTACCACCCAGTCCATGCTCTTCTCACCTTTGCCACCAGGAGCCTCAGGACTCACCTTCCAGGTTCAGGGAGAATTATTACCCCAGAACCATCAGGCTCTTGAACCTGTGGAGATAGCTTCACTCACCCCATCAGTGAACTCTTCCCACAATCTATACACACACTTAAGGGCTCTACAACTTGTTCTCTATTTATTGCTTTTTCCCCCCTCATTTCATCTATGCAGTTTGTTGTCTTTGGCACATTGGTTGTTTGTCCTGTTAGATACAGTCTTTCATTGATCCTATTGAATTTTTTCCTAATTCTTGTGAATGCCCACAAGAAAATGAATCTCAGGGCTGTACATGGTGGTATTTTGATAAAACTTGGAACAGCCTGTAAGTGACAATCAGCAATCCAGGGAGACGGACACGCCGGAGTACTTGGGGCAGAATGAATGGTCAGCCATAACTGAGCACGGCCCAGTGACAAGGGACCTCCCCAGCACGACAACCGGCAAGAGATTTGTGTTTTCATAAACTATCCTGATCAAGCAGTGTGGTAGCACAGACAACACTTTACAGAGACAGCTGTCGCAATCAGGGTCCGCTTCCTGACGCTGTCTGTAAGGATTTGGTACATTCCCTGTGACAGTGCGGGATCCTGCTGATGGTTTACGTTTCCTTCCACGTTCCAGCGACGTAGGGATTAGGGTGAGCAAGCTGTGAGCACGATGTTGGCGTTGGAATCATAGCTACACTTCCTCCCAGCTCATCCTCAGACACAAACAATGAATTTCACTGCATGTTTCAATGCTAAATAAAACTCATCTTCATCTTTGATGAACTCTCATCAATACAAATTAGAGGAGTTTAGTGCTTAGATTAAACATTGACCCATCATAAGCAGCCAGGAGAAAGGCCTGGAAGCAATTGCAGGATTAATTGCAGCTCATTGTGCTGACACAGCACTCACAGTGCAAGATCTAGTCAGAGTGGCAAGCTCAGCACAACGGGGGAGGGAAGACATGCAACAGGCCCAGGAAAAGGGCAGATGCAAGCTGGAGAAAAAGGGTAGGAGAAAGAGCAAAAAGGGATGTTTTGAGGAGAAGATTGGAATCCCAAGGAACAAAAAGACTCAACATTGAGATGAGAATAGGTTGAGCGAGCCAATGCATTTCTCTTTGAAGCGAAGGTTGACAGGTGACTAGATGGAATTGAATTTATTTAAACCTTACATCCATCCCACAACGAGGAGTAAAAATCTTTGCGTTATGATTCCTTGGCAATGTATAGACATGTGAATTTCCAAGTCTATTAGCTTGTAAAAATATAGAGGTGTACAGGACAACAAGAGGCACATTAGAGTGGATAACCAGAGATCTTTCAGAGATGGAAAATGATAATATCCCTCAATTTTAAGGTGATTGGTAGAATGTCCGGGGCTGGGGAAAACAGAAGCAGCCGTTTTCTCTAATACAGAGTGGTGGGTGCGTGGAACACACTGCCAGGGGTGGTGGTAGAGGGAGGTACATGAAAGGCATTTAAGAAACAAAGAGGATAGAAAAGTAGAGGGCTGTATGGCAGAGAGGAGATCAACGGGAGAAGGCAGCATCCATCGAGGGCACAACCCTCCCCAGAGGAGATCAACCAGCAGCCATCATGAAGGACCCCCATCACCCAGGACATGCCCTCTTCTCATTGCTATCACCAGGAAGGTGGTAGAGAAGCCCGAAGACCCACACTCGACGTTTTAGAAACAGCTTCTTCCATTACTAGATGTCCGAGGGGTCCATGGGCCCACAACATTAAACATCTTTATGAGCTTATGGTAATTAATGCCACAAAATAATTTCCCAACAAACGTTAGTGATAATGAACCTGATTATTAACTCCGATCAGACCATTTGGCACATCCAGTCCACAAAAGTGAATAACTATATGTCCAGCCTCTCCAATATCCATGAAGACACAGGCCCTTCAGCCCAATGCATCCATGCTGACCAAGATGTCTTAATTGAAGTTCCATTTGCCTGCACTCTGCCCATATCCCCTTAAACCCTTCCTATCCACGCACCTGTCCAAATGCCTTTTAAATGTTGATATTGTACCCACATCTACTACACTCCATATACACACCACTGTGAGAAAAGCTGCCCGACTTCCTTTTACGTTGCTCCTCTCAGCTCAATCATATCCCCAGACTATTCTGGAACAAGACTGTCCTCCTTAGCCCTTCTCCTCACGTTCTCCCGATGTGTCCACACCCCCCGCACTCACCGACAACAGCTCAAACATTGCACCAGGAAGTGACACTGCAATCTTGTCCTCAGCAATGACAAGAGCTCCAACAATAGGAGCAGAATTAGGCCAATCGGCCCATCAGGGCTAGCCTACCATTCCATCAGGGCTGATTTCTTATCCCCCTCAACCCAATTCTCCTGCCTTCTGGACACTCTGACTAATAAGAACTAATAAAAACACAACAGCGCCTCTTTCACCTCAGACGGCTGAAGAAGTTTGGTATGAGACCCCAAATCCTATGAACTTTCTACAGGGGCACAATTGAGAGGATCCTGACTGGCTGCATCACTGCCTGGTATGGGAACTGTACTTCCCTTAATTGCAGGACCCTGCACAGAAACATAGTAAACCTACAACATATTACAGAGCAAACACGAGGAAATCTGCAGATGCTGGAAATTCAAACAACACACACAAAATGCTGGTGGAATACAGCAGGCCAGGCAGCATCTATAAGGAGAAGCATTGTCGACGTTTCGGGCCGAGACCCTTCATCAGCACAATACAGGCCCTTCAGCCCACAAAGCTGTGCCGAACATGTCCTTACTTTAGGAATTACCTAGGGTTACCCATAGCCCTCTAATTTTTCTAAGCTCCATGTACCTATTCAGGAGCCTCTTAAAAGACCCTATCGTTTCCGCCTCCACCACCATTGCCAGCAGCTCATTCCATGCACTCACCACTCTCTGCGTAAAAACCTTACCCAACATCTCCTCTGTGCCTACTTCCAAGCACCTTAAAACTATGCCCTCTCATGTTAGCCATTTTAGCCCTGGGAAAAAGTCTCTGACTATTCACATGATCAATGCCCCATCATCTTATACACCTCTATCAGGTCACCTCTCATCCTCCATCACTCCAAGGAAAAAAGGCCAAGTTCACTCAACCTATTCTCTTAAGACATGCTTCCCAATCCAGGCAACATCCTTGTAAATCTGCAGAGAGTGGTGCAGACAGCCCAGAGCATCTGTAGCTGTGAACTTCTGATGATTTAGGACATTTACAAAGACTGATGTATAAAAGGGCATGAAGGATCACTGGGGACCCGAGTCACCCCAACCAGAAACTGTTCCAACTGCTACCATTCAGGAATTGGTACTGCACCATAAAAGCCAAGACCAACAGGCTCCGGGACAGCTTCTTCCACCAGGCCATCAGATTCATTACCTTATGCTGATTTGAGTATACTCTATGTTACATTGACTGTTCTATTATAAATTACTATGATTGCACATTTAGACGAGACATAACAAAGACTTTTAATCCTCAGGTGAAGATGTAAGAACTAAAGTCAATTCAATTTATCATGTGTACATCAAAACAATGTTTGCAGTAACCACCAACACATGCAAGGCAACCCACAAGTGTTGTCACACATTCTGGCACCAACACATGCCCACAATGGTCACAGGGCCTGTAAACACCACAAGCAGCAACAACGGCAGAAACAAGCCCCTTTCCACTCTCCTAACCACCCATCAGAGAGGCAGGCCCCCTTCAAGTCCTTGGCTCTGGACTTTCAGACATTGGATCTCCACCCCAAGGAATGGGTATGACAGAGTTTGGAATGAGGTTCACTAGGGCAATGAACAATCGTAAGAGATCAGCAAGATTCAGACACTGGAATCATTACTAAGAATGTCTTATCAGACATTATCTCACTCTATAAATCTAGAGTATTGCCTATAATCAAGGAACTGATTCCAATGTACTGATACAAGGCACTGATTCCAGCCCCACTTTCCAAGACAGGGCGTTAAGCACATTTCATGCCAGTTAAAATTAAAATCATATTTATTTGATTTTAATTCCACAGACTGCTGTGGAGGCCAAGTCACTGGGTATATTTACGGTGGTGATTGATTAGACAGGGAAAAGGTTTAGTGAGAAGGCAGGAGAGAATGAGGTTGAGAGGGAGAATAAAGCAGCCAGGTTGGAATGGTGGAGCAGACTCAATAGATCAAGTGGCCCAACTGTTGCTGTCTTACGGTCTGCCCTGCTGGATGTGTCCAATTACAAACATTTAATACATGTAAAGAAGTTTAATCTGACCTTAAAACACTGGAGAAACTCAGAATTCATGGAGGGGAATAAACAGTCAACATTCAGGCACAAACATGTGTTGCTTCCTACTATTTTGTACTACTTATTTTTTAATATTTATTATTGTAACTTGCAGTATTTGTGCATTACACTGTACTCCTGCCACAAAACAAATTTCACTATGTCAGCAGAATTTTGTATCTAATCTGAGGTGTTACAGTGAAACCCTATCACACCGATGCTCCTTTTTACCCACCATGTAGAAGCCACTCTTACCCTCTCTTAAGACAACCACTTAATTCTGCACAGGCAAAGCAGCTACACTTTATGGCAGAGATAAGTTCAAGCCTGCAGACTGTTACAACAGGAATCATTGAACTGATTCCTGTTCAATCTCTACAAGACTTTCCCCACCATGGACAACTTCACTCACAACTCTGACCAGACTCACTTTCAACAACTCGTGCTCCCAGTTAATTTTAGTTGCACCATTTGACATCTTTTGCACATTGGTTGTTTGTCAGTGTTTATGCATAGTTTTTTTTTTGTAGATTCCAGTGTATTCCTTTAGTTCCCTGTAAATGTCTGAAAGAAAATTAATCTCAGGTATGGTAACATAGGAATTTGGATAATAAATTTTACTTCAACAGATGCAGAGAATGGACGAGTTCACAAGAATAGAAAAGAAATAGAGTGCAAATACCCAAGCACCAACAACTGATGTCGGGAGCCCCCCCCCCCCCCAACAAAGCCAACCATCCTCAACTGACTTCTATCATTTAACTATCCCCAACCATTAATCACCAACCCTTATTTTGTCAACCCTAAGTAAGTGCTTTTAGAAAATTAGACCGACTACACCCACCACTTTCCCTTTTAACAGCTAAGGGGCATGGCATCTCAACGTTCTTCACTGTCAGCAAAACAAAAGTTGGTCATTAAGCTCGGGAAGGGAGGGTGGTGCACGTTCATGTTGCCATCAACAGTGCTGAGGTCTAGGTTTGAGAGCTTCAAATTCCTACGTGTGAACATCATCAATACCCTGCTCGGGTCATATTAAACACCACAGCCGAAAGAGCTCACCACACTTCTACTTGCCCAGAAGGCATGCCCCCTTTGAAAACATTGTTGTAGCTCTATAAAACTCTGGTTTGACCACACTGGGAGTATCGTGCTCAATTCTGGTTACCACATTATAAAGAATACAGAAATTTTAAAAAGTGGGAGCAGAGAGCATTTACCAGGTTTCTGCCTAAAGAAAAAAACTTGAAAGAGGTGTACAAGCTGACCAGCAGCATCGAGTGCATAGCCACACTTTTTCCCCTTGATGACAGAGACCATTAGGAAGCTGACTATTTAAGGTGACTAGAGGAATGTCAGAGGGTAGTTTTTTTAAAAAATTACACAGTAAACACATAGAAACCACTGCCAGGTGTGACGATAAAGGCAGATACATCAGGGACATTTAAGAGATTCTTTAGGCGCCTAGAGAAAAGAAAAATGAAGGGCTATGTTGGGAGGGAAGGTTAGATTGATCTTGGGTTAATGGGCCGGCACAACAAATTGGACACCCAAGTCAATCAGAGACCAGCCAACTTACAATAACTTTGGGGCCTCTTCTGTATCTCACCCACTCTAGCAAATTCTATTGGAATTGTCAATAATCAAGAACTGAACATAATTACAAGTTTGGTATCGGAGCACCAAGTGTTGGAGATTGAGAGAGGCTCTTCATTCTCCAGGAGGTTCAACACTCCAACAAGAGGCCAACGCCGACTTGCGGTTGAGTTTTACAAACCTTCAGACGGTAGCCGTGTAGTCAGAACTATCTTAGTAAAAGTCCGTGGATCATGACTCGTACAAAGCCTGGCCCCCTTACCTTACACGCAGCCCACACACCGGGCGACCACCCCATCTCGGCTAGTCCCCTTTCCCCAAATCCTGGCTAAAAGCGCGGCCCTGGTAATGACCTGGCCACTATATCCTGTCCTCGTCCCCGACACAACGCCAGCTACTTTCTCTCAAACGCATTCCTAACAACCGAACACAGCTTACCGCTCAACCGTAGACATCTTGCCACAGATCTCTCATGTGACTGGTCATTTGACTTGTCATGTGCTTAATTCAGCAGGAGCGCTCCGCCTCGACATTCGATAACCAATCAGATCGGACGGGGCGGAGTCAAGGGCTCTCAGAAAAGAGGGCGGACTACTGATCCCAGAACGCACCGCGCCACCCAGTTTCCTACCGCCCAATGGTCGTCTCCAACACTGTAACCAACAGGGGGAGGTATTGAGCACAGACAGAGGGGCAGCGAGGGAAGAGTCACACTGTGGGAGGGGTGGGACCGAGGGAGGGTCACACTGTGGGAGGTGGTACCGAGGGAGGGTCACACTGTGGGAGGGTGTTACTGTGGGAGGGTCACACTGTGGGAGGTGGTACCGAGGGAGGGTCACACCGTGTGGAGGGGTGGCACTGAGGGAGGGTTGGTACCGAGGGAGGGTCACACTGTGGGAGGGTGTTACTGAGGGCGGGTCACACTGTGGGAGGTGGTACCGAGGGATGGTCACACTGTGTGGAGGGGTGGCACTGAGGGAGGGTCACACTGTGGGAGGGTGTTACTGAGGGAGGGTCACACTGTGTGGAGGGGTGGCACTGAGGGAGGGTTGGTACCGAGGGAGGGTCACACTGTGGGAAGGGTGTTACTGAGGGAGGGTCACACTGTGGGGGGTGGTACCGAGGGAGGGTCACATTGTGGGAAGGGTGGTATTGAGGGAGGGGTGATACTGAGGGAAAGTCATGCTGTGGGAAGGACAAGTTCAGATAGGCAGAAATCACAGCTTTACTTTATTGTCACCAAACAATTGATACTAGAGCGTATAATCATCAGAGCAATATTTGATTCTGCACTTCGCGCTCCCTGAAGTACAAATTGAAGTAAATATAATAAAAATTTAAATTATAAATCATAATTAGAAAATAGAAAAGGGAAAGTAAGGTAGTGCAAGTCAGGTCCGGATATTTGGAAGGTACAGCCCAGATCCGGGTCAGGATCTGTTCAACAGTCTTATCACAGTTGGAAAGAAGCTGTTCCCAAATCTGGCCATATGAATCTTCATGCTCCTGAACCTTCTCCTGGAGGGAAGAGGGACAAAAAGTGTGTTAGCTGAGTGGGTCGTGTCCTTGATTATCCTGGCAGCACTGCTCCGACAGCGTGCAGTGTAAAGTGAGTCCAAGGATGGAAGATTGGTTTGTGTGATGTGCTGGGCTATGTTCATGATCTTCTGCAGCTTCTTCCGGTCTTGGACAGGACAACTTCCATACCAGGTTGTGATGCACCCTAAAAGAATGCTTTCTACAGTGCATCTATAAAAATTAGTGAGGATTTTAGGGGACTGGCCAAATTTCTTCAGCTTTCTCAGGAAGTAAAGGCGCTGGTGGGCCTTCTTGGCAGTGGACTCTGCTTGGTTAGACCAAGTCAGGTCACTTGTGATATTCACCCCAAGGAACTTAGAGCTTTTGACCCTTTCCACCTGTGCACCACCGATGTAGATGGGGTCATGCGGTCTGCTACTCCTTCTGAAGTCAACAACCAATTCCTTCATCTTGCTGACGTTGAGGGATAGGTTATTGTCTTCGCACCATGCCACCAGGTTCTTAATTTCCTCTCTGTACTCAGACCCATCATTACCCAAGATACGGCCTACAATTGTGGAGTCATCAGCAAACTCATATATTGAGTTCGATGGAAACTTGGCTACACAATCATGGGTGTACAGTGAGTACAGCAGGGGGCTGAGTACACAGCCTTGTGGGGCACCAGTGCTCAGAGTGATTATAGAGGAGAGCTTGTCCCCTATTTTTACAGCCTGGGTCCTGTCTGTGAGGAAGTTGAAGATCCAGCTGCAGATCTGAGTGCTAAGACCCAAGTTCCGGTGCTTAGGAATCAGTTTATTTGGAATGATGGTATTAAAGGCAGTCAATGAAAAGGAGCTTTACATATGCGTCTTTATTCTCCAGGTGTTCTAAGGGGGAAGGTAGTGCCAGAGAGATGGCATCTGCCATTGACCTGTTGCTCCGGTAGGCGAATTGCAAAGTGTTGAGGTTGACCGGTAGGTTATGGTTGATGTGTGCCGTAACCAATTGCTCGAAGCACTTCATAGCAATTGATGTCAGAGCCACAGGTCGATAGTCATTCAGGCATGTCACCTTGCTTTTCTTTGGCACCAGGATTATCGTTGCCTTCTTAAAACACGAGGGGATCTTAGACTGAAGCAAGGAGCAGTGAAGATGTCAGCAAACACTCCAGCTAGCTCACTTGCACAGGCCCGGAGAACCCGTCCCAGGATGCCACCTGGGCCCGTCGCCTTCCTTGGAATTATCTTCAGGAAGGCCGTTCTAACGTCCTCCTCGGTGACGATGAATCTCGATGCCACCAGGTCTGGTTCATCCAGAGGGGGAGGGATGCTCCTCTTCATTCTTTATTCTTTATATTCCTTGAGCACCTCATTTATTCCATGCTGCCTATATTTATTGTAGATCTCTCTTTTTTTCTGAACCAAGTTTCCGATATCCCTTGAAAACCATGACTCTCTCAAACTTTTAACCTTTCCTTTCAACCTAACAGATTCAACCTAAATAAAGATTCTGTACCCTCAAAATTTCACCTTTAAGTGACCTCCATTTCTCTATTACATCTTTCCCATAAAACAAATTGTCCCAATCCACTCCTTCTAAATCCTTTCGCGTTTCCTCAAAGTTAGCCTTTCTCCAATCAAAAATCTCAACCCTGGGTCCAGTCCTATCCTTCTCCATAATTATATTGAAACTAATGGTATTGTGATCACTGGACCCGAAGTGCTCCCCAACACATACCTCCGTCACCTGACCTATCTCATTCCCTAACAGGAAATCCAACACTGCCCCTTCTCTAGTTGGTACCTCTATGTATTGCTGCAAAAAACTATCCTGTGCACATTTTACAAACTCCAAACCATCCAGCCCTTTTACAGAATGGGCTTCCCAATCAATGTGTGGAAAATTAAAATCTCCCACAATCATAACCTTGTGCTTACTACAAATATCTGCTGTCTCCTTACAAATTTGCTCCTCCAATTCTCGCTCCCCATTAGGTGGTCTATAATACACCCCTATAAGTGTTACTACACCTTTCCCATTCCTCAATTCCACCCAAGTAACCTCCCTAGACAAGCACTCTAATCTATCCTGCCAAAGCACCTCTGTAATATTTTCTCGGACAAGCAATGCAACACCTCCCTCTCTTGCCCCTATAGAAAACCTACAGCACAGTACAAGCCCTTCAGCCCACAAAAGTTGTGCCAAACATGTCCCTACCTTAGAAATTACTAGTCCTTCTTCAGACTAGAAATTACTAGGCTTACCTATAGCCCTCTATTTTACTAAGCTCCATTTACCTATCTAAAAGCCTGTTAAAAGATCCCAATCATATCTGCCACCACCACCATTGCCGGCAACCCATTCCACATTATATTCCCATTCCTATTATATCTTTGCTTTTATATTCTAGTCCACTCAAAATGAATGTTAAGTTTGCATTTGCCTTCCTTACCACGAACTCCACCTGCAAATTAAACTTTAGGGAATCATGCATGAGGACTCCCAAGTCCCTTTACACCTTTGATTTCTGAATGTTCTTCCCATTTACTGTTTTATTCCTTCTACTAAAGTGCCCGCCCTGACACTGTATTCCAACTGCCACTTCTTTGCCCATTGTCCAAACTTGTCTAAGTTCTTCTTCAGACTCCCTGCCTCCTCAGTGCTACCTACCCCTCCACCTATCTTCATATCATCCGCAAAACTGGACACAAAGCCATTAATTCCTTCATCCAAATCATCGAATAGAAGCAGTCCCAACACAGGCCCCTGCGGAACACCTCTAGTCACCAGCAGCCAACCAGAATAGGCCCCCTTTATTCATACTTCCTGCCAGTCAGCCAATCTTCTATCCACGCTAGAATCTTTCCTTTAATACCATGGTCTCTTACCTTGTTAAGCAGTCTCATGCATGGCACCTTCTAAAAGGCCTTCTGAAAATCCAAGTACACAATACCAACCAATTCTCCTTTGCTTGCTATTTCTTCAAAGAATTCCAACAGATTTGTCAGGTAAGATCTTCCCTTAAGGAAACCATGCTGACTTTGGCCCTTTTCTTCTATGCTCGCTTTGACCGAGAGAACAAGGAGGTCACCCTCAAAGCGGATTTCCCACCTGGTGAACTGCCTCTCTCACTTTCCACCTCCGACGTTTGCGGCACCCTGAGCAGGGTGAATGTACGGAAGGCAGCTGGTCTGTATGGAATACCTGGCCGTGTGCTCAGAGTCTGTGCAGGGCAGTTGGCCGGGGTTTTCACCCTGAGCAGGGTGAATGTACGGAAGGCAGCTGGTCCGATCCAGATGGAATACCTGGCCGTGTGCTCAGAGTCTGTGTAGGGCAGTTGGCCGGGGTTTTCACCCTGAGCAGGGTGAATGTACGGAAGGCAGCTGGTCGGGATGGAATACCTGGCCGTGTGCTCAGTGTCTGTGTAGGGCAGTTGGCCGGGGTTTTCACCCTGAGCAGGGTGAATGTACGGAAGGCAGCTGGTCCGGATGGAATACCTGGCCGTGTGCTCAGAGTCTGTGCAGGGCAGTTGGCCGGGGTTTTCACCCTGAGCAGGGTGAATGTACGGAAGGCAGCTGGTTCGGATGGAATACCTGGCCATGTGCTCAGAGTCTGCGCAGGGCAGTTGGCCGGGGTTTTCACCCTGAGCAGGGTGAATGTACGGAAGGCAGCTGGTCCGGATGGAATACCTGGCCGTGTGCTCAGAGTCTGTGTAGGGCAGTTGGCCGGGGTTTTCACCCTGAGCAGGGTGAATGTACGGAAGGCAGCTGGTCCGGATGGAATACCTGGCCGTGTGCTCAGAGTCTGTGTAGGGCAGTTGGCCGGGGTTTTCACCCTGAGCAGGGTGAATGTACGGAAGGCAGATGGTCCGGATGGAATACCTGGCCGTGTGCTCAGAGTCTGTGCAGGGCAGTTGGCCGGGGTCCTCACGGACATTTACAATCTGTCCCTGGCCCAGGCAGTTGTCCCACAAGCTTTAAGAATGACACCATCGTGCCAGTGCCAAAGCATTCCACTGCCACGAGCCTGAATGACTTGCACTAACCCCCATCATTGCAAAGTGCTTTGAGAGACTGGCTCTATCACATCTGAAATCCTGTCTGCCCACTACCCTGGACCCCCACCATTTGCCTATCGCACCAACAAGTCAACAGAGGATGCCATCTCCACAGCACTTCACTCTGCCCTGACCCACCTGGACAGCCCCAACTCTTACATCAGAATGCTGTTCATTGACTTTAGTTCGGCATTCAATACTGTAACCCCCTCCAAGCTGATTGCCAAACTTCGCCAGCTTGGTATCAGCTCATCCCTCTGCAATTGGACCTTGGACTTTCTGACTAACAGACCCCAATCTGTTAAGTTAGACAACCTCTCCTCCTCCATTCTCACCCTGAACACCAGCGTGCCTCAAGGTTGTGTGCTGAGCCCTCTTCTGTACTCCCTTTTCACCTATGACTGCGGTCCTGTACACGGTTCTAACTCCATAATCAAGTTCACAGATGACACCACAGTGGTTGGCTTGATCAGAGGGGATGGTGAGATGGCCTACAGGGACTAGGTCCAGCACCTGGCCGTGTGGTGTGTCGATAACAACCTGAATCTTAACACCCAGAAGACCAAGGAGAACATTGTGGACTTCAGGCATGCTAGGAGCCACACTCACATCCCCATCTACATCAACGGAGCTGCAGTGGAGCGTGTATCAAGCTTCAAATTCCTTGGTGTCCACATTTCCGATGATCTCACCTGGTCCCTGAACTCCTTCATCCTGATCAAAAAGGCACAAAAGTGCCTTTATTTCCTGCAGAGCATCAAGAAAGATCACCTCTGTAACAGGATACTGATGGACTTTTACCGCTGTACCATTGAGAGCATACTCACCAACTGCATCTCAGTGTGGTATGGCAATTGTCCCGTATCGGACCGCAAAGCACTCCAGCGGGTGGTGAAAACTGCCCAGCGGATTATCGGCACCCAATTGCCCACCATTGAAAACATCTACCATAAATGCTGCCTGGGCAGAGCGAAAAGCATATCAAGGATGCATCTCACCCTAACCATGGACTTTTTACTCTCCTCCCATCCGGTAGGCGCTTCAGGAGCCTCCGCTCCTGCACCAGCAGGCACAGGAAGAGCTTCTTCCCTGAGGCTGTGACCCCGCTGAACCTCACATCACAGCGCAGAGCAATATTGCACCCATATTGGACTGTCTCAGTACTTTTATATTTGTGTGCTGTAGCACTTAATTTTTATTTGCAGATATTTTGTAAATAAAACTATTCCTTTGCACTTCTGGTTAGATGCTAACTGCATTTCAGAGGCTTTGAATCTGTACTCTGCACAATGACAATAAAGTTGAATCTAATCTAATCTAATTTTATCTTGAGCCTCCAAGTAACCTGAAACCTCATCCTCAACAATTGAATCTAACAACTTCCCTACAACTGAGGTCAGGCCAATTGGTCCATGATTTTCTTTCTTCTGCCTGCCTTTTTTTCTTAGTGAGTGGAGTGAGGTTGGTCTGTCACCAAAGACTATAGAAAACTTCTACAGATGTACTGCGGAGAAGCTTCTGACTGGTGGCATCACCATCTAATATGGAGGCTCCAAAGCACGAGTACAAAAAAGTTGTAGAGGGGTGTAAACTCAGCCAGATGCATCATGGGCACTCAGATCTGCACCATTAAAGACCCCTTCAAAGGTGATGCCTCGAGAAGGCAGCATCCATCATTAAGGACAGGCCCTCTTCTCATCACTACCATCAGGGAGGAGGTACAGGAGACTGAAGGTACTCTCAACAATTCACGAACAGCTGTCAGATTTCTGAATAGTCTATAAACCCTCACTATTTGGCTCTCTTTTTGCCCTATTTATTATATTTTATAGTTGTTATTGTAACTTTGCTATTATTTTTATGCTTTTTTAAAATATATTCTTCTTGTAATTTATACCAATTTTATGTATTGTACTATACAGCACTGCAAAACAACAAATTTTGGGACATAAGTCCGTGCTAATGAAGCTGATCAGATTCTGAATCTGGTTAATTACAGAGTAAAGCTCCTGTACACTGTCCTATTGCACAGTTACAGCTCAGGGATAGAACCGATTCAGAGTAAGGCTCCCAGAAACTGTAGAAATAGATTAAGGACAAATATTGCTTTGCACTTTTTCATTATCATTGTCACCAGTGGGTTCTTTCCTTCAATTATTCATCAGAGATTTAAACAAATTCCAACCCTCTGAGCATTCAATTAAAATTTAAAACTGCGGCACGATCCTCAGAAGAGGATTTGGACTGAGAAGCACTTTACATCTGCCCACTCCTCACCAGCTTGTCTGTTGCTCATGGCAACCAAGTGAAAATAGACAGTCCATGGAGGGATTATGGAGGCAGGGATCTCTCAGAGTAAGGCTGGTGACAGGTGAATCTATGGGAATGAGTGGAGATTACTGGCCATTCCAGCATTTTTGAGAAGCCTTGCTCCATATAGGGGAGAGAGTGGGCTGCCCTGGAAGAAAGGATGTGTTGGCATTGGAAAGGGTCCAGAGGAGGTTCATGGGAATGATCGTGGAAATTAAAGGGTTAATGTATGAGCAACACACACAGAGTGCTGGAGGAACTCAGCAGGCCAGGCAGCATCCATGGAACAAAGCACAGTCAATGTTTCAGGCCGAGACCCTTTGACAGGGCTGGAGAAATAAAGCTGGGGAGTAAATTCGAAAGGTGGGGGAGGGGAGAGAGAAACACCAGGTGATAAGTAAAACTTGGAGGGGGAGGGATGAAGCAAAGAGCTGGAGAATTGATTGGTGAAAGAGGCAGAAGGCCATGGAAGAAAAGAAAGGGGGGGAGGAGCACCAGAGGGAGGTGATGGGTGGACAAGGAGATAACGTAAGAGAGGGAAAAGGGGATAGAAATGGTGAAGGAGGGGAGGGGGCATTACCGGAAGTTTGAGAAATCAATGTTCATGCCATCAGGTTGGAGGTTACCCAAACAGAATATAAGGTGGAACACAGCAGGCCAGGCAGCATCTATAAGGAGAACCATTGTTGACAGCCCGAAACGTCGACAGGGCTTCTCCTTATAGATGCTGCCTGGCCTGCTGTGTTCCACCAGCATTTTGTGTGTGTTGTTTGAATTTCCAGCATCTGCAGATTTCCTCGTGTTTGCTCAGAATATAAGGTGTTGTTCCTTTAACCTAAATGTGGCCTCATCACACGACAGTGGAGAAGGCCATGGATGGACATATCGGAATGGGAATGGGAAGTGGAATTAAAATGGGTGGCCACTGGGAGATCCCACTTGTTCTGGTGAACGGAGCGTAGATGCTCAGCGAAGCGGTCTCCCAATCTATGTCGGGTCTCACCAATGTACAGGAGGCAACACCAGGAGCACCAAACACAGTAAATGACCCCAACAGACACACAGGTGAAGTGTCACCTCACCTGGAAGGACTGTTTGGGGCCCTGACTGGTAGTGAGGGAGGAGATGTATGGGCAGATGTAGCACTTGTTCCACTTGCAAGGATAAGTGCCAGTAAGGAGATCAGTGGGGAGGGACGAAAGGACAAAGGAGTTGCATAGGGAGTGATCCCTGCAGAAAGCAGAAAGTTGGGGGGGGGGGGGCGGGAGATGTGTTTGGTGGTGGGATCCAGTTGGAGATGGTGGAAGTTTCGGAGAATTATGCGCTGGACGTGGAAGCTGGTGGGGTGGTAGGTGAGGACAAGAAGAACCCTGTCCATGGTAGGGTGCTGGGAGGATCTTCTCCATGGATTGTCACCTTGTCGTGGAGAAGCTTGTGTAGTCCTGAGATCCCGAGAGCGATGCCATCTGGAGCTATGCCCCTGGTAGGGTCACCCATGGTGGTAAGGTCGAGGGTGAGGTCCCTGACAAAGAACAATCCAACCAAGACCTCAACGGTGGAACAGGCGGACAAAGTTACTTCGAACTCAACGGCTGTGAAGGTGGATGAAGGCTGCAACAAATCCATTGGCTCCAATCGTCATGGATTCCATGCCATTGGAATCAGTTGGTTGATTTGTGAAGTATCGTGTACTTCTTGGACTGCAACCTCGAGTACACATTAAACAAATACAAGCACAGGCGTCTTCGCTCTGTCCGAAGACCATCATCCTTGACCTCGAGGGAGAGCCACGACGACGGACTGGGACGATGGAGTAAGAGCAGACATGTGTGAAATGGAGAGATGCAGTTGAGGGCAGTGTTGATGGTAGAGGAAGGGAAGCCCCTTTCTTTGAAAAATGAGGACATCTCCTTCATTCTAGAATGAAAAGCTTCATCCTGAGAGCAGATGTGGTGGAGATGGAGGGTGGGATGAGGTATAGTCCAGGTAGCTGTGCGAGTGAGTGGGTTTATAATAGACATTGGTGGATATGCTGTCTCCAAAGATAGAGACAGTGAGATTGAAAAAGGGAAGGGTAGTATCAGAAGTGGGCCAGAGTGGAAGTTGGAGGCAAAGTGGATGAAATTGACGAGTTCAGCATGGGTGCAGGAAGCAGCACCAATGCAGTTGTCGATGGAGCGCAGGAAAGGTGTGGGACGGCCACCAGTGTAGGCTTGGAACATCGATTGTTCCAGGTAGCCGACAAACAGGCAGGCCTAGCTGGGACCCTTGAGAGTGACCATGGCAACCCTTTTGTTTGAAGGATGTGGGAGGAGCCAAAGGAACAATAATTTAGAGTGAGGACAAGTTCCACTAGACGGAGGAGAATGGCTGTGGAGGGGAACTGGTTGGGTCTGGTGTCCAGAAAGAAGTGGAGAGCTTTGAGGCCTTCCTGGTGGGGGATGGAGACGCATAGGGACTGGACATCCATAGTAAAATTAAGATGATGGGGGCCAGGGAACCTGAAATCATTGAAAAGGTCTGGAGCGTGTGAAGTGTCGAGGATGTAGGTAGGAAGGGACTGAACTAGGGGAGATAAAACAGAGTCAAGGTATGCCGATATGAGTTCTGTGGGGCAGGGACAAGCTGAAACAATGGGTCTGGGCAAGCAGGTTTGTGGATCTTTGGTAGGAGGTAGAAACGGGAGGTTTGGGGTGCGAGAACCTTGAGGTTGATGGCAGTGGATAGAAGGTCCCCAGAGACAATAATGTTGATGGTGTGGGAGACAATGCCTGGATTCTCCTTAGTGGGGTCCTGTTGGAGGGGTAAGTAAGAGGAGGGGTCTGAGAGTTGGCGCTGGGCCTCAGCAAGGTAGGGGTCAGTCCGCCAGACTACTACAGCACTTCCCTTATCTGCAGGTTTGATGGTGAGGTTAGGATTGGTGCAGAGGGAGTGAAGAGCTGTGCGTTTGTACGCTTACCCCCGACCGCTGTCTAAAGGAGTTTGTACACTCACTCCATGACAGCTGTCTGAAGGAATATGTACACTCACTCCACGACAGCTGTCTAAAGGAGTTTGTACACTCACTCCGTGACAGCTGTCTGAAGGAATTTGTACGTTCACTCCGTGACCGCTGTCTGAAGGAGTTTGTACACTCACTCCGTGACCGCTGTCTGAAGGAGTTTGTACACTCACTCCGTGACCGCTGTCTGAAGGAGTTTGTACACTCACTCCGTGACCGCTGTCTGAAGGAGTTTGTACACTCACTCCGTGACCGCTGTCTAAAGGAGTTTGTACACTCACTCCACGACAGCTGTCTGAAGGAGTTTGTACACTCACTCCGTGACCGCTGTCTAAAGGAGTTTGTACACTCACTCCACGACAGCTGTCTGAAGGAGTTTGTACACTCACTCCGTGACCGCTGTCTAAAGGAGTTTGTACACTCACTCCACGACAGCTGTCTGAAGGAGTTTGTACACTCACTCCGTGACCGCTGTCTAAAGGAGTTTGTACACTCACTCCACGACAGCTGTCTGAAGGAGTTTGTACACTCACTCCACGACAGCTGTCTGAAGGAGTTTGTACACTCACTCCGTGACCGCTGTCTAAAGGAGTTTGTACACTCACTCCACGACAGCTGTCTGAAGGAGTTTGTACACTCACTCCGTGACCGCTGTCTAAAGGAGTTTGTACACTCACTCCACGACAGCTGTCTGAAGGAGTTTGTACACTCACTCCGTGACCGCTGTCTGAAGGAGTTTGTACACTCACTCCGTGACCGCTGTCTGAAGGAGTTTGCACACTCACTCCGTGACCGCTGTCTGAAGGAGTTTGTACACTCACTCCGTGACCGCTGTCTGAAGGAGTTTGTACACTCACTCCGTGACAGCTGTCTGAAGGAATTTGTACACTCACTCCGTGACCGCTGTCTGAAGGAGTTTGTACACTCACTCCGTGACCGCTGTCTGAAGGAGTTTGTACACTCACTCCGTGACCGCTGTCTAAAGGAGTTTGTACACTCACTCCACGACAGCTGTCTGAAGGAGTTTGTACACTCACTCCGTGACCGCTGTCTAAAGGAGTTTGTACACTCACTCCACGAAAGCTGTCTGAAGGAGTTTGTACACTCACTCCGTGACCGCTGTCTGAAGGAGTTTGTACACTCACTCCACGACAGCTGTCTGAAGGAGTTTGTACACTCACTCCGTGACCGCTGTCTGAAGGAGTTTGTACACTCACTCCACGACCGCTGTCTGAAGGAGTTTGTACACTCACTCCGTGACCGCTGTCTGAATAAGTTTGTACACTCACTCCGTGACCGCTGTCTGAAGGAGTTTGCACACTCACTCCATGACCGCTGTCTGAAGGAGTTTGCACACTCACTCCGTGACCGCTGCCTGAAGGAGTTTGTACATTCACTCCGTGACCGCTGCCTAAAGGAGTTTGTACACTCACTCGGTGACCGCTGTCTGAAGGAGTTTGTACACTCACTCCGCGACCGCTGTCTGAAGGAGTTTGTACACTCACTCCGTGACCGCTGTCTGAAGGAGTTTGTACACTCACTCCGTGACCGCTGCCTAAAGGAGTTTGTACACTCACTCGGTGACCGCTGTCTGAAGGAGTTTGTACACTCACTCCGTGACCGCTGTCTGAAGGAGTTTGTACACTCACTCCGTGACCGCTGCCTAAAGGAGTTTGTACACTCACTCGGTGACCGCTGTCTGAAGGAGTTTGTACACTCACTCCGCGACCGCTGTCTGAAGGAGTTTGTACACTCACTCCGTGACCGCTGTCTGAAGGAGTTTGTACACTCACTCCGTGACCGCTGCCTAAAGGAGTTTGTACACTCACTCGGTGACCGCTGTCTGAAGGAGTTTGTACACTCACTCCGTGACCGCTGTCTGAAGGAGTTTGTACACTCACTCCATGACCGCTGCCTAAAGGAGTTTGTACACTCACTCGGTGACCGCTGTCTGAAGGAGTTTGTACACTCACTCGGTGACCGCTGTCTGAAGGAGTTTGTACACTCACTCCGTGACCGCTGTCTGAAGGAGTTTGTACACTCACTCCGTGACCGCTGTCTAAAGGAGTTTGTACACTCACTCCATGACCGCTGTCTGAAGGAGTTTGCACACTCACTCCGTGACCGCTGTCTGAAGGAGTTTGTACACTCACTCCGCGACCGCTGTCTGAAGGAGTTTGTACACTCACTCCGCGACCGCTGTCTGAAGGAGTTTGTACACTCACTCCGTGACCGCTGTCTGAAGGAGTTTGTACACTCACTCCGTGACCGCTGCCTAAAGGAGTTTGTACACTCACTCGGTGACCGCTGTCTGAAGGAGTTTGTACACTCACTCCGTGACCGCTGTCTGAAGGAGTTTGTACACTCACTCCATGACCGCTGCCTAAAGGAGTTTGTACACTCACTCGGTGACCGCTGTCTGAAGGAGTTTGTACACTCACTCGGTGACCGCTGTCTGAAGGAGTTTGTACACTCACTCCGTGACCGCTGTCTGAAGGAGTTTGTACACTCACTCCGTGACCGCTGTCTAAAGGAGTTTGTACACTCACTCCATGACCGCTGTCTGAAGGAGTTTGCACACTCACTCCGTGACCGCTGTCTGAAGGAGTTTGTACACTCACTCCGCGACCGCTGTCTAAAGGAGTTTGTACACTCACTCCGTGATCCTATGGGTTTCCTCCAGGTGCTGCCATTCCCTCCCACATTACAAACACTTACAGGCTGAGTTTAGTATGCTGTGGGCACGCTATGTTGGCACCAGAAGTGTGGTCACACTTGCAGGCTGCCCCCAGCGCATCCTCACCCTGTGTGGGTCATTGACACAAATGGCACATTTCACTGCGTGTTTCGATGTGCATGTGACAAATGAAACTCAGCCTTTTCTTTAAGGTGTGAGACACTCTGAGGAGAGAGGCACAGTCTCTGTGTCGGCTGGGCTAAACGGCTGAATGCTGACACGTTGCAGAGCAGTTCTGATCACTTACCCTGGGCTGCATTCGTTGGAGTTGACTATAGATGTGTCAATACGCAAGCCAGGGCAGTACGATATGGAGAGCAAGCTGTTGCCCCGTGCACAGGCTCCCCCTCTCCACACAGCTGATGAATCTGAAGGAACGGCAGAGACTGATGCGGTTTGACACCAGTGGCATTGCAGGTGTTGCAAATCAGCATTAAATTCAGTGTAGGAGTGCCTCAGGGATTCCAGCTCCGGAGTTTTCCTCAGGGTTAGTCCCAAAGCCTTCCCCATGTGTGGGTATTGCTGCAAGGCAGCGGAGGTCAGAGGTAGAGTTCTCCTTCTCCCGGATAAGCTGTCAACTATGGCTGACAGGCCCCTTTTTCCCCAGAGCCCCTGGTTTTAAAGCATCAGTGACCTGCCTTTTCACCTTCTTCTGTCAGTGGAAATGTTCTGCGGGGCTTAGAGGCTAAGCCGGACGTGAAGGCCAGGAGCTGGACTTGGTTGTTGGAGGCTACTTGAAACACAAACATTAGGAGCGTGTCATAGGTAGCAGAGCTGATCCCCCTACCTACGCCCCACCTCACCCCGGCTCGAACAACCTTAAGGAAACCAAGCAACACACACAAAATGCTGGTGGAATGCAGCAGGCCAGGCAGCATCTATAGGGAGAGTGCTTCTTCCAATAGATGCTGCCTGGCCTGCTGCGTTCCACCAGCATTTGGTGTGTGTTGCTTGAATTTCCAACATCTGCAGATTTGCTCGAGTTTGCTTAAGGAAACCACCATAGTTAAGGAAAAGGAAGACATTTCAGGGGTTGCAGAAAAGATTCACAGGGATGTCGCCTGGACTGGAGGGCTGGAGTTATAAGGAGAGGTGGACAGAGTGGGACTCTTTTCCCTGGAAGGAAGGAAGGAGGCTGAGAGGTGATATGATGGAGATTTATCAGATTCTGAGAAGCATAGGTGGGTTTTATGGTCAGTGGCCAGTGTCAAAAACTATATGGACCAGGGTGAAGGGGAGGAGGTATAAAGAAGAACTGAGGGGTAAATAAAACCATAAGATATGGGAGCAAATTAGGCCATTCAGCCCATTCAGTCTGTGCTGCCTTCCCATTGGGATACAGCATGGAACAGGCCACTCCAGCCCTTCAGGCCATGCCACCCAGCAACCCCCAGTTTCACCCCTGCCCGATTGATTTGCAATGACCAATTAACCTATCAACTGCTACATCTTTGATTTGTGGGAGGAAACCAGAGCACCTGGAAGAAAACCATATGGTCATGGAGCAAACGTACAAATCCTTACAGGCAGCATCGGGGTCACTGACACTGTAAGGGGTTGTACTGACCACAATGCAACATCCCTCTCATCTCCATTCTCCTGCCTTTTCCCCGTTACTAATCAAGAACCTAGCAACTTCCACTTTAAATATACTCCATGATGGCCTCCACAGCCACCTGTGTCAAAGAATTCCACAGATTCACCACCCTTTGGCTAAAAGAATTCCTCCTATTTTACACTGTGGACAGCATTCCCACTGATTACCGTGTTACTGTCTGGTCCGGAGGGGCCACTGCACAGGATCGGAAAGTTGTAAACTCAGCCAGCTCCATCATGGGCACTAGTCCCCATCCCCCAGGGCACCTTCAAATGATGATGCCTCAAAAAAGGTGGCATCCATCACTAAGGACCCTCATCACACAGTACATGCCCTCTTCTCATTGCTACCATCAGGGAGGAGACCCACACTCAACATTTCAGGAACAGCTTCTTCCCCTTCACCATCAGATTTCTAAATGAACAATGACCCCATGAATGCTACTTCAGATTTTTCCCTCTCTTTTTGCACTACTTATTTAATTTTTATGTATTCTTAATGTAATACATAGCCTAGTTACTATAAATTGCAATGTACAGCTGCATTTCATGACATATTTCAGAGATATTAAACCTGATTCTGATTGGATGTCGAATGAGCTGCTGGAGGAGGAGATGGAGGCAGGAACAGTCACAGTGTTTAATTGACACTGGGACTGGTACTTGAATGAACTGGGCGCTGAGGGACAGGGAAAGAATGCAGGCAAGTGGGAATGTTATAGATGGACATGGTGTTCAGCGTAGGCATGGTGGGCTGAAGGGTACGACTCTAGGACTAGGATGATACAGAAAAATGCCATCAATAAGTGAAATATAGCCAACACGAATAAGAGGGGAGAATGGAGCTCAATGAATGGGACAGAGGCAGAGAAATCCACAAGGGAAGATGGACCCAGTAAAAATGAGACCCACTGATCAGTGGCCAACACTGTTTTCTTCAATTCCCATTGGTCAGTATTGGAGCTGTCCTTGTACATTCCCATTGGTCAGGATTGGAGCTGTCCTTGTACATTCCCATTGGTCAGTATTGGAGCTGTCCTTGTACATTCCCATTGGTCAGGATTGGAGCTGTCCTTGTACATTCCCATTGGTCAGTGATTGGGCCTGTCGACCTTCTAACTTGTACACCTTTCCCTCCCTCCATCTTTTTTTTCTGGCATCTTCCCCCTTCCTTTCCGGTCCTGATGAAGGGTCATGGCCCAAAACATAGATCGTTTATTCAATTCCATAGATGCTGCCTGACCTGCTAGGTTTTTCCAGCATTTTGTGTTTATTGCTCTGGATTTCCAGCATCTGCAGAATCTCTCATGTTTATGCTTTTCCCCCATTTCCATTGGGCAATGATTGGATCTGCTCCTCCCCCACCTTGTTTCCATTGGCCAGTAGGTGGATCTGCTCCCCCCCACCTTGTTTCCATTGGCCAGTAGGTGGATCTGCTCCTCTCCAACCTTGTTTCCATTGACCAGTAGGTGGATCTGCTCCCCCCCACCTTGTTTCCATTGGCCAGTAGGTGGATCTGCTTTTCCCAACTCCTATTGCTTAATGTTTGGGTCTGGTCTCCCCTGATCCTGTTGGTCTGTGGTCGGTTTGTGCAGGGACCATTGTTCAGGAGCTCCCCAATGTTGTAACTGTGATCAGAGTCATCAGAGAGCCACTGAAGTTATGGATATGAAAGTCTTTATTCATCACAACAAACCGATATTCTTCTGGAGACCCTTATGGTAGAGTCCTCACCAAACATAATACCCTTCAGATCAAAGATGATTCATTACAGTTTCAATAGTCACAATGACATCATTCATTCCAGTACTTTGGTGACAAATAGTTTGTTTGAGTTACATACCTACAGTAGAAGCACCTTGTAGTTGACAAGACATTGGAAGACCCTTTTGTTTAGTGTTAACATGGAATGCTGCAAGTCTGATTCACTGACTTATTGGTGGATGGTAGCGATGGCCTTGGTTGTAGCAAGGACTGGTTCTCAGGCGCCATGCTGCCTGTTTACAGCCGCCCAGGAGAGAGGAGTAGAAGTTGGTGCACTCCATTGGCGAGGCCGGACCAGGCTGTGAGTCTTCCTCTAACTCTGGCTTCTTATTCAAGTAGGCTACAATGTTTGACTGCCTTTTCTTAAGTTTCCTGTCATGAAGCAGCTCTCAGTAGCAGAAAATCATGTTGAGAACACCTCTCTTTTGCTTCGCAGTTCAGTCAGGGTCACTATCGATGAACTGGTCCATGATTTGTGTGATCATGGTGATGCTAGTGCTGAGGAATCTCGTGGTGAGGTTTCTTACCGGTGTTTCCTCTTCTCCATCCATGTCCTCAGATTCACCCAGGATGCATTGCTCTGCCAATTCTCAAAGGTCTTCATTATTGACTCTTCAACATCATCATCCATGTTATTGCTTTTCCTAGGTGTACTACCCTCACTGGAAGTTACAGTCCATTTTACAGACATTATGGGTGAAAACAAGGAATAAATTAGTGAGAGAGTAAGAATGTTTACACGTGCGGGAGAGGCAGAGTGTGAACTAATATGTGATTGGCTGTGAGTGGCCCAGAGTGTATGTAAGGTGCTCTCATTGGCTGATTGAATGTTTACTCTAATGGTGGCTGCTCTTGAGAAGCTTCAAGTATTCTTTAGAATGAATTTTTGTCATTTTTACAAATTTCAATAAAGAATTTAATAACCCCGTTGTAACGAAACAGCGCTATGCAGGGTCTGAATGTAATGTGTTTTGCACCTTGGCCCTGGAGAAATACTGTTTCATTTGGGTGAATGAAAATTATACTTGAAAGTGAACTTGAAGGTTCAAGCGCCTTCAACTGATGCAAGCCAGTTAACACAACCCCATTGTCTTAACATTTGGCTGAAGCATATGCAAACACATCATGATCACCACTTTGTAAACAATATCTCTTACAGACAGCATTGTTTATTTGCAAAGATGTGCTTTTAACTTCAATTTACTGCTTGTAATTTACAATTTACATGAAGAACTGAAGACTGGTTGAGTTTGAATTAATATCTGCTCTGTTCACATAACTTCCCTACAAGAGAAGATGACGACTTCCAGCCTGCTCTGAGCTCTGAGCTCCCAACACCCACTGCTTTGGTCACTCTCTGATTGGTCCTCCAGCTCTGGGGAGACAGACTACGATCCACCCTGTTCTGACTGTACACAGAAAACTTCCCACTCATCGACTTCACTCCAACACTCTCCACCTTACCATCACAGGCAGGACATGTGATATGTTGTGGTTGCTATGGGGACACGATTCCCAGTGTGGATGTTTCTTCAGATTTATTTTAAGATTTGCCTGCAGGAAGTGGCTGTTTCTGCCGACATGAAGCAGACTGGGGTTGCCTCTGCTCGGCAGGGAGATGCTGACATCCCACTCACCAGCTCCTGGTCTCAAATCCCAAACGATTCTGCTCATTATCCAGCCTGACAATTGAGGTACAGTACTGAGTCACAGAGCACTATGGCACGGAATCAGGCCCTTTGGCCCATGTTAACCTTTATTCTGTCTACTCCCTACCCCTGCCATCCAGGTACCTATCCAAACTTCTCTTAAATATTGCAATCGAACCTACATCAACCACGTCCACCAGCAGCTCATTCCACACACATGGCATCCTCTGAGAGAAGTTATTCCCCCACAGGTTCCCCTTAAACATTCCCTCTGGTGAGGGGCTTTACAGTAGAGAGTGGCATGCAGTGGAGAGAGAAGCTGCAGTCCAGGGAGAGATGCTTGCAGGAATTGCATTGGAGGGAGGCTGGGTGCAGGGGCCACACCATAAGTGGACTGGGAGATGCAGCAGAGGGAAGGGGTTGTGTTAGTTGGGTGGGTGTGGTAGGAAGGGTTACAGCAGTTAAGGGTTACTATGGAGGTGGCCTGCAGAGGTGGGAAAGGAGTAGAAGCAGAGGGTTGTTGTTGTGGGGAGAGTAGAAATAGAGAGAGGATTGTGGTACATGGAGGTTAGGGTTGTGAGGTTACATTGAGGGACGTTGTGTTGGGCAAAGCATGTAAAATCAGTTCCCTATGTCTGGAGGGGTGGGGTTGTGGGATCTCGATACTTTTCAGATCCAAAGGTTCTTTGGAAGTCAAGAATGAACATAAAACTTGTTTTTGGCCATTTTATTAAATGTTACAAGAGTGCAGAGTGAACAAGAGAACTGAGAGAACAAAGAAAAGAATAAAAGCAGTTGTTGTCATCTTTTACTCAGACTAGTGATAACAGGAGTCCAGTGAGAACAATTCACCGATGAAGTAGCCAGATTCAAATGATATGACACCTGCTACAGAAAAGCTGAGTTTCTAGAAAAATATAGAAGCAACTGTACCGTAATTAATGTAAAATTCACTGAACAATTACATGACACCCATCACCCAGGACATGTCCTTTTCTTATTGCTACCATCAGGGAGGAGGTACAGGAGTCTAAAGACACACTCTCAGTGTTTCAGGAACAGCTTCTTCCCCTCTGCTATCAGATTTCTGAATGAGCAACAAACCCATGAACACTACCTCAGTGTCTTTCCTCCTCTCTTCTTGCACCACTCATCTCTCCTCTGGCTGTCTGTCTGTCTGTCCCTCTGTATCTATCATCATCATTATGTGCCGTGTCATATGACATAGATGATCATGAGCTCATGACCATGATTGTTCTTGGCAAATTTTTCTACTGCCTTCCCCTAAGCAGTGTGTGTATGTGTGTATGTATATATATATATATATATATATAGTTTGGCAATTTACAGTTTTTATGATTCTGTATTACAATGTACTGCTGCCACAAAACAGCAAATGTCACAACATATGCCCGATATATTAAACCTGATTCTGATTCGAATTATGATCATGTCTATGAGTGATTATATAAAAATACAAACTTGCATAGGTGAAGTTGAACAACGAAAATCATCACAAGTCGACACAGAATCCAGCAGGGTTTCGCAATCACTGCAGAATGAGGTCTGAGGAAAGGGCAAAGAAAAAGAATTTAACAGAATTAATCATCTGCACAAGAAGTTCCAGGCTGATTAACGAGTTGCTTTCACATCAATACTGTTAAAAGCACTCTGTGATCCTGGGACATCTATTTTTGGAATGTCTGTGTATCTGAACTGCAGCTTCCCAGAGGTGTGATGTGTGCCTGTCTAGTGGGACCTAGAGCATGGCTCTCCATTGTTTGTTCCCCGGAAAACAAACTGGAATATCTTTGTCTGCAACTGAACCAGTGCCAGATGAGGAAATGCTGCATGCCTGACCTAAAGGGAACATGGCTCCAGGACACCATCAATCTACCGGCTACGTCACATAGGAACTTGTGCTAATATTATTCTGTGACTGTATTGTGCTTTATCGTATTGTATATGGCATGCATAATTAGATAATAAACGTACTGTGAACTTTGAATTTAAACCATCTGTGCTGTACCGTAACTGTGCTTTATTGTAACTATGTATGCTGTATCGTACCTATGTGTACTGTACCATAACTGTGCTTTATTGTAACTATGTATACTGTATCGTAACTATGAGTGCTGTATTGTAATTATCTGTGCTGTATCATAACTATGTGCTGTATCATAGCTATCGGTGCTGTATCATAGCTATCTGTGCTGTATTGTTACTATGTGTGGTATCGTAACTATGTGCTGTGGATTTTGAGGTGTGTTTAGGATCATTATACTGTTGTAGAAGCCATCCTCTTTTCATCTTTAGCTTTTTTTACAGATGGTATGATGTTTGCTTCCAGAATTTGCTGGTATTTAATTGAATTCATTCTTCCCTCTACCAGTGAAATGTTCCCCGTGCCACTGGCTGCAACACAAGCCCAAAGCATGATCGATCCACCCCCGTGCTTAACAGTTGGAGAGGTGTTCTTTTCATGAAATTCTGCACCCTTTTTTCTCCAAACATAACTTTGCTCATTGCGGCCAAAATGTTCTGTTTTAACTTCATCAGTCCACAGGACTTGTTTCCAAACTGCATCAGACTTGTTCAGATGCTCCTTTGCAAACTTCTGATGTTGAATTTTGTGGTCAGGACACAGGAAAGGTTTTCTTCTGATGACTCTTCCATGAAGGTCATATTTGTGCAGGTGTCGCTGCACAGTAGAACAGTGCACCACCACTCCAGAGTCTGCTAAATCTTCCTGAAGGTCTTCTGCAGTCAAACGGGGGTTTTGATTTGCCTTTCTAGCAATCCTACAAGCAGTTCTCTCAGAACGTTTTCTTGTCTTCCAGACCTCAACTTGACCTCTACCATTCCTGTTAACTGCCATTTCTTAATTACATTACGAACTGAGGAAACGGCTACCTGAAAACACTTTACTATCTTCTTATAGCCTTCTCCTGCTTTGTGGGCATCATTTATTTTAATTTTCAGAGTGCTAGGCAGCTGCTTAGAGGAGCCCATAGCTGCTGATTGTTGGGACAAGGTTTGAGGAGTCAGGGTATTTATAAATGCATCACCTGGCCATTCCTAACGATGGCTGTGGACAAGCCATAACCCTAACAAGCTAATTAAGGTCTGAGACCTTGGTAAAAGTTATCTGAGAGCTCAAATCTCTTGGGGTGCCCAAATTTTTGCATGGTGCTCCTTTCCTTTTTTTCACTCTAAAATTGTACAAAACAAAAATAATACACTAATCTTGCTTAAAATGTTGAAAAGAATGTTTCATCTTTAACTTGATGACTTTTGGAGATCAGTTCATCTTCTACTCACTTAACTATTCACAGAAGCAGAAGTTTTGACTGGGGTGCCCAAACTTTTGTATGCCACAGTATGTGTGCTGTATTGTAACTACATGTGCTTATCGTAAGTATGCGTGCTGCATTGTAACTATGTGCTGTACCATAACGACAGTTACACTGTATGTGTTGTGTGTAACTATATGTAGTGTTTTTCACCTTCTTGTGCAATTGGATCCTCGATTTTCTCACTTGCAGACTGCAGACAGTTGAGATGTATACAATATACATGTGTACCATTGAATGTCTGTAAACTTGAACTTGCTATCTAGTTGTGTCCTGAGTAGGCAGTTCAAAGCTCAAAGTGAATTTCTTATCAAAGTACATATATATCACCATATGCAACCCCGAGATTCATTTTCCTGTGGACATTATGTGGAACATAGAAACTAGAACAGTACAGCACAGGAAGAGGCCATTCGGCCCACAATGTTGTGCTGAACCAGATAAAAAGTAAATCAACCCCCTGCGAGAAACTAATCCCTCCTACCTACACAGTGTTCATATGCCTTCATCTTCCTCACGTTCATGTGCCCCTTCTAAATGTCCAATGTATTTGCCTCTCCCAATGTCCCGGCAGCCAGCGCTCTCCGAACCAGGGCAACCCCTTTCAACCTACTCCCTCTCACAATCTTTACATTCACATGAAATACAGAGGAACACAATAGAATCAATAAAAGCCCACACCCAACAGTCAAATTGCAATAGACAGCAAACTGTGCAAATACAAAAGAAAAAAATCCAATAAATATCAAAAACATGAGATGAAGAGTCCTTGAAAGTGAGTCCATAGGTTGTGGGAACAGTTCAGTGTTGTGGTGAGTGAAGTTGGGTGAAATTATCCCTCTGGTTCAAGAGCCTGATGCTTCAGGGGCAGTAACTGTTCCTGAACCTAGCGATGTGAATCCTGAGGCTCCTGTACCACCTTCCGGACGGCAGCAGCAAGAAGGAAGCATGTCCTGGATGGTGAGGTCCCTGACGATGGATGCTACTTTCCTGTAACGATGCTCCATGCAGATATTCTCAGTGGTGGGAAGCGCTTTACCCATGATGGACCGGGTTGTACCCAATACACTTGGTAGCATTTTCTGTTCAAGGGCATTGGTGTTTCCATACCAGGCTGTCATGCAGCCAGTATATTTACTCTCCACCACACATCTTATAAAAGTTTGTCAACATTTTAGATGTCATGCTGAATTTAAGCAAACTTGTAAGGAATTAGAGGTGCTGCCATGCTTTCTTCATAATGGACTTTACACGCTGGGCCCAGGACAGATCCTCTGAAATGATAACACCGAGGAATTTATTGCTGACGCCCCCCCCCCCCCCCAATGAGGACTGGCTCGCAGGCCTCTGGTTTCCTCCTCCTGGAGACAATAATCAGCTCCTTGGTCTTGCTGATGATGCACCATCAATAACTCTCGGAGACTGGAGGTGAACGATAGGCTTTTATTAGCAGCAAAACGGAGCACAGCATCTCGGAGACTGAGGGAGGAGCAGTGCCTCCAATCGCCTTTATACAGGGGTCTGTGGGAGGAGCCACAGGAGCAGTCAGCAGAGGGGTGTGTCCAGACAGGTATACACAGTTTACCACAGCTGACATCGAGTAAGAGGTATTTGTTGTATCACCAATCAGCCAAATTTTCAATCTCCCTCCCATATGCTGACCCATATGCATAACCTTTGATTTGGCCAATGACAGAGGTGTTGTCAGCAAACTTAAATATTGCATTGGAGCTGTGCTTAGCCACACAGTCATAAGCATAGAGTGAGCAGAGAAGGGGAGTAAGCACATAGCCTTGAGGTGCTCTTGGGCTGATGAAGATGGTGGAGGACATGTTGTTGCCAATCTGTCTGGAGTCTGCAAGTGAGGAAATTGAGGATCCGGTTGCACAAGAAGGTATAGAATTCAAGGTTTTGAAGCTTATTGAATAGTTTTGAGGGGACAGAATGTGGCTGCTTCTGAACACCCCTGTAGTAACTTTTCCTGAACCTGGTGGTGTGGGTCCTGAGGTTCCTGTACTTCATTCCTGACAGCAACAACAAGAGAGAGAATGACCTGGATGGTGGGGGTCCTTGATGATCTTACAGCATTTTGAGTGTGTTTCTCTGGATTTCCAGCATCTGCAAAATCTCTTTCAATACTGTTTCTTTCCTCAGGTTTTCTATAAATGACATTTCAGGAAGTTGAGAACGAGGCCCTCAGGATGTTCCTGGAATGACATCACCAACTAGAGATTGTCTAGATACCAGCTACAAGTCTATGGCCATCCACAACACCCGAGTCAGATATTCAGGCTCATCAAGTTGTCTCTGACTCCCCTGGACTCAGAGCTCAGGGCCCAAAGGTTGAACCCATGAGTGGTGAGTGCTGGGTGAAATCTGAAGTTGCAGGCCCAGTGTCTGCAAGCCTGAGAGCCCGGCACCTCTCTGCACGCAACCAACGTGCAAAAGACAGCAAACTGTGCAAATACAAATTGGAAAAAATTATCAAGAACATGAGAGTGAGTCCATGGGTTGTGGAAATAGTCAGTTCAGTGTTGGGGGAGTGATGTTGAGTGAAGTTACTCCTTCGGTTCAGGAACCCTATGGTTGAGGGGTAATAACTGTTCCTGAGCCTGGTGGTGTAGGTCCTGAGGCTCCTGTACCTTCTCCCTGATGGCATCAGTGAAAAGAGAGCATGGCCTGGATGGTGGGGGCCATCTGGTAACACTGCACCCATCCTACCATCTGGTGGTGAGGGACAAGAGCGGTGGGCTCCAGTGGAGGTCAGTCCATCGGGGACTCCAGCCTTTTACATCAGAAATCCTCTGGGGAAGGTGGACCAGTCTCCGGTGGTCACAGCAATGTGGAACTGCGTAGGACTGGTTGCGGTAGATCATGAACAGTGGGGAGATTGCTGTACTGAACTCTTCCATGCAGTAAGTTTATAAGCTGACTCAGAGAATCAGTAAGACATAGGAGCAGGAGGAGGTCATTTAGCCCATCAAATCTTCTTTGCCACTCGATCTTGGCTGAGTTATTTGTCCAATCAACCCCATTCTCCAGATTTCTTCTCAGAACCTTTGATGCCCTGACTAATCAAGAACCTATCAACCCGTGTTTTAAATAAACCCAATGAGTTTCCACCAAGAACTCTGTCTATTCTACTCACTGTCTTGGTAAAGCAGTTAACATAATCAAAAACCTTGAATACTGCCTCTTCTCCCCCCCTTCCAGCAGGCAGGAGGTCTAAAAGCCAGAAAGCACATACCACCTGGCTCAAGGACAGCTTCTACCCCACTGTTATCAGAACCTTGAACCATTTCCCAGTACGATATGATGGACCCTTGACCTCACAATCTCCCTGGTTATGACCTTGCACCTTATGGTCTGCTGGCACTGCACTTTCTCTGGAACTGTAACTCTTGTCCTAGGGTTGGAGGCCTGTGATTGGGAATTGGGCTTGTTCTGCCATTTTTGTTTTGTTGTTGTTGTTGATGTTTTTGTTGTTCTGCTGAACATAGTGAACATGCCATGTTGGTGCTGGAATGTGTGGCAACACCTAGGGGCTGCCCCAGCACATCCTTAGTTGTTAATGCAAGCAGTGCTTTCACTGTATGTTTCAATGTACATGTGGTAAATAACTGTATCTGAATCTGAAATGGAATTTATTCTGCATTCAGTTATTGTTTTCCCCTCTACTATCTCAATGCACTGATAGATAGATAGATAGATAGATAGATAGATAGATAGATAGATAGATAGATAGATACTTTATTCATCCCCATGGGGAAATTCAACTTTTTTTCCAATGTCCCATACACTTGTTGTAGCAAAACTAATTACATACAATACTTAACTCAGTAAAAAAATATGATATGCATCTAAATCACTATCTCAAAAAGCATTAATAATAGCTTTTAAAAAGTTCTTAAGTCCTGGCGGTAGAATTGTAAAGCCTAATGGCATTGGGGAGTATTGACCTCTTCATCCTGTCTGAGGAGCATTGCATCGATAGTAACCTGTCGCTGAAACTGCTTCTCTGTCTCTGGATGGTGCTATGTAGAGGATGTTCAGAGTTATCCATAATTGACCGTAGCCTACTCAGCGCCCTTCGCTCAGCTACCGATGTTAAACTCTCCAGTACTTTGCCCACGACAGAGCCCGCCTTCCTTACCAGCTTATTAAGACGTGAGGCGTCCCTCTTCTTAATGCTTCCTCCCCAACACGCCACCACAAAGAAGAGGGCGCTCTCCACAACTGACCTATAGAACATCTTCAGCATCTCACTACAGACATTGAATGACGCCAACCTTCTTAGGAAGTACAGTCGACTCTGGCCTTCCTGCACAAGGCATCTGTGTTGGCAGTCCAGTCTAGCTTCTCGTCTAACTGTACTCCCAGATACTTGTAGGTCTTAACCTGCTCCACACATTCTCCATTAATGATCACTGGCTCCATATGAGGCCTAGATCTCCTAAAGTCCACCACCATCTCCTTGGTCTTGGTGATATTGAGACGCAGGTAGTTTGAGTTGCACCATATCACAAAGTCCTGTATCAGTTTCCTATACTCCTCCTCCTGTCCATTCCTGACACACCCCACTATGGCCGTGTCATCAGCGAACTTCTGCACATGGCAGGACTCCGAGATGAAAAGGTCTGTTCAGATGGTAAAACAAAGATTTCACTGAACCTCAGTACCTGTGACAATATTGAACACATTTGTATGTACCAGTGTAAACAGCCCCCACAAGTGGACTTGGTGACTCTATGGGTGGTGTCACCCTCTGTCTTTCATCTGCATCCTCACAGCCAGGCAGTTCTCTGTGGGAAGAGCAACACAGCCCAGAATCTGGAATTAATTTGCACCTTGCTGCACAGGAATACAAAGGACACCATACCAAGATACACAGGAACAGTGGGGGCAGATGCTCAGTTAGGGGTGATGTTTCAGGATGCCGTCTATTTAATGTTGATCTCTTTGCCAACACTGCTGTTCCAGGAATCAATGGCGAGTCTTGGTCAATCACAAGTACATGCTTCCTTGGACAGGGAGAGCAAGCTTGTAACAGGTGCAGTCTCTCTGGGACTCCATCCAGTTGGAATGAGATGTCTCAGCACTTGGCCTCAAATCTTCTGACGAAAATGTCAGCAATACTTTTCTAATTTGTTTCTGAACTTCTATGTTCGTTCTGTGGAATTACGTTCATCCAGGTGCCTCGAGCACCATTCATTCTTCTACCCTTTTGCGGGGGGTCCAAACCTTTCTTATGCTGCTGGGCCTTACCATTAACTGTGGGTGTTGTCGTCCCTAGGTTGAGAGCCTCCAGGTCCTAGAAGATAGAACACTGCAGCACAGCAGAGTACAGTACAGCACAGTACAGCACAGTACAGCACAGTACAGAACTCTGCAGCACAGTACAGCACAGCACAGTACAGTACAGTACAGTACAGCACAGTACAGTACAGTACAGCACAGCACAGTACAGAACTCTGCAGCACAGTACAGCACAGCACAGTACAGTACAGTACAGTACAGTACAGCACAGTACAGCACAGCACAGTACAGTACAGCACAGTACAGTACAGAACTCTGCAGCACAGTACAGCACAGCACAGTACAGTACAGTACAGCACAGTACAGCACAGTACAGCACAGCACAGTACAGTACAGCACAGTACAGTACAGAACTCTGCAGCACAGTACAGCACAGTACAGCACTGCACAGTACAGTACAGTACAATACAGTACAGTACAGTACAATACAGTACAGCACAGTACAGTACAGTACAGTACAGTACAGTACAGCACAGCACAGCACAGTACAGTACAGTACAATACAGTACAATACAGTACAGTACAGTACAGCACAGCACAGTACAGCACAGTACAGTACAGTACAATACAGTACAATACAGTACAGTACAGTACAGCACAGCACAGTACAGCACAGTACAGTACAGTACAATACAGTACAATACAGTACAATACAGTACAATACAGTACAGTACAGTACAGCTCAAGCCCTTTGGCTCACAATGCTGTGCCAACCTTTTAACCTACTCCAAGATCAATCTGACCGTTCCTTCTTACACACCATCCATTTTCCTTTCATCCATATGACCATCTAGGAGTGTCTGAAATGCCCCTTATATTATTTGCCTCTACCACCACCCCTGGCACTGCAATCCATGCACCCACCAAACTGTGTAAAAAAATCTACCCCGACATTCCCCACTGATAATCTTAAAATGATGCCCCCTCATATTAGCTACTTCTGCCCTGGCTGTCCATATCTATGCCCCTTATCATCTCTATCTCATCCTCTTTCACTCCTAAGAGAAAAGACCTAGCTTCTCAACCTGTGCTCATTAAACATGCTTTCAAGTCCAGGCAGCATCCTGGTGAATCTCCTCTGCACCCTCTCTAAAGCCCTCTAGTCCAGGCAGCATCCTGGTGAATCTCCTCTGCACCCTCTCTAAAGCCCTCTAGTCCAGGCAGCATCCTGGTGAATCTCCTCTGCACCCTCTCTAAAGCCCTCTAGTCCAGGCAGCATCCTGGTGAATCTCCTCTGCACCCTCTCTAAAGCCCACTAGTCCAGGCAGCATCCTGGTGAATCTCCTCTGCACCCTCTCTAAAGCCCTCTAGTCCAGGCAGCATCCTGGTGAATCTCCTCTGCACCCTCTCTAAAGCCCTCTAGTCCAGGCAGCATCCTGGTGAATCTCCTCTGCACCCTCTCTAAAGCCCTCTAGTCCAGGCAGCATCCTGGTGAATCTCCTCTGCACCCTCTCTAAAGCCCTCTAGTCTAGGCAGCATCCTGGTGAATCTCCTCTGCACCCTCTCTAAAGCCCTCTAGTCCAGGCAGCATCCTGGTGAATCTCCTCTGCACCCTCTCTAAAGCCCACTAGTCCAGGCAGCATCCTGGTGAATCTCCTCTGCACCCTCTCTAAAGCCCTCTAGTCCAGGCAGCATCCTGGTGAATCTCCTCTGCACCCTCTCTAAAGCCCTCTAGTCCAGGCAGCATCCTGGTGAATCTCCTCTGCACCCTCTCTAAAGCCCACTAGTCCAGGCAGCATCCTGGTGAATCTCCTCTGCACCCTCTCTAAAGCCCTCTAGTCCAGGCAGCATCCTGGTGAATCTCCTCTGCACCCTCTCTAAAGCCCTCTAGTCCAGGCAGCATCCTGGTGAATCTCCTCTGCACCCTCTCTAAAGCCCTCTAGTCCAGGCAGCATCCTGGTGAATCTCCTCTGCACCCTCTCTAAAGCCCTCTAGTCCAGGCAGCATCCTGGTGAATCTCCTCTGCACCCTCTCTAAAGCCCTCTAGTCCAGGCAGCATCCTGGTGAATCTCCTCTGCACCCTCTCTAAAGCCCTCTAGTCCAGGCAGCATCCTGGTGAATCTCCTCTGCACCCTCTCTAAAGCCCTCTAGTCCAGGCAGCATCCTGGTGAATCTCCTCTGCACCCTCTCTAAAGCCCTCTAGTCCAGGCAGCATCCTGGTGAATCTCCTCTGCACCCTCTCTAAAGCCCTCTAGTCCAGGCAGCATCCTGGTGAATCTCCTCTGCACCCTCTCTAAAGCCCTCTAGTCCAGGCAGCATCCTGGTGAGTCTCCTCTGCACCCTCTCTAAAGCCCTCTAGTCCAGGCAGCATCCTGGTGAATCTCCTCTGCACCCTCTCTAAAGCCCTGTAGTCCGGGCAACCCTCTCTCTTTTAATCTTTTTATTAGTATTAAAAATATTATGAACAAAATACAATTAAAATATTAATAATGGATTACAAACATATAAACTCCCATTACACATGAAGGAATACATAAACAATGAATACAGTATAAGTAAGCTTTCCCAAACATAAACCATATAGTGTATATATGAACAAGGTAAGTCTAGATATTCCATCATATATAATATAAAAAAAGAGAAAAAAAATAAATCTATATATGAAAGTTAACTAATCTACTAATCTAATATCTAAGAAAAAAAAACAAAAGAGGAAGAAAAAACTAAAAAAAAGAGAAGAAAAAAAAGGGCTGTTCATAGTATCTCACAAGCATACATAAACATCAATGTCGTCAACTCTGATCCTCTCAACATACATACGATTAAGGCTGAAAAAACCAATAAGCCTGGCACAGGGCCATTACATCATATGAAAATATTGAATAAATGGTCTCCATATCTTTTCAAATTTAATAGAAGTATCAAATACAGTCACCCTCTCTAAAGCTCTCGTCCAGGCAGCATCCTGGTGAATCTCCTCTGCACCCTCAAGCTTCCGTATCCTTCCTATAATGATGGGACCAGAACTGAGTCAAAGGTGGTAGAGCATAGAAAAAAACTCTTCAGCCCCCTTTGTTTATGACTATTTTGCCCATTGAACTATTTCCATTTGCACTCAATAGGACTGTATATTTCTATACTTTGTCAGTTGAAGTGTTTAAACGTCTCAAAGCTGTAGAGTGAATGATTGATGCACACACTCATGCAGTGAGATCTAGATATCACATTGTGCAAATAACATTCCACTCAGATCCTTTATCTTCTTGTTTTTGATACTCCTATCATGGATAAAAGATTCTCACTATGCCTTTATGCCTTTCTATGCCTCATATTTTTATGTATGTCTATCTATTGGGTCACCCCCCTCGACCTCCTTCTGCCAGGGAACATGCCTGTTCAATCTCTCCCTACAGATACAGCCCTTCAACCCACAACGTTGATTACAACATTTATTCACTATCAGGTTTAATATCATTGGCACATGCTGTGAAATTTGTTGTTTTTCAGCTGCAATGCAGCACAATACATAATAATAAAACTTATAAATTACTATAGCTATATATAATCACATAAGTAGTGCAAGAAAGATAAATAAAATAGTGAGGCAGTGCCTATGGGTTCATTGTCCATTCGGAAATCTGATGGCGGAGGGAACGAAGCTGTTTCTGAAATGTTCAGTGTGTGTCTTCAGGCTCCTGTACCTCCTCCCTGATGGTAGCAATGAGAAGAGGGTTCGGATAAGTACATGGATGGGAGGGGTATGGAGAGCTGTCGTCCAGATGTGGATTGACAGATCTGGGCACAATGACAGTTTGGCTTGGATTAGATGGGCTGAAGGGCCTGCTTCAGTGCCAGAGTGCTCTGTGGCTCTATGACTCAGTCCTGGTGAACCTGCTCTGTATTCTGACCAGTGCAATGACGTGTACGGCTACAAGAAATACCCACTATATCTGTTCATTGCCAGAAAGAAGAAAAGAGCTGAAAACTTTACTGCTGACTCCACCCACCCTAGCAGTCACCTATGCACCAAATTGCCATCAAGGAGACACCACAAGTCCATCACCACCAGGACCACATCTTATCTCTGAAACGTCTTTCCTGTTGCTACCCAGCTTCTCAACAAACTCACTCAGGTCTAATAACCAACTGTCCACTAAATGGTGTTTGCCACTCTCCTTGTTCTCCTGGTAATTGTTGAGTCTGTTCATATGTTCATATTTATTTAAGTTTGATTTTGTTTTTTGTGTGTTTGATGTCTGGCCCCGAACCACAATCAATTTTGCTATGTTTCACATATTGGCAACACTGAGTTCAGAATCAGAATCAGGTTTATTATCACCGGCATGTGATGTGAAATTTGTTAACTTAGCAGCAGCAGTTCAATGCAATACATAATCTAGGAGAGGGAGAGAGGGAGAGGGAGAGGGAGAGGGAGAGGGAGAGGGAGAGGGAGAGGGAGAGGGAGAGGGAGAGGGAGAGAGAGAGAGAGAGAGAGAGAGAGAGAGAATAATAAAAGAAAACATTATAAATAAACAAGTAGATCAATTATGTATATTGAATAGATTATTAAAAATGTGCAAAAACAGAAATACTATATATTAAAAAACTGAGTTAGTGTCCAAAGATTCAATGTCCATTCAGGAATCGGATGGCAGAGGAGAAGAAGCTGTTCCTGAATTGCTGAGTGTGTGCCTTCACACACTTCAACTGTGAGAAAAGGGTATGCCCTGGGTGCTGGAGTTCTTTAATAACGGATGCTGCCTTTCTGAGACACCACTTCCTAAAGGTGTCCTGGGTACTATGTAGGCTAGTACCCAAGATGGAGCTGACTAGATTTACAACCTTCTGCAGCTTCTTTCGGTCCTGTGCAGTAGCCCCTCCATACCAGACAATGATGCAGCCTGTCAGAATGCTGTCCACAGTGCAACTATAGAAGTTTTTGAGCGTATTTGTTGACATGCCAAACTGTTTCAAACTCCTAATATAGTCGCTGTCTTGCCTTCTTTATGACTACATCGATATGTTGGGACCAGGTTAGTTCCTCAGAGATCTTGACAACCAGGGACTTGAAGTTGCTTACTCTCTCCACTTCTGATCCCTCAATGAGGATTGGTGTGTGTTCCTTCATCTTACCCTTCCTGAAGTCCACAATCAGCTCTTTCGTCTTACTGATGTTGAGTGCCAGGTTGTTACTGTGGCACCATTCCACTAGTTGGCATATCTCACTCCTGTAAGCCCTCTCATCACCACCTGAAATTCTACAAACAATGGCTGTATTGTCAGGAAATTTATAGATGGTATTTGAGCTATACCTAGCCACACAGTCATGTGTATACAGAGAGTAGAGCAGTGGGCTAAGCACACACTCCTGAGGTGCACCAGTGTTGATCGTCAGCGAGGAGGATATGTTAGCACCAATCCACACAGACTGTGGTCTTCCGGTTAGAAAGTTGAGGATCCAATTACAGAGGGAGGTACAGAGGCCCTGATTCTGCAACTTCTCAATTAGGATTGTGGGAATGATGGTATTAAATGCTGAGCTATAGTCGATGAACAGCATCCTGACGTAGGTGTTTGTGTTGTCTAGGTGATCTAAAGCCGTGTGAAGAGCCATGGAGATTGTGTCTGCTGATGACCTTTTGTGATGATAGGCAAATTGCAATGGGTCCAGGTCCTTGCTGAGGCAGAAGTTCAGTCTAGTCATAACCAACCTCGCAAAGCATTTCATCACTGTCGATGTGAGTGCTACCGGGCGATAGTTGTTAAGGCAGCTCACATTATTCTTCTTTGGTAGTCTGAGGGAATTCAGAAGAATGAGGGGTGACCTCATTGAAACCTATCGAATGTGAAAGGCCTCGATGAAGTGGATGTGGAAAGGCTGTTTCCTAAGGTGGGGAGAGTCTAAGACTCAGGGTGGTGAATCTGTGGAATTCTTTGCCACAGGCAGCTGTGGAGGGTAAGTTAGGTCTTTATGTATATTTAAGGCAGAGGTTGATAGATTCTTGATTGGTCAGGGCATGAAGGGATGTGGGGAGAAGGGAGGCGATTGGGGCTGAGAGGGAAAACAGATCAGCCATGACGAAATTGTGGAGCAGAGCTGATGGGCCAAATGGCTGAATTCTGCTCCTATATCTTATGGTCTTAAGTTCAGCCCAACCAGTGTTTTGTAAAGTTATAACATGATGTCCCAACTTTCGTATTCCATGTAAACATGTTCGTCTGCACCCTGTGCTATCACTTTCATCAACGTTCATCATTATTTCTTGCTGTTGGACTACATTCATTGGGTATGTGTCTCACCATATTTGCTCTCCCTTTATTTTAAAACTATAATCCACCTTTCTATGTTATTCTACCAAAGCGGTCGACTTACAGCTTTCACCGTTATATTCCCAGCCACTTAGCGGGTCTCATCACATATGCTGTAAATGCACCAAATGCACAGGACGCTTGTGGCAGGGAATTCAGAGGGTTACAATGCACCCTGATGTTTCACTGCTGGTCACTGGAATGGGAGGATGTCCCACTTGAAAAACGGGGTCTCGTGCCAGACTGCTGTTTAGAGTTCAGTTCAGAATTTAACACCATCGTGCCCCGGAAACTGGTGCGGCGATTGTCCTCACTGGGTCTCAACACCTCCCTCTACAACTGGATCCCGGACTTCTTAACAGAAAAGCCCCAGTCAGTCCTTGTGGGCAGCAATGCCTCTATGGTCCCATTACGCGAGCACTGGTCTGTGTGCTCAGCCCGCTGCAGTTCACACTGCTGATGCACAGCCAGCAGGATTCAGCTCAAACCATGTCACAAGTTTGCAGATGACACAACAGTGTTTGGCCTTATCAACAATGCTGATACGACAGAGTACAATGGAGCAGCTGGTGGATTGGTGTGAGAAGAACATGCAGAAGACTAAAGAAATCATTGTGGACTTCAGGAAGGTGCAGATGAACCATTTCCCACTGTGAATACATGGCTCCTCTGTAGAGCGAGTTCAGTGCATCATTCACATGACGGATGGTCTGAGGAGGTCCTTTAATATCACCTCCCTGAACAAGAAGACACACCAGCAGCTCCACTTCCTAAGGAGGTTGAGGCAAGCAAGGCTCTCCCCCACTGCCTCCAACATCTTAACTGTGTTTTACAGGAGCACCATTGAGAGCATCCAGACAAGTTGCATCTCCATCTGATATGGGAGCAGCTGAGCATCGGACCAGAAGTCCCTACAAAAGGCTGTGAGAAAGGCCGAGAGGATCATAGGGGTCTCCCTACCATCCATTAGGTACACTTATCAGGATCACTGCATAAGCAGGGCCCTTAGTATTACCCAGGATCCCACCCATCCATCCAGCACCCTCTGACTTTCTGCCATCAGGCAGGAGACTTAGATACACAAAAACAAGTATGGGCAGGATGAGCAACAATTTCTTCCCCAAGGCCATCAGGATTCTGAACTCCCTGCTGCATCGTAATTGAAGTCACTTTTTAATCTATTCCAGTACAATATTTGATGTTAATGCATTTTGGTTTGTTATTTATGCATGATTCATCTATAGATTTTATCCTTACCTTCATAAGTTATCATGTGTTATGTGTACTACTGTGCTTTACACACTGGTTCAGAGAAACATTGCCTCATTTCTATATACATTATATGGTTAAATACATTATATACATGTAGGTAGTTAAATGACAAAACTTTGACTTGACTTATGAAGCTCTGGTAGCATTATACTGTTTATTTTTAACATGTTGTAAATGCATCTAATTCTGATTGTCAATTTTCGGAAATATAGTTTATTATTTGATAATTTATTTGTTTTAATATTACTCCATGTGTTCTGTGTGAGTTATATGTACTGTGTTGTGCACGTTGGTCTGGAGGAATGTTGTTTCGTTTGGTGATCTACATGTTAAACAATTGAATGACAGTAAACTTGAACTTCATTGAACATGTACCATTCACACAGCCCATCTTCTTGAATCCTCTCTGTTTCTATTTCACACCTCACATTGTCATCCAGTATTGTATCACAAGCAAACTTGGACATACTGAATGTACACAGGACAAGATAGGGCTGACACACAACAAGACAGAACAAAGTCAGCATGGTTTCCTTCCTGCCTGACAAACCTGTTGGAATTCTCTGAATAGATTACAAGTAGGATTGATAAAGGGGATACAGTGGATGTTGTATATTTGGACTTTCAGAAGGCCTTTAACAAGGTGCCACACATGAGGCTGCCTACCAAGTTAAGAGCCCATGGTATTATAGGGAAGTTACTAACATGGTCAGAGCATTGGCTGATTGGTAGGAGGCAGCGAGTGGGAATAAAAGGATCCTTTTCTGGTTGGCTGCCAGTAACCAGTGGTGTTCTGCAGGGGGTCGGTGTTGAGACCATTTCTTTTTATGCTGTATATAAATGATTTAGATGATGGAACAGATGGCTTTGTTTCCAAGGTTACATAGATTTGTTGGAGGGGCAGGTGGTGTTGAGGAAACCGGTCGGATGCAGAAGGACTTGGACAGATTAAGAGAGTGGGCAAGAAAGTGGCAAATGAAATATGATGTTGGAAAATGCATGGTCATACACTTTGAGAGTAGAAATAAATATGCAGACTATTTTCTAAACAGGGAGAAATCCAAAAATCTGAAATGCAGAGAGACTTGGGAGTCCTTGTGCAGAACACCCTAAAGGTTAACTTACAGATAGAGTAGGTGGAGAGGAAGGCAAATGCAATGTTAGCATTCATTTCAAGAGGGCTAGACTACAAGAGCAGGGATGTGATACTGAGGCTTTATAAGGCACTGGTGAGGCCTTGACTTAAGTATTGTGAACAGTTTTGGGCTCATTTAAGAAAAGATGTGCTGGCGTTGGAGAGGGTTAGTAGAAGGTTCACAAGGATGATTCTGGGAATGAAAGGGTTATCATACGAGGAACGTTTGATGGCTCTGGGTCTGTACTTGCTGGAATTCAGAAGGATGAGGGAGGATCTCATTGAAAGCTTTCAAATGTTGAAAGGATGTTTCCCATGATGGGAGATCTAGGACAAGAGGGCATAGCCTCAGGATAGAGGGGTGTCCATTTCAAACAATTATGCAGAAAAATTTCTTTAGCCAGAGGGTGGTGAATATGTGGAATTTGTTATCACAGGCAGCTGTGGAGGCCAGGTCATTGGGTGTATTTAAGGTAGAGATTGATAGGTTCACACACACACACACACACACGAGGTTGAAGATTGGCAGGTATAAAATGTGGGCATCACCGAATCATGGCCAAAAGAAGATTATAGCTAGGAGCTTAACGTCTAAGGATACACATTGCACCGAAAGGACAGGCAGGTAGGCAGAAGTTGTGGGGTGGCTCTGTTAATAAAAAATGAAATAAAATCCTTAGAAAGGGGTGACACAGGATCAGAAGGTGTAGAGTTGTTGTGGGTAGAGCTAAGAAATTGTAAGGGTAAAATACCTTGGTGGGAGTTTATATACAGACCTGCAAACAGTAGTAAAGATGTAGGCTACAAATTATAACAGGAGATAGAAAATGCATGTCAAAAGGGCAATGTTACGTTTGTCATGGGGGATTTCATCATGCAGGTAGTCTGGGAAAATTGGGTTGGTGGTGGATCCCAAGGGGGGGGTTTTGTAGAATGCCTATGAAGTGTATTTTTAGAACAGCTCGTGCTTGAGCCCACTAGGGGATCAACTATTCTGGACTGGATGTTGTGCAATGAACCAGAGTTGAATAGAGAGCTTAAGATAAAGGAACCCCTAGGGAACAGTGATCATAATATGATAGAATTCACCCTGCAGTTTGAGAAGGAAAAGCTAGAGTCATCTGTAGTAGTGTTATAGTAGAGTAAAGGAAATTACAGAGGTTTGAGAGGAGCTGGCTAAAGTTGATTGGGATGAAACTCTAGCAGAGATGACAGCAGAGCAACAAAGGCTGGAATTTTGGGAGCAATTCAGAGGGTGCAGGATAGATACATCCTAAAGAAGAAGTATTTTAAAGGCAGGGTGATGCAACCATGGCTGACAAGGGAAGTCAAAGCCAACATAAAAGCCAAAGAGAGGGCAGATAATACACCAAAAATTAGTGGGAAGTTAGAGGACTGGGAAGATTTTAAAGACCAGCAGAAGGCAAATAAATAGTAATAAAGTAGGAAAAGATGGAATACGAAGCTAAGTCAACAAATAATATTAAAGAGGATACCAAAAGTTTTTATAAAGTGTAAAAGAGAGGTGAGAGTGAATAAACTGGAAAACGATGCTGAAGAGATAGTTGTGGGGACAAGGATGAACTGAATAAGTATTTTGCATCAGTCTTCACTGTGTAAGACACCAGCAGAGTGTCACGGAGTGAAGTTACCATTACTCGGGAGAAGGTGCTTGGGAAACTGAAAGGCCCAGTGTTCTAAACAAGGTAGCTGAAGAAATTGTGGAGGAATTAGTAATGTTCTTTCAAGAATCCCCAGATTCAGAGGACTGGAAAATTCCAAATGTTACTCCACTCCTTATGAAGGGAAGAGGCAGAAGAAAGGAAATTATACTCGTTAGTGATTGAGAAGATATTGGAGTTGACAGTTAAAGATCAGGGTATTTGGAGGCACATGATAAAATAGGACATAGTCAGCATGGTTTCCTCAAGGAAGAATCTTGCCTGACAAATTTGTTAGAATTCCTTGAAGAAATAGCAGACAGGATAGACAAAGGAGAATCAGTGGATGTTGTGTAATTGGATTTTCAGAAGGCCATTGACAAGGTGTCACAAGAGGCTGCTTAACAAGCTACAAGCCCATGGTATTACAGGCAAGATTCTAGCATGGATAAAGCAGTGGCTGATTGGCAGGTGGCAAAGAGTGGGAATAAAGGGAGCCTTTTCTGGTTCGCTGCCAGTAATGTGGTGTTCCACAGGAGTCTGTGTTGGGACCATTTTAAAAAATCATATTCTATCATATTATGTCAATGATTTGGGTAGTGGCAGTGTTGAGGAAGTAGAGAGGCTGCAGAAGGATGGAGAGATTATGAGAATGGGCAAAGTAATGGCAGATGTTTCAGAAATCAAGTTGTTTCAGGCAATTAAAGTAATCAGGTGATTTATATGTTTTAAAGACTCAGAAGAGTTTGCAGATGCTGGAGGATCCCTGAAGGTACTGACGATCCTGGAGTCAAATCCCCGATTCTCTTTGGAATACAGTCCATATGCTCCTTCTGAGGACTTCAGAATCAGGTTTATTATTGTAAGGGGTTTCTTCTTTATGTTACTGTGTATGTTAATCAAAATGGCTTCTTTGTTAAGTTAAAGTAAGAATGCTTCTTTGTTATGGTAACTGGTGAGAGAGTGCTTTCTCTCGCAGCTTGTTTGGGTTATAATTACTGATAACGAGAATTGTATTCATTTGTTAACCAATTGGGATAGATGTTATTCTTTCTTGTGTATCTGTAAGCTAGTGTTACGCGGACTTTTGGGGAGTTGGAGGGGAGATTGCGAGGTCGGTGGACGTGCTGGACGCGCTCTGGTCGACCACCGAGGTCGGTCCCAGGCGGTGGGTCGAGGAGGTCGGAGAAGATCGAATAGTGGATCGAAGACTTCGATAGTTGAGCTCCGACGGTTGTGCACAAATTGACCGAACTCCGATAAGTTTTGGCACCTTTTTCTTTTCTTTCATATATATTGTATTGCTATTAATTACCTAGTTCTAGTACAATTTATAAAGTGTAATTTGTAAAATGTACATTGTGTGCTGGCTGATGATCGATGTTTGAGGCCGTATCAGGTGGCATTGCACAGCAACCGACACAACCGTGAGACAAGGTTGGGTGGGGGACGGGGTCTCCCCTAGATGCGTACGAGCCGATATAGCTGAGCGTTACATTATCACCAACATGTATCGTGAAATTTGTTAACTTAGCAGCAGCAGTTCAATGCAATACATGAAGTAAATCAATCACAAGAAGTTTATATATGTGTGATGCCTATAAAAGGTATTCACCCCCTTGGAAGTTTTCATGTTTTATCGTTTCACAGCATTAAATCAGAATAGGTTTACTTTGGCTTTTTTGACACTCCCAGGTTGGAGGAACAACACCTCCAAGCTGGCAACATGAACATTGATATCACTAAATTATGGTAAATTCTCCTTTTCTCTCTTCTTCCATTCCCAATTCTGGCTCCACTCTCACCTCTTCTCTTCTCTTCTCCTCATCGCCCCGTTTTCCCGAAAGACAATGACCCAAGCATAAAGCCAAAGCTACACAGGAATGGCTTAAAAACAACGGAATCAATGCCCGGAATGGTCAAGTCAGGATTCAGACCTCAGTCCAATTGAGAATTTGTGGGTGGACTTGAAAAGGGCTGTTCACTCACAATCCCCATGTATTCTGACAGAGCTTGAGCAGTTTTGTAAAGAAGAATGGGGGGAAATTGCACTGTCCAGATGTGCAAAGCTGATAGAGACCGATCCACACAGACTCAAGGCTGTAATTACTGCCAAAGGTGCATCTACTAAATACTGACCCAAAGAAGGGTAGCTAATTATGCAATCGATTACTTTGGGTTTAATAACTGTAATAAATTTAAAGCAATTTGTAGAAATTTGTTTTCACTTTGACACAGAAGAACCTTTTCAATTGATCAGTGTCAAAAAAGCCAAATTAAATCCATTGTGATTCAATGTTGTACAGCACATTACAGGCCCTTCGGCCCACAATGTTGTGCCGACCTTCAAACCCTGCCTCCCATATAACCCCCCCACCTTAAATTCCTCCATATACCTGTCTAGTAGTCTCTTAAACTTCACTAGAGTATCTGCCTCCACCACTGACTCAGGCAGTGCATTCCACGCACCAACCACTCTCTGAGTGAAAAACCTTCCTCTAATATCCCCCTTGAACTTCCCTCCCCCTACCTTAAAGCCATGTCCTGTTGTACTGAGCAGTGGTGCCCTGGGGAAGAGGCGCTGGCTGTCCACTCTGTCTATTCCTCTTAATATCTTGTACACCTCTATCATGTCTCCTCTCATCCTCCTTCTCTCCAAAGAGTAAAGCCCTAGCTCTCTTAATCTCTGATCATAATCCATACTCTCTAAACCAGGCAGCATCCTGGTAAATCTCCTCCGTACCCTTTCCAATGCTTCCACATCCTTCCTATAGTGAGACGACCAGAACTGGACACAGTACTCCAAGTGTGGCCTAACTAGAGTTTTATACAGCTGCATCATTACATCGCGACTCTTAAACTCTATCCCTCGACTTATGAAAGCTAATACCCCATAAGCTTTCTTAACTACCCTATCTACCTGTGAGGCAACTTTCAGGGATCTGTGGACATGTACCCCCAGATCCCTCTGCTCCTCCACACTACCAAGTATTCTGCCATTTACTTTGTACTCTGCCTTGGAGTTTGTCCTTCCAAAGTGTACCACCTCACACTTCTCTGGGTTGAACTCCATCTGCCACTTCTCAGCCCACTTCTGTATCCTATCAATGTCTCTCTGCAATCTTTGACAATCCTCTACACTATCTACAACACCACCAATCTTTGTGTCATCTGCAGACTTGCCAACCCACCCTTCTACCCCAACATCCAGGTCGTTAATAAAAATCACAAAAAGTAGAGGTCCCAGAATCGATCCTTGTGGAACACCACTAGTCACAACCCTCCAATCTGAATGTACTCCCTCCACCATGACCCTCTGCCTTCTGCAGGCAAGCCAATTCTGAATCCACCTGGCCAAACTTCCCTGGATCCCATGCCTTCTGACTTTCTGAATAAGCCTACCATGTGGAACCTTGTCAAATACCTTACTAAAATCCATGTAGATCACATCCATTGCACTACCCTCATCTATATGCCTGGTCACCTCCTCAAAGAACTCTATCAGGCTTGTTAGGCACGATCTGCCCTTTACAAAGCCATGCTGACTGTCCCTGATCAGACCATGATTCTCTAAATGCCCATAGATTCTATCTCTAAGAATCTTTTCCAACAATTTTCCCACCACAGACGTAAAGCTCACTGGTCTATAATTACCTGGACTATCCCTACTACCTTTTTTGAACAAGGGGACAACATTCACCTCCCTTCAATCCTCCGGTACCATTCCCGTGGACAGCGAGGACATAAAGATCCTAGCCAGAGGTTCAGAAATCTCTTCCCTTGCCTTGTGGAGCAGCCTGGGGAATATTCCATCAGGCCCCGGGGACTTATCAGTCCTAATGTATTTTAACAACTCCAACACCTCCTCTCCCTTAATATCAACATGCTCCAGAACATCAACCTCACACATATTGTCCTCACCGTCATCAAGTTCCCTCTCATTGGTAAATACCAAAGAGAAGTATTCATTGAGGACCTTGCTCACTTCCACAGCCTCCAGGCACATATTCCCACCTTTATCTCTAATCGGTCCTACCTTCACTCCTGTCATCCTTTTGTTCTTCACATAATTGAAGAATGCCTTGGGGTTTTCCTTTACCCTACTCGCCAAGGCCTTCTCATGCCCCCTTCTTGCTCTTCTCAGCCCCTTCTTAAGCTCCTTTCTTGCTATCCTATATTCCTCAATAGACACATCTGATCCTTGCTTCCTAAACCTCATGTATGCTGCCTTCTTCCACCTGACTAGATTTTCCACTTCACTTGTCACCCATGGTTCCTTCATCCTACCATTCTTTATCTTCCTCACTGGGACAAATTTATCCCTAACATCCTGCAAGAGATCCTTAAACATCGACCACATTGTCCATAGTACATTTCCCTGCAAAAACATCATCCCAATTCACACCCGCAAGTTCTAGCCTTATAGCCTGATAATTTGCCCTTCCCCAATTAAAAATTTTCCTGTCTTCTCTGATTCTATCCTTTTCCATGATAATGCTAAATTCCTGATGCTTCTTTCATTGAAGTACACACACTTTAGCCCTTCTACCTTACTACCTTTATACCCTTTATTCTGCTGCTCTTTCCTCAAAGCCTCTCTATATGTTAGATCTGGCTTTACTCCATGCACTTCTTTCACTGCTCTATTGCTCCGGGTCCCATCCCCCTTGCAAATTAGTTTAAGCCCTCCCGAACCATGCTAGCAAACCTACCAGCAAGGATATTGCTCCCCCTCGAGTTCAGGTGCAACCCATCCAATCTGTACAGGTCCCACCTTCCCCAGAAGAGATCCCAATGGTCCAAAAATCTAAAACCCTGTCCCCTGCACTAACACCTCAGCCACACATTCAACTGCCATCTCCTCCAATTCTTGCCATCACTATCACGTAGCACTGGCAGCAATCCTGAGAACGCCACCCTTGAGGTCCTGTTCTTCAGCCTTCTGCCTAGTTCCCGAAACTCACACTTCAGAACCTCATCCCTCTTCCTGCCTATGTCATTGGTCCCAACATGTATCACGACTTCTGGTCGCTTTCCCTCTCGTACCAGGATGTCACGCACCCGGTCAGAGACATCCCAGACCCTGGCACCCGGGAGGTAACAAACCATGCGGGTTTCCTTCTCACGTCCACAAAATCTCCTGTCTGCTCCCCTGACTATAGAGTCTCCAATGACGACAGCTCTCCTCTTCTCCGTCCCATCCTTCTGCACCACAGGGTCAGACTCAGTGCCAGAGGCCCTGCCACCGTGGCTCACACCTGGTCGGTCGTCCTCACCAGCAGCATCCAGGACGGTAAACTTATTATTCAGGGAATGGCTACAGGGGTGCTCTGCACTACCTGTCTACTCTCCTTCGCTTTCCCCCCTCGGACTGTCACCAACGACCTGCTTCCTGCAGCCTAGGTGTGACTACCTCCCTGTAGCTCTCATCGATGACTGCCTCATTCTCCACAAACAATAAAACATGAAAAATTCCAAGGGGATGAATATTTTTTATAGGCACTGCATATTGAATAGATTAAAAAATAGTGCAGAAAAACAGAAATAATGTATATGATAAACTAAATCTCTTCAAGATCCTAATGAAATATAGTCGCTTCTTGTCTTCTTTATAGCTGCATCAATATGTTGAGACCAGGTTAGATCCTCAGAGATCTTGACACTCAGGAACTTAAAATTGCTCACTCTCTCCATTCCTGATCCCTCTATGAGGATTGGTTCGTGTTCCCTCGTCTTACCCTTCCTGAAGTCCACAATCAGCTCTTTTGTCTTACTGACGTTGAGTGCCAGGTTGTTGCTGTGACTCCTGTACACCCTTTCATCTCCATCTGAGATTCTACCAACAATGCTTGTGTCATCAGCAAATTTAAAAGTAGTATTTGAGCTATGCCTAGCCACACAGTCATGGTTATAGAGAAAGCACGTATGTCTTTGGACTGTGAGAGAAAATCAGAGCATCCCGAGAAAATCTGTGCACTCACACGGGCAAACTCCTTGCATAGTTCAGAGGGAAAATGTGATCAATGGTCACTGGTGATGAACTAACGACTACCATGCCAGCATGGTTGCCCCCATTTCACCAGACCCTGCAGTAGATCGCTTCCTGCATTATCCCTCCTTTCGATAATTATTTACTCAGAGACTCTGGACTCCAACGCCCCGAGCTGTAACAGCATCACACTAACCGGTACGCTACTGTGGTGCCTGACTACTGATGAAGTAATCTCTCTCAGTCTCTCATTTCTCTGATTAGGGAGTTTTGGAAGACAACGACCATACATCTGGACAAACATCGCCACCTCCTTTACAATCCGGGATTCAGGTCACTGGACCATGGGGATTCATTTATCGTCACCTCCTTTACAATCCGGGATTCAGGTCACTGGACCGTGGGGATTCATCCATCGTCACCTCCTTTACAATCCGGGATTCAGGACACTGGACCGTGGGGATTCATCCATCGTCACCTCCTTTACAATCCGGGATTCAGGTCACTGGACCGTGGGGATTCATCCATCGTCACCTCCTTTACAATCCGGGATTCAGGTCACTGGACCGTGGGGATTCATCCATCGTCACCTACTTTACAATCCGGGATTCAGGTCACTGGACCGTGGGGATTCATCCATCGTCACCTCCTTTACAATCTGGGATTCAGGTCACCAGACATTGGGGATTCATTGCCTTTTCCATTCCATTAACTCCTCCACCTGATTTTCTTACTGCTCTTTATTTTTTGAATTTGTCATTGTCTTCAAATTTCTTTGCCTCTGGGAGACTTTCCGTGTCATCCTGTGTGAAGATAAAAATAAAATATTTGCTTGATTTTTCTGTCATTGACTTATTCCCTGGCATAATTTCTCCCACTTCAGTCTAATTACTTCCTTGTTGCATACAGTATCTACATACGTTTTCAGTCCATTTGTGTTTCCCACATTGTGCTTTCATATCTCTTAGTAGCACCAGAGGAATTGATTGTTCTGCTAAAATTACATATTTGGATTTTATCTTTTAATTCTGTTCAATCAATTGTAACATGATCCTCAACCAGAGACTCAAATGTCAACATATCAAGGTCTTGCTCTGTCTGTTGTTCTCTCTCTCCCCAGCACTGTGTCTCCCAACACTGAGATGATTTAGATCTCATGATTTATTTATCTATTTTATTTGGAATAGCATGGAATAGGTGCTTTGAGGCCAACGAGCCGTTCCACCCAGCAACCAACCAATTTAATCCTAGCCTAATCACAGGACAATTTACAAAGAGAAATTAACCTATTAACTGACATGTCTTTGGACTGTGGGAGGAAACCAAAGCACCTGGAGGAAAGCTATACAGTCACAGGGAGAGCGTACGCTTTCTTACAGAAGGCTTGGGAATTGAGCTCTGAAGCCCTGAATGTAATAGCATCATGCTAACCACAGCACTACTGTGTGCCCTTCTCTCTCTGTCAATGATCTCTCCCCCTCTCTCTCTCTTTCCCCCTCTCTCTTCCCCCTCTCACTCTCTCCTCTCTCCCCCCTCTTTCTCTCTCTCTGTCAATGATCTCTCTCTTTCTCCCTCTCTTCCCCCTCTCTCTGTTAATGATCTCTCTCTCTGTCAATGATCTCTCTCTCCCTCTCTCCCCTCTCTCTGTCAATGATCTCTCTCTCCCTCTCTTTCTGTCAATGATCTCTCTCTCCCTCTCTTCCCTCTCTCTCTGTCAATGATCTCTCTCTCTCCCTTTCTTCCCTCTCTCTCTGTCAATGATCTCTCTCTCTCCCTTTCTTCCACTCTCTCTCTGTTAATGATCTCTCTCTCTGTGTCAATGATCTCTCTCTCTCCCTCTCTTCCCTCTCTCTCCCTCTCTTCCCCCTCTCTCTGTCAATGATTTCTCTCTCTCTCTATTAATGATTTCTCTCTCTTTCCCTCTCTTCCCCTCTCTCTCTTTCTCCCCCTCCCCCTTCCTTCCAATAATCTGTCTTTTTCCTGTTCATTCCCACCCATCCACAGTCTCAACGTTTCAGAAACAGCTTCTCTCTATCATCAGATTTCTCAACAGACAATAAACTCATAAACACTACTTTTACTCTTTTGCACTACTTAATTAATTTAATTCTTTAATATATATTTATTATTGTAATTTACAGTTTTTATCATTATAAATTTTAATGTGCTAATGTTCTGCTGCCACAATGTACCAATCGACAGATGACACAATAGCCACTGCTCTGCATACCATCCTTACACATCTGGAGAAGGATGCTTATGTGAGAATGTTGTTCTTGGACTACAGTTCAGCATTCAGCATAATTCCATCCAGGCTCAACAAGCAGCTCAGAGACCTTGGCCTTGACCCTGCCTTGTGCAGCTGGATCCTGGACTTCCTGTCGGGTCGCCAGCAGGTGGTAAGAGTGGGCTCTCTCACCTCCAGCCCTCTGACTCTCAATACAGGAGCCCCTCAGGGCTGTGTACTGAGTATTCTCCTTTACTCCCTGTATGCCCATGGCTGTCGCCACCCACAGATCTAATCTGCTAATTAAATTTGCTGACAACACTACATTGATTGGCCTAATCTCAAACAATAACAAGGTGGCCAATAGGAAAGAAGTCATCTCTCTGACACAGTGGTGTCAAGAAAACAACCTGTCCCTCAATGTCACAAAAACAAAGCAGCTGGTGGTGGATTACAGGAGGAATGGAGACGGACTAACCCCTATTGACAGCAATAGAACTGGGGTGGAGAGGGTAAACAGCTTTAAGTTCCTTGGTATCCACATCAGCGAGGACCTCACATGGTCTGTACACACCAGCTGTGTAGTGAAAAGGCACAGCAGTGCCTCTTTCACCTCAGACAGTTGAGGAAGTTTGGTATGGGCCCCCAGATACTAAGGACTTTCTTTAGGGGCACAATTGAGAGCATCCTGACTGGCTGCATCACTGCTTGGTATGGGAACTGTACCTCCCTCAATCACGGAACTCTGCAGTTGTGAACTTACCATGATTCAGGACATTTACAAGGACAGGTGTGTAAAAAGGCTCCGGAGGATCATTGGGGACCCGAGTCACCCCAACCACAATCTATTCCAGCTGCCACCATCCGGGAAACGGTACCGCAGCATAAAAGCCAGGACCAACAGGCTCCGGGACAGCTTCTTCCATCAGCCCATCAGACGGATGAACTCATGCTGATTTGAGTGTACTCTATATTACATTGACTGTTCTATTTATTACAAATTACTATCATTGCACATTTAAGTGGAGACGTAACATAAAGATTTTTACTCCTCATGTATATGAAGGATGTAAGAAATAAAGTCAATTCATTCAATTCACAAAGCAATAGATGTCACAGCATCTGCCGGTAATATGAAACCTGATTCTGATTGGGATTGAAATTCATTCACTTTAACATTTCTTCAGGGACTGATTCGAGACCCAGACTTGGTTTTGCAGGATTGTTCTCTCCAACATCTTTAATTCCCCTTCCCATTCTGAAATGTCAGTCCATGGCCTCCTCTGCTGCCACGATGGGGCCTCTCTCAGCTTGGAGATGCTGCACTCCTGTATCAGTGTGGGCAGCCTCCTGCCTGATGGCGTAAACATCAATTGCTCCAACTTCCAGCAGTTCCTTCCCCCACTCCCCTTCTCTCTTTATCCATTCCTCATTCTGGCTCCTCTCTTAGCCGTTCATGTCCCCACCTCCCTTGGTGCCCCTCCGCCTCCTCTTTCACCCATGTAGCCCCTCCTCTCCCATCAGATTGCTTTTCCTTCAGCCCTTTACCTCGTCCACCTATCACCTCAAAGCTTCTTACTGCAACCCCCTCCCCTCAATAGATGCTGCCTGACCTCTGAGTTCCCCCAAAGTTTAGTGTGTGCAACTCTCCCTTCTACTGTACCCTCCGTCCCTCTGTTTAGCCTGTTCTTCAAATGCAGCATTAGCATCACCCAGCATAGTCTGGTCAGGCTGTGCAATGCAATGCCCAGGAAAGAGCATTTCTGAGGCAGAGTACACTGTGGGAGGGTGCTCAGGGAGTCACACTGTGGGAGGGTGGTACAGAGGGAGAGACACACTGTGGGGGGGTGGTACTGAGGGAGTCACACTGTGGGAGGGGTAGTGCTGAGGGGTAGTGCTGAGGGAGTCACACTGTGGGAGGGGTAGTGCTGAGGGAGTCACACTGTGGGAGGGGTAGTGCTGAGAGACGGTCTGTACTGAGGGTCAGTATGATCAAGGGGGTTTCTGCTCTGGCTCCCTGTGGGAGGGGTAGTGCTGAGGGGTAGTGCTGAGGGAGTCACACTGTGGGAGGGGTAGTGCTGAGGGAGTCACACTGTGGGAGGGGTAGTGCTGAGAGACGGTCTGTACTGAGGGTCAGTATGATCAAGGGGGTTTCTGCTCTGGCTCCCTGTGGGAGGGGTAGTGCTGAGAGAGGGTCTGAGGGAGGGGTAGTGCTGAGAGACAGTCTGTACTGAGGGTCAGTATGATCAGGGGGGTTTCTGCTCTGGCTCCCTGTGGGAGGGCCAGTGCTGAGGGAGGGTCTGTGGGAGGGGTAGTGCTGAGAGACAGTCTGTACTGAGGGTCAGTATGATCAGGGGGGTTTCTGCTCTGGCTCCCTGTGGGAGGGCCAGTGCTGAGGGAGGGTCTGTGGGAGGGGTAGTGCTGAGAGACGGTCTGTACTGAGGGTCAGTATGATCAAGGGGGTTTCTGTTCTGGCTCCCTGTGGGAGGGGTAGTGCTGAGGGAGGGTCTGTGGGAGGGGTAGTGCTGAGAGACGGTCTGTACTGAGGGTCAGTATGATCAAGGGGGTTTCTGTTCTGGCTCCCTGTGGGAGGGGTAGTGCTGAGGGAGGGGTAGTGCTGAGAGACGGTCTGTACTGAGGGTCAGTATGATCAAGGGGGTTTCTGCTCTGGCTCCCTGTGGGAGGGGTAGTGCTGAGGGAGGGTCTGTGGGAGGGGTAGTGCTGAGGGAGGGGTAGTGCTGAGAAACGGTCTGTACTGAGGGTCAGTAAGAGTCAGAGGCTGACAGGAAGTGCTGGAGTCTGAGTTCTGCCGTTGGGAGGAGGGGTCGAGAGTGAGGGATGGGGACAGTGTTTGTCCGAGCAGCCTCTGAGCCTCCTGGCAGCCGGCATCGAAACCCCCTCCTGCTGCAGATCCACGCACCCCCAGTCCGAAACTGCCCACTGCCGTCCCACACCCAGGGCATGGATCCTGTGATGAGTTTCCAAGCCATACTTTCCAAACTCCCGCACTCTCACTGACTCACTCACACTCAGTGACCTGCTCACTCACAATTACCTGTTCACACTCAGTGACCTGCTCACTCACAATTACCTGTTCACACTCAGTGACCTGCTCACTCACAATTACCTGTTCACACTCACTGACCCACTCACACACAATGACCTGTTCACACTCACTGACCCACTCACACACAATGACCTGTTCACACTCACTGACCCACTCACACACATTGACCTGTTCACACTCACTGACCCACACACACAATGACCTGTTCACACTCACTGACCCACTCACACACAATAAGAGCAGAAGAGATCGGAGTATAATTAGGCCAATTGGCCTATCGAGTCTGCTTTGCCATTCAATCATGGCTGATCTTTTGCTTGCTCCCCCGCCCCATTCCTTGGATTTCTCCTCGTAACCTTTGATGCCATGTCCAATCAAGCTCAGCCTTAAATACGCCTAACGACCTGGCCTTCACAGCTGTCTGTGGTAACAAATTCCACAAGTTACCACCCTCCGGCTCAATACATTCCTCATTTCTGTTCCAGATGGCCGCCTGAGGCAGCGCCCTCTGGCCCGAGAGAACTTCTCCACAGCTGCTGAGGGTACTGAGGCTCCTCCGCCGCCACATTCCAGCAGTTTCCTTTCATTTGCTCTCAGTAGTGGTTCCTTTCCCTCTGTGTCCCCTTCCTCACGGACTCCCTAAGACCATTGGACATAGGAGCAGAATAAGGCCATTCAACCATCGCGTCCATTCTGTCATTCCATCTTGGAAGACTTCTTATTATCCCTCTCAACCTCATCCCTGCTTTCTCCCATTAACCGCAACTCTGCCTACATTCACACTCACGCGTGCACTCCTGCACACCTGTTCACACTTGTCCAGGAAGGGAGCGGGGGTGGGGGGCAGCCGTGCCATGCTGAAGGTCAGCGGGGTAGGGTCGGGAGCCGGCTCGTGTCCTTGTTGGCGTCGCCCTCCGCCGGGTTGCTATGACAGAGCGGCTCTCTATAAATCTCAGCCTGCCTTCTGCTGTCAGGTGTACTGCCGGCGCTGCAGTGGGGGCAGCGAGCGCTCCCACACCCCAGCGCTGCCCGACTGCCTTCAAAAAGAAAACCGCCTCGGATTTTGGTGGCAACTTTCACCGAATTGTGAAGGGACAGAACAGGAAGCGATTCCCGGCAGCGAGCAGATGCGCCCACCAGAGGAGATCGCGCACAAGGGTTGAATTCGTCCTTGTTCAGTTCTTCGGGAGAGTCCGCCCGCCCTCGGAGCCCAGGACAGGTCAGTGTGGTGTCAGATAGTCCGCCGTGTCCGTGAGAGAGAGAGAGAGAGACAGAAAGAGTACGAGGGTATGTGTGTGTGTGTGTGAGAGAGAGAGAGAGAGAGAGAGAGAGAGAGTACGAGTGTATGTATGTGAGAGAGGGTGTAAGAGAAAGGAAGTGTGTGACTGTGAAAGAGAGCGTGTGAGAGACTGAGTGTGAAAGAGTGTGAGAGAGCATGTGTGTAAAAGAGAGAACATAAGTGTGAGGGAGGGTGTGTGTGAGAGAGTGTGTTTCAGAGAGCGCGCGCGTGTGTGTGAGAGAGAGAGAGCATACGAGAGAGAGTGTGAGTTTGTGTGAGAGTGCATTTGTGAGAGTGTGTGCGCATGTGAGAGAGAGAGAGAATGTGTGTTAGAGACAGTGTGTGTGTTTGTGAAGAGAGACTGGGTGTATGTTTCTGTGTGTGGGTGAGAGAGAGACTCTGTGTCTATGGGAGAGAGTGAGAAAGGAAGAGTGAGAAAGGAAGAGTGAGACACAGAGTGTGTGTGTGTGTGCAGGAGAGATGGTGTGTGTATGTGTGAGAGATGGACAGACAGAGAGAAAGATTGCGTGTGTACATGGGCATGTATTTATGTGTGTGTATCTATGAGTATGCCTGCATGTGAGAGTGTGTGTGAGTTTGTGTGTCTCTGTGTGGCATTAGTGTTGTCACATATCTGTTTATGAGGGTGACCATGTTTAGTTGTGTAAGGGTGTGTGTGAGAGGATGAGGGAATGTGTGCAAATGTGTGTAAGTAGTGTGTTTGTGTATGTGTGTAAGGGTGTATGTGAGAGTCAGTTTGTGTAAGGGATTGTATGTGGGGTGACTGGGTGTGCCATGATTGTGAGAGTGAGGGGTGTATGAGGGGTTGTGTGAGTGTGAGGGTGTATGTGAGAGGTGTATCAAGGGGTGAGGGTGAGAGACTGTGCAAATGAGGGGGGTATCAGGGGTTGTGTGAATGTGAGGTTGTATGTGAGAGTGAGGTGAGTGTTAGGGATGAGAGTGAGAGACTGAGAGTCAGGGGTGTGTAAGGGGGTGAGAGACTGTGAGAGTGAGGGGTGTGTCGGGGGGTGAGTGTGTGAGAGGAGTGTGCCAGGGGGTGAGGGGTGTGTCGGGGTGAGTGTGTGAGTGAGGAGTGTGTCGGGGTGAGGGGTATGTCGGGGGTGAGTGTGAGAGTGAGGGGTGTGTCAGGGGGTGAGTGTGAGAGTGATGGGTGTGTCGGGGGTGAGGGTGAGAGACTGAGTGAGGGGTGTGTCAGGGGATGAGGGTGAGTGTGTGAGAGTGAGGGGTGTGTCGGGGTGAGTGTATGAGAGTGAGGGGTGTGTCGGGGTGAGGGGTGAGTCGGGGTGAGTGTGTGAGAGTGAGGGGTGTGTCGGGGTGAGTGTGTGAGAGTGAGGGGTGTGTCAGGGGATGAGGGTGAGTGTGTGAGAGTGAGGGGTGTGTCGGGGGTGAGGGTGAGTGTGTGAGTGAGGGGTGTGTCAGGGGGTGAGTGTGTGAGGGTGAGGGGTGTGCCGGGGTGAGGGGTATGTCGGGGGTGTGTGAGAGTGAGGGGTGTGTCGGGGGTGAGGGTGAGAGACTGAGAGTGAGGGGTGTGTTGGGATGAGGGTGAGTGTGTGAGAGTGAGGGGTGTGTCTGTGGTGCGGGTGAGTGTGTGAGAGTGGGGGGTATGTCGGGTGTGAGGGTGAGAGACTGAGAGTGAGGGGTGTGTCGGGGTGAGAGGTGTGTTGGGGGTGAGTGTGAGTGTATGAGAGTGAAGGGTGTGTCGGGTGAGGGGTGTGTCGGGATGAGGGTGAGTGTGTGAGAATGAGGGGTTAGTCAGTGGGTTAGGGTGAGTGTGTGAGAGTGAGGGGTGTGTCGGGAGTGATGGTGAGTGTGCGAGTGAGGGGTTTGTCAGGAGGTTAGGGTGACTGTGTGAGAGTGAGGGGTGTGTAAGGGGATGAGGGTGAGTGTGTGAGAGTGAGGTGTGTGTCGGGGTGAGGGTGAGTGTGTGAGTGAGGGGTGTGTCGGGGTGAGGGTGAGTGTGTGAGTGTGGAGTATGTCAGGGTGAGGGGTGTGTCAGGGGTGAGTGTGAGAGTGAGGGGTGTGTCAGGGGGTGAGGGTGAGTGTGTGAGAGTGAGGGGTTTGTCGGGGTGAGGGTGAGTGTGTGCATGAGGGGTGTGTCGGGGGTGAGGGGTGTGTCGGGGGTGAGGGGTATGTCAGGGGGTGAGTGTGTGAGAGTGAGGGGTGTGTCAGGGGGTGAGTGTGTGAGAGTGAGGGGTGTGTCAGGGGATGAGGGTGAGTGTGTGAGAGTGAGGGGTTTGTCAGGGGGTGAGAGTGTGAGAGTGAGGGGTGTGTTAGGGGGTGAGGGTGAGAGACTGAGAGTGAGGGGTGTGTCAGGGGTGAGTGTGAGTGTGTGAGAGTGAGGGGAGTGTAAGGGGGTGAGGGTGAGTGTGAGAGTGAGGGGTGTGTCGGGGGGGGGGTGAATGTGTGAGAGGAGTGTGCCAAGGGGTGAGGGGTGTGTCAGGGGGTGAGTGTGTGAGAGTGAGGGGTGTGTCGGTGGTGCAGGTAAGTGTGTGAGAGTGGGGGGTATGTCGGGGGTGAGGGTGTGAGAGTGTCGGGTGTGAGGGTGAGAGACTGAGAGTGAGGGGTGTGTCGGGGTGAGAGGTGTGTTGGGGGTGAGTGTGAGTGTATGAGAGTGAAGGGTGTGTCAGGGGTGAGGGGTGTGTCGGGATGAGGGTGAGTTTGTGAGAGTGAGGGGTTTGTCAGGGGGTTAGGGTGAGTGTGTGAGAGTGAGGGGTGTGTAAGGGGGTGAGAGACAGAGTGAGGAGTGTGTCGGGGTGAGTGTTTGAGAGTGAGGGGTGTGTAAGGGGCTGAGAGACTGAGAGTGAGGGGTGTGTCAGGGGGTGAATGTGTGAGAGGAGTGTGCCAGGGGGTGAGGGGTGTGTCAGGGGGTGAGTGTGTGAGAGTGAGGGGTGTGTCGGTGGTGCGGGTGAGTGTGTGAGAGTGGGGGGTATGTCGGGGGTGAGGGTGAGTGTGTGAGAGCGAGGGGTGTGTCGGGGGTGAGTGTGAGTGTGTGAGAGCGAGGGGTGTGTCGGGGGTGAGAGACTGAGAGTGAGGGGTGTGTCGGGGTGAGGGTGAGTGTGTGAGAGTGAGGGGTGTGTCGGGGGTGAGTGTGTGAGAGTGAGGGGTGTGTCAGGGTGAGGGTGAGTGTGTGAGAGCGAGGGGTGTGTCGGGGGTGAGCGACTGAGAGTGAGGGGTGTGTCGGGGTGAGGGTGAGTGTGTGAGAGTGAGGGGTGTGTCGGGGGTGAGTGTGTGAGAGTGAGGGGTGTGTCAGGGTGAGGGTGAGAGACTGAGAGTGAGGGGTGTGGGTGAGTGTGTGAGAGTGACGGGTGTGTCGGGGAGTGGGGGTGAGTGTGTGAGAGTGAGGGGTGTGTCGGGGGGTGAGGGTGAGTGTGTGAGAGCGAGGGGTGTGTCGGGGGTGAGAGACTGAGAGTGAGTGGTGTGTCAGGGGGTGAGTGTGTGAAAGTGAGGGGTGTGTCAGGGGTGAGGGTGAGAGCCTGTGTGTGACTGTCTGACTGGGCACCATAATTACACAAACTCTGTGCTGGGATGGTTGGCCTCTGGAGCATGGTTCCCTGAGGGTGGGGGTTGGGGTTCGGCTGTGGTGAAGGGAGGGGTTGGGGTTCGGCTGTGGTGAGGGGAGGGTTTGGGGTTCGGCTGTGGTGAGGGTGGGGGTTGGTGTGTGGCTGTGGTGAGGGGAGGGTTTGGGGTTCGGCTGTGCTGAGGGGAGGGTTTGGGGTTCGGCTGTGGTGAGGGTGGGGTTTGGTGTGTGGCTGTGGTGAGGGGAGGGTTTGGGGTTCGGCTGTGGTGAGGGGAGGGGTTGGGGTTCGGCTGTGGTGAGGGGAGGGGTTGGGGTTCGGCTGTGGTGAGGGGAGGGTTTGGGGTTTGGCTGTGGTGAGGGTGGGGGTTGGTGTGTGGCTGTGCTGAGGGGAGGGTTTGGGGTTCGGCTGTGGTGAGGGTGGGGGTTGGTGTGTGGCTGTGGGGAGGGTTTGGGGTTTGGCTGTGGTGAGAGGAGGGTTTGGGGTTTGGCTGTGGTGAGGGTGGGGGTTGGTGTGTGGCTGTGGTGAGGGGAGGTGTTGGTGTGCGGCTGTGGTGAGGGGAGGGTTTGGGGTTCGGCTGTGCTGAGGGGAGGGTTTGGGGTTCGGCTGTGGTGAAGGGAGGGTTTGGGGTTCGGCTGTGGTGAGGGGAGGGTTTGGGATTCGGCTGTGGTGAGGGGAGGGTTTGGGGTTCGGCTGTGGTGAGGGGAGGGTTTGGGGTTCGGCTGTGGTGAGGGGAGGGTTTGGGGTTCGGCTGTGGTGAGGGGAGGGTTTGGGGTTTGGCTGTGCTGAGGGGAGGGTTTGGGGTTCGGCTGTGGTGAGGGGAGGTGTTGGGGTTCGGCTGTGGTGAGGGGAGGTGTTGGGGTTCGGCTGTGGTGAGGGGAGGGTTTGGGGTTCGGCTGTGGTGAGGGGAGGGTTTGGGGTTCGGCTGTGGTGAGGGTGGGGTTTGGTGTGTGGCTGTGGTGAGGGTGGGGTTTGGTGTGTGGCTGTGGTGAGGGGAGGGTTTGGGGTTCGGCTGTGGTGAGGGGAGGGGTTGGGGTTCGGCTGTGGTGAGGGGAGGGTTTGGGGTTCGGCTGTGGTGAGAGGAGGGTTTGGGGTTTGGCTGTTGTGAGAGGAGGGTTTGGGGTTTGGCTGTGGTGAGGGGAGGGTTTGGGGTTCGGCTGTGCTGAGGGGAGGTGTTGGTGTGCGGCTGTGGTGAGGGGAGGGTTTGGGGTTTGGCTGTGCTGAGGGGAGGGTTTGGGGTTCGCTGTGGTGAGGGGAGGGTTTGGGGTTCGGCTGTGCTGAGGGGAGGGTTTGGGGTTCGGCTGTGGTGAAGGGAGGGTTTGGGGTTCGGCTGTGGTGAGGGGAGGGTTTGGGATTCGGCTGTGGTGAGGGGAGGGTTTGGGGTTCGGCTGTGGTGAGGGGAGGTGTTGGTGTGCGGCTGTTTTGAGGGGAGGGTTTGGGGTTTGGCTGTGCTGAGGGGAGGTGTTGGGGTTCGGCTGTGGTGAGGGGAGGTGTTGGGGTTCGGCTGTGGTGAGGGGAGGTGTTGGGGTTCGGCTGTGGTGAAGGGAGGGTTTGGGGTTCGGCTGTGGTGAGGGGAGGGTTTGGGGTTCGGCTGTGGTGAGGGTGGGGTTTGGTGTGTGGCTGTGGTGAGGGTGGGGTTTGGTGTGTGGCTGTGGTGAGGGGAGGGTTTGGGGTTCGGCTGTGGTGAGGGGAGGGGTTGGGGTTCGGCTGTGGTGAGGGGAGGGGTTGGGGTTCGGCTGTGGTGAGGGGAGGGTTTGGGGTTCGGCTGTGGTGAGGGTGGGGTTTGGTGTGTGGCTGTGGTGAGGGGAGGGTTTGGGGTTCGGCTGTGGTGAGGGGAGGGTTTGGGGTTCGGCTGTGGTGAGGGGAGGTGTTGGTGTGCGGCTGTGGTGAGGGGAGGGGTTGGGGTTCGGCTGTGGTGAGGGGAGGGGTTGGGGTTCGGCTGTGGTGAGGGTGGGGGTTGGTGTGTGGCTGTGGTGAGGGGAGGGTTTGGGGTTCGGCTGTGGTGAAGGGAGGGTTTGGGGTTCGGCTGTGGTGAGGGGAGGTGTTGGGGTTCGGCTGTGGTGAGGGGAGGGTTTGGGGTTCGGCTGTGGTGAGGGTGGGGGTTGGTGTGTGGCTGTGGTGAGGGGAGGGTTTGGGGTTCGGCTGTGGTGAGGGTGGGGGTTGGTGTGTGGCTGTGGTGAGGGGAGGGTTTGGGGTTCGGCTGTGGTGAGGGTGGGGTTTGGTGTGTGGCTGTGGTGAGGGGAGGGTTTGGGGTTCGGCTGCTCTCTGCTGACACAATAGAGCAGTGCAGATCAGTAACTGGTCTGCAAGCTGAGAGCTGGTGCGAGGATGCAGCAGCTGACAGCCAGGTCTGCAGAGCCTGACCCTGACGATTTGATCCCCAGTGAGAACCCCAGGAGCTAAACAGCAGAGAACCTGAGTCCCAGGCAGTCAGTCACTGTGTGGGAGACAGGAGGTTTGGATCAAACATCATTCCTTTGGGGACTCGTTGGGTCTTGTGTTCCAACCTGATTTCATTAGCTGAGTCCTTCATTCAATGCCTGTGCCCGTCCCCTGTCTATCTCTGTTACACAATGCAGGAGTCCGTCTACTTCCAAAGTACTCTGTATTTGTAGATTTAGTAGCACTGCAGTTAGTACATCGCATTTACAGCTTCGGGGCCATGGCGTTTGGAGTTCAATTTTGGCACAGTCTATCAGCAGTTTGTATGCTGTCCCGAGAGTTCACACAGTTCCAAGATGTACTCGTTAGCAAGCTCTCCTGTGATTAGGCTAGGGTTAACTGTAAGTGGGTTGCTGGGCTGCGCAGATCGTTCCGGCCTGTATCCTTTTATAAAAAACAATCTAATGGTTTCTTGGGCTGTATTCAGGAGTCTGAAACCTGTTTGCAACAGTCCTGTCAGTAGTTTGGGGTCTGTCTACTGCACGCTGTTTGTTGATTACACTGAAGAGAGCCTCTTTAATCCAGGCAGCGTCCTGGTAAATCTCCTCTGCACACTCTCCTATAATGAGGCAACCAGAACTAAACACAATACTCCAAGTGTGGTCTAACAGGAGTTTTATAGATCTCCGTTACCTTACAGCTCTTAAACTCAATACCCTGACTAATGAAAGCCAGCACACCACAGTCCTTTTTAACCCTTTCAACTTAAACTTTACACTACCTTCATTTTTTGGAATCCTCAGCAGGGTAACCATGGAGACGTTTTTCCAAATATGTCTTTTATTTATAAAATTTACAAGCAGGATGCTTGTCACCGCTTACAGTGCAAGATGTATCCCATTTTCCATCCTACATTGCACAGTGTCAACGTGACGTCACGTACGTTCCACAAGCAATGGCCAACAGTACCAGGTCCCCTGTGCCCAGTGGAAGGAGGCTTCAGTTGCCTTTGCCCATGGAGCCTTGTGGTTGTCCTGGACTAGCTTTCAGCTCCACTCTTGGCAGCTCTCTGCTGTTTTCATCAGTCTGAAGTATTCAGTCCTGGACAGCACCTGCTCCAGCAGACTAGCTAGTTAGAAACATAGAAAACCTACAGCACTGTACAGGCCCTTTGGCCCACAAAGCTGTGCCGAACATCTCCCTTCTGGGCAGACAGCTTTTTGTTCCTGGGTAGCACACACAAAATGCAGCAGGTCAGTCAGCATCTATGGAGGGGAATAAACAGTCAATGCTTCAGGCCGAGACCCTTCATCAGGACTAGAAAGAAAGAGAAAAGGTGCCGGAATAAGAAGGTGAGGAGAACCAGGAGGACAAGCTGGAAGGTGATAGGTGAAGCCAAGTGGGTGGGGAGAGAGAGATGAAGTACGAAGCTGGGAGGTGATAGGTGGAAAAGGTAAAGGGCTAAAGAAGAAGGAATCTAATAGTACCATGGGAGAAAGGGAAGGAGGAGGGGCACTGGGGGAGGTGAGAATGGAGCCAGAATGGGAAATAGAAGAAGAGAGAAAGGGGAGGGTGGGAGAATTTACTGTAATTTAGTGAACTAGATGTTCATGCTATCAGGTCGGAGGCTACCCAGACAGAATATGAGATGTTGCTCCTCCAACCTGAAAATGGCCTCACCTTGGGGCAGAACATAAGATGTCCTGGCCCTGTGGGACTGGACAGGGCTAGGAAGTGTACAAAGCCAAGCTTCCAGATGACAGTACACCAGAAGGTACCATCGCATTAGATAGATAGATAGATAGATAGATACTTTATTCATCCCCATGGGGAAATTCAACTTTTTTTCCAATGTCCCATACACTTGTTGTAGCAAAACTAATTACATACAATACTTAACTCAGTAAAAAATATGATATGCATCTAAATCACTATCTCAAAAAGCATTAATAATAGCTTTTAAAAAGTTCTTAAGTCCTGGCGGTAGAATTGTAAAGCCTAATGGCATTGGGGAGTATTGACCTCTTCATCCTGTCTGAGGAGCATTGCATCGATAGTAACCTGTCGCTGAAACTGCTTCTCTGTCTCAGGATGGTGCTATGTAGAGGATGTTCAGAGTTATCCATAATTGACCGTAGCCTACTCAGCGCCCTTCGCTCAGCTACCGATGTTAAACTCTCGAGTACTTTGCCCACGACAGAGCCCGCCTTCCTTACCAGCTTATTAAGACGTGAGGCGTCCCTCTTCTTAATGCTTCCTCCCCAACACGCCACCACAAAGAAGAGGGCGCTCTCCACAACTGACCTATAGAACATCTTCAGCATCTCACTACAGACATTGAATGACGCCAACCTTCTTAGGAAGTACAGTCGACTCTGTGCCTTCCTGCACAAGGCATCTGTGTTGGCATTACCTACAAGGCTAAGACCAGAAATGGTGACCTAGCCCTCCATGAACAACATCAACATCTTCTGCTTGGTTGATATACAGGTTGGACATTATGGCAGGACAAGGTAACACAAAAAGAGAATGCAGACTGAAGTATACCAGCTACAGAGAGCGTGCAGTGCGGGTAGACAATAAGGTGGATTGTGAGGTCAACACTTCATTTTATTTTAGTGTAGAATTATTCAGTAGTCTGATAGAAGCTGCCCTTGATCCTGATGTGCATTACAAGATCCTGTCCAGGTCATCACCAATCAAGTGAAGTCTGTTCTGAGGCAGGTGAACCCAGGAACCGAGTCATCGGGAGCGGCTGGCAGATCATCAAGCTGGTGGGAAGTGTTCGTTGGTCAGGATGTCTGTGGAGCAATACTGCCAACCGGCACATTCCAGGCTGCAGGGTCACCGTGCTGGGGGATGCACAGAAAGGGTACGTTGGGGAAGGACCACTGTTAAGGGTTCTCCTCCTGCTGGAGAGGAAAGGACCAGGTGGGGGGACAAAACCCCTCATTTCCTGTAGTGTTTGGTACAAAACCCCAGAGTGCCACATGAGTGATGGGACATTGTGGAAAGCATTCACCGTGTGTATAAAGGATGAAAAGGTATTGAACGGTTTATTCTTGTACATTTTTTTATCGTGAATAAAATTTATTTTGTTAAAAAAGGTGATCCACCCAGACCGAACATACCAAGTTTGCTAGCAGCCATCTGTTGCTCTACAAAACCATCATGGGATAGGCTGGGTGAGAGTGTTTTTGTGGACATGTACCTAGTTAGCGCGATGGAATATCATGAATGTATTGGGATTGGTTTATTATTGTCACATGTGCATGTCTGTTTTAACATCCTGAACTCAATGGCAGCAGCTCAATTAATCCAAAATTTTGCCTGGAACAGCTCATCAGCATCAGCATCACCTGTCCAAGTTTCACTCTAGCTACAGTTGTAGCGTATGTACAGAATTGGCACAGAGTTGTAACGTATGTACAGAATTGGCACAGGGTTGTAACGTACATACAGAATTGGCACAGGGTTGTAACGTACGTACAGAATTGGCACAGGGTTGTAACGTATGCACAGAATTGGCACAGGGTTGTAACATATGTACAGAATTGGCACAGAGTTGTAACGTACATACAGAATTGGCACAGAGTTGTAACGTACGTACAGAATTGGCACAGAGTTGTAACGTACGTACAGAATTGGCACAGGGTTGTAACGTATGCACAGAATTGGCACAGGGTTGTAATGTATGCACAGAATTGGCACAGGGTTGTAACGTAATTGGCACAGAGTTGTAACGTACGCACAGAATTGGCACAGGGTTGTAATGTATGTACAGAATTGGCACAGAGTTGTAACATACGCACAGAATTGGCACAGGGTTGTAACATACGCACAGAATTGGCACAGGGTTGTAACATACGTACAGAATTGGCACAGAGTTGCACTGTTTAGAATAAGGTGCCTGGGATGTGTCTTTGAATTACATGTGTGTTCACCAGCACGCCAAGCTTATAGTTATGGCTGCACTTTCTAGATTTCAGATAGTTTTGTTTTATTTTCATTCAGAGATACAGTGAGGAACAGGCCCTTCCAGCCCACTGAGCTACAGCACCCATCAACCCACCGATTTAATCCCAGCATAATCACCGGACACTTTACAATGACTTGTTAACCTACCAACCCGTTAGTCTTTGGACTCGGAGGAAACCGGAGCACCCGGACGAAGCCCATGCATCCATGGGGAAACTCCTTATAGAGGATGCTGGGAATGAACTCTGACTCCTCGAGCTGTGATAGTGTCGTGATAGCCCCTACATTACTGTCACGCTGGGAATGAACTCTGAACTCTGACTCCTTGAGCTGCAATAGTGTCACAATAACTCCTATTTTACCATGGTGATGACGTGAGATTTGAAGTTTCCCAAATTCTATATTGGGTAAGATGAAACATGAAGGTTTTCAGAGATGACGGGAGGAAGCCCGCCCTGTTATTGAGTGTGTGCTGTGTATCAGAAGTGCAGAAAACTGGGAAAATATTCCAAAGGTCAGGGAGACAGTACAGGTCAGTTACTGAAAGATGCCTATGAGGGGTATAGATAGGGTAAATGAAAGCAGACTTCTTCCACCAAGGTTGGGTGAGACTAGAACTAGAGGTTGTAAGTTATGGGTGAAAGGTGAAATATTTTGTTGTACTTCTACGGATTGTCAGGTATGATGTTGTGGCCATCACTGAATTGTGGCTGAAGGATGGTTTCAGTTGGGAGCTAAATGTCCAAGGTTACATGTTATATCGGAGGGACGTGGCTCTGCTGGTGAAGAATGCCATCAGATCAGTAGAAAGATGTGACATAGGATAGGAAGATGTTGACTCCTGTGGGTTGAGTTAAGAAAGTGCTAGGGTAAAAGGACCCTGATGGCAGTTATATACAGGCCCCCCAACAGTGACTGGGATGTGGACCACAGGTTACAACTGGAAATAGAAACGACATGTCAAAAGGGCAATGTTATGATAGTCACGGGAGATTTTAACATGCAGGTAGATTGGGAAAATCAGGCTGGTAATGGATCTCAAGAAAGTGAATTTGTTGAATGCTACTAGATGGCTTTTCAGAACAGTTGTTGAATTACTAGGGGGCAGCTGTACTGGACTGGGTGTTAAGTAACAAACTTGAGGAGATTAAGGAACTTAAGATAAAGGAATGCTTAGGAGACAGTGAACACTATGACTGAGTTCAACTTGAAATTTGATAGGGAGAAAGTAAAATCTGACGTAGCAGTATTTCAGTGGAGTAAAGGAAATTACAGTGGTATGAGAGAGGAGTTGGCCAAAGTAAATTGGAAGGAGATGCTGGCAGGGATGACAGCAGTGTGAGTTTCTGGGGAAAATGAGGAAGGAGCAGGGTAGACGTATTCCAAAAACAAAGAAATACTCAAATGGCAAAATGGTACAACTGTAGCTGACAAGGGAAGTCAAAGCTAATGTGAAAGCAAAAGATACAGCATATAACAAAGCAAAAAAATAGTAGGACAACACACACAAAGTGCTGGTGGAACACAGCAGGCCAGGCAGCATCTATAGGGAGAAGCACTGTCGACGTTTCGGGCTGAGACCCTTCGTCAGGATGATAGTAGGACGATGGAGGATTGGGAAGCTTTTAAAAACCTACAGGAAGCAACTAAACATCATTGGGGGAAAAGGTGAAATATGAAAGCAAGTTAGCAAGCAATATCAAGGTGGATAGAAAAACCTTTTTCAAGTATGTTTTTAAAAAAACAAAAGGGATGAGAGTGGACAGATTCCAGAGAAATAATAACAGGCGATAGGGAGATGGCAGATGAACTAAATGAGAATTTTGCATCAGTCTTCACTGAGGAAGACACTAGCAGTGTGCCAGATAATGGAGAATGTGAGGAAAGAGAAGTGGGTGCAGTTACTATTGCAAGGAAGAAGGTGCTCAAAAAGGTGAAAGACTTAAAGGTGCATAATTCACCCAAACCAGATGAACTGCACCCTAGGGTTCTGAAAGAGGTGGTGATAAAGATTGTGGAGGCATTAGTAATGATCTTTCAAGAATCATTGGAATCTGGCACGGAAAATTGCAAATGTCACTCCACTCTTAAGGGAAAATCTTGCCTGATGAACCTGTTGGAATTCTTTAAGGAGATTACAAGTAGGATAGATAAAGGGGATGTAGTTGATGTTGTATATTTGGATTTTCAGAAGGCCTTTGACAAGGTGCCACACATGAAGCTGCTTACTAAGTTAAGAGCCCGTGGTATTACAGGAAAGTTACTAACATGGTTAGAGCATTGGCTGACTGGTAGGAGGTAGCGAGTGGGAATAAAAGAGTCCTTTTTTGGTTGGCTGCCAGTGACTAGTGGTGTTCCACAGGGGTTGGTGTTAGGACCACTTCTTTTTATGCTGTATATAAATGATTTAGATGATGGAATAGATTGCTTTGTTGCCAAGTTTGCAGATGAAACAAAGATTGATGGAAGGATAGGTAGGTTTGAGGAAACAGAAAGGCTGCAGAAGGACTTAGACAGATTTGGAGAATGGGTAAGAGAGTGGCAAGTATGAAAGGATGCTTCCCATGTTGGGGGAGTCCAGGACAAGAGGCACAGTCTCAGGATGGGTGGGCTTCCATTTAGAACAGAGATGCGGAGACATTTCTTTAGCCAGAGGGTGGTGAATTTGTGGAATTTGTTACCACAGCCAGCTGTGGAGGGCAGGTTGTTGGGTGTATTTCAGGCATGTTGATAGGTTCTTGATTGGCCATGGCATCAAAGGTTACAGGGAGTAGACTGGAAAGTGGGGGGGGGGGGGGGGGGGAGGATCAGTCATGATTGAATTGTTGCGTTTTATGTTCTTATGGTCTGATTTAAGCAGAACCTGAGGGGGAACATCCTCACTCAGAGAGTAGTGAGAGTGTGGAACGAGCTGCCAGCAGAAGTGGTGGATGTGGCTTTGATTTGGATAGGTACGTGGGTGGGAGGGAAACAGAGGATTATGGTCCGGGTGCTGATTAATGGTTCAGTAGTTCACCCATGTGGCCAATTAACCGACTACCTCGTACGTCTTTGGAATGTGAGAGAAAACTCGAGAATGCAGGAGAAGCCCCCGTGGTCACGGGGAGAAGGTACAAATGCCTCAGCGGCAGCAACAGGAATTGAAACTGTGTGGCTGGCTCCGTACTAACAACATGCTAATTGCTACACTACCATGTTGCCCCTAAATTCAAAGAACGGAGCTCTGCTGTAAAAGCTGAGCTCCCTGGCATCTGAGTAGACTAGCTCATTACCCAGATGAAAGGTCTCGACCTGAAACGTCGACTGACCATTTCCCTCCAATGATGCTGCCTGGCCTGCTGAGATCCTTGAGTGCTTTATGTGTTGCTCCAAGATCTCCAGCATCTCAAAGCAGTGTAATGTTGAATCAGGTTTGCAGGTCTAGTACGTGAGACAGAAGCACTGACTTAGAATAAGTACATTAATCATTTATCTACAATCAGTAAAAATTTGACCAAATGTACATGTTCCCCAAATTACAGACATTACAAGGCTGAATATTCAACAAACATACTTAGTTAAAAGCGTTTGCAGAACACAGCTTCCCAGGACCAGCAAGGATCTGCAGGTCTTACAGATTGGAATGGGCAAAGAAGTGGCAGATGGGATGTAGTGTAGGGGAGTGTATGGCCATTCACTTTGGCAGAAGGAATAAAGGGGAGAAAATACTAAAACTGAGGTGCGTAGGTCATTCACTCATGCAGGATTCCCTAAAGATTAACTTGCTGGTTGAGCTGGTGCAAAAGGTCAATGCAATGCAAACACAAGGAAATCTGCAGATGCTGGAAATTCAAACAACAACACACACAAAATGCTGGTGGAACACAGCAGGCCGGGCAGCATCTATAGGGAGAAGCACTGTCGACGTTTCGGGTCGAGACCCTTCGTCAGGACTAACTGAAAGGAAAGATAGTAAGAGATTTCAAGAATGTTAGCATTTGTTTTGAGAGCACTACAATATAAAAGCAAGGATATAATGCTGAGGTTTTTTAAGGCTTTGCTTAGACCACTTTTGGAGCATTGTGAGCAGCTTTGGGCCCCATATCTAAGAAATGATGTAGTAGCACTGGAGAGGGTCCAAAGGAGGTTCATAAGAACAATTCTGGGAACGAAAGGATTAACAAATGACAAGCGTTTGATGGCTCTTGTCCTGTAATTGCTAGAGTTTCGAAGAATGAAACCTACCAAATATTCAAAGACATAGATAGAGTGGATGTGGAGAGGATGTTTCCTATAGTGGGGGAGTCTAGGACCAGAGGATACAGATAGAGTGGATGTGGAGAGGATGTTTCCTATAGTGGGGGAGTCTAGGACCAGAGGACACTGATAGAGTGGATGTGGAGAGGATGTTTCCTATAGTGGGGGAGTCTAGGACCAGAGGACACAGATAGAGTGGATGTGGAGAGGATGTTTCCTATAGTGGGGGAGTCTAGGACCAGAGGACACAGATAGAGTGGACGTGGAGAGAATGTTTCCTATAGTGGGGGAGTCTAGGACCAGAGGACACTGATAGAGTGGACGTGGAGAGGATGTTTCCTATAGTGGGGGAGTCTAGGACCAGAGGACACTGATAGAGTGGACGTGGAGAGGATGTTTCCTATAGTGGGGGAGTCTAGGACCAGAGGACACAGATAGAGTGGATGTGGAGAGGATGTTTCTTATAGTGGGGGAGTCTAGGACCAGAGGACATAGAGTGGATGTGGAGAGGATGTTCCCTATAGTGGGGAAGTCTAGGACCAGAGGACACAGATGGAGTGGATGTGGAGAGGATGTTTCCTATAGTGGGGAAGTCTAGGATCAGAGGACACAGATAGAGTGGATGTGGAGAGGATGTTTCCTATAGTGGGGGAGTCTAGGATCAGAGGACACAGATAGAGTGGATGTGGAGAGGATGTTTCCTATAGTGGGGGAGTCTAGGATCAGAGGACACAGATAGAGTGGATGTGGAGAGGATGTTTCCTATAGTGGGGGAGTCTAGGACCAGAGGACACAGATAGAGTGGATGTGGAGAGGATGTTTCCTATGGTGGGAAGTCTAGGACTAGGGTACTCAGTCTCAGAATAGGGTGATGTCCCCTTAGAATAGAGATGAGGAGAAATTTCCTTTGCTGGAATGGTGAGTGGTAGAATTCATTGCCAAATACTATGGAGGGTAAGACACTGAGTATATTTAAAGCAGAGATTGATAGGTTCTTAATTACTCAGGGTGTCAAAGGATATGGGCAGAAGGCAAGAGAATGGAGTTGAGATGGATAATAATCAGTCATGATGGAATGGTAGACAGGCTCAATGGCCTCATTCTGTTCCTGTGTCTTATGGTATTATGGCTTTAGAAACAGCTTCTTCCCATCCACCATCACATTTCTGAATGGTCCATGAACACAACCTCGTTATTTTGCTCTCTGCTTACACTATTTATGTGCAATGTATATAGTCGTCTTCTAATTTATTGTATGTTTTCTGTATTGCACTGTAGTCTGCCATAAAGTGACATGTAACTGATAATAAACCTCATTCTGATTCTTTGTGAAAACTGGCAGATACAGAAAGGCAAACCAATGCATTTATTGATGCTGAAACCTCATCTGATTTCATTGCCAAATGAAAGGCGGTGTGTAATCAGCACTCACTGTGGAGCAGAGGGCTCTATACTGAGCTGCAGTACAGGGCTCTGATTAAAACTCATGGGAAGCAAGAATTCTCAATGTCATTGGGGAGAGGACGGCAGCTGCTGGCTACTCCAAATCTCTTCTCAAAGATGGAGTATTTCAAATGTGACGGATAGTGATTCCAGCTTCCACCATTGCTGTCAGTGGTGGGTGGGGCCAGAGGGAATGGAAACATTATAAGACATAGGAGTAGAATTAGGCCATTCAGCCCATCGAGCCTGCTCTGCTGTTCCATCATGGCTGATTTATTATCTCTCTCAACCCCATTCTCCTGTCTTCTCCCCATAACCTTTAACACCCTGACTAATCAAGAACCTATCAACCTCCACTTTAAATATACCCAAAGACTTGGCCTCCACAGCCAAATATGTCAATGAGTTCCTCAGATTCACCACCTTCTGGCTGAAGAATTTTCTCCTCATCTCTGTTCTAAATGGGACTCCCCCTATTCTGAGGTTGTGCCCTCTGGCCCTAGACTCACCCACCACAGGAAACATCCTCTCCACATCCACTCTATCTAAACCTTTCAATATTTGATAGATTTAATGAGATCCCCCTCCTCATTCTTCTAAACTCCAGCAAGTACAGGTCTAGGGCCATCAAATGCTCGTCACATGTTAACCCTTTCATTCTCAGAATCACCTTTGAACTCTCTCCAATGCCAGCACATTAGGAGAGACTGTAGAAGAGAGAGTGGAGGGATAGAAAGGGAAGGAAGGCAGAGGAGGGGAGTGGGAGAACAGGTAGGAGAGGGAGGTGGAGGAAAGGGGAGGTTGTTGGGATGGTTTTGGGGATAGAGAGGGGATTTGGGGACAGGCCAGGGTCCAAGTCTCAGTCTCTGCTCTGTGCTTGAAGGTCAGTGGTGTAGGTCCGAACAGAATTTGAGGCATTTCTCTGTATTTCAATGATAAATAAATCTGAATCGAAATTCAAGAGGTTCCACATTCAACACTGTTTAATGTTATTTCCAGTACACAAGGGTAAAGGAGAACAAAATAATCATTACACCGGATCCGATACAGCACAAAAAGACACAATAAGATAAAGAGCATGATGCTAAAAAACACAATGAATATAAATACTTAAGATAGATTGATTGTATGTCCATAAAGTGAGGCTCGGCACAGGAGTGCCTGTATGTAAGGTGATTGACAGGAAATGATAAAGTTGTGGTGAATTTGTAGGAAGAGGGGAAGGATGAAGGGAAGAGAGCAGGAGAGTAGGAAGGAGCAAAGGAGAAAGAAGGGAGGGCTGAGGAGAGTTGGGGGGAAGTGAATGGGGTATTCACAAAGTGACAAGACAAGGACAATCTTGGAACTCACAACATCACTTTCCAATTTAATTAACACAAATTTTGGATTAGAGATTTCAGATTTTTATTAAGCACACCTTATAGGTGTAGAATTGAAAGTCACCCCATTTGCCAAAGAAACACAGAACTCTCCCTCTGCAACCCAACATTATTCGAAGAGGCAATGGCCAGCACAAGTTAGGCACAGAGTAAGCTTCCTCCCCACTGTCCTGTCATGCATTCCCAGGCCACGGGTTGGAGGCAGGGTGAAACTCCCTTGATAATGCTCGGCAGCCTCTCCCTGCCCCACTGTTGCCCTGTTTTGCTTTCCGATCTCTCTGAAACAGCACCGCACTGGTCCTCAACACCTCCCACCACTCTAAAGGTTAACTCACAGGTTGAGTCGGTGGTGAGGAAGGCAAATGCAATGTTAGCATTCATTTCAAGAGAACTAGAATATAAAATCAATGACGTGATGCTGAGACACTGGTCAGATCACAAATGGCCTAATTCTGCTCCTATGACACAAGGACAACCGTGAGCTCTGTACCCTGGGGGTGGGAGGTATGGGGAGGTTTGTGTGTAACCAGGCAGGGGGTAAAAGGGAGCCTGTTTGCAGCCACAGGAAGGTCAGAGATGGGGTGATGTAGATCTGCAGAGGAAGGGTGTTAAGGTTGGAAAGGAATTACAGAGGAAGTAGTTTCGACCTGGAACTGGTCAGACCCCGACCCTTCCCAGAGACCAACTCTGGGTGGGATCTGACACTTTCCAGAGGGCCTATTCCTAGGTAGCCTCCATCCCTCCTTGTGTTCCATTTGACCCTGATATCTGTGTGAGGAGTGTGTTTTCTTAAACTTGCTTCTGTGATTAATAATTAAATCTTTGTGTGGCTCAATTTCCCATTCAGATAAATGGTTTTAATATTTAAATGTGTTTGGAATCCAGGATTTAAGTGGCTCGGAGATCGATGACGGGTTATAGTAACATTAATCACCGTCTCCATGCACTGTTTGCCCAGCCCTCAGCCTCATTACAAATCACTATCCTTTAAAATCAAATCGACAGTGGCTGCAACTCCATTTGTCAGCTGGTTGCAACCTGGAGCCGCTATTGATCACAGCATGACCTTCAACCCAACACCAATTGCCCTCTGAACCCTGAGGTGAATAAATATCAATCTCACTTGCTCTCTGACCCCTGAGGTGAATGAACATCAATTTCACTTGCTGTCTGACCCTTGAGGTGAATGAACATTGACCCCACTCACCCTCTGACCCCCTGAGGTGAATGAATATTGACTCCTACACAATGTCCTTCCTTCAGCTGACTGTGGGACTGTCTCCCCAGTGGGGGTCAAAGGTCAGTGTCCGTATATGTCACCATATACAGCGCTGAGATGTGTTTCCCTTGTGTAAATCAGTTAAGTTATTGAACCATGATAGAATCAAGGAAAGACCACACAGTGAGGCTCCCGTATCTTCTTCCTGATGGCAGCAATGAGAAGAGTGTGACCTGGGTGGTGGGAGCCCCCTGATGATGGATGCTCTTTCCTGTGACAGTGCTCAACGTTGGGGAGGGCTTCACCCATGATTGACTGGACCGTATCCACTACTTTTGTAGGATTTTCTGCTCGAGGGCATTGGTGTTTCCATACTGGGCTGTGATGTAACCAGTCACAAACACATTTAAGAAGTTTGTCATAGTTTGAGATGTCAGGCTGACTCTTTGCAAGCTTCTCGGGAATGAGTGACGCTGTCGTGCTTTCTTTGTAATACATATACCTGTCTGGACACGCACCCCCCCCCCCCCCTGCTGACAGCTCCTGTGGCTCCTCCCACAGACCCCCTGCTGACTGCTCCTGTGGCTCCTCCCACAGACCCCCTGCTGACTGCTCCTGTGGCTCCTCCCACAGACCCCCTGCTCCTGTGGCTCCTCCCACAGACCCCCTGCTGACTGCTCCTGTGGCTCCTCCCACAGACCCCCTGCTGACTGCTCCTGTGGCTCCTCCCACAGACCCACTGCTGACTGCTCCTGTGGCTCCTCCCACTGACCCCCTGCTGACTGTTCCTGTGGCTCCTCCCACAGACCCTGCTGACTGCTCCTGTGGCTCCTCCCACAGACCCCTGCTGACTGCTCCTGTGGCTCCTCCCACAGACCCCTGCTGACTGCTCCTGTGGCTCCTCCCACAGACCCCCTGCTGACTGTTCCTGTGGCTCCTCCCACAGACCCCCTGCTGACTGCTCCTGTGGCTCCTCCCACAGACCCCTGCTGACTGCTCCTGTGGCTCCTCCCACTGACCCCTGCTGACTCCTCCCACAGACCCCCTGCTGACTGCTCCTGTGGCTCCTCCCACAGACCCCCTGCTGACTGCTCCTGTGGCTCCTCCCACAGACCCCTGCTGACAGCTCCTGTGGCTCCTCCCACAGACCCCCTGCTGACTGCTCCTGTGGCTCCTCCCACAGCCCCCCGCTGACTGCTCCTGTGGCTCCTCCCACAGACCCCCGCTGACTGCTCCTGTGGCTCCTCCCACAGACCCTGCTGACTGCTCCTGTGGCTCCTCCCACAGACCCCCTGCTGACTGCTCCTGTGGCTCCTCCCACAGACCCCTGCTGACTGCTCCTGTGGCTCCTCCCACAGACCCCCTGCTGACTGCTCCTGTGGCTCCTCCCACAGACCCCCTGCTGACTGCTCCTGTGGCTCCTCCCACAGACCCCTGCTGACTGCTCCTGTGGCTCCTCCCACAGACCCCCCTGCTGACTGCTCCTGTGGCTCCTCCCACAGACCCCTGCTGACTGCTCCTGTGGCTCCTCCCACAGACCCCTGCTGACTGCTCCTGTGACTCCTCCCACAGACCCCCTGCTGACTGCTCCTGTGGCTCCTCCCACAGACCCCCTGCTGACTGCTCCTGTGGCTCCTCCCACAGACCCCTGCTGACTGCTCCTGTGACTCCTCCCACAGATCCCTGCTGACTGCTCCTGTGACTCCTCCCACAGACCCACTGCTGACTGCTCCTGTGGCTCCTCCCACAGACCCCTGCTGACTGCTCCTGTGGCTCCTCCCACAGACCCACTGCTCCTGTGGCTCCTCCCACAGACCCCCTGCTGACTGTTCCTGTGGCTCCTCCCACAGACCCCCTGCTGACTGCTCCTGTGGCTCCTCCCACAGACCCCTGCTGACTGCTCCTGTGGCTCCTCCCACAGACCCCTGCTGACTGCTCCTGTGGCTCCTCCCACAGACCCCTGATGACTGCTCCTGTGACTCCTCCCACAGACCCCTGCTGACTGCTCCTGTGGCTCCTCCCACAGACCCTGCTGACTGCTCCTGTGGCTCCTCCCACAGACCCCCTGCTGACTGCTCCTGTGGCTCCTCCCACAGACCCCCTGCTGACTGCTCCTGTGGCTCCTCCCACAGACCCACTGCTCCTGTGGCTCCTCCCACAGACCCCCGCTGACTGCTCCTGTGGCTCCTCCCACAGACCCCCGCTGACTGCTCCTGTGGCTCCTCCCACAGACCCCCTGCTGACTGCTCCTGTGGCTCCTCCCACAGACCCCTGCTGACTGCTCCTGTGGCTCCTCCCACAGATCCCTGCTGACTGCTCCTGTGGCTCCTCCCACAGACCCACTGCTCCTGTGGCTCCTCCCACAGACCCTGCTGACTGCTCCTGTGGCTCCTCCCACAGACCCACAGCTCCTGTGGCTCCTCCCACAGACCCACTGCTGACTGCTCCTGTGGCTCCTCCCACAGACCCCCTGCTGACTGCTCCTGTGGCTCCTCCCACAGACCCCCTGCTGACTGCTCCTGTGGCTCCTCCCACAGACCCCCTGCTGACTGCTCCTGTGGCTCCTCCCACAGACCCACTGCTGACTGCTCCTGTGGCTCCTCCCACAGACCCACTGCTGACTGCTCCTGTGGCTCCTCCCACAGACCCCTGCTGACTGCTCCTGTGGCTCCTCCCACAGACCCCCTGCTGACTGCTCCTGTGGCTCCTCCCACAGACCCCCTGCTGACTGCTCCTGTGGCTCCTCCCACAGACCCTGCTGACTGCTCCTGGTGGCTCCTCCCACAGACCCTGCTGACTGCTCCTGTGGCTCCTCCCACAGACCCACTGCTGACTGCTCCTGTGGCTCCTCCCACAGACCCCTGCTGACTGCTCCTGTGGCTCCTCCCACAGACCCACTGCTCCTGTGGCTCCTCCCACAGACCCCTGCTGACTGCTCCTGTGGCTCCTCCCACAGACCCCCTGCTGACTGCTCCTGTGGCTCCTCCCACAGACCCCCTGCTGACTGCTCCTGTGGCTCCTCCCACAGACCCTGCTGACTGCTCCTGTGGCTCCTCCCACAGACCCTGCTGACTGCTCCTGTGGCTCCTCCCACAGACCCACTGCTGACTGCTCCTGTGGCTCCTCCCACAGACCCCTGCTGACTGCTCCTGTGGCTCCTCCCACAGACCCACTGCTCCTGTGGCTCCTCCCACAGACCCCCTGCTGACTGTTCCTGTGGCTCCTCCCACAGACCCCTGATGACTGCTCCTGTGACTCCTCCCACAGACCCCCTGCTGACTGCTCCTGTGGCTCCTCCCACAGACCCTGCTGACTGCTCCTGTGGCTCCTCCCACAGACCCCCTGCTGACTGCTCCTGTGGCTCCTCCCACAGACCCCTGCTGACTGCTCCTGTGGCTCCTCCCACAGACCCCCCTGCTGACTGCTCCTGTGGCTCCTCCCACAGACCCACTGCTCCTGTGGCTCCTCCCACAGACCCCCTGCTGACTGCTCCTGTGGCTCCTCCCACAGACCCCTGCTGACTGCTCCTGTGGCTCCTCCCACAGACCCCCTGCTCCTGTGGCTCCTCCCACAGACCCCCTGCTCCTGTGGCTCCTCCCACAGACCCACTGCTCCTGTGGCTCCTCCCACAGACCCTTGCTGACTGCTCCTGTGGCTCCTCCCACTGACCCACTGCTCCTGTGGCTCCTCCCACAGACCCCTGCTGACTGCTCCTGTGGCTCCTCCCACAGACCCCCCTGCTGACTGCTCCTGTGGCTCCTCCCACAGACCCCCTGCTGACTGCTCCTGTGGCTCCTCCCACAGACCCCCTGCTGACAGCTCCTGTGGCTCCTCCCACAGACCCCCTGCTGACTGTTCCTGTGGCTCCTCCCACAGACCCCCTGCTGACTGCTCCTGTGGCTCCTCCCACAGACCCCTGCTGACTGCTCCTGTGGCTCCTCCCACAGACCCCTGCTGACTGCTCCTGTGGCTCCTCCCACAGACCCCTGCTGACTGCTCCTGTGGCTCCTCCCACAGACCCCCTGCTGACTGCTCCTGTGGCTCCTCCCACAGACCCCTGCTGACTGCTCCTGTGGCTCCTCCCACAGACCCCCTGCTGACTGCTCCTGTGGCTCCTCCCACAGACCCCTGCTGACTGCTCCTGTGGCTCCTCCCACAGACCCCTGCTGACTGCTCCTGTGGCTCCTCCCACAGACCCCTGCTGACTGCTCCTGTGGCTCCTCCCACAGACCCCCTGCTGACTGCTCCTGTGGCTCCTCCACAGACCCCTGCTGACTGCTCCTGTGGCTCCTCCCACAGACCCCTGCTGACTGCTCCTGTGGCTCCTCCCACAGACCCCCCTGCTGACAGCTCCTGTGGCTCCTCCCACAGACCCCTGCTGACTGCTCCTGTGGCTCCTCCACAGACCCCCTGCTGACAGCTCCTGTGGCTCCTCCCACAGACCCCTGCTGACTGTTCCTGTGGCTCCTCCCACAGACCCCCCCTGCTGACTGCTCCTGTGGCTCCTCCCACAGACCCCTTATATCTCGCCTCACGTCTCTGAGAGTTATTGATGGTCCATCAGTCATAGTTTGAGATGTCAGGCTGAATCTTGCAAGCTTCTCGGGAATGAGTGACGCTGTCGTGCTTTCTTTGTAACTGCGCTTCTGAGCTGGGCCCAGGACAGGTCTGTTAACACTGAGGAATTCAAAGTTGCTGACCCTCTCCAGCTCTGATCCCCGATGAGGACCGGCTCCTGGAAGTCCAGTTTCCTCCTCCTGAAGTCAATACTCATCCCCTTGTTTTGCCGACACTGAGTGAGAGGTTGTAGTGGCACCACCCAGCTGGATTTTCAATCTCCCTCCTGTATGCTGATTCATCACAAAGAAGAGAAAAGCTGCAGAGGCTGGAAATCCAAAGCAACACCACAAGATGCTGGAGGAACTCAGCAGGCCAGGCATCTGTTTATATCCTCTCCTTACTTTTGGAGGGGTCATGGGCTGTGTAGGAGGGAAGGGTTAGATTGATCGCGGGCAGCACACACAAGATGCTGGAGGAACTCAGCAGGCCAGGCAGCAGCTATGGAAATGAATAAACAGTCGACCGTTCACCAGTTGGGCTGAGACCCTTCTTCAGGACTGGGAAGGAAGGGGAGAAGTCCGAGTAGAAGATGGGGCGAGGGGAGGAAGAAATACCAGGTGACAGGCGATTGGTGAGACCAGGAGAGGGGTCTTCCCCAAAGCTCTGAAGTAAAGAGCTGAGAAGTTGATTGGTGAAAGAGATAAAGGACTGGAGAAGGGGTAATGTGAAAGGAGAGGACAGAAGACCATGGAAGAAAGAGAAGGGGGAGGAGCAAGTAAGGAGTTAAGGTGAGAGACGAAAGAGAAATGGAAGTTCTCCGACTTCCTTCCAACTCAAAGTTGTAGCCATGAGCACTTGCAAGGATTCCAGCTTGGCCTGCCTCTTCGTGGGGGCTACGTGGAGCAGCCCATGTTCCAAGCCCACAATGGTTTCACTCCTTCGCTACATCGACAACTGCTTTGGTGCTGCTTCCTGCACCCGTGCTCAGATTGTCAATTTCATCAACTTTGCCTCTAACTTCCACCCTGCCCTCAAATTTACCTGATCCATTTCTGACATCTCCCTCCCCTTTCTCGATCTCACTGCATCCATGTGTGGGTGGATCTCTCTATCTACTGATGTATTTTATAAACCTACTGATGCTCACAGCTGTCTGGACTATACCACTTCTCATCCTGTTACTTGTAAAAATGCCACCCTCTTCTCTCAATTCCTCTGTTTCTGCCGCATCTATTCTCACGAAGAGGTTTTTCATTCCAGAACAACTGAGGTATCCTCCTTTTTCAAAGAAAGGGGTTTTCCTTCCTCCACCATCAAGGCTGCTCTCAACGGCATCTCTTCAGTTTCACACACATCTGTCCTCTCCCCATCCTCCTGCCCCTGTACCAGGGATATGGTTTCTCTTGTCTTCACCTCCACCCCATCAGACTCCACGTCCAGCACATAACTCCCTGTAACTTCTGTCATCTCCAACAGAATCCCACCACCATGCACATCATTCCTCCCCACTGATCTCCCTCCTGCTACACCTGCCCTTACACCTCCTCCCTCACCACCATTCAGGGCCCGAAACAGTCCTTCCATGTGAGGCGACACTTCACCTGTGAGTCTGTTGGGGTGATCTGCTGTGTTCGGTGCTCCCGTGTGACCTCCTGTACATCAGTGAGACCCGAGCTCAAGCACCTTCACTCCGCCTGCCAGAACAGACAGACAGACAGACAGACAGACAGACAGACAGACAGACAGACTTTATTGATCCCGCGGGGAAACTGGGTTTCGTTACAGCCGCACCAACCAAGAATGGTGTAGAAATATAGCAATATAAAATCAAAAATAATTAAATAATAATAAGTAAATTATGCCAAGTGGAAATAAGTCCAGGACCAGCCTATTGGCTCAGAGTGTCTGACACTCCGAGGGAGGAGTTGTAAAGTTTGATGGCCACAGGCAGGAATGACTTCCTGTGAGCTCAGTGTTGCATCTCAGGATCTCCCGGTGGCCACCCATTTCAATTCTACTTTACCTTTCCGTTACGACATGTCAGTCCTTGGCCTCCTCTGCTGCTGTGGAGGAATATCACCTTATACTTCATCTGGATAGTCTCCAGCTTCATGGCATGGACATTGATTTCTCAAACTTCTGGTAATGCTCACCACCCCCTTCACCATTCCCCATTCCCATCTCCCTCTCCCACCTTATCTTCTTGCCTGCCCATCTCCTCCCTCTATTCTCCCTTCCATGGCGTCTGTCCACTCCGGTCACATTTCTTCTTCTCCAGTCCTTTATCTTCTTCACCAATCAACTTCCCATCTCTTTACTTCACCCTCTCCCCCTCTCCCAGTTTCACCTATCGCCTACCACCCTGTACTCTTTCCACCTCTCTCCCCTTCTCCCCTTCCTTCCCATTCCTGACGAAGGGTCCCAGAGAAAAACGACAACTATACTCTTTTCCACAGAGATCCTCCACCATTTTGTGTGTATTGCTTGGATTCGTCACCACCTTTGATTTGGCGAATGACATCAGCGAACGTTCATGTGGCATTGGATCTGTGCTTAACCTCACAGTCATAAGTGTAACTCAGCAGAGCAGGGGGAAAGGCACACAGCTTTGTGGTGCATCTGTGCTGAGGGAGATTGCGGAGGAGATGTGACTGGGGTCTTCGGGTGTGAGTGTACGTGAGAGACAGAGTCAATCTGTGTATCGGTGTGTGTGCAAGCGTTTGTGTGAATGGCAGTGTGGTCACTATATATGTGTATGTGTATCGTTAGCTTAGAGTGTGTGTGCGTGTTTCAGTGAGTGTGTGGGGAGCACCTGGAAGAAACCCATGCAAATACAGGATTGTCTGTTGTGACGGTGTGACATTTGTCCATGGCAAAGGATTGTCTGTAATCACAGTGTGACATCCGTCCGTGGTGAAGGATTGTCTGTGATCACAGTGTGACATCCGTCCGTGGTGAAGGATTGTCTGTGATCACAGTGTGATGTTTGTCCGTGGTGAAGGATTGTCTGTAAACACGGTTTGAAGTTTGTCCGTGGTGAAGGTTTGTCTGTGATCACAGTGTGATATCCGTCCGTGGTGAAGGATTGTCTGTGATCACAGTGTGATGTTTGTCCGTGGTGAAGGATTGTCTGTCGTCACAATGTGACGTTCGTCCGTGGTGAAGGATTGTCTGTAAACACGGTTTGACGTTTGTCCGTGGTGAAGGTTTGTCTGTAATCACGGTGTGATGTTGGTCCGTGGTGAAGGATTGTCTGTCGTCACGGTGTGACGTTGGTCCGTGGTGAAGGATTGTCTGTAATCACGGTGTGACGTTGGTCCGTGGTGAAGGATTGTCTGTCGTCATGGTGTGACGTTGGTCCGTGGTGAAGGATTGTCTGTCGTCACGGTGTGACGTTGGTCCGTGGTGAAGGATTGTCTGTAATCACGGTGTGACGTTGGTCCGTGGTGAAGGATTGTCTGTCGTCACGGTGTGACGTTGGTCCGTAGTGAAGGATTGTCTGTAAACACGGTGTGACGTTGGTCCGTGGTGAAGGATTGTCTGTAATCACGGTGTGACGTTGGTCCATGGTGAAGGATTGTCTGTAAACACGGTGTGACGTTTGTCCGTGGTGAAGGATTGTCTGTAATCACGGTGTGATGTTGGTCCATGGTGAAGGATTGTCTGTCGTCACGGTGTGACGTTTGTCCGTGGTGAAGGATTGTCTGTCGTCACGGTGTGACGTTGGTCCGTGGTGAAGGATTGTCTGTAATCACGGTGTGACGTTGGTCCGTGGTGAAGGATTGTCTGTAATCACGGTGTGACGTTGGTCCGTGGTGAAGGATTGTCTGTAAACACGGTGTGATGTTTGTCTGTGGTGAAGGATTGTCTGTAATCACGGTGTGACATTGGTCCATGGTGAAGGATTGTCTGTAATCACGGTGTGACGTTGGTCCGTGGTGAAGGATTGTCTGTAATCACGGTGTGACGTTTGTCCATGGTGAAGGATTGTCTGTAAACACGGTGTGATGTTTGTCCGTGGAGAAGGATTGTCTGTCATCACGGTGTGACGTTGGTCCGTGGTGAAGGATTGTCTGTAAACACGGTGTGACGTTGTTCCGTGGTGAAGGATTGTCTGTAAACACGGTGTGACGTTTGTCCGTGGTGAAGGATTGTCTGTAAACACGGTGTGACGTTTGTCCGTGGTGAAGGATTGTCTGTAATAACGGTGTGACGTTTGCCCGTGGTGAAGGATTGTCTGTAAACACGGTGTGACGTTGTTCCGTGGTGAAGGATTGTCTGTAAACACGGTGTGACGTTTGTCCGTGGTGAAGGATTGTCTGTAATCACGGTGTGACGTTTGTCCATGGGTGAAGGATTGTCTGTAATCACGGTTTGACGTTGGTCCGTGGTGAAGGATTGTCTGTCGTCACGGTGTGACGTTTATCCATGGTGAAGGATTGTCTGTAAACACAGTGTGACGTTGGACCGTGGTGAAGGATTGTCTGTAAACACGGTGTGACGTTGGTCCGTGGTGAAGGATTGTCTGTAATCACGGTGTGACGTTTGTCCGTGGTGAAGGATTGTCTGTAATCACAGTGTGACATCCGTCCATGGTGAAGGATTGTCTGTCGTCACGGTGTGTGACGTTGGTCCGTGGTGAAGGATTGTCTGTAAACACGGTGTGACGTTGGTCCGTGGTGAAGGATTGTCTGTAATCACGGTGTGACGTTTGCCCGTGGTGAAGGATTGTCTGTAATCACGGTGTGACGTTGGTCCGTGGTGAAGGATTGTCTGTCGTCACGGTGTGACGTTGGTCCGTGGTGAAGGATTGTCTGTCGTCACGGTGTGACGTTGGTCCGTGGTGAAGGATTGTCTGTAATCACGGTGTGACGTTGGTCCGTGGTGAAGGATTGTCTGTCGTCACGGTGTTGACGTTGGTCCGTGGGTGAAGGATTGTCTGTCGTCACGGTGTGACGTTGGTCCGTGGTGAAGGATTGTCTGTAATCACGGTGTGACGTTGGTCCGTGGTGAAGGATTGTCTGTAATCACAGTGTGACATCCGTCCATGGTGAAGGATTGTCTGTAATCACGGTGTGACGTTGGTCCGTGGTGAAGGATTGTCTGTAAACACGGTGTGACGTTGGTCCGTGGTGAAGGATTGTCTGTAATCACGGTGTGACGTTGGTCCGTGGTGAAGGATTGTCTGTAATCACGGGTGTGACGTTGGTCCGTGGTGAAGGATTGTCTGTAATCACGGTGTGACGTTGGTCCGTGGTGAAGGATTGTCTGTCGTCACGGTGTGACGTTTGTCCGTGGTGAAGGATTGTCTGTCGTCATGGTGTGACGTTTGTCCGTGGTGAAGGATTGTCTGTAATCACGGTGTGACGTTGGTCCGTGGTGAAGGATTGTCTGTAATCACGGTGTGACGTTGGTCCGTGGTGAAGGATTGTCTGTCGTCACGGTGTGACGTTGGTCCGTGGTGAAGGATTGTCTGTAATCACGGTGTGACGTTTGTCCGTGGTGAAGGATTGTCTGTAAACACGGTGTGACGTTGGTCCGTGGTGAAGGATTGTCTGTAAACACGGTGTGACGTTTGTCTGTGGTGAAGGATTGTCTGTCGTTACGGTGTGACGTTGGTCCGTGGTGAAGGATTGTCTGTAAACACGGTGTGACGTTGGTCGTGGTGAAGGATTGTCTGTAAACACGGTGTGACGTTTGTCCGTGGTGAAGGGTCATCATTAGTCTGGACGGTGGTGGTTACCAGGCAGACCACCTGGGCTTACATCTCTCACTTGCTGGCATCCTCCATGTGGCTGGTGTCGTGTTCAGACCATCACTTATTGTGGATCGAATTTACTCCTCTGCACCCTTGGGTGGGATCTGGGTATTGGATTCTCGGGGGGGGGGGGGATATGTACCGGAGCAGATACTGGGACCCTCGGGGGGGGGGTGAGATGTACTGGGGGTGATATTGGACCCTCGGGAGTGGGAGATGTACCAGGGGTGATACTGGATTCTTGGGGGGGGGGAGATGTACCGGGGGTGATACTGGATTTTCGGGGGGGGAGATGTACCGGGGGTGATACTGGGTTCTCGGGGGGGGGGGGGAGGTGTACTGGGGGTGATACTGGGTTCTCGGGGGGGGAGATGTACTAGGGGGTGATACTGGGTTCTCGGGGAGGAGGTGTACTGGGGGTGATACTGGGTTCTCGGGGGGGAGATGTACTGGAGCTGATATTGGATTCTCGGGGGGCGAGATGTACTGGGGGTGATACTGGATCCTCGGGGGGGGGGAGATGTACCAGAGTTGATGCTGGTTTCTCGGGGGGGGGAGGTGTACTGGGGGTGATACTGGATTCTCGGAGGGGGGGAGATGTACCAGGGTTGATGCTGGATTCTCGGAGGGGGGGAGATGTACCGGGGGTGATACTGGATTCTTGGGGGGGTGGGAGATGTACCAGGGGTGATACTGGATTTTCAGGGGGGAGATGTAACCGGGGGTGATACTGGGTTCTCGGGGGGGGAGGTGTACTGGGGGTGATACTGGGTTCTCGGGGGGGGGGAGATGTACTGGAGCTGATATTGGATTCTCGGGGGGGCGAGATGTACTGGGGGTGATACTGGATCCTCGGGGGGGGGGAGATGTACCAGGGTGGATGCTGGATTCTCGGGGAGGGAGATGTACCAGGGGTGATACTGGACCCTCAGAGTGGGGAGGGGGGGGGGTTGTACCAGAGCTGATACTGGACCCTCGGGGAGAGCGAGATGTACCGGGGGGTGATACTGGACCCTTGGGGGGGGGGGAGATGTACCAGGGGTGATACTGGACCCTCAGGGTGGGGGGGGGGTTGTACCAGAGCTGATACTGGACCCTCGGGAGAGCGAGATGTACCGGGGGTGATACTGGACCCTTGGGGGGGGGGGGAGATGTACTGGGGGTGATACTGGATTCTTGGGGGGGGAGATGTACTGGGGGTGATACTGGATTCTTGGGGAGGAGATGTACCGGGGGTGATACTGGACCCTTGGGGGGGGAGATGTACCGGGGGTGATACTGGATTCTTGTGGGTGAGGTGTACCGGGGGTGATACTGGATTCTTGGGGGGAAGATGTACCGGGGGGTGATGCTGAATTCTCGGAGGGGGAGGTGTACTGGGGGTGATACTGGATTCTTGGGGGGGAGATGTACCGGGGGGTGATACTGGATTCTTGGGGAGGAGATGTACCGGGGGTGATACTGGACCCTTGGGGGGGGAGATGTACCCGGGGTGATACTGGATTCTTGTGGGTGAGATGTACTGGGGGTGATACTGGATTCTTGGGGAGGAGATGTACCGGGGGTGATACTGGACCCTTGGGGGGGGAGATGTACCGGGGGTGATACTGGATTCTTGTGGGTGAGATGTACTGGGGGTGATACTGGATTCTTGGGGAGGAGATGTACAGGGGGTGATACTGGACCCTTGGGGGGGGAGATGTACCGGGGGTGATACTGGATTCTTGTGGGTGAGGTGTACCGGGGGTGATACTGGATTCTTGGGGGGAAGATGTAACGGGGGTGATACTGGATTCTTGGGGGGAAGATGTACTGGGGGTGATACTGGATTCTCGGGGGGGGGGGAGATGTACCGGGGGTGATACTGGACCCTTGGGGGGGGAGATGTACCGGGGGTGATACTGGATTCTTGGGGGGGAGATGTACCGGGGGTGATACTGGATTCTTGGGGGGAAGATGTACCGGGGGTGATACTGGATTCTTGGGGGGAAGATGTACCGGGGGTGATGCTGAATTCTCGGAGGGGGAGGTGTACTGGGGGTGATACTGGACCCTTGGGGGGGGGAGATGTACCGGGGGTGATACTGGATTCTCGGGTGGGGGAGGAGATGTACCGAGGGTGATACTGGATTCTTGGGGGGGAGATGTACCGGGGGTGATGCTGAATTCTCGGAGGGGGAGGTGTACTGGGGGTGATACTGGACCCTTGGGGGGGGGGAGATGTACCGGGGGTGATACTGGATTCTCGGGTGGGGGGGGAGATGTACCGAGGGTGATACTGGATTCTTGGTGGGGAGATGTACCGGGGGTGATACTGGATTCTTGTGGGGGAGGTGTACTGGGGGTGATACTGGATTCTCGGGTGGGGGGGGAGATGTACCGGGGGTGATACTGGATTCTCGGGTGGGGGGGGAGATGTACCGGGGGTGATACTGGATTCTTGTGGGGGAGGTGTACTGGGGGTGATACTGGATTCTCGGGTGGGGGGGGAGATGTACCGGGGGTGATACTGGATTCTCGGGTGGGGGGGGAGATGTACCGGGGGTGATACTGGATTCTTGTGGGGGAGGTATACCGGGGGTGATACTGGATTCTCGGCGGGGGGGGGGAGATGTACCAGGGGTGATACTGGACCCTTGGGGGGGGGGGAGATGTACCAGGGGTGATACTGGACCCTCAGAGTGGGGAGGGGGGGGGGTTGTACCAGAGCTGATACTGGACCCTCGGGAGAGCGAGATGTACCGGGGGTGATACTGGACCCTTGGGGGGGGGGAGATGTACCAGGGGTGATACTGGACCCTCAGGGTGGGGGGGGGGGTGTTGTACCAGAGCTGATACTGGACCCTCGGGAGAGCGAGATGTACCGGGGGTGATACTGGACCCTTGGGGGGGGGGGAGATGTACTGGGGGTGATACTGGATTCTTGGGGTGGAGATGTACCGGGGGTGATACTGGATTCTTGTGGGTGAGTTGTACCGGGGGGTGATACTGGCTTCTCGGGGGGGGGGGGGGAGAGATGTACCGGGGGTGATACTGGATTCTTGGGGGAGGGAGATGTACTGGGGGTGATACTGGATTCTTGGGGGGGAGATGTACCGGGGGTGATACTGGATTCTTGGGGGGAAGATGTACCGGGGGTGATGCTGAATTCTCGGAGGGGGAGGTGTACTGGGGGTGATACTGGACCCTTGGGGGGGGGGGAGATGTACCGGGGGTGATACTGGATTCTTGGGGAGGAGATGTACCGGGGGTGATACTGGATTCTTGGGGGGGGGGGGAGATGTACCGAGGGTGATACTGGATTCTTGTGGGTGAGATGTACCGGGGGTGATACTGGATTCTTGTGGGGGAGGTGTACTGGGGGTGATACTGGATTCTCGGCGGGGGGGGGGAGATGTACCGGGGGTGTTACTGGACCCTTGGGGGGGGGGGAGATGTACCGGGGGTGATACTGGATTCTTGGGGGGGAGATGTACCGGGGGTGATACTGGATTCTTGGGGAGAAGATGTACCGGGGGTGATGCTGAATTCTCGGAGGGGGAGGTGTACTGGGGGTGATACTGGACCCTTGGGGGGGGGGGAGATGTACCGGGGGTGATACTGGATTCTTGGGGGGGAGGTGTACTGGGGGTGATACTGGATTCTCGGGTGGGGGGGAGATGTACCGGGGGTGATACTGGATTCTTGGGTGGGGGGGGAGATGTACCGGGGGTGATACTGGATTCTTGGGGGGGGGAGATGTACCGGGGGTGATACTGGACCCTTGGGGGGGGGGGAGATGTACCAGGGGTGATACTGGATTCTTGGGGAGGAGATGTACCGGGGGTGATACTGGACCCTTGGGGGGGGGGAGATGTACCGGGGGTGATACTGGATTCTTGGGGGGGGGGAGATGTACCGAGGGTGATACTGGATTCTTGTGGGGGAGGTGTACTGGGGGTGATACTGGATTCTCGGGTGGGGGGGGGGGAGATGTACCAGGGGTGATACTGGACCCTCAGGGTGGGGGGGGGGGGTTGTACCAGAGCTGATACTGGACCCTCGGGAGAGCGAGATGTACCGGGGGTGATACTGGACCCTTGGGGGGGGGGAGATGTACCAGGGGTGATACTGGACCCTCAGGGTGGGGGGGGGGGGTTGTACCAGAGCTGATACTGGACCCTCGGGAGAGCGAGATGTACCGGGGGTGATACTGGATTCTTGGGGTGGAGATGTACCGGGGGTGATACTGGACCCTTGGGGGGGGGGGAGATGTACCAGGGGTGATACTGGATTCTTGGGGAGGAGATGTACCGGGGGTGATACTGGACCCTTGGGGGGGGGGAGATGTACCGGTGGTGATACTGGATTCTTGTGGGTGAGATGTACCGAGGGTGATACTGGATTCTTGTGGGGGAGGTGTACTGGGGGTGATACTGGATTCTCGGGTGGGGGGGGGGGAGATGTACCAGGGGTGATACTGGACCCTCAGGGTGGGGGGGGGGGTTGTACCAGAGCTGATACTGGACCCTCGGGAGAGCGAGATGTACCGGGGGTGATACTGGACCCTTGGGGGGGGGGAGATGTACTGGGGGTGATACTGGACCCTCAGGGTGGGGGGGGGGGGTTGTACCAGAGCTGATACTGGACCCTCGGGAGAGCGAGATGTACCGGGGGTGATACTGGACCCTTGGGGGGGGGGGAGATGTACTGGGGGTGATACTGGATTCTTGTGGGTGAGATGTACCGGGGGTGATACTGGATTCTTGTGGGTGAGGTGTACCGGGGGGTGATACTGGCTTCTCGGGGGGGGGGGGGGAGAGATGTACCGGGGGTGATACTGGATTCTTGGGGGAGGGAGATGTACTGGGGGTGATACTGGATTCTTGGGGGGGAGATGTACCGGGGGTGATACTGGATTCTTGGGGGGAAGATGTACCGGGGGTGATGCTGAATTCTCGGAGGGGGAGGTGTACTGGGGGTGATACTGGACCCTTGGGGGGGGGGGAGATGTACCGGGGGTGATACTGGATTCTTGGGGGGGGGGAGATGTACCGAGGGTGATACTGGATTCTTGTGGGTGAGATGTACCGGGGGTGATACTGGATTCTTGTGGGGGAGGTGTACTGGGGGTGATACTGGATTCTCGGCGGGGGGGGGGAGATGTACCGGGGGTGTTACTGGACCCTTGGGGGGGGGGGAGATGTACCGGGGGTGATACTGGATTCTTGGGGGGGAGATGTACCGGGGGTGATACTGGATTCTTGGGGAGAAGATGTACCGGGGGTGATGCTGAATTCTCGGAGGGGGAGGTGTACTGGGGGTGATACTGGACCCTTGGGGGGGGGGGGAGATGTACCGGGGGTGATACTGGATTCTTGGGGGGGAGGTGTACTGGGGGTGATACTGGACCCTTGTGGGGGGGGGGGAGATGTACCGGGGGTGATACTGGATTCTCGGGTGGGGGGGAGATGTACCGGGGGTGATACTGGATTCTTGGGTGGGGGGGGAGATGTACCGGGGGTGATACTGGATTCTTGGGGGGGGGAGATGTACCGGGGGTGATACTGGACCCTTGGGGGGGGGGAGATGTACCGGGGGTGATACTGGACCCTTGGGGGGGGGGGAGATGTACCAGGGGTGATACTGGATTCTTGGGGAGGAGATGTACCGGGGGTGATACTGGACCCTTGGGGGGGGGGAGATGTACCGGGGGTGATACTGGATTCTTGGGGGGGGGGGGAGATGTACCGGGGGTGATACTGGATTCTTGTGGGTGAGATGTACCGAGGGTGATACTGGATTCTTGTGGGGGAGGTGTACTGGGGGTGATACTGGATTCTCGGGTGGGGGGGAGATGTACCGGGTGTGATACTGGATTCTTGGGTGGGGGGGGAGATGTACCGGGGGTGATACTGGATTCTTGTGGGGGACGTATACCGGGGGTGATACTGGATTCTCGGCGGGGGGGGGGAGATGTACCAGGGGTGATACTGGACCCTTGGGGGGGGGGGGAGATGTACCAGGGGTGATACTGGACCCTCAGGGTGGGGGGGGGGTTGTACCAGAGCTGATACTGGACCCTCGGGAGAGCGAGGTATACCGGGGGTGATACTGGATTCTCGGCGGGGGGGGGGGGGAGATGTACCAGGGGTGATACTGGACCCTTGGGGGGGGGGGAGATGTACCGAGGGTGATACTGGACCCTTGGGGGGGGAGATGTACCGGGGGTGATACTGGATTCTTGGGGGGAAGATGTACCGAGGGTGATACTGGACCCTTGGTGGGGGGGGGGAGATGTACCGGGGGTGATACTGGACCCTTGGGGGGGGGGAGATGTACCGGGGGTGATACTGGACCCTTGGTGGGGGGGGGGAGGTGTGCTGGGGGTGATACTGGAGCAGGAAGAATTTCTGCATTTTCTGAGCAGAAGGAAGTTGGAATAATTAGATTCAGTTCAGAAAAGTGCAGGAGCATCATATGCAGCCAGTGACGCACAACTTGTTCTGATGTGTGAGAATTTAATTCTCCATTTCTGCATTTGTGCAGGAGATACAAAGAACCAAATCAGAGGTGAAGACAACAAGAGACAGAGCGACCGATAGACTGAACGAAGGAGAACTAGTGATAGAGAGTGAAGGATGGATGTACGAGGGTGAAACAGAGCAAAGGAGAGCTTCAGGAAAGTGAGTGTGAAAGAAAGGGGGATTGACAGATGGAGAGGATGAGACAAAGCAAGAGGCAGAGAGAGTGAGAGAGAACGAGAGAGGGAGTGAGAGAAAACGAGAGAGAACGAGAGAGAGAGAGTGAGAGAGAACGAGAGAGAGAGAGTGTGAGAGAGAACGAGAGGGAGAGTGAGAGAGAACGAGAGAGAGAGAGAACGAGAGAGAGAGAGGAGAACAAAAGCAACAAGAGGTAGAGAGGGTAGTAGGTCGAGCCATTAAGGATTTGATTGAGGGAGGCTTAGACACTGAAGAGTGGTGGTATGGGAGAGTGAGTGAGAGAGAGAGAGTGCATGAGAGAACTAGAGAGCAAAAGCAGGAGGAAGAGAATCAGAGAGGGATAGGGTGGGGAGACTAGAAAAATCAGTGAGGGAGTGAGAGAGAGAGAGTGTGAGAGAGAGAGAGAGAGCAAAAGCAGGAGGAAAAGAATCAGAGAAGTAGAGGGTGGGGGAGACAGAGAGTGGAAAAATCAGAGAGAGAGAGTGAGAGAGAGAGAGAACGAGTGTAGAGAGAGAGTAAAGGTGTGGGAGATTGCAGGAGTGTGAGAGTGAGAGACAGAAAATGTGAGAGGAAGTGGAGAGTGGGAGGGGAGGGAGAGTGCAGGGTTACACTGTGAACTCCTGATCTTCGCCTGGGTGTGGTGGTGTGTGACCATGAGGCTCTCGTACCTCTTCACCTTCATCCTCCTGTTTGGAATGCTGGGGCTGCTCTTCCTCATCCAGATTCAGGACCTACTGGAGGTGAACCGCCAGGAGTCCACAGGTCAGTCTTCTATCTTCTCCCTCTTCTGTTGTCTGTACCTGATTGGGGAGTGGACCCTGAGCTGATGGGCGTCTGTACCACCCCGGTTCCTCGGGTTGCAGGCTCAGATCAGAGGGGCAGGAAAGGGCAGGTAGAATTCAATCTGGAAAATTGTGAAGTAATTCTCTTTGGAAGTTCGAGCATGAAGGCAGAGCACAGGGCTAATGGTAGGATTCTTAGCAGTGTAGAGGAACAGAGGGATCTCAAGGTCTATATCCATCACCTTCCAGTGATGCCACACAAATTGATAGAGTGGTTAAGAAGGTGTGTGGTGTGTGGGCCTTCTTTAGTTGGGGCATTGAGTTCCAGAGCTGGGAGGCAATGTTGAGGCCACATAAAACCCTGGTCTGACCACACTTGGAACATTGTGTTCAGTTCTGGTCACTTCACTGTAGGAAGGGTGTGGAAGCTTTAGAGAGGGTGCAGGGGAGATTCACCAGGATGCTGCCTGGACTAGAGGGCTTTAGAGAGGGTGCAGGGGAGATTTACCAGGATGCTGCCTGGATTAGAGAGGGTGCAGAGGAGATTTACCAGGATGCTGCCTGGACTAGAGGGCTTTAGAGAGGGTGCAGGGGAGATTTACCAGGATGCTGCCTGGACTAGAGAGGGTGCAGAGGAGATTTACCAGGATGCTGCCTGGATTAGAGAGGGTGCAGAGGAGATTTACCAGGATGCTGCCTGGATTAGAGAGGGTGCAGAGGAGATTCACCAGGATGCTGCCTGGATTAGAGAGGATGCAGAGGAGATTTACCAGGACGCTGCCTGGATTAGAGAAGGTGCAGAGGAGATTCACCAGGATGCTGCCTGGATTACAGAGGGTGCAGAGGAGATTTACCAAGACGCTGCCTGGATTAGAGAGGGTGCAGAGGAGATTTACCAGGATGCTGCCTGGATTAGAGAGGGTGCAGAGGAGATTTACCAGGATGCTGCCTGGATTAGAGAGGGTGCAGAGGAGATTCACCAGGATGCTGCCTGGATTAGAGAGGGTGCAGAGTAGATTCACCAGGATGCTGCCTGGATTAGAGAGGGTGCAGAGGAGATTTACCAGGATGCTGCCTGGATCGGAGAGGGTGCAGAGGAGATTTACCAGCTTGCTGCCTGGATTAGAGAGGGTGCAGAGGAGATTTACCAGGATGCTGCCTGGATTAGAGAGGGTGCAGAGGAGATTCACCAGGATGTTGCCTGGATTAGAGAGGGTGCAGGGGAGATTTACCAGCTTGTTGCCCGGAATAGAGAGGGTGCAGAGGAGATTTACCAGCTTGCTGCCTGGAATAGAGAGGGTGCAGGGGAGATTTACCAGCTTGCTGCCTGGAATAGAGAGGGTGCAGAGGAGATTTACCAGCTTGCTGCCTGGAATAGAGAGGGTGCAGGGGAGATTCACCAGGATGTTGCCTGGATTAGAGAGGGTGCAGGGGAGATTTACCAGCTTGTTGCCCGGAATAGAGAGGGTGCAGAGGAGATTTACCAGCTTGCTGCCTGGAATAGAGAGGGTGCAGGGGAGATTTACCAGCTTGCTGCCTGGAATAGAGAGGGTGCAGAGGAGATTTACCAGCTTGCTGCCTGGAATAGAGAGGGTGCAGGGGAGATTCACCAGGATGCTGCCTGGAATAGAGAGTTTGTCTGATGAGGAAAGTTCGAGCGAGCTGGAGCCTTTCTCTTTGGAGAGGCGGAGGTTGAGAGCTGACTTGACAGAGGTGACGGAGGTGTACAAGATACATAGAGAGGGCAGCCAGAGACTTTTCCCTAGGGTGGAAACGACTAATACAAGGGGAGATAATTTTAAGGTGATTGGAGGAAAGTATAAGCAGACATCAGAGGTAAGTTCTTTACACAGAGTGGTGGGTGTATGAAATGTGTTACCGAGGATGGTTCTGGAGGCAGATAACTTAGCAGCATTTAAGTGACTCTTAGTTAGATGGACAACAGGAAAATGGAGGGCTATGTGGGAGAGAAATGTTAGATTGACCTTAGAGTAGGTTGAAATGTTGGTGCAACATTGTGAACCAAAGGGCTGTACTGTTCTAAAGTGAGAAACAACCTCCAATGTTGGAGAGGAACCATTTTCCAATTATTAATGTAACCAGAAAACATGGAACTGCCCAAAGGATTTTGGAGACGATCCTCTGAATTCTGTAGAGCTGAAGTCTGAATGCGAGAGAATTTAATTCCAGTATTCCTTACTAGAGTCATGGGGTGAGTGGATCGCTACAGTAACATAATAGTTAGTGTATAGTGTTTAGTGTAAGGTGTCATGGTAACGCAGTACTCACTGTGTAGCGTTTAGCATAGAGTACCACGGTAACAGCTTGAAGTGTAGGATCCCCTGGTAAGGTAGTGTTTAGCCTCGGGTACCAGGGTAATGTAGTGGTTGGTGTGTAAGGCTTAGTATAGGGTGTCACTGTAATGTAGTGTTCAGTGACTGGTGACGGGGTAACGTAGTGTTTAGTGTAGGGTGACGGGGTAACGTAGTGTTCAGTGACTGGTGACGGGGTAACGTAGTGTTCAGTGTAGGGTGTCACTGTAACGTAGTGTTCAGTGTCTGGTGACGGGGGTAACGTAGTGTTCAGTGTTTGGTGACGGGGTAACGTAGTGTTTAGTGTAGGGTGACGGGGTAACGTAGTGTTTAGTGACTGGAGATGGGGTAACATAGTGTTTAGTGTCGGGTGACGGGGTAAAGTAGTGTTCAGTGTTGGGTGACCGGGGTAACGTAGTGTTCAGTGCAGGGTGACGGGGTAACGTAGTGTTCAGTGTCGGGTGACGGAGTAACGTGGTGTTCAGTGTTTGGTGACGGGGTAACGTAGTGTTTAGTGTCTGGTGACGGGGTAACGTAGTGTTCATTGTCGGGTGACGGAGTAACGTGGTGTTCAGTGTAGGGTGACGGGGGTAACGTAGTGTTTAGTGTCTGGTGACGGGGTAACGTAGTGTTCAGTGTCGGGTGACGGGGTAACGTAGTGTTTAGTGTCGGGTGACGGGGGTAACGTAGTGTTCAGTGTTTGGTGACGGGGTAACGTAGTGTTTAGTGTCTGGTGATGGGGTAACGTAGTGTTTAGTGTAGGGTGACGGGGGTAACGTAGTGTTCAGTGTCGGGTGACGGGGTAACGTAGTGTTTAGTGTCTGGTGACGGGGGTAACGTAGTGTTCAGTGTTTGGTGACGGGGGTAACGTAGTGTTTAGTGTAGGGTGACGGTGTAACGTAGTGTTCAGTGTTGGGTGACGGTGTAACGTAGTGTTCAGTGTGGGGTGACCGGGTAAAGTAGTGTTTAGTGTCGGGTGACGGGGTAACGTAGTGTTCAGTGTTTGGTGACGGGGTAACGTAGTGTTCATTGTCGGGTGACGGGGTAACGTAGTGTTCAGTGTCTGGTGATGGGGTAACGTAGTGTTTAGTGTCTGGTGATGGGGTAACGTAGTGTTTAGTGTAGGGTGACGGGGTAACGTAGTGTTCAGTGTCGGGTGACGGGGGTAACGTAGTGTTTAGTGTCTGGTGACGGGGGTAACGTAGTGTTCAGTGTTTGGTGACGGGGGTAACGTAGTGTTTAGTGTAGGGTGACGGTGTAACGTAGTGTTCAGTGTTGGGTGACGGTGTAACGTAGTGTTCAGTGTGGGGTGACCGGGTAACGTAGTGTTTAGTGTCGGGTGACGGGGTAACGTAGTGTTCAGTGTTTGGTGACGGGGTAACGTAGTGTTCATTGTCGGGTGACGGGGTAACGTAGTGTTCAGTGTCTGGTGATGGGGTAACGTAGTGTTTAGTGTCTGGTGATGGGGTAACGTAGTGTTTAGTGTAGGGTGACGGGGTAACGTAGTGTTCAGTGTTTGTTGACGGTGTAACGTAGTGTTCATTGTCCGGTGACGGGGTAACGTAGTGTTCAGTGTGGGGTGACGGTGTAACATAGTGTTCAGTGTTGGGTGACGGGGTAACGTAGTGTTCAGTGTCTGGTGCCGGGGTAACGTAGCATTCAGTGACTGGTGACGGGGGTAACATAGTGTTCAGTGTAGGGTGTCACTGTAACGTAGTGTTCAGTGTGGGGTGACGGGGTAACGTAGCGTTCAGTGACTGGTGACGGGGGTAACATAGTGTTCAGTGTAGGGTGTCACTGTAACGTAGTGTTCAGTGTGGGGTGACCGGGTAACGTAGTGTTTAGTGTCGGGTGACGGGGTAACGTAGCATTCAGTGACTGGTGATGGGGGTAACGTAGTGTTCAGTGTAGGGTGTCACTGTAACGTAGTGTTCAGTGTCTGGTGACAGGGTAACGTAGTGTTCAGTGTCTGGTGACGGGGTAACGTAGTGTTCAGTGTTTGGTGACGGGGTAACGTAGTGTTCAGTGTAGGGTGATGGTGTAACGTAGTGTTCAGTGTTTGGTGACGGGGGTAACGTAGTGTTCAGTGTTGGGTGACGGGGGTAACGTAGTGTTCAGTGTTTGGTGATGGGGTAACGTAGTGTTTAGTGACTGGTGACGGGGGTAACGTAGTGTTTAGTGTCGGGTGACGGGGGTAACGTAGTGTTCAGTGTTGGGTGACCAGGTAACGTAGTGTTCAGTGCAGGGTGACGGGGTAACGTAGTGTTCAGTGTCGGGTGACGGAGCAATGTAGTGTTCAGTGTAGGGTGACGGGGTAACGTAGTGTTCAGTGTTTGGTGACGGGGTAACGTAGTGTTCAGTGTCGGGTGACGGGGTAACGTAGTGTTTAGTGTCTGGTGACGGGGTAACGTAGTGTTCAGTGTTTGGTGACGGGGTAACGTAGTGTTTAGTGTAGGGTGACGGTGTAACGTAGTGTTCAGTGTTGGGTGCTGGGGTACCGTAGTGTTCAGTGTCGGGTGACAGTGTTCAGTGTGGGGTGACCGGGTAACGTAGTGTTTAGTGTAGGGTGACGGGGTAACGTAGTGTTCAGTGTAGGGTGACGGAGTAACGTAGTGTTCAGTGTCGGGTGACCGGGTAATGTAGTGTTCGGTGTAGGGTGACGGGGTAACGTAGTGTTCAGTGTCGGGTTACCGGGTAATGTAATGTTCAGTGTAGGGTGACGGGGTAACGTAGTGTTCAGTGTCTGGTGACGGGGGTAACGTAGTGTTCATTGTCGGGTGACGGGGTAACGTAGTGTTCAGTGTCGGGTGACGGTGTAACGTAGTGTTCAGTGTCTGGTGACGGGGTAACGTAGTGTTCATTGTCGGGTGACGGGGGTAACGTAGTGTTCAGTGTTTGGTGACGGGGTAACGTAGTGTTTAGTGTAGGGTGACGGTGTAACGTAGTGTTCAGTGTTGGGTGACGGTGTAACGTAGTGTTCAGTGTGGGGTGACCGGGTAACGTAGTGTTTAGTGTCGGGTGACGGGGTAACGTAGTGTTCAGTGTTTGGTGACGGGGTAACGTAGTGTTCATTGTCGGGTGACGGGGTAACGTAGTGTTCAGTGTCTGGTGATGGGGTAACGTAGTGTTTAGTGTCTGGTGATGGGGTAACGTAGTGTTCAGTGTCTGGTGATGGGGTAACGTAGTGTTTAGTGTCTGGTGATGGGGTAACGTAGTGTTTAGTGTAGGGTGACGGGGGTAACGTAGTGTTCAGTGTTTGTTGACGGTGTAACGTAGTGTTCATTGTCCGGTGACGGGGTAACGTAGTGTTCAGTGTGGGGTGACGGTGTAACATAGTGTTCAGTGTTGGGTGACGGGGTAACGTAGTGTTCAGTGTCTGGTGCCGGGGTAACGTAGCATTCAGTGACTGGTGACGGGGGTAACATAGTGTTCAGTGTAGGGTGTCACTGTAACGTAGTGTTCAGTGTGGGGTGACGGGGTAACGTAGCGTTCAGTGACTGGTGACGGGGGTAACATAGTGTTCAGTGTAGGGTGTCACTGTAACGTAGTGTTCAGTGTGGGGTGACCGGGTAACGTAGTGTTTAGTGTCGGGTGACGGGGGTAACGTAGCATTCAGTGACTGGTGATGGGGGTAACGTAGTGTTCAGTGTAGGGTGTCACTGTAACGTAGTGTTCAGTGTCTGGTGACGGGGGTAACGTAGTGTTCAGTGTCTGGTGACGGGGTAACGTAGTGTTCAGTGTTTGGTGACGGGGTAACGTAGTGTTCAGTGTAGGGTGATGGTGTAACGTAGTGTTCAGTGTTTGGTGACGGGGTAACGTAGTGTTCAGTGTTGGGTGACGGGGGTAACGTAGTGTTCAGTGTTTGGTGATGGGGTAACGTAGTGTTTAGTGACTGGTGACGGGGTAACGTAGTGTTTAGTGTCGGGTGACGGGGTAACGTAGTGTTCAGTGTTGGGTGACCAGGTAACGTAGTGTTCAGTGCAGGGTGACGGGGTAACGTAGTGTTCAGTGTCGGGTGACGGAGCAATGTAGTGTTCAGTGTAGGGTGACGGGGTAACGTAGTGTTCAGTGTTTGGTGACGGGGTAACGTAGTGTTCAGTGTCGGGTGACGGGGTAACGTAGTGTTTAGTGTCTGGTGACGGGGTAACGTAGTGTTCAGTGTTTGGTGACGGGGTAACGTAGTGTTTAGTGTAGGGTGACGGTGTAACGTAGTGTTCAGTGTTGGGTGCTGGGGTACCGTAGTGTTCAGTGTCGGGTGACAGTGTTCAGTGTGGGGTGACCGGGTAACGTAGTGTTTAGTGTAGGGTGACGGGGTAACGTAGTGTTCAGTGTAGGGTGACGGAGTAACGTAGTGTTCAGTGTCGGGTGACCGGGTAATGTAGTGTTCGGTGTAGGGTGACGGGGTAACGTAGTGTTCAGTGTCGGGTTACCGGGTAATGTAATGTTCAGTGTAGGGTGACGGGGTAACGTAGTGTTCAGTGTCTGGTGACGGGGTAACGTAGTGTTCATTGTCGGGTGACGGGGTAACGTAGTGTTCAGTGTCGGGTGACGGTGTAACGTAGTGTTCAGTGTCTGGTGACGGGGTAACGTAGTGTTCATTGTCGGGTGACGGGGTAACGTAGTGTTCAGTGTTTGGTGACGGGGTAACGTAGTGTTTAGTGTAGGGTGACGGTGTAACGTAGTGTTCAGTGTTGGGTGACGGTGTAACGTAGTGTTCAGTGTGGGGTGACCGGGTAACGTAGTGTTTAGTGTCGGGTGACGGGGTAACGTAGTGTTCAGTGTTTGGTGACGGGGTAACGTAGTGTTCATTGTCGGGTGACGGGGTAACGTAGTGTTCAGTGTCTGGTGATGGGGTAACGTAGTGTTTAGTGTCTGGTGATGGGGTAACGTAGTGTTTAGTGTAGGGTGACGGGGTAACGTAGTGTTCAGTGTTTGTTGACGGTGTAACGTAGTGTTCATTGTCCGGTGACGGGGTAACGTAGTGTTCAGTGTGGGGTGACGGTGTAACATAGTGTTCAGTGTTGGGTGACGGGGTAACGTAGTGTTCAGTGTCTGGTGCCGGGGTAACGTAGCATTCAGTGACTGGTGACGGGGGTAACATAGTGTTCAGTGTAGGGTGTCACTGTAACGTAGTGTTCAGTGTGGGGTGACGGGGTAACGTAGCGTTCAGTGACTGGTGATGGGGGTAACATAGTGTTCAGTGTAGGGTGTCACTGTAACGTAGTGTTCAGTGTGGGGTGACCGGGTAACGTAGTGTTTAGTGTCGGGTGACGGGGTAACGTAGCATTCAGTGACTGGTGATGGGGGTAACGTAGTGTTCAGTGTAGGGTGTCACTGTAACGTAGTGTTCAGTGTCTGGTGACGGGGTAACGTAGTGTTCAGTGTCTGGTGACGGGGTAACGTAGTGTTCAGTGTTTGGTGACGGGGTAACGTAGTGTTCAGTGTAGGGTGATGGTGTAACGTAGTGTTCAGTGTTTGGTGACGGGGGTAACGTAGTGTTCAGTGTTGGGTGACGGGGGTAACGTAGTGTTCAGTGTTTGGTGATGGGGTAACGTAGTGTTTAGTGACTGGTGACGGGGTAACGTAGTGTTTAGTGTCGGGTGACGGGGTAACGTAGTGTTCAGTGTTGGGTGACCGGATAACGTAGTGTTCAGTGCAGGGTGACGGGGGTAACGTAGTGTTCAGTGTCGGGTGACGGAGCAATGTAGTGTTCAGTGTAGGGTGACGGGGTAACGTAGTGTTCAGTGTTTGGTGACGGGGTAACGTAGTGTTCAGTGTCGGGTGACGGGGGTAACGTAGTATTTAGTGTCTGGTGACGGAGTAACGTAGTGTTCAGTGTTTGGTGACGGGGGTAACGTAGTGTTTAGTGTAGGGTGACGGTGTAACGTAGTGTTCAGTGTTGGGTGCTGGGGTACCGTAGTGTTCAGTGTCGGGTGACAGTGTTCAGTGTGGGGTGACCGGGTAACGTAGTATTTAGTGTCTGGTGACGGAGTAACGTAGTGTTCAGTGTTTGGTGACGGGGTAACGTAGTGTTTAGTGTAGGGTGACGGGGTAATGTAGTGTTCAGTGACTGGTGACGGGGTAACGTAGTGTTCAGTGTAGGGTGTCACTGTAACGTAGTGTTCAGTGTCTGGTGACGGGGTAACGTAGTGTTCAGTGTTTGGTGACGGAGTAACGTAGTGTTTAGTGTCGGGTGACGGGGTAACGTAGTGTTCAGTGTTGGGTGACCGGGTAACGTAGTGTTCAGTGCAGGGTGACGGGGTAACGTAGTGTTCAGTGTCGGGTGACGGAGTAACGTGGTGTTCAGTGTTTGGTGACGGGGTAACGTAGTGTTTAGTGTCTGGTGACGGGGTAACGTAGTGTTCATTGTCGGGTGACGGAGTAACGTGGTGTTCAGTGTAGGGTGACGGGGTAACGTAGTGTTTAGTGTCTGGTGACGGGGTAACGTAGTGTTCAGTGTCGGGTGACAGGGTAACGTAGTGTTTAGTGTCGGGTGACGGGGTAACGTAGTGTTCAGTGTTTGGTGACGGGGTAACGTAGTGTTTAGTGTCTGGTGACGGGGTAACGTAGTGTTTAGTGTAGGGTGACGGGGTAACGTAGTGTTCAGTGTCTGGTGACGGGGTAACGTAGTGTTCAGTGTTTGGTGACGGGGTAACGTAGTGTTTAGTGTAGGGTGACGGTGTAACGTAGTGTTCAGTGTTGGGTGACGGAGTAACGTAGTGTTCAGTGTCGGGTGACCGGGTAATGTAGTGTTCGGTGTAGGGTGACGGGGTAACGTAGTGTTCGGTGTCGGGTGACCGGGTAATGTAATGTTCAGTGTAGGGTGACGGGGTAACGTAGTGTTCATTGTCGGGTGACGGGGTAACGTAGTGTTCAGTGTCGGGTGACGGTGTAACGTAGTGTTCAGTGTCTGGTGACGGGGGTAACGTAGTGTTCATTGTCGGGTGACGGGGTAACGTAGTGTTCAGTGTCGGGTGACGGTGTAACATAGTGTTCAGTGTAGGGTGTCACTGTAACGTAGTGTTTAGTGTAGGGTGACGGGGGTAACGTAGTGTTCAGTGTTGGGTGACGGGGTAACGTAGTGTTCAGTGTGGGGTGACCGGGTAACATAGTGTTTAGTGTAGGGTGACGGGGTAACGTAGTGTTCAGTGACTGGTGACGGGGTAACGTAGTGTTTAGTGTAGGGTGACGGGGTAACGTAGTGTTCAGTGACTGGTGACGGGGTAACGTAGTGTTTTGTGTAGGGTGACGGGGTAACGTAGTGTTCAGTGACTGGTGACGGGGTAACGTAGTGTTCAGTGTAGGGTGTCACTGTAACGTAGTGTTCAGTGTCTGGTGACGGGGTAACGTAGTGTTCAGTGTTTGGTGACGGGGTAACGTAGTGTTTAGTGTAGGGTGACGGGGTAACGTAGTGTTTAGTGACTGGAGATGGGGTAACATAGTGTTTAGTGTCGGGTGACGGGGTAACGTAGTGTTCAGTGCAGGGTGACGGGGGTAACGTAGTGTTCAGTGTCGGGTGACGGAGTAACGTGGTGTTCAGTGTTTGGTGACGGGGTAACGTAGTGTTTAGTGTCTGGTGACGGGGTAACGTAGTGTTCATTGTCGGGTGACGGAGTAACGTGGTGTTCAGTGTAGGGTGACGGGGTAACGTAGTGTTTAGTGTCTGGTGACGGGGTAACTTAGTGTTCAGTGTCGGGTGACGGGGTAACGTAGTGTTTAGTGTCGGGTGACGGGGTAACGTAGTGTTCAGTGTTTGGTGACGGGGTAACGTAGTGTTTAGTGTCTGGTGATGGGGTAACGTAGTGTTTAGTGTAGGGTGACGGGGTAACGTAGTGTTCAGTGTCGGGTGACGGGGTAACGTAGTGTTTAGTGTCTGGTGACGGGGTAACGTAGTGTTCAGTGTTTGGTGACGGGGTAACGTAGTGTTTAGTGTAGGGTGACGGTGTAACGTAGTGTTCAGTGTTGGGTGACGGTGTAACGTAGTGTTCAGTGTGGGGTGACCGGGTAACGTAGTGTTTAGTGTCGGGTGACGGGGTAACGTAGTGTTCAGTGTTTGGTGCCGGGGTAACGTAGTGTTCATTGTCGGGTGACGGGGTAACGTAGTGTTTAGTGTCTGGTGACGGGGTAACGTAGTGTTCAGTGTTTGGTGACGGGGTAACGTAGTGTTTAGTGTAGGGTGACGGTGTAACGTAGTGTTCAGTGTTGGGTGACGGTGTAACGTAGTGTTCAGTGTGGAGTGACCGGGTAACGTAGTGTTTAGTGTCGGGTGACGGGGTAACGTAGTGTTCAGTGTTTGGTGACGGGGTAACGTAGTGTTCATTGTCGGGTGACGGGGTAACGTAGTGTTCAGTGTCTGGTGATGGGGTAACGTAGTGTTTAGTGTCTGGTGATGGGGTAACGTAGTGTTTAGTGTAGGGTGACGGGGTAACGTAGTGTTCAGTGTTTGGTGACGGGGTAACGTAGTGTTCAGTGTGGGGTGACGGTGTAACATAGTGTTCAGTGTTGGGTGACGGGGTAACGTAGTGTTCAGTGTCTGGTGCCGGGGTAACGTAGCGTTCAGTGACTGGTGACGGGGGTAACATAGTGTTCAGTGTAGGGTGTCACTGTAACGTAGTGTTCAGTGTGGGGTGACCGGGTAACGTAGTGTTTAGTGTCGGGTGACGGGGTAACGTAGCATTCAGTGACTGGTGATGGGGGTAACGTAGTGTTCAGTGTAGGGTGATGGTGTAACGTAGTGTTCAGTGTTTGGTGACGGGGTAACGTAGTGTTCAGTGTTGGGTGACGGGGTAACGTAGTGTTCAGTGTTTGGTGATGGGGTAACGTAGTGTTTAGTGACTGGTGACGGGGTAACGTAGTGTTTAGTGTCGGGTGACGGGGTAACGTAGTGTTCAGTGTTGGGTGACCGGGTAACGTAGTGTTCAGTGCAGGGTGACGGGGTAACGTAGTGTTCAGTGTCGGGTGACGGAGCAATGTAGTGTTCAGTGTAGGGTGACGGGGTAACGTAGTGTTCAGTGTATGGTGACGGGGTAACGTAGTGTTCAGTGTCGGGTGACGGGGTAACGTAGTGTTTAGTGTCTGGTGACGGGGTAACGTAGTGTTCAGTGTTTAGTGACGGGGTAACGTAGTGTTTAGTGTAGGGTGACGGTGTAACGTAGTGTTCAGTGTTGGGTGACGGGGTAACGTAGTGTTCAGTGTCTGGTGCCGGTGTTCAGTGTGGGGTGACCGGGTAACGTAGTGTTTAGTGTAGGGTGACGGGGTAACGTAGTGTTCGGTGTAGGGTGACGGGGTAACGTAGTGTTCGGTGTAGGGTGACCGGGTAACGTAGTGTTCATTGTCGGGTGATGGGGTAACGTAGTGTTCATTGTCGGGTGATGGGGTAACGTAGTGTTCAGTGTCAGGTGACCGGGTAATGTAATGTTCAGTGTAGGGTGACGGGGTAACGTAGTGTTCAGTGTCTGGTGACGGGGTAACGTAGTGTTCAGTGTCGGGTGACGGTGTAACGTAGTGTTCAGTGTCTGGTGACGGGGTAACGTAGTGTTCATTGTCGGGTGACGGGGGTAACGTAGTGTTCAGTGTCGGGTGACGGGGTAACGTAGTGTTTAGTGTCTGGTGACGGGGTAACGTAGTGTTCAGTGTTTGGTGACGGGGTAACGTAGTGTTTAGTGTCTGGTGACGGGGTAACGTAGTGTTCAGTGTTTGGTGACGGGGTAACGTAGTGTTTAGTGTAGGGTGACGGTGTAACGTAGTGTTCAGTGTTGGGTGACGGGGTAACGTAGTGTTCAGTGTCTGGTGCCGGGGTACCGTAGTGTTCAGTGTCGGGTGACGGTGTTCAGTGTGGGGTGACCGGGTAACGTAGTGTTTAGTGTCGGGTGACGGGGTAACGTAGTGTTCAGTGTAGGGTGACGGAGTAACGTAGTGTTCAGTGTCGGGTGACCGGGTAACGTAGTGTTCGGTGTAGGGTGACGGGGTAACGTAGTGTTCAGTGTCGGGTGACCGGGTAATGTAATGATCAGTGTAGGGTGACGGGGTAACGTAGTGTTCAGTGTCTGGTGACGGGGTAACGTAGTGTTCATTGTCGGGTGACGGGGTAACGTAGTGTTCAGTGTCGGGTGACGGTGTAACGTAGTGTTCAGTGTGGGGTGACGGGGTAACGTAGTGTTCAGTGTTTGGTGACGGGGTAACGTAGTGTTCATTGTCGGGTGATGGGGTAACGTAGTGTTCAGTGTCGGGTGACGGGGTAACGTAGTGTTTAGTGTCTGGTGACGGGGTAACGTAGTGTTCAGTGTTTGGTGACGGGGTAACGTAGTGTTCATTGTCGGGTGACGGGGTAACGTAGTGTTCAGTGTGGGGTGACGGTGTAACATAGTGTTCAGTGATGGGTGACGGGGTAATGTAGTGTTCAGTGTCTGGTGCCGGGGTAACGTAGTGTTCAGTGACTGGTGACGGGGGTAACATAGTGTTCAGTGTAGGGTGTCACTGTAACGTAGTGTTTAGTGTCTGGTGACGGGGTAACGTAGTGTTCAGTGTCTGGTGACGGGGTAACGTAGTGTTTAGTGTAGGGTGACGGGGTAACGTAGTGTTCAGTGTTGGGTGACGGGGTAACGTAGTGTTCAGTGTGGGGTGACCGGGTAACATAGTGTTTAGTGTCGGGTGACGGGGTAACGTAGCATTCAGTGACTGGTGATGGGGGTAACGTAGTGTTCAGTGTAGGGTGTCACTGTAACGTAGTGTTCAGTGTCTGGTGACGGGGTAACGTAGTGTTCAGTGTTTGGTGACGGGGTAACGTAGTGTTCAGTGTAGGGTGACGGTGTAACGTAGTGTTCAGTGTTGGGTGACGGGGTAACGTAGTGTTCAGTGTTTGGTGACGGGGTAACGTAGTGTTTAGTGTAGGGTGACGGGGTAACGTAGTGTTTAGTGACTGGTGACGGGGTAACATAGTGTTTAGTGTCGGGTGACGGGGTAACGTAGTGTTCAGTGTTGGGTGACGGGGTAACGTAGTGTTCAGTGCAGGGTGACGGGTTAACGTAGTGTTCAGTGTTTGGTGACGGGGTAACGTAGTGTTCAGTGTCGGGTGCCGGGGTACCGTAGTGTTCAGTGTCGGGTGACGGTGTTCAGTGTGGGGTGACCGGGTAACGTAGTGTTTAGTGTCGGGTGACGGGGTAACGTAGTGTTCAGTGTAGGGTGACGGAGTAACGTAGTGTTCAGTGTAGGGTGACGGGGTAATGTAGTGTTCAGTGTTTGGTGACGGGGTAACGTAGTGTTCAGTGTCGGGTGACGGGGTAACGTAGTGTTCAGTGTCTGGTGACGGGGTAACGTAGTGTTTAGTGTAGGGTGACGGTGTAACGTAGTGTTCAGTGTTGTGTGACGGGGTAACGTAGTGTTCAGTGTCTGGTGCCGGGGTACCGTAGTGTTCAGTGTCGGGTGACGGAGTAACGTAGTGTTCAGTGTCGGGTGACCGGGTAACGTAGTGTTCGGTGTAGGGTGACGGGGTAACGTAGTGTTCAGTGTCGGGTGACCGGGTAACGTAGTGTTCAGTGACTGGTGATGGGGTAACGTAGTGTTCAGTGTAGGGTGATGGGGTAACGTAGTGTTCAGTGTCTGGTGACGGGGTAACGTAGTGTTCATTGTCGGGTGACGGGGTAACGTAGTGTTCAGTGTCGGGTGACGGTGTAACGTAGTGTTCAGTGTGGGGTGACGGGGTAACGTAGTGTTCAGTGTTTGGTGACGGGGTAACGTAGTGTTCATTGTCGGGTGACGGGGTAACGTAGTGTTCAGTGTTGGGTGACGGGGTAACGTAGTGTTCAGTGTTTGGTGACGGGGTAACGTAGTGTTCATTGTCGGGTGACGGGGTAACGTAGTGTTCAGTGTTGGGTGACGGGGTAACGTCATGTTTTTTTATTTTTTTTTATTACAAAATCCTTTATTACAAGTATCGGTGCTATACAATATATACAAATCAGTGGCAAACACAATTACTTCACTACAAATAGACAATAGACATTACACCAAAATGTTGCCATCTCTATCCACGATGGCACTTACACCCCGCGGAGCCCAACGGTCTTGAAACTCCTCTAAGGTCGCCGTGGACTGCGCGTGTTCTTTTTCAATATTTACCCGGGCACGAACATACCCTCTAAACATTGCCAGGCAGTCTGCCCGGGGAGATCCTCCCGCCACCCGTTTCCAAGACCCTCAGATGGCGGATTTCGCCAGCCCCAGGAGCAAGTTGACTAGGACATCCTCATCCCTCCATGCCCCCTTCCTTACTGGATGACCATAGTGTTCAGTGACCGGTGACCGGGTATCGTAGTGTTTAGTGTCGGGTGACGGGGTAACATAGTGTTCAGTGTTTGGTGACGGGGTAACGTAGTGTTTAGTGTCTGGTGACGGGGTAACGTAGTGTTCAGTGTTTGGTGACGGGGTAACGTAGTGTTTAGTGTAGGGTGACGGTGTAACGTAGTGTTCAGTGTTGGGTGACGGTGTAACGTAGTGTTCAGTGTGGGGTGACCGGGTAACGTAGTGTTTAGTGTCGGGTGACGGGGTAACGTAGTGGTCAGTGTTTGGTGACGGGGTAACGTAGTGTTCATTGTCGGGTGACGGGGTAACGTAGTGTTCAGTGTCTGGTGATGGGGTAACGTAGTGTTTAGTGTCTGGTGATGGGGTAACGTAGTGTTTAGTGTAGGGTGACGGGGTAACGTAGTGTTCAGTGTCGGGTGACGGGGTAACGTAGTGTTTAGTGTCTGGTGACGGGGTAACGTAGTGTTCATTGTCGGGTGACGGGGTAACGTAGTGTTCAGTGTGGTGACGGTGTAACATAGTGTTCAGTGTTGGGTGACGGGGTAATGTAGTGTTCAGTGTCTGGTGCCGGGGTAACGTAGTGTTCAGTGACTGGTGACGGGGGTAACATAGTGTTCAGTGTAGGGTGTCACTGTAACGTAGTGTTTAGTGTCTGGTGACGGGGTAATGTAGTGTTCAGTGTCGGGTGACGGGGTAACGTAGTGTTTAGTGTAGGGTGACGGGGTAACGTAGTGTTCAGTGTTGGGTGACGGGGTAACGTAGTGTTCAGTGTGGGGTGACCGGGTAACGTAGTGTTTAGTGTCGGGTGACGGGGTAACGTAGCATTCAGTGACTGGTGATGGGGGTAACGTAGTGTTCAGTGTAGGGTGTCACTGTAACGTAGTGTTCAGTGTCTTGTGACGGGGTAACGTAGTGTTCAGTGTTTGGTGACGGAGTAACGTAGTGTTCAGTGTTGGGTGACGGGGTAACGTAGTGTTCAGTGTTTGGTGACGGGGTAACGTAGTGTTTAGTGTAGGGTGACGGGGTAACGTAGTGTTTAGTGACTGGTGACGGGGTAACATAGTGTTTAGTGTCGGGTGACGGGGTAACGTAGTGTTCAGTGTTGGGTGACGGGGTAACGTAGTGTTTAGTGCAGGGTGACGGGGTAACGTAGTGTTCAGTGTCGGGTGACGGGGTAACGTAGTGTTCAGTGTTTGGTGACGGGGTAACGTAGTGTTCAGTGTCGGGTGACGGGGTAACGTAGTGTTTAGTGTCTGGTGACGGGGTAACGTAGTGTTCAGTGTTTGGTGACGGGGTAACGTAGTGTTTAGTGTAGGGTGACGGTGTAACGTAGTGTTCAGTGTTGGGTGACGGGGTAACGTAGTGTTCAGTGTCTGGTGCCGGGGTACCGTAGTGTTCAGTGTCGGGTGACGGTGTTCAGTGTGGGGTGACCGGGTAACGTAGTGTTTAGTGTCGGGTGACGGGGTAACGTAGTGTTCAGTGTAGGGTGACGGAGTAACGTAGTGTTCAGTGTCGGGTGACGGAGTAACGTAGTGTTCAGTGTAGGGTGACGGGGTAACGTAGTGTTCAGTGTTTGGTGACGGGGTAACGTAGTGTTCAGTGTCGGGTGACGGGGTAACGTAGTGTTTAGTGTCTGGTGACGGGGTAACGTAGTGTTCAGTGTTTGGTGACGGGGTAACGTAGTGTTTAGTGTAGGGTGACGGTGTAACGTAGTGTTCAGTGTTGAGTGACGGGGTAACGTAGTGTTCAGTTTCTGGTGCCGGGGTACCGTAGTGTTCAGTGTCGGGTGACGGTGTTCAGTGTGGGGTGACCGGGTAACGTAGTGTTTAGTGTCGGGTGACGGGGTAACGTAGTGTTCAGTGTAGGGTGACGGAGTAACGTAGTGTTCAGTGTCGGGTGACCGGGTAACGTAGTGTTCGGTGTAGGGTGACGGGGTAACGTAGTGTTCGGTGTCGGGTGACCGGGTAACGTAGTGTTCAGTGTAGGGTGACGGGGTAATGTAGTGTTCAGTGTCTGGTGACGGGGTAACGTAGTGTTCATTGTCGGGTGACGGGGTAACGTAGTGTTCAGTGTTGGGTGACGGTGTAACGTAGTGTTCCGTGTGGGGTGACGGGGTAACGTAGTGTTCAGTGTTTGGTGACGGGGTAACGTAGTGTTCATTGTCGGGTGACGGGGTAATGTAGTGTTCAGTGTCTGGTGCCGGGGTAACGTAGTGTTCAGTGACTGGTGACGGGGGTAACATAGTGTTCAGTGTAGGGTGTCACTGTAACGTAGTGTTTAGTGTCTGGTGACGGGGTAACGTAGTGTTCAGTGTTTGGTGACGGGGTAACGTAGTGTTTAGTGTAGGGTGACACTGTAACGTAGTGTTCAGTGTCTGGTGACGGGGTAACGTAGTGTTCAGTGTTTGGTGACGGGGTAACGTAGTGTTCAGTGTAGGGTGACGGTGTAACGTAGTGTTCAGTGTTGGGTGACGGGGTAACGTAGTGTTCAGTGTTTGGTGACGGGGTAACGTAGTGTTTAGTGTTTGGTGACGGGGTAACGTAGTGTTTAGTGACTGGTGACGGGGTAACATAGTGTTTAGTGTCGGGTGACGGGGTAACGTAGTGTTCAGTGTTGGGTGACGGGGTAACGTAGTGTTCAGTGCAGGGTGACGGGGTAACGTAGTGTTCAGTGTCGGGTGACGGGGTAACGTAGTGTTCAGTGTTTGGTGATGGGGTAACGTAGTGTTCAGTGTTTGGTGACGGGCTAACGTAGTGTTTAGTGTAGGGTGACGGTGTAACGTAGTGTTCAGTGTTGGGTGACGGGGTAACGTAGTGTTCAGTGTCTGGTGCCGGGGTACCGTAGTGTTCAGTGTCGGGTGACGGTGTTCAGTGTGGGGTGACCGGGTAACGTAGTGTTTAGTTTCGGGTGACGGGGTAACGTAGTGTTCAGTGTAGGGTGATGGAGTAACGTAGTGTTCAGTGTCGGGTGACCGGGTAACGTAGTGTTCAGTGTAGGGTGACGGGGTAACGTAGTGTTCAGTGTCTGGTGACGGGGTAACGCAGTGTTCAGTGTCGGGTGACGGTGTAACGTAGTGTTCAGTGTGGGGTGACGGGGTAACGTAGTGTTCAGTGTAGGGTGACGGGGTAACGTCGTGTTCAGTGTTTGGTGACGGGGTAACGTAGTGTTCATTGTCGGGTGACGGGGTAACATAGTGTTCAGTGTCGGGTGACGGGGTAACGTAGTGTTCAGTGTCTGGTGCCGGGGTAACGTAGTGTTCAGTGTTGGGTGACGGGGTAACGTCGTGTTTTTTTATTTTTTTTTATTACAAAATCCTTTATTACAAGTATCGGTGCTATACAATATATACAAATCAGTGGCAAACACAATTACTTCACTACAAATAGACAATAGACATTACACCAAAATGTTGCCATGTCTATCCACGATGGCACTTACACCCCGCAGAGCCCAACGGTCTTGAAATTCCTCTAAGGTCGCCGTGGACTGCGCGTGTTCTTTTTCAATATTTACCCGGGCACGAACATACCCTCTAAACATTGCCAGGCAGTCTGCCCGGGGAGATCCTCCCGCCACCCGTTTTCAAGACCCTCGGATGGCGGATTTCGCCAGCCCCAGGAGCAAGTTGACTAGGACATCCTCATCCCTCCATGCCCCCTTCCTTACTGGATGACCATAGTGTTCAGTGACCGGTGACAGGGTAACGTAGTGTTCAGTGTCGGGTGACGGGGTAACGTAGTGTTCAGTGTCGGGTGACGGGATAACGTAGTGTTCAGTGTTTGGTGATGGGGTAACGTAGTGTTTAGTGTCGGGTGACGGGGTAACGTAGTGTTTAGTGCAGGGTGACGGGGTAACGTAGTGTTCAGTGTCGGGTGACGGGGTAACGTAGTGTTCAGTGACTGGTGACGGGGTAATGTAGTGTTCAGTGCAGGGTGACGGGGTAACGTACTGTTCAGTGTAGGGTGACGGGGTAACGTAGTGTTCAGTGTCGGGTGACGGGGTAACGTAGTGTTTAGTGCAGGGTGACGGGGTAACGTAGTGTTCAGTGTCGGGTGACGGGGTAACGTAGTGTTTAGTGCAGGGTGACGGGGTAACGTAGTGTTCAGTGTTTGGTGATGGGGTAACGTAGTGTTTAGTGCAGGGTGACGGGGTAACGTAGTGTTCAGTGTCGGGTGACGGGGTAACATAGTGTTCAGTGTAGGGTGACGGGGTAACGTACTGTTCAGTGTTGGGTGACGGGGTAACGTAGTGTTTAGTGCGTAGTGATTAACGTGTGTAGCCATGGTAACCGCGCGGTTGTTACGCAATGGTAATTGCATGGTGCTACAGTAGTTTGCAGTTAGCACAATGTTATTACAGGTCAATACGTCAGCAGCCTCTTTAAGGAGTTTGCACTTTCTCTCCGTTACCGCGTGATTTTCTTCCTGGTGCTCCGATTTCCTCCCACAGCTGAAAGACGTGGTCAGCTAATTGGTCATTGTAATTTGTTCTGTGATTACCATCGGGTTTAATGATTGAGTTGCTGGGCGGTGTGTCTCATTGGGCCAGAAGTTCCTGATCCACTCTGTATCTCCAAACGTAATCGAAATGCCTGTCCGGGTGAAACCATTGTCCAGTTGGAGCACTGTGGATGGTCAGATCCTGCTCCGTCAACCTCTGTGGTTGAGGTGGGCTCTTGCCCTCTAACTTTCAACTCAAATCGACCTACATTTTTATACTTCCTTTAATATAAGGCTCCTGGTTTGCAAGCAGGTCTTACACTGATATATTTAAACAATAAATCTAGTACAGCCATAAATCACCCTTCAGCTCCAGAAACAGAGAATTTAAACAAGATGAGTATTAACATAAGAGATTCTGCTTTTGCTGGAAATCCAGAGCAACACACACAATACTGGAGGAATTCAGCAGGCCAGGCAGCATCTATGAAGGGTGCTGAACAGTGATTGTGTATTCCACTCCTTAGGTGCTGACTAACCTGTTGAGTTCTTCACAAGATGAACAACTTGAATCCTCCCAATTTCTGCAATCACTGTCACATCACACCCTCCCAGGACAGGGATAATGTGAGCTAGACTGAGTAAATCTCCCTCTACACTGTCCCATCACACACTCCCAGGGCAGGGATAATGTGAGCTAGACTGAGTAAATCTCCCTCTACACTGTCCCATCACACAGTCCCAGGACAGGGATAGTGTGGGCTAGACTGAGTAAATCTCCCTCTACACTGTCCCATCACACAGTCCCAGGACAGGGATAGTGTGGGCTAGACTGAGTAAATCTCCCTCGACACTGTCTCATCACACACTCCCAGGTTAGGGATAGTGTGGGCTAGACTGAGTAAATCTCCCTCGACACTGTCCCATCACACAGTCCCAGGGCAGGGATAGTGTGGGCTAGACTGAGTAAATCTCCCTCGACACTGTCCCATCACACACTCCCAGGGGAGGGATAGTGTGGGCTAGACTGAGTAAATCTCCCTCGACACTGTCCCATCACACACTCCCAGGGCAGGGATAGTGTGGGCTAGACTGAGTAAATCTCCCTCGACACTGTCCCATCACACACTCCCAGGACAGGGATAGTGTGGGCTAGACTGAGTAAATCTCCCTCGACACTGTCCCATCACACAGTCCCAGGACAGGGATAGTGTGGGCTAGACTGAGTAAATCTCCCTCTACACTGTCCCATCACACACTCCCAGGGCAGGGATAGTGTGGGCTAGACTGAGTAAATCTCCCTCGACACTGTCCCATCACACACTCCCAGGGCAGGGATAGTGTGGGCTAGACTGAGTAAATCTCCCTCGACACTGTCCCATCACACACTCCCAGGGCAGGGATAGTGTGAGCTAGACTGAGTAAATCTCCCTCGACACTGTCCCATCACACACTCCCAGGGCAGGGATAGTGTGGGCTAGACTGAGTAAATCTCCCTCGACACTGTCCCATCACACACTCCCAGGGCAGGGATAGTGTGGGCTAGACTGAGTAAATCTCCCTCTACACTGTCTCATCACACACTCCCAGGGCAGGGATAGTGTGGGCTAGACTGAGTAAATCTCCCTCGACACTGTCCCATCACACACTCCCAGGGCAGGGATAGTGTGAGCTAGACTGAGTAAATCTCCCTCGACACTGTCCCATCACACACTCCCAGGGCAGGGATAGTGTGGGCTAGACTGAGTAAATCTCCCTCGACACTGTCCCATCACACACTCCCAGGGCAGGGATAGTGTGGGCTAGACTGAGTAAATCTCCCTCGACACTGTCCCATCACACACTCCCAGGGCAGGGATAGTGTGGGCTAGACTGAGTAAATCTCCCTCGACACTGTCCCATCACACACTCCCAGGGCAGGGATAGTGTGGGCTAGACTGAGTAAATCTCCCTCGACACTGTCCCATCACACACTCCCAGGGCAGGGATAGTGTGGGCTAGACTGAGTAAATCTCCCTCGACACTGTCCCATCACACACTCCCAGGACAGGGATACAGATGTATACAGATCTCCTGAACCAGCATAGATAACTTCACTGACCACAGTTCTGAGCTGATTCTGTGATCTACACACTCACTCTCCACAGCTCATCTTCTCAGTGTTATTACTTTGCCAGTTGTTTTGTTTTGCACATTGGCAGTTTTTCGATTTTATGTATGGTTTTTTGTCGATTCTATCATATTTCTTTTTTTTCCTGTAAATACCTCCAAGAAGATGAATCTCAGGGATGTATATGGTGACATGCACGTACTTTGATAATAAATTTACTTTGTCTTTGAGTAAAGTTCCCTCTACACCATCATTCCAATAAACTGACAGTGAGTAAGACAGGTGGATGAGCCTCAGTGTGAAGAAATACAAAAGTAACCAGGAGTTGTTTCTGTGCTCAGGGTGAATCTCTGCCTGTGTGGACACTGAGGGTCTGTGCTCAGGGTGAATCTCTGCCTGTGTGGACGCTGAGGGTGGGCCCGGTCTTGACAGGAGTCGTTTCTGTGCTCAGGGTGAATTCTGCCTGTGTGGACACTGAAGGTCTGTGCTCAGGGTGAATCTCTGCCTGTGTGGACACTGAGGGTGGGGTTCTGGCACTTGGGGAGCTCACTAGACCTGTGTTTGGAAGCTCAGACACTCTGGTTTTCATGGTGGGATCAGCATTTTTAAAACCTTTGCAGAGATACTGTGCACAACAGGCCCTTCTGCCCTTTGTGCTGTCCAACAACGCCCGATTTAACCCTAGTCTAATCACAGGATAACGTACAATGACCAATAACCAGTGCGTCTTTGGGCTGGGGGAGGAAACTGGGAACAGTCGGAGGAAACCCATGTGCACACGAGACCGTACAGACGTCCTTACAGACGCTGCTGGAGTTGAACTCTGAACTCAGACGCCCCGAGGTGTAATAGCATCATAGTAACCATTATGTTAGTGGAGACTTCCTCACTGTCCTTTCCATCGTCACGAACATGGCTTCTATGAATTAGAATTGGAATCGGATTTATTGCACTGGACAACAAATATTTTTAAAAGTTTTGCTTTTTCAGAAACTTTTTGGTTTCTGGTAGACCTTGAAGCTGAGAACAAATTCAATTTCAGACTACTTGTATCATCTAGGAATTTGGAGAAACAAGAAAGTAACTTGTATTGAATATAATGCATTTAATTGCATAACAGTGCTGATGCTTTGCAATCATTCAACTAAGCTAAGAATGTTTTGTTGATGATTTTCATTTGTACTCAGTGTCGGAGGCTTCTGGCCTAATACTCAGCCAGCATTGACGGATTCCAGCTGCCCTGACACTACTTCTCCATGACAGCAATGTCCTGGTGATACCTTTCACCATACTTGTCACTGACAATGCCAAGATTAGCAGGGAAGAAGTCTAAATGGGAAATGAATCTTCAGTGACATGCTGCACTTCATGGTTTTGTATGCTTGAAGCATGTTGTCAACCAGCTGTATGTAGTTTTGTGCTCTCTAGTTGCCAAGAAAATTTCCTACAACATCCATGCGATTTTCTCCAGTCCCACTAGAAGTTCTCCGAATTGCCTGACGTTAATGACCTGTTTGATTTGGACCAACAAAAATGCCTTCCTTAATCTTGGCTTTAGTTATTCTGGGAAACATCTGTCTTAAATATCAAACTCCTTCATGGAAATTTATAGCCTTTCTAAAACCTGTCCTGCCATGCAGCATCCGCCCTGCCTAAGCATGCCTGGACAAGACAGAAAACCTTTCAGCTTATATTGTGGGCTGCATTTGAATTGACTTGAATTATGGATTGAAATAACAAAGATAGGCAATTTCAAAAAAAAAGATGTGTGATAGGGAAATTCCATGGTGATTTTTATGATCAGCAGCTCAATCTCCATAAGACACACCCAAAAGTATTCAGGAAGAAAAGTCTTTGTTGTCCAGTGTTATCACTTACATATGTTGTGAAATTCATCATTTTGTGGCAGTAGTACAGTGGAATACATAAAATAGATCATAAATTACAAATTAAAAATATATATTTATATACAGTTGAAGTTTCATAGAAATAGTTAAAAAGGTATAATGAACAAACATGAATAACAATGTATTTAAATGAAATGAAGAACAAATCAGAACACTACCTATTCAATATAGTATTATAAACATGTGTAGTAGTTATCGACGGAGGAATTCATTCAGTGTATGCTGCCGTGTTCCTTTGATTGACTGTAAATGAACAAAATCAGTGCAGACACCTACTGCAGATAACGGACTGCCTTCATTCCATGCTTTCAGTGACTGAATCATCCAAATCTTCATTTTCATTGTAACATTCAAAATGATTGCCAATACCTTCAAATTCTTTGAAGTTTCTAACTTATGAAGTAGTGAAATTGTTTTATTTTTGGCATCTCCTAGTCTGAATGCTTCAAACCTCAGTGATTAAAACAGTTCTGAGTTATCGTTATGCTTATTTCTTGCCAACTATCGGTGACAAAAATCACTGCTTTTTGAATACAAACACACGCAACTGACACTATCTAAAAACTCTTCATTCTAAACATGGCCATGAAAGTGTACATCACTGACGCTACAGTTCACCCACAGTTTCCTGCCCCAATTAAACAGCACAGTGTCCGGAATAAACAGAGGGAATCCTGGATATTTTCTCAGTTAATTTTTGTTCTTTAAGAGTTCTCCCAAATAAGCAACTGCCTCGATTAACTGATGGCCCAATTAACTGGAATCCTCTGTATCTCCCGTTCACTGGCAATTCAATCTACTGCAAAATAGTGAGACAATATCCATGGATTCATAGAAACATAGAAAACCTACAGCGCAATACAGGCCCTTCAGCCCACAAAGTTGTGCCAAACATGTCCCTACCTTAGAAATTACTAGGCTTACCCATAGCCCTCTATTTTTCTAAGCTCCATGTACCTGTCCAGGAGTCTCTTAAAAGACCCTATCGTATCCGCCTCCACCACCATTGCCGGCAGCCCATTCTACACACTCACCACTCTCTGCGTAAAAAAAACTTACCCCTGACATCTCCTCTGTACCTACTCCCCAGCACCTTAAACCTGTGTCCTCTTGTGGAAACCATTTCAGCCCTGGGAAAAAGCCACTGACTATCCACATGATCAATGCCTCCCATCATCTTATACACCTCTATCAGGTCCCCTCTCATCCTCTAGCACTTCAAGGAGAAAAGGCTGAGTTCACTCAACCTGTTTTCAAAAGGCATGCTTCCCAATCCAGGTAACATCCTCGTAAATCTCCTCTGCACCCTCTCTATGGCTTCCACATCCTTCCTATAGTGAGGCGACCAGAACTGAGCACAGTACTCCAAGTGGGGTCTGACCAGGGTCCTATATAGCTGCAACATTACCTCTTGGCTCCTAAATTCAATCCCACAATTGATGAAGGCCAATGCACCGTATGCCTTCTTAACCACAGAGCCAACCTGCAGAGCAGCTTTGAGTGTCCTATGGACTCGGACCCCAAGATCCCTCTGATCCTCCACACTACCAAGAGTCTTACCATTAATACTATATTCTACCATCATATTTGACCTATCAAAATGAACCACTTCACATTTATCTGGGTTGAACTCCATCTGCCACTTCTCAGCTCAGTTTTGCATCCTATGAATGTCCCGCTGTAAACTCTAACAGCCCTCCACACTATCCACAACACCTCCAACCTTTGTGTCATCAGCAAACTTACTAACCCATCCCTCCACTTCATCATCCAGATTATTTATGCAAATCACAAACAGTAAGGATCCCAGAACAGATTCCTGAGGCACAACACTGGTCACAGACCTCCATGCAGAATATGATCCGTCTACAACCTTCTTTGCCTCCTGTGGGCAAGCCAGTTCTGGATCCACAAAGCAATGTTCCCTTGGATCCCATGCCTCCTTACTTTCTCAATAAGCCTTGCATGGGGTACCTTATCAAATGCCTTGCTGAAATCCATATTCACATCTACTGCTCTACCATCATCAATGTGTTTAGTCACATCCTCAGAAAATTCAATCAGGCTTGTAAGGCACGACCTGCCCTTGACAAAGCCATGCTGACTATTCCTAATCATAGTATACCTCTCCAAATGTTCATAAATCCTGCCTCTCAGGATCTTCTCCATCAATTTACCGACCACTGGGGTGAGACTCACTGGTCTATAATTTCCTGGGCTATCTCTACTCCTTTTCTTGAATAAAGGAACAACATCCACAACCCTCCAATCCTCCGGAACCTCTCCTGCCCCCATTGATGATGCAAGGATCATCACCAGAGGCTCAGCAATCTCCTCCCTCGCCTCACTCAGTAGCCTGGGGTACATCCCATCTGGTCCTGGCGACTTATCCAACTTGATGCTTTCCAAAAACTCCAGCACATCCTCCTCCTTAAATCTACATGCTCAAGCTTTTCAGTCTGCTGTAAGTCATCCCTACAATCACCAAGATCCTTTCCCGTAGTGAATACTGAAGTAAAGTATTCATTAAGTACCTCTGCTATTTCCTCTGGTTCTATACACACTTTCCCACTATCACACTTGATAGGTCCTATTCTTTCACATCTTATCCTCTTGCTCTTCACATACTTGTAGAATGCCTTGGGGTTTTCCTTAATCCTGCCCGCCAAGGCCTTCTCATGGCCCCTTCTGGCTCTCCTAATTTCCTTCTTAAGCTCCTTCCTGTTAGCCTTATAATCTTCTAGATCTCTAACATTACCTAGCTCTCTGAATCTTTTGTAAGCTTTTCTTTTCTTCTTGACTAGATTTATTACAGACTTTGTACACCATGGTTCCTGTACCCTACCATAACTTCCCTGTCTCATTGGAATGTACCTATGCAGAACTCCACACAAATATCCCCTGAACATTTGCCACATTTCCTCCATAATTTTCCCTGACAACATCTGCTCCCAGTTTAATTTTCCAATTTCCTGCCTGATAGCCTCATAATTTCCCTTACTCCAATTAAATGCTTTTCTAACTTGTCTGTTCCTATCTCTCTCCAAAGCTATGGTAAAGGAGATAGAATTATGATCAGTATCTCCAAAATGCTCTCCCACTGAGAGATCTGACACCTGACCAGGTTCATTTCCCAATACCAAATCAAGTACAGTCTCTCCTCTTGTAGGCTTATCTACATATTGTGTCAAGAAACCTTCCTGAACACATCTAGCAAACTCCACCCCATCTAAACCCCTTGCTCTATGGAGATGACAATCAATATTTGGGAAATTAAAATCTCCCATCACGATAACTCTGTTATTATTACACCTTTCCAGGATCAGTTTCCCTATCTGCTCCTCAATGTCCCTGCTACTATTGGGCGACCTATAAAAAATTCAAGGTCTGTTCAGAAATCTGATGGTGTGGGGAAGTCCTGATGAAGGGTCTTGGCCCAAAACATTGACTGTTTTTCGCTTCCATAGTTGCTGCCTGACCGGCTGAGTTCCCCCAGCTTTCTGTGTGTGTTGATTTGAATTTCCAGCATCTGCAGACTTTCTTGTGTTCATGAAGCTGTTTCTAAAACGATGAGTGTGTGGGATGCAGAACGGACAAAACAGGCGGAAGTAATTTTCCACAACACTGGGCGCAGTTCAGTTCAGATACTCCAGCTTGAAACAAACTTTGTAACAGATAAGCCTTGATTGTATTCTTGGAGGCTGCGACCTTGGTAATAGACTGCTTCTGAAAGGGTTAATTCCAAGGACAGGCTGAGTAACTGAGGCAAAACCTGCTGTGTTCAGAGGAGTGAGGTTAGAGACAGAAGCCTCCCATATCTTTCTGAGATACAGACAATAGGTGGAACATACAACAGGATGCCACAAACAGGCAATCAGGTATCCTGATGCAGGAACTGTGCTGGGAGGGATAATTCAGTGAGACAAATTAATCCTGGGATGGAGGGAGCCTTGCTGGGAAATAACTGGGGTGGGGTGTTCCCTGGATGTGGGGGGAATAGACTGGGTGGAATTGGAATTGCTTATTTTGTCACATGTACTGGGTACAGTGAAAATCTTGTCTCGCAAACTGTCCATACCGATTAGGTCATTACACAGTGCATTGAGGTAGAACTGGGTAAAATCATATCACAGAATGCACAGAATTTCCTGGATGGAATCTGACTCATCATTAAATCTTCTGTGGCCCAGTTTATGGTTCTAAACACAGAGTCCTAAACACAGAGAGTACAGCACTGGGCAGGCTGTTCTAATTTACACCAAGTCGCCTGCTCCTGCGTACCATCCACATCCCTCCATTCCCTTCACATTCCTGTGTCTGCCTAAACAGCTGTTTAAGCTCCACAAACTGCTTACTTCCACTTCCACCCAGGTATTTACTTACCTCTGCGTGACAAGCTTGTCCCTCATGTCACCTTTAAACTTCACCCCACTAAAGGTGCCCTCTGGTGTTTGACATTTCGACACTAGGGTAACGATTCTGCCTGTCTACCCTGCCTAAACTACTCATGATTTTAAAGAGCTTCTTCCGGTCTCTCCTCAGCCTCCGATGCTCTGGGGAGATAAAAAGATAAAAGATTAGTTTCGTTTGTCATTTGCGTCAATGACCAACACAGTGTGAGGAAGTGCTGGGGGCAGCCCATAAGTGCCATCATGGTTCCGGCACCAACATAGCGTGTCTACAACTTACTAACCTGTACGTCTTTGGAATGTGGGAGGAAACCGGAGCACCCGGAGGAAATCCACACAGTGCAACGTACAAATTCAAATGGGCAGGAACTGAAACTGGATGACTAGTGCTGTGAAGAATTACACCAGCTACTCAGACATACCACCTCACCAGAAACACTTACTGCAAGTTTGTGCCTTTCAGAAAGGGGCAGTCTGCTCGTCCTGATCTGTGTGGACATTAAAGTCACCTACCTGGTCTTGGCCTGATGGTCAAACTTATACACACAAATTTGAAGTGTTATCAGCCCGGCTAAACAAAAATTCCACCAAGACCTAAAAGACATTTCTTTTTCTTAAAGTATCAGAATTGGAATCAAAATCTGTTTATTATTGCTGACATTGTGAAATTTGTAATTTCGTGACAGCAGTACACTGCAATACATAAAAATGACTAAAATTACAAGAAGAAACAAAATAGTACTAAAAGAGAGTAAAATAGTGAGGGAGTGTTCATGGGCTCGTGGGCTGTTCAGAAACCTGATGGTGGTGGGGACGAATCTGCTCCTAAGATGTTGAGTGTGGGTCTTCAGGCTCCTGTACGGTAGCAATAAGAAGAGGGCATGTCCTGGGTGGTGAGGTCCTGAGTGATGGATGCTACCTTCTTGAGGCATTGCCTTTTGGAGATGTCCTTGATGCTGGGCAGGCTAGACAGGAGCTACAGAGAGGTTGTCATCCCAAGGCTCCAGGAGCCGGATTAATGGGTGACTGTCAGGAGAGGGAAGGGAGAATGTCAGATATTGGAGAGCACCCCTGTGGCTGTCCCCCTCCATTTTGAGTACTGTTGGGGGGAGAGTGGACCTGCCTGGGGGAAGAAATAGCAGTCGTGCCTCTGGCCCGTGGCTCAGAAGGGTCGGGAACTGAAGAGGATGGTAGCAGTAATAGATAACTTAATAGTCAAGAGCACAGATAGATAGATGATTCTATGGACACAAAAAGGAAACACGAATAGCAGCTTATTTCCCAGGTGCCAGGGTCCACAATGTTTCTGAACGTGTCCACAATATCCTGAAAAGGGAGGGTGAGCAGCCAGAAGTTGTGGTACGTATTGGTACCAATGACACAGGAAGAAAAGGAGAGGACGTCCTGAAAACAGAATACAGGGAGTGAGGAAGGAAGTTGAGAAGCAGAACCTCAAAGGTAGTAATCTCGGAATTGCTGCCTGTGTCATGCAACGGTGATGATAGGAAGAGAATGAAGTGACAGATTAATGTCACTTAATAGTCAAGGATTCAGATTTCTGGATAATTGAGACCTCTTCTGGAGCAGGTGGGACCTGTACAGAAGGAATGGGTTGCACTTGAATCCGAAGGGGACCAATATCCTTGCGGGCAGGTTTGCTAAAGCTGTTGGGAGTGGTTTAAACTAATCTGGCAGGGGGTTGGGAACCAGGATGATAGAGCGAGGGTGAGCCAGCAGGTTGACAAGTAGATGATGGGTGTAACATGAATGAAAGGAAGGCAAGCCAATGATTGGGTACAAATGCAGACAGAGCAGAGTTAGATTGTACCACAGAGGCAAAATTCAAAAGGGCAAAGAACGCAGGACTGAAGGGGCTGTATTTAAATTCACGTAGCATTCAGAATAAGGTGGACAAACCTGTGGCATAATTAGAGATTGGTCGGTATGACGTTGTGGGCATCACTGAGTCGTGGCTAAAAAAGGCATATTTGGGAGCTTAACATCAAATGATATACTTTGTATCGAAAGGACAGGCAGGAAGGCATAGGTGGTGGTGTGGATCTGTTGGTAAGAGATGGAATAACATCTTTAGAAAGAGGTGACATAGGGTTTGAGAATGTTGAATCTTTGTGGGTGGATTTGAGAAAATGGAAGGGTAAAAAATGCATTATGGGAATCATATAGGCCTCCACATAGCAGCCAAGATGTGGGGTTGAGATTGCAAAAGGAACTGGAAAAGGCATGTAATAAGGGTAATGTCACAATTGTAATAGGGCACTTCAATATACAAGGGGATTGGAAAAATCAGGTTGGTGTTGGATTGCAAGAGAGGGAATTTGTTGAATGCCTACAAGGCTTTTTAGAGCAGCCTGTGCTTGAGCCTACTCGGGGAAAGGCGATCTTAGATTGGTTGTTGTGTAATAACCTTGACCTTATTAGGCAGCTTAATGTAAAGGAGCCCATAGGAGCCAGTGATCATAATATGATTGAATTAGTACTACAGTTTGAGAGGGAGAAGCATAACTCGCATGTATCAGTATAGCAATGGAATAAAGGGAATTACAGAGGCATGGGAGAGGAGCTTGCCCAGGTGGATCTTTTGCCCAGAAAGGAAATTATAGACCAAATACCCTGACTTTAGTGGTTGGGAAGATGTTAGAGTCAATTGTTAAGGATGAGGTGACGGAGTACTTGGCGACACAGGACAAGACAGTACAAAGTCAGCATGATTTCCATAAGAGAAAATCCTGCCTGACAAACCTGTTGGAATTCTTTGAGGAGATTACAAGTAGGATAGATAAAGGGGATTCAGTGGATGTTGTATATTTGGACTTTCAGAAGGCCTTTGACAAGGTGCCACACATGAGGCTGCTTTCCTAGTTAAGAGCCCATGGCATTACAGGAAAGTTACTGGCATGGTTAGACATTGGCTGATTGGAAGCAGGCAGCAAGTGGAAATGAAAGGATCCTTGTCTGGTTGGCTGCCAGTGACCAGTGGTGTTCCACAGGAGTCGGTGTTATATATGCTGTATATAAATGATGGGTGATGAAGTAGATGGCTTTGTTGCTAAGTTTGTAGATGATATGACGATTGGTGGAGGGGCAGGTAGTATTGAGGAAACAAGTAAGATGCCAAAGGACTTGGACAGATTAGGGGAATGGGCAAGAGAGTGGCAAATGAAATACAATGTTGGAAAATGCATGGTCATGCACTTTGGTAGTAGAAAAAAATGTATAGATTATTTTCTAAACAGGGAGAAACTCCAAAAATCTGAGGTGCAAAGGGACTTGGGAGTCCTTGTGCAGAACACCCTAAAGGTTAACTTGAAGGTTGAGTCAGTGGTGAGGAAGCCAAATGCCATGTTTGCATTCATTTCAAGAGTATAGAACACAAGAGCAGGGATGTGATGCTGAGACTTTATAAGGCACTGGTGAGGCCTCACCTTGAGTATTGTGAACAGTTTTGGGCTCCTCATCTTAGCAGAGATGTGCTGGCATTGGAGAGGGAACAGAGGAGGTTCACAAGGACGATTCCAGGAATAAAAGGGTTATCATACAAGGAATGTTTGATGACCCTGGATCTCTACTCACTGGAATTTAGAAGGATGGGGTGAGGGGAATCTCATTGAAACCTTTCGAATGTTGAAAGGACTAGATGGAGTAGATGTGGAAAGGATGCTTTCCACGATGGGAGAGTCTAGAACAAGAGGGCACAGCCTCAGGATAGAGGGGAGTCCATTCAAAACAGAGATCAGAGAAATTTCTTTTGCCTGAGGGTGGTGAATTTGTGGAATTTGTTGCTACATTGGCCAGGTTGTTGGGTGTATTAAAGGCAGAGATTGATAGGTTCTTGAATGGACATGGCATCAAAGATTATGGGGAGAAGGCCAGGAAATGGGGTTGAGGTGGAGGAAGAAGAAGAATCAGCTGTGATTGAATGGCGGAACAGACTCAATAGTCCAAGTGGCGTAATTCTGCTTCTCTATCTTATGGCCTAATGGGTTGCAGGGGGATACTGGCAGGGATGATGGCAGAGCAGAGATGGCTAAAGTATGGAAAAAGTTCACAAGATGGGATAGCTATGTCCCATAGAGCAAGAAGTTCTCACATGGCAACTGTGACTGACAAAGGAAGTTAAGGACTGCATAAAAGCTAAGGAAAGCACGCCTTATGCCAGGGAAAGTAAGAGGAGCATGCCTTATGAGAAGAGGTTGAGTGAACTCTGCCTTTTCTCCTTGGAGCGACGGAGAATGAGAGGTGACCTGATAGAGGTGTATAAGATGATGAGAGGCATTGATCATGTGGTTAGTCAGAGGCTTTTCCCCAGGGCTAAAATGGCAAGCATGAGAGGGCACAGTTTTAAGGTGCTTGAATGTAGGTATAGAGGAGATATTGGGGTAAGTTTTTTATGCAGAGATTGGTGAGTGCGTGGAATGGGCTGCCAGTGGCGGTGGTGGAGGTGGATACGACAGGATCTTTTAAGAGACTCCTAGACAGGTATATGGAGCTCAGAAAAATAGAGGGTTATGGATAACCCTAGGTAATTTCTCAGGTAAGGACATGTTCAGCTCAGCATTTTGGGCTGAAGGGCCTGTATTGTGCTATAGGTTTTCTATGTTTCTACGAAAGGGCATATCAGGTAGCAAAAGTGAGTGGGAAGTTGGATGGTTGGGAAGCTATTAAAATCCAACAAAAGGCAACTAGAAAAGTTATAAGAAGGGAAAAGATGAAATTTGGGGGCAGACTAGCCAATAATATAAAGCAGGATACCAAAGGTTTTTTCAGTTATATAAAGAGTAAAAGGAAGGTGAGAATTGATATTGGACCACTGGAAAATGATGCTAGTGGGGTAGTAATGGGGGACAAAGAAATGGCAGATGAACTTAATGGGTACTTTGCATCTGTTTTCACCGTGGAAGACACTAGCGGTGTGCCAGAGGTCTGTGAGTGTCAGGGAGCAGGAGTGAGTTCCATTGCTATTACAAAGGAAAAAGTGCTAGCTCAAAGGTCTTAAGTTGGATAAGTCACCTGGACCAGATGGACTACATCCCAGAGTCCTGAGAGAGGTTGCTGAAGAGAAAACAGATGCATTGGTCATGATCTTTCAAGAATCATTTGATTCTGGCATGGTCCCAGAGGACTGGAAGATTGCAAATGTCACTCCACTCTTTAAGAAAGCAAAAGAAAGGATACTATTGGCCAGTTAGCCAAACCTCAGTGGTTGGGAAAGTGCTGGAGTCTATTATCAAGGGTAATGTTTCAAGGTACTTTGGAGACTAATGATAAAATAAGCCAAAGTCAGCATGGTTTGTGTAAAGGGAAATCTTGCCTGATAAATCTGTTAGAGTTCTTTGAGGAAGTAACAAGCAGTGTTGAGAGGCAGTGGATGTCATTTACTTGGATTTTCAGAAGGCGTTTGAAAAGGTGCCACACATGAGGCTGCTTAACAAGATAAAATCCTATGGCATGACAGGAATGATACTGGCATGGATAGAGGAATGGCTGATAGGCAGGAGGCAGTGAGTGGGAATAAAAGGGGCTGCCAGTGACTAGTGGTGTTCCTCAGGGGTCAGTAGTGGGACCGCTACTTTTCACATTCTTTGTCAATGATTTGGATAATGGAATTGATGATTTTGTGGCATAGTTTGCGGATGATACAGAGTTAGGTGGAGGGAAGGTTGTGCTGAGGAAGCAATGCAATTGAGCAGGACTTAGACAAATTGGAAGAATGGGCAAAAAAGTGGCAGATGGAATATAGTGTTGGGAAATGCATGATAATGCATTTTGGTAAAAGGAACAATAGTGCAGACTATTATCTAAATGGGGAGAAGGTTCAAACATCAGAGGTGCAGAGGGGCTCGTGCAAGACTCCCAGAAGGTTAATTTACAGGTTGAGTCTATGGTAAAGAAGGCAAATGCAATGATGGGATTTATTTCAAGGGGAATAGAATATAAAAGCAAGGAGATAATGCTGAGTCTTTATAAAACACTAGTCAGGCCGTACGGAGTATTGCCAACAGTTGAGAGCCCCATTCCTCAGAAAGGTTTTGCTTCATTTGAGAGTGCAGAGGAGGTTTACGAGGATGATTCTGGGAATGAAGGGGTCGTTGAGGAGCATTTGGCAGCTTTGGACCTGTATTCAATGGGATTTTGAAGAATGCAAGGGGGATCTCATCAAAACCTACCAAATGTTGAAAGGACTGGATAGGGTAGATGTGGAGCGTACCCAGAACTAGAGTTCTGGGTGACTCTTTGAGGTGACCATTTAGAACTGAGGTAAGGAGGATAGTGGTAAATCTGTGGAATGTTCTGCCACAGACTACGGTGGAGAAAAGTCCATGGGTATATTTAAGGTGGAAGTTGATCGTTTCCTGATTGGTCGGGGCATCAAAGAACATGATGAGAAGGCAAGTGTATGGGGTTGAGTGGGATCTGGGATCAGCCATGATGGAATGGCAGAGCAGATTGATGGGCTGAATGGCCTAATTCTGCTCCTATGTCTTATGGTCTAATGGCTTGTGCCACAACCCTCTGCAGCTTTTTCCGATCATGTGCAGCAGCTCCTCCATACCAGAAAGTGAAGCAACCAGTTAGAATGCTCTCCATGGTATGTCTGTAGAAATTTGCGAGTGTCTTTGGTCTCATACCAAATCTCCTCAAACTCCTAATGAAATATAGCCGCTGTTGTGGCTTCTTTGTAATTGCATATTTGGGTCCTGGATAGATCCTCAGAGATGTTGACACCCAGAAACTTGAAATTACTCACCCTTTCCACTGCTGATCCCTCAATGAGGACTGGTGTGTGTTCCCTCGACTTCCCCTTCCTGAAATCCACAATCATCTCCTTGGTCTCACTGATACAAGGTTGTTGTTGCGACACCACTCAACCAGCTGATCTTTCTTACTCCTGTACATCGCCAACTTCTCGTTACATCCTCCCTCATCACTGATGTGTTTGTCCATCTTCAAATACCAATTCTGTTCTTCACATCAGCTCCCCTTCTTTCCCTGTCACCTCTGACTCAGTGCATTCAACACACAGGCAACCCTGGCTGAAAGGAAGCTCCTTGAAAGGCCAAATGCTGAAAATGAAATTGAATATTGACTTCCACAATATTTGGAAAATATCATGGATCTCACGAGTAATGTCAACAGCACTAAGGCAAAATCAGGGCTTTCAGACTGAATCGAAATGTGTTTTATAAACAATTTAATTTACATTTAATTAACATCAACCTGTCATTCAGTTGCGAATCACCTCATCACTTAACCATCAACACTGCCAGCGATGATTTGATCACTGGTAATGTGTACAGATATGCTCACTCCTCAGACAATAATGTTACTGACAAGGTCAGCGATTGTCACTCACCCCTGTAGTTCCGGAGACAGTGGTTAGGATGGTGATGAGAAATCACAATCAGGCTTATCACCACAGATATGTTGAGAAATTCACTGTTCTGCAGCAGCAGGACAGTGCAATACATTAAAACTTCTATATTACAGACATTAAATAAATGTAGAAGAAGTGGAATAGTGAGGTAGTGTGTTCACTGGAGTTGAGTATGATGCTCTTCTGAGGGGTTATTCCTAATGTCGAACGCCTCTGCGTGACTTTGTTTAACCTGGGAATGTTGATGCACAGCTGGTCACCACACGGTCCAGTGACGTGGAATGCAGCACCCCCGACTGCTGCTGCCTTCCTCTGCCCTTACTACCATTCTGATACGTCACCATCTTCTGTCAGCTCCACCGCTCAGGTCTTTGTTGGACTGCTCTTTCTCTGGAGCTTCTCCCTTGACCATACCGCCATGGCTGACCTTACCAGGAGCGAAGCATCAGACACATCGTTCTCAGGATCTTAGGAGCTCACAGGCTTCTCCACCGAGATGAGGTTGGAGGTGTTGTGGTTGGTGTGGAGGGCTGTCAGAGGTTACAGCAGGACATCGATAGGATGCAAAACTGGGCTGAGAAGTGGCAGATAGAGTTCAGCCCAGATAAGTGTGAGGTGGTTCATTTTGGTAGGTCAAATGTGAAAGCAGAATATAGTATTAATGGTAAGACTCTTAGCAGTGTGGAGGATCAGAGGGATCTTGGGGTCCGAGCCCATAGGACACTCAAAGCTACTGCGCAGGTTGACTCTGTGGTTAAGAAGGCATATGGTGTACTGGCCTTCATCAACCATGGGATTGAGTTTAAGAGCCAAGAGATAATGTTATTGCTAGACCCTACTTGGAGTACCGTGCTCAGTTCTTGTCATTTCACTACAGGAAGGATGTGGAAACCATAGAAAGGGTGCAGAGGAGATTTACAAGGATGTTGCCTGGATTGGGGAGCATGCCTTATGAGACTAGGTTGAGTAAACTTGGCCTTTTCTTCTTGGAGTGATGGAGGATGAGAGGTGACCTGATAGAGGTGTATAAGATGATGAGAGGCATTGATCGTGTGGATAGTCAGAGGCTTTTTCCCAGGGCTGGAATGGCTAGCATGAGAGGGCATAGTTTTAAGGTGCTTGGAAGTAGGTACAGAGGAGACTTCAGGGGTAAGTTTTTTTACACAGAGAGTGGTGAACGCGTGGAATGGGCTTCGGGCGATGGTGGTGGTGGAGGCGGATATGACTCCTGGACAGGTACATGGAGCTTAGAAAAATATAGGGCTATGGGTAGTACTAGGTAATTTCTAAAGTAAGTATAGGTTCGGCACAGCATCGTGGGTCGAAAGGCCTGTATTGTGCTGTAGGTTTTCTATGTTTCTATGTGATGATCGTTGGAGAAGAATAGTGAGGTAGTTTTCATGGACCATTCAGAAATCTGATGGCGGAGGGGAAGAAGATGTTCCTAAAATGTTGGGTGTGGGTCTTCAGGTTCCTCTACCTCCTCCCTGATGGTAGTAATGAGAAGAATAAGAGGCATTTAGACAGACACTTAAACAAGAAAGATATAAAGATTTAAGGATTAACTTTATTTGTCACATGTATATCAGAACACAGAGTGAAATGTGTTACTTGCAACAATGACCAACACAATCCGAGGATGGACTGGAGGCAGCCCGCAGGTGTTGCCATGTTCCGGTGCCAAAGTAGCATGCCTATGACTTACTGACCCTAACGCATACATCTTTTAAATGTGGGAGGAAACTGGAGCACCCAGAGGAAACGGGGAGAACGTAAAACTCATGCAGACAATGGTGGGAATTGAACCCGGGTTGCTGACATTATATTAGCATTACTCTAACTGCCGATCTGTACAGATGAATACAGTCCTATTATGGCCAAATGAGACTAGAAACACAACAGATTCTGCAGACGCTGAAAATTTTGAGTAACACACACAAAATACTGGAGGAACTCAGCGGGTCAGGCAGCATCTATGGAGCACCTGTGGTTAAACACTGGGACGTCCTGCCTTTTTGTGGTTGACAGAGGAAAGGTGCTTGACTTTTAATTCCTCTCCTTAGATGCTGCCTGACCTGCTGAGTTCCTCCAGCATTTTGTGTGGTATTGAAATGAGATTAGTGTAAATGTGCAAGAAAGTATTCGTAGAGATGAGTTGGGCCAAATGGCCTCATTCTGTGCTGTACTCAGATTCTATCAACTACCTCCTGGTTTGCATTGTGCTGTGGAACTGTGTGGTCAAAGGTAGTCAAAATTGCCCAACGCATCACCAGCCCCAGCCTACCCACCATCAAGGACATAGATACAGAAAGGTGCTGGAAGAGGGCCAGTAACATCATGGAGCATCCTCTCCTATCAGGGAGGATCCTACACAGCATTCACACCAGGACCACCAGACTCAAAAACAGTTCCTTTCCCAAGCAGAGTGGCTGATCAACACCTCCACCCTCTAACCCATCCCTCCACACCCTCAACCACCACTACTGTATCATTTCCTGTCAGTCACCTTATGTACAGACACTTCTGTGCATAGTGTCACTTTATGGACATACAATCAATCAATGTATGTAAGCTCTCTGATGTATTTATATTTATTGAGTTTTTTTATTATGTGATCTTTATATTTTGTGTTATTTTGTGCTGCATCAGATCCGGAGTAACAATTCTCCTTTACACTGGTGTACTGGAAATGACATTGAACAATGGTGAATCTTGTCAGAACGAACTCCCTCTCTACTGTTCCCACTGTGTGGAACTGCCCTGTGGGTGGTGCCTGAGTTCTGTTTACGGTTAGAATGTCGATCTTTCAGGCAGAGGAGCGGTTTCAAACCCCCCTGGAGCACTCTTTCTGAATGAAACAGAGAAGGCAATGAGGCTTGGTTCATTAATATTAAATAACCCTTGGCTATTATTGAGAATAGATTTCAGTCTAATTCAGTTCACTGTGTTAACTGATTGCTCAACCAGTGGCCATGGCGTTACTGACAGTCAGTGCTGCCTCATTCATCTGTTCCCACTCTCAGCTGCTGGCCAACCACACCCCCCCCCCATCTCCCTTAACACTGCCTGCTCCGCTGACCAGTGTGGAGATGGGGACTGCTGGAGGAACCGTGCAGAATCCTTGGTGCACGGGGTGGGCTGGGGAGGGATCTCCTGGTGGGAGGGGTAGAGGGTAGGGATCACTTATTGATGAAGGTGGAGGGTAGGGATCTCCTGGTGTGAGGGGTAGAGGGTAGGGATCACTTATTGATGAAGGTGGAGGGTAGGGATCTCCTGGTGGGAGGGGTAGAGGGTAGGGATCACTTATTGATGAAGGTGGAGGGTAGGGATCTCCTGGTGTGAGGGGTAGAGGGTAGGGATCTCCTGGTGTGAGGGGTAGAGGGGGAGGGATCTCCTAGTGGGAGATGGAGAAGAAAGGTATCCTCTGGTGGGAGGGGTGTGAGGGATAGTACTTAAGACCATAAGAGCTCAATTAGGCCATTCAACCCATCAAGAATGCTGCCCCATTCCATCATGGCTGATCCTGGATCCCACTCAACCTCACACAGCTGCTTTCTCTCCATATCCTTTGATGCCCTGACCGATCAGGAAACTATCAACTTCTGCTTTAAATATACCCACGAACCTGGCCTCCACTGCAGTCTGTGGCAGAGTACTCCACAGATTCACCACTCTTTAGCTAAAAAAAATTCTCCTTCCTTCTATTCTAAAAGGTCGTTCCTCAATTTTGAGGCATGCCCTCAAGTTCTGGATACCCCCACCATAGGAAACATCCTCTCCACATCCACCCTATCTAGTCCTTTTAACATTTGGTAGGTTTCAATAAGATCCCCCCATTCTTCTAAATTCCAGTGAATACAGACCCAAAGCTACCAAATGCTTGTCACATGTTAACCCTTTAATTCCCCGAATCATCCTTGTGAACCTCCTCTGGACTCTCCAATGACAACACATCCTTTCTGAGATATTGGGCCCAAAACTGTTGACAATACTCCAAATGCAGCCTGACTAGTGTCTTATAAAGCCTCAACATTATCTCCTTTTTATATTCTATTCCCCTTGAAATAAATGCTAAAACTGCATTTACCTTCTTTACCAAAGACCCAACCTGTAAATTAACCTTCTGGGAGCCTTGTATGAGGACTCCTAAGTCCCTCTGCACCTCTGATGTTTGAACCTTCTCCACATTTAGATAAGAGTCTGCACTATTGTTCCTTTTTACCAAAATACATTATCATACACTTCCCAACATTGTATTCCATCTGTCACTTTTTGGCCATTCTTTCAATTTGTCTAAGTCCTGCTGCAATTGCATTGCTTCCTCAGCACTACCCACCACTCCACCTGTCTTTGTATCAGCCACAAACTTTCCCACAAAGCCATCAATTCCACTATCTAAATCATTGACAGCGTGAAAAGGAACGTTCTCAATACTGACCCCTGAGGAACACCGCTCGTCACCAGCAGCCAACTAGAAAAGGCCCATTTTATTCCCACTCACTGCCTCCTGTCTATCAGCCATTCCTCTATTCATGCCAGTATCTTTTCTGTAATGCCATAAGATTTTATCTTGTTAAGCAGCCTCATGCGGGGCCCCTTATCAAACACCTCTGAAAATCCAAGTAAATGACATCCACTGCCTCTCCTTTGTCCACCCTGCTTGTTACTTCCTCAAAGAACTCTAACAGATTTGTCAGGCAAGATTTCCCTTTACAGAAACCATGTTGACTTTGACTTATTTTATCATTAATCTCCAAGTACCCTGAAACCTCATCCTTAATAATAGACACCAACAATTTCCCAACTACTGAAGTTAGGCTAACTGGCCCATAATCTTCTTTCTTTTGCCTTCAAGTCAAGTCACTTTTTATTGTCATTTCGACCATAACTACTGGTACAGTACATAGTAAAAATGAGACGACGTTTTTCAGGACCATGGTGTTACATGACACAGTACAAAAACTAGACTGAACTACGTAAAAAAACAACACAGAAAAAAACCAACTACACTAGACTACAGACCTACCCAGGACTGCATAAAGCACACAAAACAGTGCAGACATCACAATAAATAATAAACAGGACAGTAGGGCAGTAAGGTGTCAGTCCAGGCTCTGGGTATTGAGGAGTCTGATAGCTTGGGGGAAGAAACTGTTACATAGTCTGGTCATGAGAGACAGAATGCTTCGGTGCCTTTTCCCAGACAGCAGGAGGGAGAAGAGTTTGTATGAGGGGTTTGTATGTTTGAAGGGGTTTCCTCCCTTCTTAAAGAGTGCAGTGACATTTGCGATCTTCCAGTCCTGCGGGACCATGCCAGAATAAAGTGATTCTTGAAAGATCATGACTAATGCGTCCGCTATCTCTTCAGCAACTTCTCCCAGGACTCTGGGATGTAGTCCATCTTGCCCAGGTGACTTAATCATCTTAAGACCTTTGAATCTGCCTAGCAATTTTTTCCTTTGTAATAACAATGGCCCTCACTCCTGCTCCCTGACACTCATGGATCTCTGGTACAGTGAAGACTGAAGCAAAGTACTTATTAAGTTTATCTGCCATTTCTTTATCCCTGATTACCACCTCACCACCATCATTTTCCAGTAGTCCAATATCAACTTTCACCTCCCTTTTACTCTTTACATAACTGGAAAAAACCTTTGGTATAATGTTTTATATTATTGGCTAGTCCGCCCTCATATTTCATAATTTTCCTTCTTATAGCTTTTTAGTTGCCTTTTGTTGGATTTTAAAAGCTTCCCAATCATCCACTTTCCACTCACTTTTGCTACCTTATATGCTCTTTCCTTGCATCACAAACAAACTTTAATACAGTCCTTATCATCCTTGTTGGCCACAGTTTCCTACCCCAGCCATTTGAGAACTTCTTCCTCTGTAGGATGTATCTATTCTCAGAAACTTCAGCCATCTCTGCTCTGCCATTATCCCCTCCGATCCACTCTCACGTGCCTCTGTAATTCCTCTTATTCCATTGCAATACAGATATGTGTGAGTTATGGATCTCTCTCTGAAATTGCAGTACTAATTCAATCATATTACGATCACTGACTCCTGTGGGTTCCTTTACATTAAGCTCTCTAATAAGATCTGGGTTATTACACCACAACACCCAATCTAAGATAGTCTTTCTTCTAGTAGGCTCAGGCACAGGCTGCTCTAAAAAGCCATCTCACAGGCATTCAACAAATTCCCTCTCTTGTGATCCAATACCAACCTAATTTTCCCAATCCCCTTGCATATTGAAGTGCCCCCATTACAATTGCATCATTACCCTTATAACATACCTATTCTAGCTACCTTTGCAAACTCAACCCCACATCTTGGCTGCTATGTGGAGGCCTATATGATTCCCATAATGGATTTTTTACCCTTCCATTTTCTCAACTCCACCCACAAAGATTCAATATTCTTTGACCCTACGTCACCTCTTTCTAAAGATGTAATTCTATCTCTTACCAATCGGAGCCACACCACCGCCTATACCTTCCTGCCTGTCCTTTTGGTACAAAGTATATCCCTTGACGTTAAACTCCCAACTATGGCCTTCTGTCAGCCACGACTCAGTGATGCCCACAATGTCATACCAACAACCTCTAATTGTGCCACGAGTTCAGTCACCTTATTCAGAATGCTACACACAGAATGCTATACAGCACCATCGGTCCTGCATTCTTGACTCTTTTGAATTTTGCCTCTGTGGTACAATTTAACTCTTTGCTCTGTCTGCATTTGTACTCAATCTTCCTTGTTTTTCCTTTCATTCATGTTACATCCATCATCTACTTGTAAACCGACTGGCTCATCCTTGCTCTATCATACTGGTTCCCACCCTCCTGCCAGATTAGTTTAATAATACTAAAGAGAGGAGAAGGATCTCCTGGTGGGTGGGTTGGAGAGGGGAGGGATCTCCTGGTGGGTGGGTTGGAGAGGGGGGGATCTTCTGGTGGTGGGTTGGAGAGGGGAGGGATCTCCTGGTGGGTGGGTTGGAGAGGGAAGGGATCTCCTGGTGGGAGAGGTGGAGAGGGCAGGGATCTCCTGGTGGGAGAGGTGGAGAGGGCAGGGATCTCCTGGTGGGACAGGTGGAGAGGGGAGGGATCTCCTGGGAGATGTGGAGAGGGGAGGGATCTCCTGGTGGTGGGTTGGAGAGGGGAGGGATCTCCTGGTGGTGGGTTGGAGAGGGGAGGGATCTCCTGGTGGGTGGGTTGGAGAGGGAAGGGATCTCCTGGTGGGAGAGGTGGAGAGGGCAGGGATCTCCTGGTGGGAGAGGTGGAGAGGGCAGGGATCTCCTGGTGGGAGAGGTGGAGAGGGGAGGGATCTCTTGGTGGTGGGTTGGAGAGGGGAGGGATCTCCTGGTGGGACAGGTGGAGAGGGGAGGGATCTCCTGGTGGGACAGGTGGAGAGGGGAGGAATCTCCTGGTGGGAGAGGTGGAGAGGGAAGGGATCTGGTGGGACAGGTGGAAAGGGGAGGGATCTCCTGGTGGGACAGGTGGAGAGGGGAGGGATCTCCTGGTGGGACAGGTGGAGAGGGGAGGGATCTCCTGGTGGTGCGTTGGAGAGGGGAGGGATCTCCTGGTGGGACAGGTGGAGAGGGGAGGGATCTCCTGGTGAGACAGGTGGAGAGGGGAGGAATCTCCTGGTGGGAGAGGTGGAGAGGGAAGGGATCTCCTGGTGGGACAGGTGGAGAGGGGAGGGATCTCCTGGTGGGACAGGTGGAGAGGGGAGGGATCTCCTGGTGGGACAGGTGGAGAGGGGAGGGATCTCCTGGTGGTGGGTTGGAGAGGGGAGGGATCTCCTGGTGGAACAGGTGGAGAGGGGAGGGATCTCCTGGTGGTGGGTTGGAGATGGGAGGGATCTCCTGGTGGGAGGGGTGGTGAGGGAAGGAGTCTCCTGGTGGGAGTGGTGGGCTGGGGAGGGATCTCTCACACACAGCAATGGGGACATGATCAGACCCGAGTAGAAATATTTCCGGCCCCAGTTCTCTGCAATGGCATTGAGACCATTCATCTGTGCCTGAAGCCTGGGCTGGGCTTGAATGTACCGTGTGTCCACGTGAAACCATCTCACGCTGGCCGTGAGCCATTCCTTCACTGCTGAGCTGCACTCTCCATTTAGTTTCCAACCAGAAGGGGGACTTCTGACACTGGGCAAAACTGTTACCGCTGATACAGGCTCCACATCTCCCAGCAACAAAGAGCTGGAATGAAGGGCTTTAATTCCTCAGGATGTTGTCATCAGGGTAAATACTGAGGAGCTCGGTCTGTTTGAGGAGGATTCAGGTCCAGGACCAGGTTCAGATTCAGATTCAGGTTTATTTATCAGATGGACATCAGAACAGGCAGAAAAACGCATCGTTTGTGTTAACCAACACAACTTCAGGCTGTGCTGGAGGCAGTCGACATTTTGTCTCAGATTCCGGCATTCAGTCCACGCTGACAGACGAGTGAGGCTCATTCAGCTCAGCTGCCAGTGTTATTGTGATAGGCAAAAAAACAGACCTGGTGCGACAACCCGGGGAGAGAACCCACACAGTCACATACAGACGGAGGAGATCACGATTACACACTCCGATTACAGTCAGGGTGATCCGCAAGCACGCATGCTAATAACTGCATAGCACAAGCTAAAAGATAACAATAAATTAAATTGAACAGCCCACCATAATCCCAAAAATGCATTTAAGATGAGCAATATAGACCCTTGGCCACTAGAAATGCAGGAGCGGGTTGTAAACCTTGAGCACCCTCATCCCCACAACCCAGAGTGTGACAGGAGCATATGTCCACAGAGCTCGACAGCACAAGAAAAAAGACAGAAACAGGTCCATTTGCCAACCTTGCTGACATCCAGCCACTAAAACATACAGAAAGTCCTCCAACCCAGTGTCAGACTATCTCCATAGCCCTGCAGACTCACACTCACCGGGATCGGTCCCAGAGATTCACACTCACCGGGATCGGTCCCACAGACTCACACTCACCGGGATCGGTCCCACAGACTCACACTCACCGGGATCGGTCCCACATACTCACACTCACCGGGATCGGTCCCACAGACTCACACTCACCGGGATCGGTCCCACATACTCACACTCACCGGGATCGGTCCCAGAGACGCACACTCACCGGGATCGGTCCCAGAGACTCACACTCACCGGGATCGGTCCCAGAGTCTCACACTCACCGGGATCGGTCCCACAGACTCACACTCACCGGGATCGGTCCCAGAGTCTCACACTCACCGGGATCGGTCCCACAGACTCACACTCACCGGGATCGGTCCCAGATTCTCACACTCACCGGGATCGGTCCCACAGACTCACACTCACCGGGATCGGTCCCACATACTCACACTCGCCGGGATCGGTCCCACAGACTCACACTCACCGGGATCGGTCCCAGAGACTCACACTCACCGGGATCGGTCCCAGAGACTCACACTCGCCGGGATCGGTCCCACAGACTCACACTCACCGGGATCGGTCCCACAGACTCACACTCACCGGGATCGGTCCCAGATTCTCACACTCACCGGGATCGGTCCCACATACTCACACTCACCGGGATCGGTCCCAGATACTCACACTCACCGGGATCGGTCCCACAGACTCACACTCACCGGGATCGGTCCCACATACTCACACTCACCGGGATCGGTCTCAGAGTCTCACACTCACCGGGATCGGTCCCAGATACTCACACTCACCGGGATCGGTCCCAGAGATTCACACTCACCGGGATCGGTCCCAGATTCTCACACTCACCGGGATCGGTCCCACATACTCAAACTCACCGGGATCGGTCCCAGAGACTCACACTCACCGGGATCGGTCCCACAGACTCACACTCACCAGGATCGGTCCCACATACTCACACTCACCGGGATCGGTCCCAGAGACTCACACTCACCGGGATCGGTCCCACATACTCACACTCACCGGGATCGGTCCCAGAGACTCACACTCACCGGGATCGGTCCCACAGACTCACACTCACCGGGATCGGTCCCACATACTCACACTCACCGGGATCGGTCCCAGAGACGCACACTCACCGGGATCGGTCCCAGATTCTCACACTCACCGGGATCGGTCCCACAGACTCACACTCACCGGGATCGGTCCCACAGACTCACACTCACCGGGATCGGTCCCAGAGACTCACACTCGCCGGGATCGGTCCCACAGACTCACACTCACCGGGATCAGTCCCAGATTCTCACACTCACCGGGATCGGTCCCACATACTCACACTCACCGGGATCGGTCCCAGAGACGCACACTCACCGGGATCGGTCCCAGATTCTCACACTCACCGGGATCGGTCCCACAGACTCACACTCACCGGGATCGGTCCCACAGACTCACACTCACCGGGATCGGTCCCAGAGACTCACACTCGCCGGGATCGGTCCCACAGACTCACACTCACCGGGATCGGTCCCAGAGACTCACACTCACCGGGATCGGTCCCAGAGACTCACACTCGCCGGGATCGGTCCCACAGACTCACACTCACCGGGATCGGTCCCAGAGTCTCACACTCACCGGGATCGGTCCCACAGACTCACACTCACCGGGATCGGTCCCAGAGTCTCACACTCACCGGGATCGGTCCCACAGACTCACACTCACCGGGATCGGTCCCAGAGACTCACACTCACCGGGATCGGTCCCACAGACTCACACTCACCGGGATCAGTCCCAGAGACTCACACTCGCCGGGATCGGTCCCACAGACTCACACTCACCGGGATCGGTCTCAGAGTCTCACACTCACCGGGATCGGTCCCACAGACTCACACTCACCGAGATCGGTCCCAGAGACGCACACTCACCGGGATCGGTCCCAGATTCTCACACTCACCGGGATCGGTCCCAGATTCTCACACTCACTGGGATCGGTCCCACAGACTCACACTCACCGGGATCGGTCCCAGAGATTCATACTCACCGGGATCGGTCCCAGAGACTCACACTCACCGGGAATCGGTCCCACAGACTCACACTCACCGGGATCGGTCCCACAGACTCACACTCACCGGGATCGGTCCCAGAGATTCATACTCACCGAGATCGGTCCCAGAGACGCACACTCACCGGGATCGGTCCCAGATTCTCACACTCACCGGGATCGGTCCCAGATTCTCACACTCACTGGGATCGGTCCCACAGACTCACACTCACCGGGATCGGTCCCAGAGATTCATACTCACCGGGATCGGTCCCAGAGACTCACACTCACCGGGAATCGGTCCCACAGACTCACACTCACCGGGATCGGTCCCACAGACTCACACTCACCGGGATCGGTCCCAGAGATTCATACTCACTGGGATCGGTCCCAGAGATTCAGACTCACACTGACCGGGATCGGTCCCACAGACTCACACTGACCGGGATCGGTCCCACAGACTCACACTCACCGGGATCGGTCCCACAGACTCACACTGACCGGGATCGGTCCCACAGACTCACACTCACCGGGATCGGTCCCACAGACTCACACTGACCGGGATCGGTCCCGCAGACTCACACTCACCGGGATCGGTCCCAGAGACTCACACTCACCGAGATCGGTCCCACATACTCACACTCACCGAGATCGGTCCCACAGACTCACACTCACCGGGATTGATCCCACATATTTACACTCACCAGGATCAGTCCCACAGACTCACACTGACCGGGATCGGTCCCACAGACTCACACTCACCGGGATCGGTCCCACAGACTCACACTCACCGGGATCGGTCCCAGAGACTCACACTCACCGGGATCGGTCCCACAGACTCACACTCACCGGGATCGGTCCCAGAGACTCACACTCGCCGGGATCGGTCCCACAGACTCACACTCACCGGGATCGGTCCCACAGACTCACACTCACCGGGATCAGTCCCAGAGACTCACACTCGCCGGGATCGGTCCCACAGACTCACACTCACCGGGATCGGTCTCAGAGTCTCACACTCACCGGGATCGGTCCCACAGACTCACACTCACCGAGATCGGTCCCAGAGACGCACACTCACCGGGATCGGTCCCAGATTCTCACACTCACCGGGATCGGTCCCAGATTCTCACACTCACTGGGATCGGTCCCACAGACTCACACTCACCGGGATCGGTCCCAGAGATTCATACTCACCGGGATCGGTCCCAGAGACTCACACTCACCGGGAATCGGTCCCACAGACTCACACTCACCGGGATCGGTCCCACAGACTCACACTCACCGGGATCGGTCCCAGAGATTCATACTCACCGAGATCGGTCCCAGAGACGCACACTCACCGGGATCGGTCCCAGATTCTCACACTCACCGGGATCGGTCCCAGATTCTCACACTCACTGGGATCGGTCCCACAGACTCACACTCACCGGGATCGGTCCCAGAGATTCATACTCACCGGGATCGGTCCCAGAGACTCACACTCACCGGGAATCGGTCCCACAGACTCACACTCACCGGGATCGGTCCCACAGACTCACACTCACCGGGATCGGTCCCAGAGATTCATACTCACTGGGATCGGTCCCAGAGATTCAGACTCACACTGACCGGGATCGGTCCCACAGACTCACACTGACCGGGATCGGTCCCACAGACTCACACTCACCGGGATCGGTCCCACAGACTCACACTGACCGGGATCGGTCCCACAGACTCACACTCACCGGGATCGGTCCCACAGACTCACACTGACCGGGATCGGTCCCGCAGACTCACACTCACCGGGATCGGTCCCAGAGACTCACACTCACCGAGATCGGTCCCACATACTCACACTCACCGAGATCGGTCCCACAGACTCACACTCACCGGGATTGATCCCACATATTTACACTCACCAGGATCAGTCCCACAGACTCACACTGACCGGGATCGGTCCCACAGACTCACACTGACCGGGATCGGTCCCACAGACTCACACTCACTGGGATCGGTCCCAGAGACTCACACGCATCTGGACTGTGTTTTGTGGGGCTTTTATTGATTTCTGACATTCCACAGCCCCCGAGGTTATGTCGTTGGAAGGTCCCTGAGGAACCAGCTGAGGATAACTATACAGATGACCCAGCATTATGTGTCTTGGTAGCACAGCAAGTAATACAGCTCCACTTCCACCATTATCTGTAAGGGTTCTGTATGTTCTTCCCATGACTGTGTGCTCCACTTCCCTCCGCTTTCCAGGGACGTACTGGTTTGTGTATGTATGTAGTGGACGTGATACCTTGGCACCAGAGGGTGTGCTGATGTTTGTGGGCTGCCCCCGGTACATCTTTGGACCGTGTTGGTCATTGATGCAAACGACGCATTTCAATGTTGTGTTGTACATATAGAACACTACAGCACAGAAACACAAACAGAAACACAAATAGAAACACAAGCACAAACAGAAACACAAGCACAAACAAAAACACAAACACAAGCAGAAACAGAAACACAAACAGAAACAAACAAAAACAGAAACACAAGCACAAACACAAACAGAAAAACAAACACAACCACCAACAGAAACAGAAACAGAAACACAAACCCCGCCCCCAGTGTGATAGCGGGGCAAATACATGCCAGACCTGCCCAGAGTGGAGGCAGAAACCGGACTGGAACTTACTGTAACATACTCTGGGATCAGACCACAGAACCAAGCTTGTTAAACATGAAAGCACAATTCAGAGCAAAGCTAATTATTGTTTGCCTCGTTGACTCAATCAGTGTGTTTATATTCATCAAAGCAATCATCTAATAAATAAAACAAACTGACTCAGTGAACCAGAGAGTGCAGCCTCTGCAAAACTCTGCCTTCATTCCACTCCCCTCACTATTCAATGATTATTTACTTATTAGTATTTTGTTTTCCTGTATATGCATTTTGTTCCTTTTTGCACACTGATTGTTTCTCCATCTTGTGCAGTTTTTCTTTGTATTTACTGTGAATGTTCACAAGAAAATGATTCTCAGTGTAGCACTGCGGCCTACAGTTCCAACGACCCAGGTTTGGTTTGACCCAACGCACTCAGTATAGTTTGTACATTCATTCTGTGACTGAAAGGACGGGGGGCGGGGGAGATGCCAGAATAAGAAGGTGGGGGAGGAAGGGGGAGTTGGTCAGGTGATAGGTGAGAGCAGGTGAGGGGGACGGTGGGTGGCTTGGAGATGAGGGATGATGTGAGAAGCTGGAAGGTGATGGGGGAAGAGGTAAAGGGCTGGAGAGGAAGGAATCTGACATGAGAGGAGAGTGGACCATGGGAGAAAGGGAAGGAGGAGGGCAACAGAAGGAGATGATAGGCAAGTGATGAGAAGAAGTAAGAGGCCAGAATGGGGAATAGATGAAGAGAGAAAGGGGAGGGGGAGGAATTGCTGGAGATTGGAGAAATTGATGTTCGTGGCGTCCAATTGGAGGTGACGCAGACAGAATATGAGATGTTGTCCCTCCAGCCAGCGTCTGGCGTCATCGTGGCCATGGACAGACAGGTTGGAATGGAAATGGGAGCTCAAATCACGTTGATGTCCTCTGGGGTATCCTGAGTTTTCAGTCAGACGGAGTGAGGGTACTCGACAAAGTGCTTCCCCAATCTATCAGACCCATACAACCGGAAAAATATCACCACCAGAATAATATCAGTTCCATACAACCAGAATAATATCACAACCAGAATAATATCACAACTGGAATAATATCAGACCCATACAACCAGAATAATATCAGACCCATACAACCAGAATAATATCACAACCAGAATAATATCACACTGGAATAATATCAGACCCATACAACCAGAATAATATCACAACCATAATAATATCACAACTGGAATAATATCAGACCCATGCAACCAGAATAATATCACAACCATAATAATATCACAACTGGAATAATATCAGACCCATACAACCAGAATAATATCACAACCAGAATAATATCACAACTGGAATAATATCAGACCCATGCAACCAGAATAATATCAGACCCATATGACCAGAATAATATCACAACCAGAATAATATCAGACCCATACAACCAGAATAATATCAGACCCATACAACCAGAATAATATCACAACTGGAATAATATCAGACCCATGCAACCAGAATAATATCAGACCCATACAACCAGAATAATATCGGACCCATACAACCAGAATAATATCACAACCAGAATAATATCACAACTGGAATAATATCAGACCCATACAACCAGAATAATATCGGACCCATACAACCAGAATAATATCACAACCAGAATAATATCAGACCCATACAACCAGAATAATATCACAACTGGAATAATATCAGACCCATACAACCAGAATAATATCAGACCAATGCAACCAGAATAATATCACAAGCGGAATAATATCAGACCAATGCAACCAGAATAATATCACAACCAGAATAATATCACAACCGGAATAATATCAGACCCATGCAACCAGAATAATATCAGACCCATACAACCAGAATAATATCGGACCCATACAACCAGAATAATATCACAACCAGAATAATATCAGACCCATACAACCAGAATAATATCGGACCCATACAACCAGAATAATATCACACTGGAATAATATCACAACTGGAATAATATCAGACCCATACAACCAGAATAATATCACAACCAGAATAATATCACAACTGGAATAATATCAGACCCATACAACCAGAATGATATCACAACCAGAATAATATCACAACTGAAATAATATCACAACTGGAATAATATCACCACAAGAAATAATATCACAACCAGAATAATATCACAACTGGAATAATATCAGACCCATGCAACCAGAATAATATCACAACTGGAATAATATCAAACCCATACAAACAGAATAATATCGGACCCATACAACCAGAATAATATCACAACCAGAATAATATCAGACCCATACAACCAGAATAATATCACAACTGGAATAATATCAGACCCATACAACCAGAATAATACCAGACCCATACAACTGGAATAATATCACCACCAGAATAATATCACAACCAGAATAATATCACAACTGGAATAATATCAGACCCATACAACCAGAATAATATCACAGCTGGTGTAATATCAGACCTATGCAACCAGAATAATATCAGACCCATACAACTGGAATAATATCACCACCAGAATAATATCACAACCAGAATAATATAACAACTGGAATAATATCAGACCCATGCAACCAGAATAATATCAGACCCATACAACTGGAATAATATCACCACCAGAATAACGTCACAATCAGAATAATATCACAACTGGAATAATATCACAACCAGAATAATATCACACTGGAATAATATCAGACCCATGCAACCAGAATAATATCACAACCAGAATAATATCACAACTGGAATAATATCAGACCCATGCAACCAGAATAATATCACAACCAGAATAATATCACACTGGAATAATATCAGACCCATGCAACCAGAATAATATCACAACCAGAATAATATCACAACTGGAATAATATCAGACCCATACAACCAGAATAATATCACAACCAGAATAATATCACAACTGGAATAATATCAGACCCATACAACCAGAATAATATCACAACTGGAGTAATATCAGACCCATGCAACCAGAATAATATCAGACCCATACAACTGGAATAATATCACCACCAGAATAATATCACAACCAGAATAATATCAGACCCATACAACCAGAATAATATCACAACCAGAATAATATCAGACCCATGCAACCAGAATAATATCACAGCTGGTGTAATATCAGACCCATGCAACCAGAATAATATCAGACCCATACAACTGGAATAATATCACCACCAGAATAATATCACAACCAGAATAATATCACAACTGGAATAATATCAGAACCATACAACTGGAATAATATCACACTGGAATAATATCAGACCTATACAACCAGAATAATATCAGACCCATACAACCAGAATAATATCACAACTGGAATAATATCAGACCCATACAACCAGAATAATATCACAACTGGAATAATATCAGACCCATACAACCGGAATAATATCACAACTGGAATAATATCAGACCCATACAACCAGAGTAATATCACAACCAGAATAATATCACAAACAGATTAATATCGGACCCATACAACTGTAATAATATCACCACCAGAATAATATCACAACTGGAATAATATCAGACCCATACAACCGGAATAATATCACACTGGAATAATATCAGACCCATACAACCAGAATAATATCAGACCCATACAACTGGAATAATATCACCACCAGAATAATATCACAACCAGAATAATATCACAACTGGAATAATATCAGACCCATACAACCACAATAATATCACAGCTGGTGTAATATCAGACCTATGCAACCAGAATAATATCAGACCCATACAACTGGAATAATATCACCACCAGAATAATATCACAACCAGAATAATATCACAACTGGAATAATATCAGACCCATGCAACCAGAATAATATCAGACCCATACAACTGGAATAATATCACCACCAGAATAACGTCACAATCAGAATAATATCACAACTGGAATAATATCAGACCCATGCAACCGGAATAATATCAGACCCATACAACTGGAATAATATCACCACCAGAATAACGTCACAATCAGAATAATATCACAACCAGAATAATATCACAACCAGAATAATATCACACTGGAATAATATCAGACCCATGCAACCAGAATAATATCACAACCAGAATAATATCACAACTGGAATAATATCAGACCCATACAACCAGAATAATATCACACTGGAATAATATCAGACCCATACAACCGGAATAATATCAGACCCATACAACTGGAATAATATCACCACCAGAATAACGTCACAATCAGAATAATATCACAACCAGAATAATATCACAACTGGAATAATATCAGACCCATATAACCAGAATAATATCACAGCTGGTGTAATATCAGACCCATGCAACCAGAATAATATCACAACTGGAATAATATCGGACCCATACAACCGGAATAATATCACAACTGGAATAATATCAGACCCATACAACCAGAATAATATCAAAACCGGAATAATATCACCACCAGAATAATATCAGACCCATACAAGTGGAATAATATCACCACCAGAATAATATCACAACCAGAATAATAACACAACTGGAATAATATCAGACCCATACAACCAGAATAATATCATAGCTGGTGTAATATCAGACCCATGCAACCAGAATAATATCAGACATATACAACTGGAATAATATCACCACCAGAATAATATCACACTGGAATAATATCAGACCCATGCAACCAGAATAATATCAGAACCATAGAACTGGAAAAATATCACCACCAGAATAATATCACGAACAGAATAATATCACCACCAGAATAATATCACAACCAGAATAATATCACACTGGAATAATATCAGACCCATGCAACCAGAATAATATCAGAACCATAGAACTGGAATAATATCACCACCAGAATAATATCACAACCAGAATAATATCACCACCAGAATAATATCACAACCAGAATAATATCTGACCCATACAACTAGAATAATATCACAACTGCAGTCATATCAGACCCATGCAACCAGAATAATATCACAGCTGGTGTAATATCAGACCCATGCAACCAGAATAATATCAGACCCATACAACTGGAATAATATCACCACCAGAATAATATCACAACCAGAATATTATCACAACTGGAATAATACCAGACCCATACAACCGGAATAATATCACAACCAGAATAATATCGGACCCATGCAACCAGAATAATATCACAGCTGGTGTAATATCAGACCCATGCAACCAGAATAATATCAGACCCATACAACTGGAATAATATCACCACCAGAATAAAATCACAACCAGAATAATATCACAACTGGAATAATATCAGACCCATACAACCAGAATAATACCAGACCCATACAACTGGAATAATATCACCACCAGAATAATATCACAACCAGAATAATATCACAACTGGAATAATATCAGACCTATGCAACCAGAATAATATCACAACCAGAATAATATCACAGCTGGTGTAATATCAGACCTATGCAACCAGAATAATATCAGACCCATACAACTGGAATAATATCACCACCAGAATAATATCACAACCAGAATAATATCACAACTGGAATAATATCAGACCCATGCAACCAGAATAATATCAGACCCATACAACTGGAATAATATCACCACCAGAATAACGTCACAATCAGAATAATATCACAACTGGAATAATATCAGACCCATGCAACCGGAATAATATCAGACCCATACAACTGGAATAATATCACCACCAGAATAACGTCACAATCAGAATAATATCACAACCAGAATAATATCACAACCAGAATAATATCACACTGGAATAATATCAGACCCATGCAACCAGAATAATATCACAACCAGAATAATATCACAACTGGAATAATATCAGACCCATACAACCAGAATAATATCACAACCAGAATAATATCACAACTGGAATAATATCAGACCCATACAACCAGAATAATATGACAACTGGAGTAATATCAGACCCATGCAACCAGAACAATATCAGACCCATACAACTGGAATAATATCACCACCAGAATAATATCACAACCAGAATAATATCAGACCCATACAACCAGAATAATATCACAAACAGAATAATATCAGACCCATGCAACCAGAATAATATCAGACCCATACAACTGGAATAATATCACCACCAGAATAATATCACAACCAGAATAATATCACAACTGGAATAATATCAGACCCATACAACCAGAATAATATCACAGCTGGTGTAATATCAGACCCATGCAACCAGAATAATATCAGAGCCATACAACTGGAATAATATCACCACCAGAATAATATCACAACCAGAATAATATCACAACTGGAATAATATCAGAACCATACAACTGGAATAATATCACACTGGAATAATATCAGACCCATACAACCAGAATAATATCAGACCCATACAACCAGAATAATATCACAACTGGAATAATATCAGACCCATACAACCAGAATAATATCACAACTGGAATAATATCAGACCCATACAACCGGAATAATATCACAACTGGAATAATATCAGACCCATACAACCAGAGTAATATCACAACCAGAATAATATCACAAACAGATTAATATCGGACCCATACATCTGTAATAATATCACCACCAGAATAATATCACAACTGGAATAATATCAGACCCATACAACCAGAATAATATAACAACTGGAATAATATCAGACCCATACAACCAGAAAAATATCACAAATGGAATAATATTGGACCCATGCAAACAGAATAATATCACAACCAGAATAATATCGGACCCATACAACCAGAATAATATCACAGCTGGTGTAATATCAGACCCATGCAACCAGAATAATATCAGACCCATACAACCAGAATAATATCACAAACAGAATAATATCACAAACAGATTAATATCGGATCCATATAACTGTAATAATATCACCACCAGAATAATATCACAACTGGAATAATATCAGACCCATACAACCAGAATAATATCACAACTGGAATAATATCAGACCCATGCAACCAGAATAATAACAGAACCAGAATAATATCGAACCCATACAACCAGAATAATATCAGACCCATACAACTGGAATAATATCACCACCAGAATAACGTCACAATCAGAATAATATCACAACTGGAATAATATCAGACCCATGCAACCGGAATAATATCAGACCCATACAACTGGAATAATATCACCACCAGAATAACGTCACAATCAGAATAATATCACAACCAGAATAATATCACAACCAGAATAATATCACACTGGAATAATATCAGACCCATGCAACCAGAATAATATCACAACCAGAATAATATCACAACTGGAATAATATCAGACCCATACAACCAGAATAATATCACACTGGAATAATATCAGACCCATACAACCGGAATAATATCAGACCCATACAACTGGAATAATATCACCACCAGAATAACGTCACAATCAGAATAATATCACAACCAGAATAATATCACAACTGGAATAATATCAGACCCATATAACCAGAATAATATCACAGCTGGTGTAATATCAGACCCATGCAACCAGAATAATATCACAACTGGAATAATATCGGACCCATACAACCGGAATAATATCACAACTGGAATAATATCAGACCCATACAACCAGAATAATATCAAAACCGGAATAATATCACCACCAGAATAATATCAGACCCATACAAGTGGAATAATATCACCACCAGAATAATATCACAACCAGAATAATAACACAACTGGAATAATATCAGACCCATACAACCAGAATAATATCATAGCTGGTGTAATATCAGACCCATGCAACCAGAATAATATCAGACATATACAACTGGAATAATATCACCACCAGAATAATATCACACTGGAATAATATCAGACCCATGCAACCAGAATAATATCAGAACCATAGAACTGGAAAAATATCACCACCAGAATAATATCACGAACAGAATAATATCACCACCAGAATAATATCACAACCAGAATAATATCACACTGGAATAATATCAGACCCATGCAACCAGAATAATATCAGAACCATAGAACTGGAATAATATCACCACCAGAATAATATCACAACCAGAATAATATCACCACCAGAATAATATCACAACCAGAATAATATCTGACCCATACAACTAGAATAATATCACAACTGCAGTCATATCAGACCCATGCAACCAGAATAATATCACAGCTGGTGTAATATCAGACCCATGCAACCAGAATAATATCAGACCCATACAACTGGAATAATATCACCACCAGAATAATATCACAACCAGAATATTATCACAACTGGAATAATACCAGACCCATACAACCGGAATAATATCACAACCAGAATAATATCGGACCCATGCAACCAGAATAATATCACAGCTGGTGTAATATCAGACCCATGCAACCAGAATAATATCAGACCCATACAACTGGAATAATATCACCACCAGAATAAAATCACAACCAGAATAATATCACAACTGGAATAATATCAGACCCATACAACCAGAATAATACCAGACCCATACAACTGGAATAATATCACCACCAGAATAATATCACAACCAGAATAATATCACAACTGGAATAATATCAGACCCATACAACCAGAATAATATCACAGCTGGTGTAATATCAGACCTATGCAACCAGAATAATATCAGACCCATACAACTGGAATAATATCACCACCAGAATAATATCACAACCAGAATAATATCACAACTGGAATAATATCAGACCCATGCAACCAGAATAATATCAGACCCATACAACTGGAATAATATCACCACCAGAATAACGTCACAATCAGAATAATATCACAACTGGAATAATATCAGACCCATGCAACCGGAATAATATCAGACCCATACAACTGGAATAATATCACCACCAGAATAACGTCACAATCAGAATAATATCACAACCAGAATAATATCACAACCAGAATAATATCACACTGGAATAATATCAGACCCATGCAACCAGAATAATATCACAACCAGAATAATATCACAACTGGAATAATATCAGACCCATACAAGCAGAATAATATCACAACCAGAATAATATCACAACTGGAATAATATCAGACCCATACAACCAGAATAATATCACAACTGGAGTAATATCAGACCCATGCAACCAGAACAATATCAGACCCATACAACTGGAATAATATCACCACCAGAATAACGTCACAATCAGAATAATATCACAACCAGAATAATATCACAACCAGAATAATATCACAACCAGAATAATATCAGACCCATACAACCAGAATAATATCACAAACAGAATAATATCAGACCCATGCAACCAGAATAATATCAGACCCATACAACTGGAATAATATCACCACCAGAATAATATCACAACCAGAATAATATCACAACTGGAATAATATCAGACCCATACAACCAGAATAATATCACAACTGGAGTAATATCAGACCCATGCAACCAGAACAATATCAGACCCATACAACTGGAATAATATCACCACCAGAATAACGTCACAATCAGAATAATATCACAACCAGAATAATATCACAACCAGAATAATATCACAACCAGAATAATATCAGACCCATACAACCAGAATAATATCACAAACAGAATAATATCAGACCCATGCAACCAGAATAATATCAGACCCATACAACTGGAATAATATCACCACCAGAATAATATCACAACCAGAATAATATCACAACTGGAATAATATCAGACCCATACAACCAGAATAATATCACAGCTGGTGTAATATCAGACCCATGCAACCAGAATAATATCAGACCCATACAACTGGAATAATATCACCACCAGAATAATATCACAACCAGAATAATATCACAACTGGAATAATATCAGAACCATACAACTGGAATAATATCACACTGGAATAATATCAGACCCATACAACCAGAATAATATCAGACCCATACAACCAGAATAATATCACAACTGGAATAATATCAGACCCATACAACCAGAATAATATCACAACTGGAATAATATCAGACCCATACAACCGGAATAATATCACAACTGGAATAATATCAGACCCATACAACCAGAGTAATATCACAACCAGAATAATATCACAAACAGATTAATATCGTACCCATACAACTGTAATAATATCACCACCAGAATAATATCACAACTGGAATAATATCAGACCCATACAACCAGAATAATATAACAACTGGAATAATATCAGACCCATACAACCAGAAAAATATCACAAATGGAATAATATTGGACCCATGCAACCAGAATAATATCACAACCAGAATAATATCGGACCCATACAACCAGAATAATATCACAGCTGGTGTAATATCAGACCCATGCAACCAGAATAATATCAGACCCATACAACCGGAATAATATCACAACTGGAATAATATCAGACCCATACAACCAGAATAATATCACAAACAGAATAATATCACAAACAGATTAATATCGGATCCATATAACTGTAATAATATCACCACCAGAATAATATCACAACTGGAATAATATCAGACCCATACAACCAGAATAATATCACAACTGGAATAATATCAGACGCATGCAACCAGAATAATAACAGAACCAGAATAATATCGAACCCATACAACCAGAATAATATCAGACCCATACAACTGGAATAATATCACCACCAGAATAATATCACAACCAGAATAATATCACAACTGGAATAATATCAGACCCATACAACCGGAATAATATCACAACTGGAATAATATCAGACCCATACAACCAGAGTAATATCACAACCAGAATAATATCACAAACAGATTAATATCGGACCCATACAACTGTAATAATATCACCACCAGAATAATATCACAACTGGAATAATATCAGACCCATACAACCGGAATAATATCACACTGGAATAATATCAGACCCATACAACCAGAATAATATCAGACCCATACAACTGGAATAATATCACCACCAGAATAATATCACAACCAGAATAATATCACAACTGGAATAATATCAGACCCATACAACCACAATAATATCACAGCTGGTGTAATATCAGACCCATACAACCAGAATAATATCACAGCTGGAGTAATATCAGACCCATGCAACCAGAATAATATCAGACCCATACAACTGGAATAATATCACCACCAGAATAACGTCACAATCAGAATAATATCACAACCAGAATAATATCACAACCAGAATAATATCACACTGGAATAATATCAGAGCCATGCAACCAGAATAATATCACAACCAGAATAATATCACAACTGGAATAATATCAGACCCATACAACCAGAATAATATCACACTGGAATAATATCAGACCCATACAACCGGAATAATATCAGACCCATACAACTGGAATAATATCACCACCAGAATAACGTCACAATCAGAATAATATCACAACCAGAATAATATCACAACTGGAATAATATCAGACCCATATAACCAGAATAATATCACAGCTGGTGTAATATCAGACCCATGCAACCAGAATAATATCACAACTGGAATAATATCGGACCCATACAACCGGAATAATATCACAACTGGAATAATATCAGACCCATACAACCAGAATAATATCAAAACCGGAATAATATCACCACCAGAATAATATCAGACCCATACAAGTGGAATAATATCACCACCAGAATAATATCACAACCAGAATAATAACACAACTGGAATAATATCAGACCCATACAACCAGAATAATATCATAGCTGGTGTAATATCAGACCCATGCAACCAGAATAATATCAGACATATACAACTGGAATAATATCACCACCAGAATAATATCACACTGGAATAATATCAGACCCATGCAACCAGAATAATATCAGAACCATAGAACTGGAAAAATATCACCACCAGAATAATATCACGAACAGAATAATATCACCACCAGAATAATATCACAACCAGAATAATATCACACTGGAATAATATCAGACCCATGCAACCAGAATAATATCAGAACCATAGAACTGGAATAATATCACCACCAGAATAATATCACAACCAGAATAATATCACCACCAGAATAATATCTCAACCAGAATAATATCTGACCCATACAACTAGAATAATATCACAACTGCAGTCATATCAGACCCATGCAACCAGAATAATATCACAGCTGGTGTAATATCAGTCCCATGCAACCAGAATAATATCAGACCCATACAACTGGAATAATATCACCACCAGAATAATATCACAACCAGAATATTATCACAACTGGAATAATACCAGACCCATACAACTGGAATAATATCACAACCAGAATAATATCGGACCCATGCAACCAGAATAATATCACAGCTGGTGTAATATCAGACCCATGCAACCAGAATAATATCAGACCCATACAACTGGAATAATATCACCACCAGAATAAAATCACAACCAGAATAATATCACAACTGGAATAATATCAGACCCATACAACCAGAATAATACCAGACCCATACAACTGGAATAATATCACCACCAGAATAATATCACAACCAGAATAATATCACAACTGGAATAATATCAGACCCATACAACCAGAATAATATCACAGCTGGTGTAATATCAGACCTATGCAACCAGAATAATATCAGACCCATACAACTGGAATAATATCACCACCAGAATAATATCACAACCAGAATAATATCACAACTGGAATAATATCAGACCCATACAACCAGAATAATATCACAACTGGAGTAATATCAGACCTATGCAACCAGAATAATATCACAGCTGGTGTAATATCAGACCCATGCAACCAGAATAATATCAGACCCATACAACTGGAATAATATCACCACCAGAATAATATCAGACCCATACAACCAGAATAATATCAGACCCATACAACTGGAATAATATCACCACCAGAATAATATCACAACCAGAATAATATCACAACTGGAATAATATCAGACCCATACAACCACAATAATATCACAGCTGGTGTAATATCAGACCCATACAACCAGAATAATATCACAGCTGGAGTAATATCAGACCCATGCAACCAGAATAATATCAGACCCATACAACTGGAATAATATCACCACCAGAATAACGTCACAATCAGAATAATATCACAACCAGAATAATATCACAACCAGAATAATATCACACTGGAATAATATCAGACCCATGCAACCAGAATAATATCACAACCAGAATAATATCACAACTGGAATAATATCAGACCCATACAACCAGAATAATATCACACTGGAATAATATCAGACCCATACAACCGGAATAATATCAGACCCATACAACTGGAATAATATCACCACCAGAATAACGTCACAATCAGAATAATATCACAACCAGAATAATATCACAACTGGAATAATATCAGACCCATATAACCAGAATAATATCACAGCTGGTGTAATATCAGACCCATGCAACCAGAATAATATCACAACTGGAATAATATCGGACCCATACAACCGGAATAATATCACAACTGGAATAATATCAGACCCATACAACCAGAATAATATCAAAACCGGAATAATATCACCACCAGAATAATATCAGACCCATACAAGTGGAATAATATCACCACCAGAATAATATCACAACCAGAATAATAACACAACTGGAATAATATCAGACCCATACAACCAGAATAATATCATAGCTGGTGTAATATCAGACCCATGCAACCAGAATAATATCAGACATATACAACTGGAATAATATCACCACCAGAATAATATCACACTGGAATAATATCAGACCCATGCAACCAGAATAATATCAGAACCATAGAACTGGAAAAATATCACCACCAGAATAATATCACGAACAGAATAATATCACCACCAGAATAATATCACAACCAGAATAATATCACACTGGAATAATATCAGACCCATGCAACCAGAATAATATCAGAACCATAGAACTGGAATAATATCACCACCAGAATAATATCACAACCAGAATAATATCACCACCAGAATAATATCTCAACCAGAATAATATCTGACCCATACAACTAGAATAATATCACAACTGCAGTCATATCAGACCCATGCAACCAGAATAATATCACAGCTGGTGTAATATCAGACCCATGCAACCAGAATAATATCAGACCCATACAACTGGAATAATATCACCACCAGAATAATATCACAACCAGAATATTATCACAACTGGAATAATACCAGACCCATACAACTGGAATAATATCACAACCAGAATAATATCGGACCCATGCAACCAGAATAATATCACAGCTGGTGTAATATCAGACCCATGCAACCAGAATAATATCAGACCCATACAACTGGAATAATATCACCACCAGAATAAAATCACAACCAGAATAATATCACAACTGGAATAATATCAGACCCATACAACCAGAATAATACCAGACCCATACAACTGGAATAATATCACCACCAGAATAATATCACAACCAGAATAATATCACAACTGGAATAATATCAGACCCATACAACCAGAATAATATCACAGCTGGTGTAATATCAGACCTATGCAACCAGAATAATATCAGACCCATACAACTGGAATAATATCACCACCAGAATAATATCACAACCAGAATAATATCACAACTGGAATAATATCAGACCCATGCAACCAGAATAATATCAGACCCATACAACTGGAATAATATCACCACCAGAATAACGTCACAATCAGAATAATATCACAACCAGAATAATATCACAACCAGAATAATATCACACTGGAATAATATCAGACCCATGCAACCAGAATAATATCACAACCAGAATAATATCACAACTGGAATAATATCAGACCCATACAACCAGAATAATATCACACTGGAATAATATCAGACCCATACAACCGGAATAATATCAGACCCATACAACTGGAATAATATCACCACCAGAATAACGTCACAATCAGAATAATATCACAACCAGAATAATATCACAACTGGAATAATATCAGACCCATATAACCAGAATAATATCACAGCTGGTGTAATATCAGACCCATGCAACCAGAATAATATCACAACTGGAATAATATCGGACCCATACAACCGGAATAATATCACAACTGGAATAATATCAGACCCATACAACCAGAATAATATCAAAACCGGAATAATATCACCACCAGAATAATATCAGACCCATACAAGTGGAATAATATCACCACCAGAATAATATCACAACCAGAATAATAACACAACTGGAATAATATCAGACCCATACAACCAGAATAATATCATAGCTGGTGTAATATCAGACCCATGCAACCAGAATAATATCAGACATATACAACTGGAATAATATCACCACCAGAATAATATCACACTGGAATAATATCAGACCCATGCAACCAGAATAATATCAGAACCATAGAACTGGAAAAATATCACCACCAGAATAATATCACGAACAGAATAATATCACCACCAGAATAATATCACAACCAGAATAATATCACACTGGAATAATATCAGACCCATGCAACCAGAATAATATCAGAACCATAGAACTGGAATAATATCACCACCAGAATAATATCACAACCAGAATAATATCACCACCAGAATAATATCACAACCAGAATAATATCTGACCCATACAACTAGAATAATATCACAACTGCAGTCATATCAGACCCATGCAACCAGAATAATATCACAGCTGGTGTAATATCAGACCCATGCAACCAGAATAATATCAGACCCATACAACTGGAATAATATCACCACCAGAATAATATCACAACCAGAATATTATCACAACTGGAATAATACCAGACCCATACAACCGGAATAATATCACAACCAGAATAATATCGGACCCATGCAACCAGAATAATATCACAGCTGGTGTAATATCAGACCCATGCAACCAGAATAATATCAGACCCATACAACTGGAATAATATCACCACCAGAATAAAATCACAACCAGAATAATATCACAACTGGAATAATATCAGACCCATACAACCAGAATAATACCAGACCCATACAACTGGAATAATATCACCACCAGAATAATATCACAACCAGAATAATATCACAACTGGAATAATATCAGACCCATACAACCAGAATAATATCACAGCTGGTGTAATATCAGACCTATGCAACCAGAATAATATCAGACCCATACAACTGGAATAATATCACCACCAGAATAATATCACAACCAGAATAATATCACAACTGGAATAATATCAGACCCATGCAACCAGAATAATATCAGACCCATACAACTGGAATAATATCACCACCAGAATAACGTCACAATCAGAATAATATCACAACTGGAATAATATCAGACCCATGCAACCGGAATAATATCAGACCCATACAACTGGAATAATATCACCACCAGAATAACGTCACAATCAGAATAATATCACAACCAGAATAATATCACAACCAGAATAATATCACACTGGAATAATATCAGACCCATGCAACCAGAATAATATCACAACCAGAATAATATCACAACTGGAATAATATCAGACCCATACAAGCAGAATAATATCACAACCAGAATAATATCACAACTGGAATAATATCAGACCCATACAACCAGAATAATATCACAACTGGAGTAATATCAGACCCATGCAACCAGAACAATATCAGACCCATACAACTGGAATAATATCACCACCAGAATAATATCACAACCAGAATAATATCAGACCCATACAACCAGAATAATATCACAAACAGAATAATATCAGACCCATGCAACCAGAATAATATCAGACCCATACAACTGGAATAATATCACCACCAGAATAATATCACAACCAGAATAATATCACAACTGGAATAATATCAGACCCATACAACCAGAATAATATCACAGCTGGTGTAATATCAGACCCATGCAACCAGAATAATATCAGACCCATACAACTGGAATAATATCACCACCAGAATAATATCACAACCAGAATAATATCACAACTGGAATAATATCAGAACCATACAACTGGAATAATATCACACTGGAATAATATCAGACCCATACAACCAGAAAAATATCAGACCCATACAACCAGAATAATATCACAACTGGAATAATATCAGACCCATACAACCAGAATAATATCACAACTGGAATAATATCAGACCCATACAACCGGAATAATATCACAACTGGAATAATATCAGACCCATACAACCAGAGTAATATCACAACCAGAATAATATCACAAACAGATTAATATCGGACCCATACAACTGTAATAATATCACCACCAGAATAATATCACAACTGGAATAATATCAGACCCATACAACCAGAATAATATAACAACTGGAATAATATCAGACCCATACAACCAGAAAAATATCACAAATGGAATAATATTGGACCCATGCAACCAGAATAATATCACAACCAGAATAATATCGGACCCATACAACCAGAATAATATCACAGCTGGTGTAATATCAGACCCATGCAACCAGAATAATATCAGACCCATACAACCGGAATAATATCACAACTGGAATAATATCAGACCCATACAACCAGAATAATATCACAAACAGAATAATATCACAAACAGATTAATATCGGATCCATATAACTGTAATAATATCACCACCAGAATAATATCACAACTGGAATAATATCAGACCCATACAACCAGAATAATATCACAACTGGAATAATATCAGACGCATGCAACCAGAATAATAACAGAACCAGAATAATATCGAACCCATACAACCAGAATAATATCAGACCCATACAACTGGAATAATATCACCACCAGAATAATATCACAACCAGAATAATATCACAACTGGAATAATATCAGACCCATACAACCGGAATAATATCACAACTGGAATAATATCAGACCCATACAACCAGAGTAATATCACAACCAGAATAATATCACAAACAGATTAATATCGGACCCATACAACTGTAATAATATCACCACCAGAATAATATCACAACTGGAATAATATCAGACCCATACAACCGGAATAATATCACACTGGAATAATATCAGACCCATACAACCAGAATAATATCAGACCCATACAACTGGAATAATATCACCACCAGAATAATATCACAACCAGAATAATATCACAACTGGAATAATATCAGACCCATACAACCACAATAATATCACAGCTGGTGTAATATCAGACCCATACAACCAGAATAATATCACAGCTGGAGTAATATCAGACCCATGCAACCAGAATAATATCAGACCCATACAACTGGAATAATATCACCACCAGAATAACGTCACAATCAGAATAATATCACAACTGGAATAATATCAGACCCATGCAACCGGAATAATATCAGACCCATACAACTGGAATAATATCACCACCAGAATAACGTCACAATCAGAATAATATCACAACTGGAATAATATCAGACCCATGCAACCGGAATAATATCAGACCCATACAACTGGAATAATATCACCACCAGAATAACGTCACAATCAGAATAATATCACAACCAGAATAATATCACAACCAGAATAATATCACACTGGAATAATATCAGACCCATGCAACCAGAATAATATCACAACCAGAATAATATCACAACTGGAATAATATCAGACCCATACAACCAGAATAATATCACAACCAGAATAATATCACAACTGGAATAATATCAGACCCATACAACCAGAATAATATCACAACTGGAGTAATATCAGACCCATGCAACCAGAACAATATCAGACCCATACAACTGGAATAATATCACCACCAGAATAATATCACAACCAGAATAATATCAGACCCATACAACCAGAATAATATCACAAACAGAATAATATCAGACCCATGCAACCAGAATAATATCAGACCCATACAACTGGAATAATATCACCACCAGAATAATATCACAACCAGAATAATATCACAACTGGAATAATATCAGACCCATACAACCAGAATAATATCACAGCTGGTGTAATATCAGACCCATGCAACCAGAATAATATCAGACCCATACAACTGGAATAATATCACCACCAGAATAATATCACAACCAGAATAATATCACAACTGGAATAATATCAGAACCATACAACTGGAATAATATCACACTGGAATAATATCAGACCCATACAACCAGAATAATATCAGACCCATACAACCAGAATAATATCACAACTGGAATAATATCAGACCCATACAACCAGAATAATATCAAAACTGGAATAATATCAGACCCATACAACCGGAATAATATCACAACTGGAATAATATCAGACCCATACAACCAGAGTAATATCACAACCAGAATAATATCACAAACAGATTAATATCGGACCCATACAACTGTAATAATATCACCACCAGAATAATATCACAACTGGAATAATATCAGACCCATACAACCAGAATAATATAACAACTGGAATAATATCAGACCCATACAACCAGAAAAATATCACAAATGGAATAATATTGTACCCATGCAACCAGAATAATATCACAACCAGAATAATATCGGACCCATACAACCAGAATAATATCACAGCTAGTGTAATATCAGACCCATGCAACCAGAATAATATCAGACCCATACAACCGGAATAATATCACAACTGGAATAATATCAGACCCATACAACCAGAATAATATCACAAACAGAATAATATCACAAACAGATTAATATCGGATCCATATAACTGTAATAATATCACCACCAGAATAATATCACAACTGGAATAATATCAGACCCATACAACCAGAATAATATCACAACTGGAATAATATCAGACCCATGCAACCAGAATAATAACAGAACCAGAATAATATCGAACCCATACAACCAGAATAATATCAGACCCATACAACTGGAATAATATCACCACCAGAATAATATCACAACCAGAATAATATCACAACTGGAATAATATCAGACCCATACAACCAGAATAATATCACAGCTGGTGTAATATCAGACCAATGCAATCAGAATAATATCAGACACATACAACTGGAATAATATCACAACTGGAATAATATCAGACCCATACAACCAGAATAATATTACAACCAGAATAATATCACAAACAGATTAATATCGGACCCATACAACTGTAATAATATCACCACCAGAATAATATCACAACTGGAATAATATCAGACCCAGACAACCAGAATAATATCACAACTGGAATAATATCAGACCCATACAACCGGAATAATATCAGACCCATGCAACCAGAATAATATCAGACCCATACAACTGGAATAATATCACAACCAGAATAATATCACAACTCGAATAATATCAGACCCATACAACCAGAATAATATCACAGCTGGTTTAATATCAGACCCATGCAACCAGAATAATATCAGACCCATACAACTGGAATAATATCACCACCAGAATAATATCACAACCAGAATAATATCACAACTGGAATAATATCAGAACCATACAACTGGAATAATATCACACTGGAATAATATCAGACCTATACAACCAGAATAATATCAGACCCATACAACCAGAATAATATCACAACTGGAATAATATCAGACCCATACAACCAGAATAATATCACAACTGGAATAATATCAGACCCATACAACCGGAATAATAAAACAACTGGAATAATATCAGACCCATACAACCAGAGTAATATCACAACCAGAATAATATCACAAACAGATTAATATCGGACCCATACAACTGTAATAATATCACCACCAGAATAATATCACAACTGGAATAATATCAGACCCATACAACCGGAATAATATCACACTGGAATAATATCAGACCCATACAACCAGAATAATATCAGACCCATACAACTGGAATAATATCACCACCAGAATAATATCACAACCAGAATAATATCACAACTGGAATAATATCAGACCCATACAACCACAATAATATGACAGCTGGTGTAATATCAGACCTATGTAACCAGAATAATATCAGACCCATACAACTGGAATAATATCACCACCAGAATAATATCACAACCAGAATAATATCACAACTGGAATAATATCAGACCCATGCAACCAGAATAATATCAGACCCATACAACTGGAATAATATCACCACCAGAATAACGTCACAATCAGAATAATATCACAACTGGAATAATATCAGACCCATGCAACCGGAATAATATCAGACCCATACAACTGGAATAATATCACCACCAGAATAACGTCACAATCAGAATAATATCACAACCAGAATAATATCACAACCAGAATAATATCACACTGGAATAATATCAGACCCATGCAACCAGAATAATATCACAACCAGAATAATATCACAACTGGAATAATATCAGACCCATACAACCAGAATAATATCACACTGGAATAATATCAGACCCATACAACCGGAATAATATCAGACCCATACAACTGGAATAATATCACCACCAGAATAACGTCACAATCAGAATAATATCACAACCAGAATAATATCACAACTGGAATAATATCAGACCCATATAACCAGAATAATATCACAGCTGGTGTAATATCAGACCCATGCAACCAGAATAATATCACAACTGGAATAATATCGGACCCATACAACCGGAATAATATCACAACTGGAATAATATCAGACCCATGCAACCAGAATAATATCAGACCCATACAACCAGAATAATATCAAAACCGGAATAATATCACCACCAGAATAATATCAGACCCATACAAGTGGAATAATATCACCACCAGAATAATATCACAACCAGAATAATAACACAACTGGAATAATATCAGACCCATACAACCAGAATAATATCATAGCTGGTGTAATATCAGACCCATGCAACCAGAATAATATCAGACATATACAACTGGAATAATATCACCACCAGAATAATATCACACTGGAATAATATCAGACCCATGCAACCAGAATAATATCAGAACCATAGAACTGGAAAAATATCACCACCAGAATAATATCACGAACAGAATAATATCACCACCAGAATAATATCACAACCAGAATAATATCACACTGGAATAATATCAGACCCATGCAACCAGAATAATATCAGAACCATAGAACTGGAATAATATCACCACCAGAATAATATCACAACCAGAATAATATCACCACCAGAATAATATCACAACCAGAATAATATCTTACCCATACAACTAGAATAATATCACAACTGGAGTCATATCAGACCCATGCAACCAGAATAATATCACAGCTGGTGTAATATCAGACCCATGCAACCAGAATAATATCAGACCCATACAACTGGAATAATATCACCACCAGAATAATATCACAACCAGAATATTATCACAACTGGAATAATACCAGACCCATACAACCGGAATAATATCACAACCAGAATAATATCGGACCCATGCAACCAGAATAATATCACAGCTGGAGTAATATCAGACCCATGCAACCAGAATAATATCAGACCCATACAACTGGAATAATATCACCACCAGAATAAAATCACAACCAGAATAATATCACAACTGGAATAATATCAGACCCATACAACCAGAATAATACCAGACCCATACAACTGGAATAATATCACCACCAGAATAATATCACAACCAGAATAATATCACAACTGGAATAATATCAGACCCATACAACCAGAATAATATCACAGCTGGTGTAATATCAGACCTATGCAACCAGAATAATATCAGACCCATACAACTGGAATAATATCACCACCAGAATAATATCACAACCAGAATAATATCACAACTGGAATAATATCAGACCCATGCAACCAGAATAATATCAGACCCATACAACCGGAATAATATCACAACTGGAATAATATCAGACCCATACAACCAGAGTAATATCACAACCAGAATAATATCACAAACAGATTAATATCGGACCCATACAACTGTAATAATATCACCACCAGAATAATATCACAACTGGAATAATATCAGACCCATACAACCAGAATAATATAACAACTGGAATAATATCAGACCCATACAACCAGAAAAATATCACAAATGGAATAATATTGTACCCATGCAACCAGAATAATATCACAACCAGAATAATATCGGACCCATACAACCAGAATAATATCACAGCTAGTGTAATATCAGACCCATGCAACCAGAATAATATCAGACCCATACAACCGGAATAATATCACAACTGGAATAATATCAGACCCATACAACCAGAATAATATCACAAACAGAATAATATCACAAACAGATTAATATCGGATCCATATAACTGTAATAATATCACCACCAGAATAATATCACAACTGGAATAATATCAGACCCATACAACCAGAATAATATCACAACTGGAATAATATCAGACCCATGCAACCAGAATAATAACAGAACCAGAATAATATCGAACCCATACAACCAGAATAATATCAGACCCATACAACTGGAATAATATCACCACCAGAATAACGTCACAATCAGAATAATATCACAACTGGAATAATATCAGACCCATGCAACCGGAATAATATCAGACCCATACAACTGGAATAATATCACCACCAGAATAACGTCACAATCAGAATAATATCACAACCAGAATAATATCACAACCAGAATAATATCACACTGGAATAATATCAGACCCATGCAACCAGAATAATATCACAACCAGAATAATATCACAACTGGAATAATATCAGACCCATACAACCAGAATAATATCACAACCAGAATAATATCACAACTGGAATAATATCAGACCCATACAACCAGAATAATATCACAACTGGAGTAATATCAGACCCATGCAACCAGAACAATATCAGACCCATACAACTGGAATAATATCACCACCAGAATAATATCACAACCAGAATAATATCAGACCCATACAACCAGAATAATATCACAAACAGAATAATATCAGACCCATGCAACCAGAATAATATCAGACCCATACAACTGGAATAATATCACCACCAGAATAATATCACAACCAGAATAATATCACAACTGGAATAATATCAGACCCATACAACCAGAATAATATCACAGCTGGTGTAATATCAGACCCATGCAACCAGAATAATATCAGACCCATACAACTGGAATAATATCACCACCAGAATAATATCACAACCAGAATAATATCACAACTGGAATAATATCAGAACCATACAACTGGAATAATATCACACTGGAATAATATCAGACCCATACAACCAGAATAATATCAGACCCATACAACCAGAATAATATCACAACTGGAATAATATCAGACCCATACAACCAGAATAATATCAAAACTGGAATAATATCAGACCCATACAACCGGAATAATATCACAACTGGAATAATATCAGACCCATACAACCAGAGTAATATCACAACCAGAATAATATCACAAACAGATTAATATCGGACCCATACAACTGTAATAATATCACCACCAGAATAATATCACAACTGGAATAATATCAGACCCATACAACCAGAATAATATAACAACTGGAATAATATCAGACCCATACAACCAGAAAAATATCACAAATGGAATAATATTGTACCCATGCAACCAGAATAATATCACAACCAGAATAATATCGGACCCATACAACCAGAATAATATCACAGCTAGTGTAATATCAGACCCATGCAACCAGAATAATATCAGACCCATACAACCGGAATAATATCACAACTGGAATAATATCAGACCCATACAACCAGAATAATATCACAAACAGAATAATATCACAAACAGATTAATATCGGATCCATATAACTGTAATAATATCACCACCAGAATAATATCACAACTGGAATAATATCAGACCCATACAACCAGAATAATATCACAACTGGAATAATATCAGACCCATGCAACCAGAATAATAACAGAACCAGAATAATATCGAACCCATACAACCAGAATAATATCAGACCCATACAACTGGAATAATATCACCACCAGAATAATATCACAACCAGAATAATATCACAACTGGAATAATATCAGACCCATACAACCAGAATAATATCACAGCTGGTGTAATATCAGACCAATGCAATCAGAATAATATCAGACACATACAACTGGAATAATATCACAACTGGAATAATATCAGACCCATACAACCAGAATAATATTACAACCAGAATAATATCACAAACAGATTAATATCGGACCCATACAACTGTAATAATATCACCACCAGAATAATATCACAACTGGAATAATATCAGACCCAGACAACCAGAATAATATCACAACTGGAATAATATCAGACCCATACAACCGGAATAATATCAGACCCATGCAACCAGAATAATATCAGACCCATACAACTGGAATAATATCACAACCAGAATAATATCACAACTCGAATAATATCAGACCCATACAACCAGAATAATATCACAGCTGGTTTAATATCAGACCCATGCAACCAGAATAATATCAGACCCATACAACTGGAATAATATCACCACCAGAATAATATCACAACCAGAATAATATCACAACTGGAATAATATCAGAACCATACAACTGGAATAATATCACACTGGAATAATATCAGACCTATACAACCAGAATAATATCAGACCCATACAACCAGAATAATATCACAACTGGAATAATATCAGACCCATACAACCAGAATAATATCACAACTGGAATAATATCAGACCCATACAACCGGAATAATAAAACAACTGGAATAATATCAGACCCATACAACCAGAGTAATATCACAACCAGAATAATATCACAAACAGATTAATATCGGACCCATACAACTGTAATAATATCACCACCAGAATAATATCACAACTGGAATAATATCAGACCCATACAACCGGAATAATATCACACTGGAATAATATCAGACCCATACAACCAGAATAATATCAGACCCATACAACTGGAATAATATCACCACCAGAATAATATCACAACCAGAATAATATCACAACTGGAATAATATCAGACCCATACAACCACAATAATATGACAGCTGGTGTAATATCAGACCTATGTAACCAGAATAATATCAGACCCATACAACTGGAATAATATCACCACCAGAATAATATCACAACCAGAATAATATCACAACTGGAATAATATCAGACCCATGCAACCAGAATAATATCAGACCCATACAACTGGAATAATATCACCACCAGAATAACGTCACAATCAGAATAATATCACAACTGGAATAATATCAGACCCATGCAACCGGAATAATATCAGACCCATACAACTGGAATAATATCACCACCAGAATAACGTCACAATCAGAATAATATCACAACCAGAATAATATCACAACCAGAATAATATCACACTGGAATAATATCAGACCCATGCAACCAGAATAATATCACAACCAGAATAATATCACAACTGGAATAATATCAGACCCATACAACCAGAATAATATCACACTGGAATAATATCAGACCCATACAACCGGAATAATATCAGACCCATACAACTGGAATAATATCACCACCAGAATAACGTCACAATCAGAATAATATCACAACCAGAATAATATCACAACTGGAATAATATCAGACCCATATAACCAGAATAATATCACAGCTGGTGTAATATCAGACCCATGCAACCAGAATAATATCACAACTGGAATAATATCGGACCCATACAACCGGAATAATATCACAACTGGAATAATATCAGACCCATGCAACCAGAATAATATCAGACCCATACAACCAGAATAATATCAAAACCGGAATAATATCACCACCAGAATAATATCAGACCCATACAAGTGGAATAATATCACCACCAGAATAATATCACAACCAGAATAATAACACAACTGGAATAATATCAGACCCATACAACCAGAATAATATCATAGCTGGTGTAATATCAGACCCATGCAACCAGAATAATATCAGACATATACAACTGGAATAATATCACCACCAGAATAATATCACACTGGAATAATATCAGACCCATGCAACCAGAATAATATCAGAACCATAGAACTGGAAAAATATCACCACCAGAATAATATCACGAACAGAATAATATCACCACCAGAATAATATCACAACCAGAATAATATCACACTGGAATAATATCAGACCCATGCAACCAGAATAATATCAGAACCATAGAACTGGAATAATATCACCACCAGAATAATATCACAACCAGAATAATATCACCACCAGAATAATATCACAACCAGAATAATATCTTACCCATACAACTAGAATAATATCACAACTGGAGTCATATCAGACCCATGCAACCAGAATAATATCACAGCTGGTGTAATATCAGACCCATGCAACCAGAATAATATCAGACCCATACAACTGGAATAATATCACCACCAGAATAATATCACAACCAGAATATTATCACAACTGGAATAATACCAGACCCATACAACCGGAATAATATCACAACCAGAATAATATCGGACCCATGCAACCAGAATAATATCACAGCTGGAGTAATATCAGACCCATGCAACCAGAATAATATCAGACCCATACAACTGGAATAATATCACCACCAGAATAAAATCACAACCAGAATAATATCACAACTGGAATAATATCAGACCCATACAACCAGAATAATACCAGACCCATACAACTGGAATAATATCACCACCAGAATAATATCACAACCAGAATAATATCACAACTGGAATAATATCAGACCCATACAACCAGAATAATATCACAGCTGGTGTAATATCAGACCTATGCAACCAGAATAATATCAGACCCATACAACTGGAATAATATCACCACCAGAATAATATCACAACCAGAATAATATCACAACTGGAATAATATCAGACCCATGCAACCAGAATAATATCAGACCCATACAACCGGAATAATATCACAACTGGAATAATATCAGACCCATACAACCAGAGTAATATCACAACCAGAATAATATCACAAACAGATTAATATCGGACCCATACAACTGTAATAATATCACCACCAGAATAATATCACAACTGGAATAATATCAGACCCATACAACCAGAATAATATAACAACTGGAATAATATCAGACCCATACAACCAGAAAAATATCACAAATGGAATAATATTGTACCCATGCAACCAGAATAATATCACAACCAGAATAATATCGGACCCATACAACCAGAATAATATCACAGCTAGTGTAATATCAGACCCATGCAACCAGAATAATATCAGACCCATACAACCGGAATAATATCACAACTGGAATAATATCAGACCCATACAACCAGAATAATATCACAAACAGAATAATATCACAAACAGATTAATATCGGATCCATATAACTGTAATAATATCACCACCAGAATAATATCACAACTGGAATAATATCAGACCCATACAACCAGAATAATATCACAACTGGAATAATATCAGACCCATGCAACCAGAATAATAACAGAACCAGAATAATATCGAACCCATACAACCAGAATAATATCAGACCCATACAACTGGAATAATATCACCACCAGAATAATATCACAACCAGAATAATATCACAACTGGAATAATATCAGACCCATACAACCAGAATAATATCACAGCTGGTGTAATATCAGACCCATGCAACCAGAATAATATCAGACACATACAACTGGAATAATATCACAACTGGAATAATATCAGACCCATACAACCAGAATAATATTACAACCAGAATAATATCACAAACAGATTAATATCGGACCCATACAACTGTAATAATATCACCACCAGAATAATATCACAACTGGAATAATATCAGACCCAGACAACCAGAATAATATCACAACTGGAATAATATCAGACCCATACAACCGGAATAATATCAGACCCATGCAACCAGAATAATATCAGACCCATACAACTGGAATAATATCACAACCAGAATAATATCACAACTCGAATAATATCAGACCCATACAACCAGAATAATATCACAGCTGGTTTAATATCAGACCCATGCAACCAGAATAATATCAGACCCATACAACTGGAATAATATCACCACCAGAATAATATCACAACCAGAATAATATCACAACTGGAATAATATCAGAACCATACAACTGGAATAATATCACACTGGAATAATATCAGACCTATACAACCAGAATAATATCAGACCCATACAACCAGAATAATATCACAACTGGAATAATATCAGACCCATACAACCAGAATAATATCACAACTGGAATAATATCAGACCCATACAACCGGAATAATAAAACAACTGGAATAATATCAGACCCATACAACCAGAGTAATATCACAACCAGAATAATATCACAAACAGATTAATATCGGACCCATACAACTGTAATAATATCACCACCAGAATAATATCACAACTGGAATAATATCAGACCCATACAACCGGAATAATATCACACTGGAATAATATCAGACCCATACAACCAGAATAATATCAGACCCATACAACTGGAATAATATCACCACCAGAATAATATCACAACCAGAATAATATCACAACTGGAATAATATCAGACCCATACAACCACAATAATATGACAGCTGGTGTAATATCAGACCTATGTAACCAGAATAATATCAGACCCATACAACTGGAATAATATCACCACCAGAATAATATCACAACCAGAATAATATCACAACTGGAATAATATCAGACCCATGCAACCAGAATAATATCAGACCCATACAACTGGAATAATATCACCACCAGAATAACGTCACAATCAGAATAATATCACAACTGGAATAATATCAGACCCATGCAACCGGAATAATATCAGACCCATACAACTGGAATAATATCACCACCAGAATAACGTCACAATCAGAATAATATCACAACCAGAATAATATCACAACCAGAATAATATCACACTGGAATAATATCAGACCCATGCAACCAGAATAATATCACAACCAGAATAATATCACAACTGGAATAATATCAGACCCATACAACCAGAATAATATCACACTGGAATAATATCAGACCCATACAACCGGAATAATATCAGACCCATACAACTGGAATAATATCACCACCAGAATAACGTCACAATCAGAATAATATCACAACCAGAATAATATCACAACTGGAATAATATCAGACCCATATAACCAGAATAATATCACAGCTGGTGTAATATCAGACCCATGCAACCAGAATAATATCACAACTGGAATAATATCGGACCCATACAACCGGAATAATATCACAACTGGAATAATATCAGACCCATGCAACCAGAATAATATCAGACCCATACAACCAGAATAATATCAAAACCGGAATAATATCACCACCAGAATAATATCAGACCCATACAAGTGGAATAATATCACCACCAGAATAATATCACAACCAGAATAATAACACAACTGGAATAATATCAGACCCATACAACCAGAATAATATCATAGCTGGTGTAATATCAGACCCATGCAACCAGAATAATATCAGACATATACAACTGGAATAATATCACCACCAGAATAATATCACACTGGAATAATATCAGACCCATGCAACCAGAATAATATCAGAACCATAGAACTGGAAAAATATCACCACCAGAATAATATCACGAACAGAATAATATCACCACCAGAATAATATCACAACCAGAATAATATCACACTGGAATAATATCAGACCCATGCAACCAGAATAATATCAGAACCATAGAACTGGAATAATATCACCACCAGAATAATATCACAACCAGAATAATATCACCACCAGAATAATATCACAACCAGAATAATATCTTACCCATACAACTAGAATAATATCACAACTGGAGTCATATCAGACCCATGCAACCAGAATAATATCACAGCTGGTGTAATATCAGACCCATGCAACCAGAATAATATCAGACCCATACAACTGGAATAATATCACCACCAGAATAATATCACAACCAGAATATTATCACAACTGGAATAATACCAGACCCATACAACCGGAATAATATCACAACCAGAATAATATCGGACCCATGCAACCAGAATAATATCACAGCTGGAGTAATATCAGACCCATGCAACCAGAATAATATCAGACCCATACAACTGGAATAAAATCACCACCAGAATAAAATCACAACCAGAATAATATCACAACTGGAATAATATCAGACCCATACAACCAGAATAATACCAGACCCATACAACTGGAATAATATCACCACCAGAATAATATCACAACTGGAATAATATCAGACCCATACAACCAGAATAATATCACAGCTGGTGTAATATCAGACCTATGCAACCAGAATAATATCAGACCCATACAACTGGAATAATATCACCACCAGAATAATATCACAACCAGAATAATATCACAACTGGAATAATATCAGACCCATGCAACCAGAATAATATCAGACCCATACAACTGGAATAATATCACCACCAGAATAACGTCACAATCAGAATAATATCACAACTGGAATAATATCAGACCCATGCAACCGGAATAATATCAGACCCATACAACTGGAATAATATCACCACCAGAATAACGTCACAATCAGAATAATATCACAACCAGAATAATATCACAACCAGAATAATATCACACTGGAATAATATCAGACCCATGCAACCAGAATAATATCAGAACCAGAATAATATCACAACTGGAATAATATCAGACCCATACAACCAGAATAATATCACAACCAGAATAATATCACAACTGGAATAATATCAGACCCATACAACCAGAATAATATCACAACTGGAGTAATATCAGACCCATGCAACTAGAACAATATCAGACCCATACAACTGGAATAATATCACCACCAGAATAATATCACAACCAGAATAATATCAGACCCATACAACCAGAATAATATCACAAACAGAATAATATCAGACCCATGCAACCAGAATAATATCAGACCCATACAACTGGAATAATATCACCACCAGAATAATATCACAACCAGAATAATATCACAACTGGAATAATATCAGACCCATACAACCAGAATAATATCACAGCTGGTGTAATATCAGACCCATGCAACCAGAATAATATCAGACCCATACAACTGGAATAATATCACCACCAGAATAATATCACAACCAGAATAATATCACAACTGGAATAATATCAGAACCATACAACTGGAATAATATCACACTGGAATAATATCAGACCCATACAACCAGAATAATATCAGACCCATACAACCAGAATAATATCACAACTGGAATAATATCAGACCCATACAACCAGAATAATATCACAACTGGAATAATATCAGACCCATACAACCGGAATAATATCACAACTGGAATAATATCAGACCCATACAACCAGAGTAATATCACAACCAGAATAATATCACAACTGGAATAATATCAGACCCATACAACCAGAATAATATAACAACTGGAATAATATCAGACCCATACAACCAGAAAAATATCACAAATGGAATAATATTGGACCCATGCAACCAGAATAATATCACAACCAGAATAATATCGGACCCATACAACCAGAATAATATCACAGCTGGTGTAATATCAGACCCATGCAACCAGAATAATATCAGACCCATACAACCGGAATAATATCACAACTGGAATATTATCAGACCCATACAACCAGAATAATATCACAAACAGAATAATATCACAAACAGATTAATATCGGATCCATATAACTGTAATAATATCACCACCAGAATAATATCACAACTGGAATAATATCAGACCCATACAACCAGAATAATATCACAACTGGAATAATATCAGACCCATACAACCAGAGTAATATCACAACTGGAATAATATTGGACCCATGCAACCAGAATAATAACAGAACCAGAATAATATCGAACCCATACAACCAGAATAATATCAGACCCATACAACTGGAATAATATCACCACCAGAATAATATCACAACCAGAATAATATCACAACTGGAATAATATCAGACCCATACAACCAGAATAATATCACAGCTGGTGTAATATCAGACCCATGCAACCAGAATAATATCAGACACATACAACTGGAATAATATCACAACTGGAATAATATCAGACCCATACAACCAGAATAATATTACAACCAGAATAATATCACAAACAGATTAATATCGGACCCATACAACTGTAATAATATCACCACCAGAATAATATCACAACTGGAATAATATCAGACCCAGACAACCAGAATAATATCACAACTGGAATAATATCAGACCCATACAACCAAAATAATATCACAACTGGAATAATATTGGACCCATGCAACCAGAATAATATCACAACCAGAATAATATCACAACTGGAATAATATCAGACCCATACAACCAGAATAATATCACTGCTGGTGTAATATCAGACCCATGCAACCAGAATAATATCAGACCCATACAACTGGAATAATATCACCACCAGAATAATACCACAACCAGAATAATATCACAACTGGAATAATATCAGAACCATACAACTGGAATAATATCACACTGGAATAATATCAGACCCATACAACCAGAATAATATCAGACCCATACAACCAGAATAATATCACAACTGGAATAATATCAGACCCAAACAACCAGAATAATATCACAACTGGAATAATATCAGACCCATACAACCAGAATAATATCACAACTGGAATAATATCAGACCCATACAACCAGAATAATATCACAACCAGAATAATATCACAAACAGATTAATATCGGACCCATACAACTGTAATAATATCACCACCAGAATAATATCACAACTGGAATAATATCAGACCCATACAACCAGAATAATATCACAACTGGAATAATATCAGACCCATACAACCAGAAAAATATCACAAATGGAATAATATTGGACCCATGCAACCAGAATAATATCACAACCAGAATAATATCAGACCCATACAACCAGAATAATATCACAGCTGGTGTAATATCAGACCCATGCAACCAGAATAATATCAGACCCATACAACCGGAATAATATCACAATTGGAATAATATCAGACCCATACAACCAGAATAATATCACAAACAGAATAATATCACAAACAGATTAATATGGGATCCATATAACTGTAATAATATCACCACCAGAATAATATCACAACTGGAATAATATCAGACCCATACAACCAGAATAATATCACAACTGGAATAATATCAGACCCATACAACCAGAGTAATATCACAACTGGAATAATATTGGACCCATGCAACCAGAATAATATCACAACCAGAATAATATCGAACCCATACAACCAGAATAATATCAGACCCATACAACTGGAATAATATCACCACCAGAATAATATCACAACCAGAATAATATCACAACTGGAATAATATCAGACCCATACAACCAGAATAATATCACAGCTGGTGTAATATCAGACCCATGCAACCAGAATAATATCAGACCCATACAACTGGAATAATATCACAACTGGAATAATATCAGACCCATACAACCAGAATAATATTACAACCAGAATAATATCACAAACAGATTAATATCGGACCCATACAACTGTAATAATATCACCACCAGAATAATATCACAACCAGAATAATATCACAACTGGAATAATATCAGACCCATACAACCAGAATAATATCACAACTGGAGTAATATCAGACCCATACAACTGGAATAATATCACACTGGAATAATATCAGACCCATACAACCGGAATAATATCAGACCCATACAACTGGAATAATATCACCAGCAGAATAATGTCACAACCAGAATAATATCACAACTGGAATAATATCAGACCCATACAACCAGAATAACATCAGACCCATACAACTGGAATAATATCACCACCAGAATAATATCACAACTGGAATAATATCAGACCCATACAACCAGAATAATATCACAACTGGAATAATATCAGACCCATACAACCAGAATAATATCACAACCAGAATAATATCAGACCCATACAACTGGAATAATATCACCACCAGAATAATATCACAACTGGAATAATATCAGACCCATACAACCAGAATAATATCACAACTGGAGTAATATCAGACCCATGCAACCAGAATAATATCAGACCCATACAACTGGAATAATATCACCACCAGAATAATATCACAACAGGAATAATATCACAACTGGGATAATATCAGACCCATACAACCAGAATAATATCACAACTGGAGTAATATCAGACCCATGCAACCAGAATAATATCACAGCTGGTGTAATATCAGACCCATGCAACCAGAATAATATCAGACCCATACAACTGGAATAATATCACCACCAGAATAATATCACAACCAGAATATTATCACAACTGGAATAATATCAGACCCATACAACCGGAATAATATCACACTGGAATAATATCAGACCCATACAACCGGAATAATATCAGACCCATACAACTGGAATAATATCACCAGCAGAATAATGTCACAACCAGAATAATATCACAACTGGAATAATATCAGACCCATGCAACCAGAATAACATCAGACCCATACAACTGGAATAATATCACCACCAGAATAATATCACAACCAGAATAATATCACAACTGGAATAATATCAGACCCATACAACCAGAATAATATCACAACCAGAATAATATCAGACCCATACAACTGGAATAATATCACCACCAGAATAATATCACAACTGGAATAATATCAGACCCATACAACCAGAATAATATCACAACTGGAGTAATATCAGACCCATGCAACCAGAATAATATCAGACCCATACAACTGGAATAATATCACCACCAGAATAATATCACAACCAGAATAATATCACAACTGGAATAATATCAGACCCATACAACCAGAATAATATCACAACTGGAGTAATATCAGACCCATACAACTGGAATAATATCACACTGGAATAATATCAGACCCATACAACCGGAATAATATCAGACCCATACAACTGGAATAATATCACCAGCAGAATAATGTCACAACCAGAATAATATCACAACTGGAATAATATCAGACCCATGCAACCAGAATAACATCAGACCCATACAACTGGAATAATATCACCACCAGAATAATATCACAACTGGAATAATATCAGACCCATACAACCAGAATAATATCACAACTGGAATAATATCAGACCCATACAACCAGAATAATATCACAACCAGAATAATATCAGACCCATACAACTGGAATAATATCACCACCAGAATAATATCACAACTGGAATAATATCAGACCCATACAACCAGAATAATATCACAACTGGAGTAATATCAGACCCATGCAACCAGAATAATATCAGACCCATACAACTGGAATAATATCACCACCAGAATAATATCACAACAGGAATAATATCACAACTGGGATAATATCAGACCCATACAACCAGAATAATATCACAACTGGAGTAATATCAGACCCATGCAACCAGAATAATATCACAGCTGGTGTAATATCAGACCCATGCAACCAGAATAATATCAGACCCATACAACTGGAATAATATCACCACCAGAATAATATCACAACCAGAATATTATCACAACTGGAATAATATCAGACCCATTCAACCGGAATAATATCACACTGGAATAATATCAGACCCATACAACCAGAATAATACCAGACCCATACAACTGGAATAATATCACCACCAGAATAATATCACAACCAGAATAATATCACAACTGGAATAATATCAGACCCATACAACCAGAATAATATCACAGCTGGTGTAATATCAGTCCTATGCAACCAGAATAATATCAGACCCATACAACTGGAATAATATCACCACCAGAATAATATCACAACCAGAATAATATCACAACTGGAATAATATCAGACCCATGCAACCAGAATAATATCAGACCCATACAACTGGAATAATATCACCACCAGAATAATATTACAACCAGAATAATATCAGACCCATACAACTGGAATAATATCTCCACCAGAATAATATCACAACCAGAATAATATCACAACTGGAATAATATCAGACCCATACAACCGGAATAATATCACACTGGAATAATATCAGACCCATACAACCAGAATAATATCAGACCCATACAACCAGAATAATATCACAACTGGAATAATATCAGACCCATACAACCAGAATAATATCACAGCTGGTGTAATATCAGACCCATACAACCAGAATAATATCAGACCCATACAACCAGAATAATATCACAACTGGAATAATATCAGACCCATACAACCAGAATAATATCACAACTGGAATAATATCAGACCCATACAACTGGAATAATATCACGACCAGAATAATATCACAACTAGAATAATATCGGACCCATACAACCAGTATAATATCACACTGGAATAATATCAGACCCATACAACCGGAATAATATCACCACCAGAATAATATCACAACCAGAATAATATCACAAACAGATTAATATCGGACCCATACAACTGTAATAATATCACCACCAGAATAATATCACAACTGGAATAATATCAGACCCATACAACCAGAATAATATCACAACTGGAATAATATCAGACCCATACAACCAGAATAATATCACAACTGGAATAATATTGGACCCATGCAACCAGAATAATATCACAACCAGAATAATATAGGACCCATACAACCAGAATAATATCACAACTGGAATAATATCAGACCCATACAACCAGAATAATATCACAACTGGAGTAATATCAGACCCATGCAACCAGAATAATATCAGACCCATACATCTGGAATAATATCACCACCAGAATAATATCACAACTGGAATAATATCAGACCCATACAACCAGAATAATATCACAACTGGTGTAATATCAGACCCATGCAACCAGAATAATATCAGACCCATACAACTGGAATAATATCACCACCAGAATAATATCACCACCAGAATAATATCACAATCAGAATAATATCACAACTGGAATAATATCAGACCCATACAACCAGCATAATATCACAGCTGGTGTAATATCAGACCCATGCAACCAGAATAATATCAGACCCATACAACTGGAATAATATCACAACTGGAATAATATCAGACCTATACAACTGTAATAATATCACCACCAGAATAATATCACAACTGGAATAATATCAGACCCATACAACCAGAATAATATCACAACTGGAATAATATCAGACCCATACAACCAGAATAATATCACAACTGGAATAATATTGGACCCATGCAACCAGAATAATATCACAACCAGATTATCGGACCCATACAACCAGAATAATATCTCCACCAGAATAATATCACAACCAGAATAATATCACAACTGGAATAATATCAGACCCATACAACCGGAATAATATCACACTGGAATAATATCAGACCCATACAACCAGAATAATATCAGACCCATACAACCAGAATAATATCACAACTGGAATAATATCAGACCCATACAACCGGAATAATATCATAACTGGAATAATATCAGACTCATACAACTGGAATAATATCACAACCAGAATAATATCGGACCCATACAACCAGAATAATATCACACTGGAATAATATCAGACCCATACAACCGGAATAATATCACCACCAGAATAATATCACAACCAGAATAATATCACAACTGGAATAATATCAGACCCATGCAAACAGAATAATATCAGACCCATACAACTGGAATAATATGACCACCAGAATAATGTCACAACCATAATAATATCACAACTGGAATAATATCAGACCCATGCAACCTGAATAATATCACAGCTGGTGTAATATCAGACCCATGCAACCAGAATAATATCAGACCCATACAACTGGAATAATATCACCACCAGTATAATATCACAACCAGAATAATATCACAACTGGAATAATATCAGACCCATACAACCGGAATAATAGCACACTGGAATAATATCAGACCCATACAACCAGAATAATATCAGACCCATACAACCAGAATAATATCACAACTGGAATAATATCAGACCCATACAACCAGAATAATATCACAACTGGAATAATATCAGACTCATACAACTGGAATAATATCACGACCAGAATAATATCACAACTAGAATAATATCGGACCCATACAACCAGTATAATATCACACTGGAATAATATCAGACCCATATAAACGGAATAATATCACCACCAGAATAATATCACCACCAGAATAATATCACAACCATATTAATATCGGACCCATACAACTAGAATAATATCACCACCAGAATAATATCACAACTGGAATAATATCAGACCCATACAACCAGAATAATATCACAACTGGAATAATATCAGACCCATACAACCAGAATAATATCACAACCAGAATAATATCAGACCCATACAACTGGAATAATATCACCACCAGAATAATATCACAACCAGAATAATATCAGACCCATACAAACAGAATAATATCAGACCCATACAACCAGAATAATATCACAACTGGAATAATATCAGACCCATACAACCAGAATAATATCACAACCAGAATAATATCAGACCCATACAACTGGAATAATATCACCACCAGAATAATATCACAACCAGAATAATATCAGACCCATACAACCAGAATAATATCACAACTGGAATAATATCCTACCCATACAACCAGAATAATATCACAACCAGAATAATATCAGACCCATACAACTGGAATAATATCACCACCAGAATAATATCACAACCAGAATAATATCAGACCCATACAACCAGAATAATATCACAACTGGAATAATATCAGACCCATACAACCAGAATAATATCACAACCAGAATAATATCAGACCCATACAACTGTAATAATATCACCACCAGAATAATATCACAACCAGAATAATATCAGACCCATACAACCAGAATAATATCAGACCCATGCAACCAGAATAATATCAGACCCATACAACTGGAATAATATCACCACCAGAATAATATCACAACCAGAATAATATCACAACTGGAATAATATCAGACCCATACAAACAGAATAATATCATAGCTGGTGTAATATCAGACCCATGCAACCAGAATAATATCATACCCATACAACTGGAATAATATCACCACCAGAATAATATCACAACCAGAATAATATCACAACTGGAATAATATCAGACCCATACAACCGGAATAATAGCACACTGGAATAATATCAGACCCATACAACCAGAACAATATCAGACCCATACAACCAGAATAATATCACAACTGGAATAATATCAGACGCATACAACCAGAATAATATCACAACTGGAATAATATCAGACCCATACAACTGGAATAATATCACGACCAGAATAATATCACAACTAGAATAATATCGGACCCATACAACCAGTATAATATCACATTGGAATAATATCAGACCCATACAACCGGAATAATATCACCACCAGAATAATATCACAACCAGAATAATATCACAAACAGATTAATATCGGACCCATACAACTGTAATAATATCACCACCAGAATAATATCACAACTGGAATAATATCAGACCCATACAACCAGAATAATATCACAACTGGAATAATATCAGACCCATACAACCAGAATAATATCACAACTGGAATAATATTGGACCCATGCAACCAGAATAATATCACAACCAGAATAATATCGGACCCATACAACCAGAATAATATCACAACTGGAATAATATTGGACCCATGCAACCAGAATAATATCACAACCAGAATAATATCGGACCCATGCAACCAGAATAATATCAGACCCATACAACTGGAATAATATCACCACCAGAATAATATCACAACTGGAATAATATCAGACCCATACAACCAGAATAATATCACAGCTGGTGTAATATCAGACCCATGCAACCAGAATAATATCAGACCCATACAACTGGAATAATATCACCACCAGAATAATATCACCACCAGAATAATATCACAATCAGAATAATATCACAACTGGAATAATATCAGACCCATACAACCAGCATAATATCACAGCTGGTGTAATATCAGACCCATGCAACCAGAATAATATCAGACCCATACAACTGGAATAATATCACAACTGGAATAATATCAGACCCATACAACCAGAATAATATTACAACCAGAATAATATCACAAACAGATTAATATCGGACCCATACAACTGTAATAATATCACCACCAGAATAATATCACAACTGGAATAATATCAGACCCATACAACCAGAATAATATCACAACTGGAATAATATCAGACCCATACAACCAGAATAATATCACAACTGGAATAATATTGGACCCATGCAACCAGAATAATATCACAACCAGATTAATATCGGACCCATACAACCAGAATAATATCTCCACCAGAATAATATCACAACCAGAATAATATCACAACTGGAATAATATCAGACCCATACAACCGGAATAATATCACACTGGAATAATATCAGACCCATACAACCAGAATAATATCAGACCCATACAACCAGAATAATATCACAACTGGAATAATATCAGACCCATACAACCAGAATAATATCACAGCTGGTGTAATATCCGACCCATGCAACCAGAATAATATCAGACCCATACAACTGTAATAATATCACCACTAGAATAATATTACAACCAGAATAATATCACAACCATATTAATATCGGACCCATACAACTGGAATAATATCACCACCAGAATAATATCACAACTGGAATAATATCAGACCCATATAACCAGAATAATATCACAACTGGAATAATATCAGACCCATACAACCAGAATAATATCACAACCAGAATAATATCAGACCCATACAACTGGAATAATATCACCACCAGAATAATATCACAACCAGAATAATATCAGACCCATACAACCAGAATAATATCACAACTGGAATAATATCAGACCCATACAACCAGAATAATATCACAACCAGAATAATATCAGACCCATACAACTGTAATAATATCACCACCAGAATAATATCACAACCAGAATAATATCAGACCCATACAACCAGAATAATATCAGACCCATGCAACCAGAATAATATCAGACCCATACAACTGGAATAATATCACCACCAGAATAATATCACAACCAGAATAATATCACAACTGGAATAATATCAGACCCATACAAACAGAATAATATCATAGCTGGTGTAATATCAGACCCATGCAACCAGAATAATATCATACCCATACAACTGGAATAATATCACCACCAGAATAATATCACAACCAGAATAATATCACAACTGGAATAATATCAGACCCATACAACCGGAATAATAGCACACTGGAATAATATCAGACCCATACAACCAGAATAATATCAGACCCATACAACCAGAATAATATCACAACTGGAATAATATCAGACCCATACAACCGGAATAATATCACACTGGAATAATATCAGACCCATACAACCAGAATAATATCAGACCCATACAACCAGAATAATATCACAACTGGAATAATATCAGACCCATACAACCAGAATAATATCACAGCTGGTGTAATATCAGACCCATGCAACCAGAATAATATCAGACCCATACAACTGTAATAATATCACCACTAGAATAATATTACAACCAGAATAATATCACAACCATATTAATATCGGACCCATACAACTGGAATAATATCACCACCAGAATAATATCACAACTGGAATAATATCAGACCCATATAACCAGAATAATATCACAACTGGAATAATATCAGACCCATACAACCAGAATAATATCACAACCAGAATAATATCAGACCCATACAACTGGAATAATATCACCACCAGAATAATATCACCACCAGAATAATATCACAATCAGAATAATATCACAACTGGAATAATATCAGACCCATACAACCAGCATAATATCACAGCTGGTGTAATATCAGACCCATGCAACCAGAATAATATCAGACCCATACAACTGGAATAATATCACAACTGGAATAATATCAGACCTATACAACTGTAATAATATCACCACCAGAATAATATCACAACTGGAATAATATCAGACCCATACAACCAGAATAATATCACAACTGGAATAATATCAGACCCATACAACCAGAATAATATCACAACTGGAATAATATTGGACCCATGCAACCAGAATAATATCACAACCAGATTATCGGACCCATACAACCAGAATAATATCTCCACCAGAATAATATCACAACCAGAATAATATCACAACTGGAATAATATCAGACCCATACAACCGGAATAATATCACACTGGAATAATATCAGACCCATACAACCAGAATAATATCAGACCCATACAACCAGAATAATATCACAACTGGAATAATATCAGACCCATACAACCGGAATAATATCATAACTGGAATAATATCAGACTCATACAACTGGAATAATATCACAACCAGAATAATATCGGACCCATACAACCAGAATAATATCACACTGGAATAATATCAGACCCATACAACCGGAATAATATCACCACCAGAATAATATCACAACCAGAATAATATCACAACTGGAATAATATCAGACCCATGCAAACAGAATAATATCAGACCCATACAACTGGAATAATATGACCACCAGAATAATGTCACAACCATAATAATATCACAACTGGAATAATATCAGACCCATGCAACCTGAATAATATCACAGCTGGTGTAATATCAGACCCATGCAACCAGAATAATATCAGACCCATACAACTGGAATAATATCACCACCAGTATAATATCACAACCAGAATAATATCACAACTGGAATAATATCAGACCCATACAACCGGAATAATAGCACACTGGAATAATATCAGACCCATACAACCAGAATAATATCAGACCCATACAACCAGAATAATATCACAACTGGAATAATATCAGACCCATACAACCAGAATAATATCACAACTGGAATAATATCAGACTCATACAACTGGAATAATATCACGACCAGAATAATATCACAACTAGAATAATATCGGACCCATACAACCAGTATAATATCACACTGGAATAATATCAGACCCATATAAACGGAATAATATCACCACCAGAATAATATCACCACCAGAATAATATCACAACCATATTAATATCGGACCCATACAACTAGAATAATATCACCACCAGAATAATATCACAACTGGAATAATATCAGACCCATACAACCAGAATAATATCACAACTGGAATAATATCAGACCCATACAACCAGAATAATATCACAACCAGAATAATATCAGACCCATACAACTGGAATAATATCACCACCAGAATAATATCACAACCAGAATAATATCAGACCCATACAAACAGAATAATATCAGACCCATACAACCAGAATAATATCACAACTGGAATAATATCAGACCCATACAACCAGAATAATATCACAACCAGAATAATATCAGACCCATACAACTGGAATAATATCACCACCAGAATAATATCACAACCAGAATAATATCAGACCCATACAACCAGAATAATATCACAACTGGAATAATATCCTACCCATACAACCAGAATAATATCACAACCAGAATAATATCAGACCCATACAACTGGAATAATATCACCACCAGAATAATATCACAACCAGAATAATATCAGACCCATACAACCAGAATAATATCACAACTGGAATAATATCAGACCCATACAACCAGAATAATATCACAACCAGAATAATATCAGACCCATACAACTGTAATAATATCACCACCAGAATAATATCACAACCAGAATAATATCAGACCCATACAACCAGAATAATATCAGACCCATGCAACCAGAATAATATCAGACCCATACAACTGGAATAATATCACCACCAGAATAATATCACAACCAGAATAATATCACAACTGGAATAATATCAGACCCATACAAACAGAATAATATCATAGCTGGTGTAATATCAGACCCATGCAACCAGAATAATATCATACCCATACAACTGGAATAATATCACCACCAGAATAATATCACAACCAGAATAATATCACAACTGGAATAATATCAGACCCATACAACCGGAATAATAGCACACTGGAATAATATCAGACCCATACAACCAGAACAATATCAGACCCATACAACCAGAATAATATCACAACTGGAATAATATCAGACGCATACAACCAGAATAATATCACAACTGGAATAATATCAGACCCATACAACTGGAATAATATCACGACCAGAATAATATCACAACTAGAATAATATCGGACCCATACAACCAGTATAATATCACATTGGAATAATATCAGACCCATACAACCGGAATAATATCACCACCAGAATAATATCACAACCAGAATAATATCACAAACAGATTAATATCGGACCCATACAACTGTAATAATATCACCACCAGAATAATATCACAACTGGAATAATATCAGACCCATACAACCAGAATAATATCACAACTGGAATAATATCAGACCCATACAACCAGAATAATATCACAACTGGAATAATATTGGACCCATGCAACCAGAATAATATCACAACCAGAATAATATCGGACCCATACAACCAGAATAATATCACAACTGGAATAATATTGGACCCATGCAACCAGAATAATATCACAACCAGAATAATATCGGACCCATGCAACCAGAATAATATCAGACCCATACAACTGGAATAATATCACCACCAGAATAATATCACAACTGGAATAATATCAGACCCATACAACCAGAATAATATCACAGCTGGTGTAATATCAGACCCATGCAACCAGAATAATATCAGACCCATACAACTGGAATAATATCACCACCAGAATAATATCACCACCAGAATAATATCACAATCAGAATAATATCACAACTGGAATAATATCAGACCCATACAACCAGCATAATATCACAGCTGGTGTAATATCAGACCCATGCAACCAGAATAATATCAGACCCATACAACTGGAATAATATCACAACTGGAATAATATCAGACCCATACAACCAGAATAATATTACAACCAGAATAATATCACAAACAGATTAATATCGGACCCATACAACTGTAATAATATCACCACCAGAATAATATCACAACTGGAATAATATCAGACCCATACAACCAGAATAATATCACAACTGGAATAATATCAGACCCATACAACCAGAATAATATCACAACTGGAATAATATTGGACCCATGCAACCAGAATAATATCACAACCAGATTAATATCGGACCCATACAACCAGAATAATATCTCCACCAGAATAATATCACAACCAGAATAATATCACAACTGGAATAATATCAGACCCATACAACCGGAATAATATCACACTGGAATAATATCAGACCCATACAACCAGAATAATATCAGACCCATACAACCAGAATAATATCACAACTGGAATAATATCAGACCCATACAACCAGAATAATATCACAGCTGGTGTAATATCCGACCCATGCAACCAGAATAATATCAGACCCATACAACTGTAATAATATCACCACTAGAATAATATTACAACCAGAATAATATCACAACCATATTAATATCGGACCCATACAACTGGAATAATATCACCACCAGAATAATATCACAACTGGAATAATATCAGACCCATATAACCAGAATAATATCACAACTGGAATAATATCAGACCCATACAACCAGAATAATATCACAACCAGAATAATATCAGACCCATACAACTGGAATAATATCACCACCAGAATAATATCACAACCAGAATAATATCAGACCCATACAACCAGAATAATATCACAACTGGAATAATATCAGACCCATACAACCAGAATAATATCACAACCAGAATAATATCAGACCCATACAACTGTAATAATATCACCACCAGAATAATATCACAACCAGAATAATATCAGACCCATACAACCAGAATAATATCAGACCCATGCAACCAGAATAATATCAGACCCATACAACTGGAATAATATCACCACCAGAATAATATCACAACCAGAATAATATCACAACTGGAATAATATCAGACCCATACAAACAGAATAATATCATAGCTGGTGTAATATCAGACCCATGCAACCAGAATAATATCATACCCATACAACTGGAATAATATCACCACCAGAATAATATCACAACCAGAATAATATCACAACTGGAATAATATCAGACCCATACAACCGGAATAATAGCACACTGGAATAATATCAGACCCATACAACCAGAATAATATCAGACCCATACAACCAGAATAATATCACAACTGGAATAATATCAGACCCATACAACCGGAATAATATCACACTGGAATAATATCAGACCCATACAACCAGAATAATATCAGACCCATACAACCAGAATAATATCACAACTGGAATAATATCAGACCCATACAACCAGAATAATATCACAGCTGGTGTAATATCAGACCCATGCAACCAGAATAATATCAGACCCATACAACTGTAATAATATCACCACTAGAATAATATTACAACCAGAATAATATCACAACCATATTAATATCGGACCCATACAACTGGAATAATATCACCACCAGAATAATATCACAACTGGAATAATATCAGACCCATATAACCAGAATAATATCACAACTGGAATAATATCAGACCCATACAACCAGAATAATATCACAACCAGAATAATATCAGACCCATACAACTGGAATAATATCACCACCAGAATAATATCACAACCAGAATAATATCAGACCCATACAACCAGAATAATATCACAACTGGAATAATATCAGACCCATACAACCAGAATAATATCACAACCAGAATAATATCAGACCCATACAACTGTAATAATATCACCACCAGAATAATATCACAACCAGAATAATATCAGACCCATACAACCAGAATAATATCAGACCCATGCAACCAGAATAATATCAGACCCATACAACTGGAATAATATCACCACCAGAATAATATCACAACCAGAATAATATCACAACTGGAATAATATCAGACCCATACAAACAGAATAATATCATAGCTGGTGTAATATCAGACCCATGCAACCAGAATAATATCATACCCATACAACTGGAATAATATCACCACCAGAATAATATCACAACCAGAATAATATCACAACTGGAATAATATCAGACCCATACAACCGGAATAATAGCACACTGGAATAATATCAGACCCATACAACCAGAATAATATCAGACCCATACAACCAGAATAATATCACAACTGGAATAATATCAGACCCATACAACCAGAATAATATCACAACTGGAATGATATCAGACCCATACAACTGGAATAATATCACGACCAGAATAATATCACAACTAGAATAATATCGGACCCATACAACCAGTATAATATCACACTGGAATAATATCTGACCCATACAACCGGAATAATATCACCACCAGAATAATATCACAACCAGAATAATATCACAAACAGATTAATATCGGACCCATACAACTGTAATAATATCACCACCAGAATAATATCACAACTGGAATAATATCAGACCCATACAACCAGAATAATATCACAACTGGAATAATATCAGACCCATACAACCAGAATAATATCACAACTGGAGTAATATCAGACCCATGCAACCAGAATAATATCAGACCCATACAACTGGAATAATATCACCACCAGAATAATATCACAACCAGAATAATATCACAACTGGAATAATATCAGACCCATACAACCAGAATAATATCACAACTGGTGTAATATCAGACCCATGCAACCAGAATAATATCAGACCCATACAACTGGAATAATATCACCACCAGAATAATATCACCACCAGAATAATATCACAATCAGAATAATATCACAACTGGAATAATATCAGACCCATACAACCAGCATAATATCACAGCTGGTGTAATATCAGACCCATGCAACCAGAATAATATCAGACCCATACAACTGGAATAATATCACAACTGGAATAATATCAGACCCATACAACCAGAATAATATCACAACTGGAATAATATCAGACCCATACAACCAGAATAATTTCACAACCAGATTAATATCGGACCCATACAACCAGAATAATATCTCCACCAGAATAATATCACAACCAGAATAATATTACAACCAGAATAATATCACAAACAGATTAATATCGGACCCATACAACTGTAATAATATCACCACCAGAATAATATCACAACTGGAATAATATCAGACCCATACAACCAGAATAATATCACAACTGGAATAATATCAGACCCATACAACCAGAATAATATCACAACCAGATTAATATCGGACCCATACAACCAGAATAATATCTCCACCAGAATAATATCACAACCAGAATAATATCACAACTGGAATAATATCAGACCCATACAACCGGAATAATATCACACTGGAATAATATCAGACCCATACAACCAGAATAATATCAGACCCATACAACCAGAATAATATCACAACTGGAATAATATCAGACCCATACAACCGGAATAATATCATAACTGGAATAATATCAGACCCATACAACTGGAATAATATCACAACCAGAATAATATCGGACCCATACAACCAGAATAATATCACACTGGAATAATATCAGACCCATACAACCGGAATAATATCACCACCAGAATAATATCACAACCAGAATAATATCACAACTGGAATAATATCAGACCCATGCAAACAGAATAATATCAGACCCATACAACTGGAATAATATCACCACCAGAATAATGTCACAACCATAATAATATCACAACTGGAATAATATCAGACCCATGCAACCTGAATAATATCACAGCTGGTGTAATATCAGACCCATGAAACCAGAATAATATCAGACCCATACAACTGGAATAATATCACCACCAGTATAATATCACAACCAGAATAATATCACAACTGGAATAATATCAGACCCATACAACCGGAATAATAGCACACTGGAATAATATCAGACCCATACAACCAGAATAATATCAGACCCATACAACCAGAATAATATCACAACTGGAATAATATCAGACCCATACAACCAGAATAATATCACAACTGGAATAATATCAGACTCATACAACTGGAATAATATCACGACCAGAATAATATCACAACTAGAATAATATCGGACCCATACAACCAGTATAATATCACACTGGAATAATATCAGACCCATATAAACGGAATAATATCACCACCAGAATAATATCACCACCAGAATAATATCACAACCATATTAATATCGGACCCATACAACTGGAATAATATCACCACCAGAATAATATCACAACTGGAATAATATCAGACCCATACAACCAGAATAATATCACAACTGGAATAATATCAGACCCATACAACCAGAATAATATCACAACCAGAATAATATCAGACCCATACAACTGGAATAATATCACCACCAGAATAATATCACAACTGGAATAATATCAGACCCATGCAACCAGAATAATATCGGACCCATACAACTGTAATAATATCACCACCAGAATAATATTACAACCAGAATAATATCACAACCAGATTAATATCGGACCAATACAACTGGAATAATATCAACACCAGAATAATATCACAACTGGAATAATATCAGACCCATACAACCAGAATAATATCACAACTGGAATAATATCAGACCCATACAACCAGAATAATATCACAACCAGAATAATATCAGACCCATACAACTGGAATAATATCACCACCAGAATAATATCACAACCAGAATAATATCAGACCCATACAACCAGAATAATATCACAACTGGAATAATATCAGACCCATACAACCAGAATTATATCACAACCAGAATAATATCAGACCCATACAACTGTAATAATATCACCACCAGAATAATATCACAACCAGAATAATATCAGACCCATACAACCAGAATAATTTCAGACCCATGCAACCAGAATAATATCAGACCCATACAACTGGAATAATATCACCACCAGAATAATATCACAACCAGAATAATATCACAACTGGAATAATATCAGACCCATACAAACAGAATAATATCATAGCTGGTGTAATATTAGACCCATGCAACCAGAATAATATCAGACCCATACAACTGGAATAATATCACCACCAGAATAATATCACAACCAGAATAATATCACAACTGGAATAATATCAGACCCATACAACCGGAATAATAGCACACTGGAATAATATCAGACCCATACAACCAGAATAATATCAGACCCATACAACCAGAATAATATCACAACTGGAATAATATCAGACCCATACAACCAGAATAATATCACAACTGGAATAATATCAGACCCGTACAACTGGAATAATATCACGACCAGAATAATATCACAACTAGAATAATATCGGACCCATACAACCAGTATAATATCACACTGGAATAATATCAGACCCATACAACCGGAATAATATCACCACCAGAATAATATCACAACCAGAATAATATCACAAACAGATTAATATCGGACCCATACAACTGTAATAATATCACCACCAGAATAATATCACAACTGGAATAATATCAGACCCATACAACCAGAATAATATCACAACTGGAATAATATCAGACCCATACAACCAGAATAATATCACAACTGGAGTAATATCAGACCCATGCAACCAGAATAATATCAGACCCATACAACTGGAATAATATCACCACCAGAATAATATCACAACCAGAATAATATCACAACTGGAATAATATCAGACCCATACAACCAGAATAATATAACAACTGGTGTAATATCAGACCCATGCAACCAGAATAATATCAGACCCATACAACTGGAATAATATCACAACTGGAATAATATCAGACCCATACAACCAGAATAATATCACACTGGAATAATATCAGACCCATGCAACCAGAATGATATCAGACCCATACAACTGGAATAATATCACAACTGGAATAATATCACAACCAGAATAATATCACAAACAGATTAATATCGGACCCATACAACTGTAATAATATCACCACCAGAATAATATCACAACTGGAATAATATCAGACCCTTACAACCAGAATAATATCACAACTGGAATAATATCAGACCCATACAACCAGAATAATATCACAACTGGAATAATATTGGACCCATGCAACCAGAATAATATCACAACCAGATTAATATCGGACCCATACAACCAGAATAATATCACCACCAGAATAATATCACAACCAGAATAATATCACAACTGGAATAATATCAGACCCATACAACCGGAATAATATCACACTGGAATAATATCAGACCCATACAACCAGAATAATATCAGACCCATACAACCAGAATAATATCACAACTGGAATAATATCAGACCCATACAACCGGAATAATATCATAACTGGAATAATATCAGACCCATACAACTGGAATAATATCACCACCAGAATAATATCACAACCAGAATAATATCACAACTGGAATAATATCAGACCCATGCAACCAGAATAATATCAGAGCTGGTGTAATATCAGACCCATGCAACCAGAATAATATCAGACCCATACAACTGGAGTAATATCACCACCAGAATAATATCACAACCAGAATAATATCACAACTGGAATAATATCACAACTGGAATAATATCAGACCCATACAACCGGAATAATAGCACACTGGAATAATATCAGACCCATACAACCAGAATAATATCAGACTTATACAACCAGAATAATATCACAACTGGAATAATATCAGACCCATACAACCAGAATAATATCACAACTGGAATAATATCAGACTCATACAACTGGAATAATATCACGACCAGAATAATATCACAACTAGAATAATATCGGACCCATACAACCAGTATAATATCACACTGGAATAATATCAGACCCATATAAACGGAATAATATCACCACCAGAATAATATTACAACCAGAATAATATCACAACCATATTAATATCGGACCCATACAACTGGAATTATATCACCACCAGAATAATATCACAACTGGAATAATATCAGACCCATACAACCAGAATAATATCACAACTGGAATAATATCAGACCCATACAACCAGAATAATATCACAACTGGAATAATATCAGACCCATACAACCAGAATAATATCACAACCAGAATAATATCAGACCCATACAACTGGAATAATATCACCACCAGAATAATATCACAACTGGAATAATATCAGACCCATGCAACCAGAATAATATCGGACCCATACAACTGTAATAATATCACCACCAGAATAATATTACAACCAGAATAATATCACAACCAGATTAATATCGGACCCATACAACTGGAATAATATCAACACCAGAATAATATCACAACTGGAATAATATCAGACCCATACAACCAGAATAATATCACAACTGGAATAATATCAGACCCATACAACCAGAATAATATCACAACCAGAATAATTTCAGACCCATACAACTGGAATAATATCACCACCAGAATAATATCACAACCAGAATAATATCAGACCCATACAACCAGAATAATATCACAACTGGAATAATATCAGACCCATACAACCAGAATAATATCACAACTGGAATAATATCAGACCCATACAACCAGCATAATATCACAGCTGGTGTAATATCAGACCCATGCAACCAGAATAATATCAGACCCATACAACTGGAATAATATCACAACTGGAATAATATCAGACCCATACAACCAGAATAATATCACACTGGAATAATATCAGACCCATGCAACCAGAATGATATCAGACCCATACAACTGGAATAATATCACAACTGGAATAATATCACAACCAGAATAATATCACAAACAGATTAATATCGGACCCATACAACTGTAATAATATCACCACCAGAATAATATCACAACTGGAATAATATCAGACGCATACAACCAGAATAATATCACAACTGGAATAATATCAGACCCATACAACCAGAATAATATCACAACTGGAATAATATTGGACCCATGCAACCAGAATAATATCACAACCAGATTAATATCGGGCCCATACAACCAGAATAATATCACCACCAGAATAATATCACAACCAGAATAATATCACAACTGGAATAATATCAGACCCATACAACCGGAATAATATCACACTGGAATAATATCAGACCCATACAACCAGAATAATATCAGACCCATACAACCAGAATAATATCACAACTGGAATAATATCAGACCCATACAACCGGAATAATATCATAACTGGAATAATATCAGACCCATACAACTGGAATAATATCACAACCAGAATAATATCGGACCCATACAACCAGAATAATATCACACTGGAATAATATCAGACCCATACAACCGGAATAATATCACCACCAGAATAATATCACAACCAGAATAATATCACAACTGGAATAATATCAGACCCATGCAAACAGAATAATATCAGACCCATACAACTGGAATAATATCACCACCAGAATAATGTCACAACCATAATAATATCACAACTGGAATAATATCAGACCCATGCAACCAGAATAATATCACAGCTGGTGTAATATCAGACCCATGCAACCAGAATAATATCAGACCCATACAACTGGAATAATATCACCACCAGAATAATATCACAACCAGAATAATATCACAACTGGAATAATATCAGACCCATACAACCGGAATAATATCACACTGGAATAATATCAGACCCATACAACCAGAATAATATCAGACCCATACAACCAGAATAATATCACAACTGGAATAATATCAGACCCATACAACCGGAATAATATCATAACTGGAATAATATCAGACCCATACAACTGGAATAATATCACCACCAGAATAATATCACAACCAGAATAATATCACAACTGGAATAATATCAGACCCATGCAACCAGAATAATATCAGAGCTGGTGTAATATCAGACCCATGCAACCAGAATAATATCAGACCCATACAACTGGAGTAATATCACCACCAGAATAATATCACAACCAGAATAATATCACAACTGGAATAATATCACAACTGGAATAATATCAGACCCATACAACCGGAATAATAGCACACTGGAATAATATCAGACCCATACAACCAGAATAATATCAGACTTATACAACCAGAATAATATCACAACTGGAATAATATCAGACCCATACAACCAGAATAATATCACAACTGGAATAATATCAGACTCATACAACTGGAATAATATCACGACCAGAATAATATCACAACTAGAATAATATCGGACCCATACAACCAGTATAATATCACACTGGAATAATATCAGACCCATATAAACGGAATAATATCACCACCAGAATAATATTACAACCAGAATAATATCACAACCATATTAATATCGGACCCATACAACTGGAATTATATCACCACCAGAATAATATCACAACTGGAATAATATCAGACCCATACAACCAGAATAATATCACAACTGGAATAATATCAGACCCATACAACCAGAATAATATCACAACTGGAATAATATCAGACCCATACAACCAGAATAATATCACAACCAGAATAATATCAGACCCATACAACTGGAATAATATCACCACCAGAATAATATCACAACTGGAATAATATCAGACCCATGCAACCAGAATAATATCGGACCCATACAACTGTAATAATATCACCACCAGAATAATATTACAACCAGAATAATATCACAACCAGATTAATATCGGACCCATACAACTGGAATAATATCAACACCAGAATAATATCACAACTGGAATAATATCAGACCCATACAACCAGAATAATATCACAACTGGAATAATATCAGACCCATACAACCAGAATAATATCACAACCAGAATAATTTCAGACCCATACAACTGGAATAATATCACCACCAGAATAATATCACAACCAGAATAATATCAGACCCATACAACCAGAATAATATCACAACTGGAATAATATCAGACCCATACAACCAGAATAATATCACAACTGGAATAATATCAGACCCATACAACCAGCATAATATCACAGCTGGTGTAATATCAGACCCATGCAACCAGAATAATATCAGACCCATACAACTGGAATAATATCACAACTGGAATAATATCAGACCCATACAACCAGAATAATATCACACTGGAATAATATCAGACCCATGCAACCAGAATGATATCAGACCCATACAACTGGAATAATATCACAACTGGAATAATATCACAACCAGAATAATATCACAAACAGATTAATATCGGACCCATACAACTGTAATAATATCACCACCAGAATAATATCACAACTGGAATAATATCAGACGCATACAACCAGAATAATATCACAACTGGAATAATATCAGACCCATACAACCAGAATAATATCACAACTGGAATAATATTGGACCCATGCAACCAGAATAATATCACAACCAGATTAATATCGGGCCCATACAACCAGAATAATATCACCACCAGAATAATATCACAACCAGAATAATATCACAACTGGAATAATATCAGACCCATACAACCGGAATAATATCACACTGGAATAATATCAGACCCATACAACCAGAATAATATCAGACCCATACAACCAGAATAATATCACAACTGGAATAATATCAGACCCATACAACCGGAATAATATCATAACTGGAATAATATCAGACCCATACAACTGGAATAATATCACAACCAGAATAATATCGGACCCATACAACCAGAATAATATCACACTGGAATAATATCAGACCCATACAACCGGAATAATATCACCACCAGAATAATATCACAACCAGAATAATATCACAACTGGAATAATATCAGACCCATGCAAACAGAATAATATCAGACCCATACAACTGGAATAATATCACCACCAGAATAATGTCACAACCATAATAATATCACAACTGGAATAATATCAGACCCATGCAACCAGAATAATATCACAGCTGGTGTAATATCAGACCCATGCAACCAGAATAATATCAGACCCATACAACTGGAATAATATCACCACCAGAATAATATCACAACCAGAATAATATCACAACTGGAATAATATCAGACCCATACAACCGGAAGAATAGCACACTGGAATAATATCAGACCCATACAACCAGAATAATATCAGACCCATACAACCAGAATAATATCACAACTGGAATAATATCAGACCCATACAACCAGAATAATATCACACTGGAATAATATCAGACCCATACAACCAGAATAATATCTCACCAGAATAATATCAGACCCATACAACTGGAATAATATCACCACCAGAATAATATCACAACTGGAATAATATCAGACCCATGCAACCAGAATAATATCAGACCAATACAACTGGAATAATATCACAACTGGAATAATATCATACCCATACAACCAGAATAATATCAGACCCATACAACTGGAATAATATCAGCACCAGAATAATATCACAACTGGAATAATATCAGACCCATGCAACCAGAATAATATCACAACTGGAATAATATCAGACCCATACAACCAGAATAATATCACAACTGGAATAATATCAGACCCATACAACCAGAATAATATCACAACTGGAATAAGATCAGACCAAATACAACCAGAATAATATCAGACCCATACAACTGGAATAATATCACCACCAGAATAATATCACAACCAGAATAATATCAGACCCATGCAACCAGAATAATATCACAACCAGAATAATATCACAACTGGAATAATATCAGACCCATGCAACCAGAATAATATCTGACCCATACAACCAGAATAATATCACAACTGGAATAATATCAGACCCATGCAACCAGAATAATATCACAACTGGTGTAATATCAGACCCATGCAACCAGAATAATATCAGACCCATACAACTATTGTAATATCACATTCGTACAACCAGAATGGTGGTCACAAAATACTGGGAGAAAAGCAATGTAATCCACAAAATTAGGGACTACCTGAAGACAGTCCCTGTCAATGCTCAGTCCATTCAATAAATAAAGAGATTACCTTTATTTCTCACGTGCACATCGAAATATCAAAGCATTCAGTGAAATGCATCCTTTGCCTGAAATCAGATCAGTGAGGAAGTGCAGAGGGCAGCCCACAAGTGTTGGCATGCTTCCGGCTCAAAGATAGCACATCCACAACTCAGCTAACCCTTCCCCATACATCTTTGTAATGTTGGAAGAAACCCAGACAGGCATGAGGAGAAGGTACAGACTGAAGCAGGAATTCAACACAGATCTTGCAGCCAGCTCTGTATTAGTATTACAGTAACAGCTACAACCTGATGCCCTACTAGCATAATCCTACTGGCTCAACTTGACTTCATGGAATGCTGGAGCAGTCATGAGGGGCAGAATGGCCTAAATATACTGTTGCTGCTTTTGTCCTTCCCCTTTAGACCTTAAGACCATTCAGCCCAGCGAGTCTGCTCCACCATTCCATCATGGCTGATCCCGGATCCCACTCAACCCCATACACCTGCCTTCTCACCATTTCCTTTGATGTCCTGGCCGATCAATAAATGATTAACTTCCTCCTTAAATATATGCACAGACTTGGACTTCACCACAGTTTGTGGCAGAGCATTCCAGAGATTCACTACTCTCTGGCTAAAAAAATTCTTCCTCATCTCTGTGATGCACCATCAATAACTCTCGGAGACAGGAGGTGAACGATAGGCTTTTATTAGCAGCAAAAGAGACCACAGCATCTTGGAGACTGAGGGAGGAGCAGTGCCTCCAATCGCCTTTATACAGGGGTCTGTGGGAGGAGCCACAGGAGCAGTCAGCAGAGGGGCGTGTCCAGACAGGTATACATAGTTTACCACATTCACCCCCCCCCCCTTTGTTTTAAAAGAGAGTCCCCACGGGGCAAAGTTTCTTACAAGTACATTTACAGGTTAAGTCTATCAGGCCGTTGAATCTGTCGCTGTGAACTACGTAGCACTGGTGGTGATTGCACCGGTGACGGTGGTTGTGCTGGCTCCGGCCTGACTTGAGGTGTCAGCCCGTTAGGCGTCAGTAATCCCTCATGCGTGTGCGTGGCGCCCGGTATGGGAGTGTCGTGAGCAGTCTGTGTAGGGCTTGGTGTACGCGGTGTCTCGTGGGTATACACCTCGGTGGGTACGGGGTTCATAGTCACCGTGGAGTGTTCGGGGTAGGGGTCTGGTGCTCCTGCGGGCGCCAGGTCACGGACAGAGACCGTGTCCTCCCGCCCATCAGGTAAGACCACGTAGGCATACTGGGGGTTCGCATGAAGTAAGTGAACCCTCTCGACCATCAGGGAGTATTTATTGCTCCTTGCATGTTTCCGGAGCAGCACTGGCCCTGGGGACGTCAGCCAAGCTGGTAGGGTGGTCCCTGTGGCAGACTTCCTGGGAAAAGAAAAGAGTCGCTCATGAGGGATGGCATTGGTGGACGTACATAACAGGGAGCGGATGGAGTGGAGTGCCTTGGGGAGGACCTCCTGCCATCGAGAGACCGGCAATCCCTTTGACCTAAGGGCTAAGAGTGTGGCCTTCCACACAGTGGCATTCTCCCTCTCCACCTGTCCATTCCCCCGGGGATTAGAGCTCGTGGTCCTACTAGTAGCAATGCCCCTAGCCAGCAGGTACTGGCGCAGCTCGTCACTCATAAAGGAGGACCCTCTATCACTGTGGATATAGCAGGGATATCCGAACAGAGTGAAGAGCTGGCACAGGGCTTTTATGATGGACGTGGCAGTGGTATCGGGGCAGGGGATGGCAAAGGGGAACCGCGAGTACTCGTCGATTATGTTGAAAAAGTAGACATTGCGGTTGGTGGAGGGAAGGGGGCTCTTAAAGTCGACACTCAGTTGCTCAAAGGGGCGAGTGGCCTTGATAAGTTGTGCCTTTTCAGGATGGTAGAAGTGCGGTTTGCACTCAGCGCAGACTTGACAGTCCCTGGTCATCGTCCTGATTTCCTCAAGGGAGTAAGGCAGGTTCCGGGCTTTCACAAAATGGTAAAGTTGGGTGACCCCCGGGTGGCAAAGATGTGCATGGAGGGCGTATAGCCGGTCGAGCTGCGCACTGGCACACACTCCCCGGGATAGGGCATCAGGGGGCTCATTGAGCCTTCCAGGCTGGTACAGAATGTCATAGTTGTAGGTGGAGAGTTCTATTCTCCACCGCAAAATTTTATCATTTTTGATTTTGCCCCGCTGTTGGTTGCTGAACATGAACGCAACTGAGCGCTGGTCGGTCAGCAAGGTGAACCTTTTGCCGGCGAGATAGTGCCTCCAGTGCCTAATAGCTTCCACTATGGCCTGGGCTTCTTTCTCCACCGCAGAGTGCCGAATTTCAGGGCCTTGAAGGGTACGAGAGAAGAATGCTACTGGCCTGCCTGCCTGATTGAGGGTAGCAGCCAGCGCGAAGTCGAAGGCGTCACTCTCTACTTGGAAGGGAATGGTCTCATCCACTGCATGCATCGTTGCTTTGGCAATGTCCCCTTTAATGCGGCTGAAGGCCGCACGGGCCTCAGCTGAGAGGGGAAATGCGGTGGACTTGACCGGTGGGCGGGCCTTGTCTGCGTAGTGAGGGACCCATTGGGCATAATAGGAAAAGAGGCCCAGGCATCGTTTGAGGGCTCTGAGGGTGGTGGGAAGAGGGAGTTCCAACAGGGGACGCATACGGTTGGGGTCAGGACCAATGACCCCATTCTTCACGACATACCCTAGGATAGCAAGTCGGGTGGTTCCGAACACACACCTGTCCCTGTAAGAGCTTTGGCTGCTTGGAAAAATCGTTGGAGGTTGGTGTTGTGATCCTGCCAGTTGTGACCGCAGATGGTGATGTTATCCAAATATGGGAACATGGCCTTCAGTTGGCACTGGTCCACCATCCGGTCCATTTCCCTCTGGAAGACAGAGACACCATTTGTGACACCGAAGGGGATGCGCAGGAAGTGATAGAGCCTGCCGCCCGCCTCGAAGGCGGTGTAGGGGCGGTCCTCCGGGCAGATGGGGAGCTGATGGTAAGCGGTGCGGGGTAGGGGGTACGCGTCAAGCTGCGTGAACCTATTGATGGTCTGGCTATAGTCCACGACCATCCTATTTTTCTGCCCGGTCCAAACAACAACCACCTGGGCCCTCCAAGGGCTTGTGCTTGGCTCAATGATCCCCTCCCTGAGCAGCCGCTGCACCTCCGACTTAATGAAGGCCCTGTCCCCCGTGCTGTAGCTCCTGCTTTTAGTTGCCACAGGTTTACAGTCGGGGGTCAGATTGGCGAACAGCGGTGGGGGAGGGATCTTGAGGGTGGAGAGGCTGCAAGTGGTGTCAGTAGCGCGGCTGTTGGCATGGTGCTGGGTGAGAAGTGTGTGTGTGTGTGTGTGTGTGTGTGTGTGTGTGTGTGTGTGTGTGTGTGTGTGTGTGTGTGTGTGTGTGTGTGTGTGTGTGTGTGTGTGTGTGTGTGTGTGTGTGTGTGTGTGTGTGTGTGGTCAGTAGCGGGGTATATGACAAAGTCCCACAAAACTGAGGATTCCTGACAGTTTTACTCCAATCATACTCCATTGTCACACTTTTCAGGTGGCTCTGGAAGTCGAGCCCCAATAGCACAGGGGCACACAGTTGAGGCATGACCAGTAACGCAAAGTCCCGATATTCTGTGCCCTGCACCACCAATGTCACTGCACAACCCCCCCGGATGTCTGTGGAATGCGACCCAGAAGCCATGGTGACCCTCTGGCTTACCGACCGTGTCACGAGTCCACAGTGTTGCATCGTATCCGGGTGAATAAAACTCTCAGTGCTGCCCGTGTCAAACAGGCAGCTCCACCAGGATGTCCATCATTGACCTTGCAAGCTGGTGTGGAGCGCTTTGGTCAAGGGTCACAGAGGCCAGAGTTGAATTGCCGCCTTGGTGCCCGGTAAGCACCCGTGGGTCGGAGGCTTCGCACGTGGCGGGCAGGCAAGATGGCGGCAACCCCCATGCCTCGAATGCGGCGCTGCTCGACCCCGCTCGCGGGGACTTCACGGACTCACGACTGGCAGCAGCCGTGGTCGACTTGCCGACGGGTTGCGGGGACTTCACAGACTCGCGACTGGCAGCAGCCGAGGTCGATTCGCCGGCGGGTTGCGGGGTCTGCAGCGTCCATGGGGCCGGCGGGAGATCGCGCGCCTGGACAGCGTCAGCGTTGTGCAGAGCAGCCTCCAGCATGTCGGCCAGCTCGATCGCCGAATGTAAGGTAAGATCGGCGTGTTCCAGCAGCCGCTGGTGCACATATACTGACCTGATCCCCGTAACGAAGGTGTCTCTTACCAGGAGCTCCGCATGCTGTTCCGCCGTCAGTCCCCTGCAGTCGCAGGCCCGCACGAGTGTCTGTAGAGCCCGGACAAACTCAGCGCTCGACTCTCCGGCCTGCTGCCGCCGTGTCGCTAAGTGATATCTTGCGTAGATGGTGTTCACTGGCTGCCAGTATTGTCTTTTGAGGGCATCCATTTCACCCTGGTAGTCCGTTTGGTCTCTGATCATGGAGTAGACCCTTGCACTGACTCTGGAGAGGAGAACCCTGCGCATCGTGTCAGGATCGGTCACATGAATTTCCTCCAGGTAGGATTCGAAGCATGCTAGCCAGAGTTTGAAAGCGTCGCCAGCTTCCTGGGATTGAGGGTCGAGATCCAATCGGTCTGGTCGTAAAATGCTCTCCATGTTTTAAAATTGCTGCTAATAAAATTGATGCACCATCACTAACTCTAGGAGACGGGAGGTGAACGATAGGCTTTTCTTAGCAGCAAAAGAGACCTCAGCATCTCGGAGACTGAGGGAGGAGCAGTGCCTCCAATCGCCTTTATACAGGGGTCTGTGGGAGAAGCCACAGGAGCAGTCAGCGGAGGGGTGTGTCCAGACAGGTATACATAGTTTACCACACTCTGTTCTAAAAGGTCATCCCTCAGCTTTGAGGTTGTGTCCTCTAGTTCTGGATACCCCCAGCCCAGGAAACATCTTCTCCACATCCACCCTGTCTAGCCCTTTACCCTCTGGGTACAAACCCTGGCCAGGTGACCAACATTTCAGTGGGTGAACAGTTAGGGAACTGTGACCATTACTCCTTAACTTTCAGGATAACTAAACATAAGGATAGATATGGTCCTTCTGGGAGAGTTTTAAATTAGAGTTGGACGAATTATGAGGGTATTAGGCAGAAACTAAGAAACATTAATTGGGAACACCTTTTCTCTGATAAGGTGACCACATCAGACGTGTGGTGGGTGTTTAAAGATCAATTGCATAGAGTACAGGAAAGATATGTTCCTGTTTGAGGGAAGGACAGGGAGGGAAAGATAAGGGAACTTGGATGACCCGAGAGGTATAAATTTAGTCAAGAAGGAAAAGTATGTGAAGCTTTGGAAGTCAGAATCAAACGAAGCACATGAGGAGTATAAATAACCCAGTAAATAACTAAGGAAGGGAGTTAGGAAAGCCAGGAGGGGCCATGAAAAGTCCTTGGTCAGTAGGATTAAGGTGAACCCCAAGGCTTTCTTTACAGACATCAAGAGTAAAAGGATAACTAGGGAGAGGGTAGGACCACTCTGGATAAAGGGGGGAACATTTGCTTAGATGCAGAGAATGTGAGTGAGGTACTTAATGAGTTCTTTGCTTTAGTATTTACCAAGGGAAAGAATGAGGAGGACCAGGAGATCTGTGCTAAGTGTATAAATGCATTAGGGTGTTTAGAGGTCAAGGGGGAGGAAGAGTTGAGCCTCCTAATGAGAATTAAAATGGATAAGTCTCCAGGCCCTGATGGGATTTATCTCAGGTTATTGAAGGAGGCAAGAAACAAGATTGTTGGACCCTTGACCAGTAACTTTGTGTCCTTCCTAGCCTCAGGCGAGGTCCCAGAGGACTGGCGAGTGGCTGGTGTTGTTCCTCTATTTAAAACAGGAACAAGGGAAATATCTTGGGAACTATAGACTGGTGAGTCTCATGTCAGTTGCAGGGAAATTGCTGGATAGGATATATGAGCATTTGGAAACCCATGGTCTAATTAGGGAGAGCCAGCATGGCTTTGTGCTTGGCGGGAATTGCCTTATCAACTTGTTAGAGTTTTTTGACAAGGATTCAAGAGAGATCAATGAGGGTAGGGCAGAGGATGTTGTCTTAATGGATTTTAGTGATGCATTTGACAAAGTCCCTCATGGGAGGCTAATCCACAAGATTAAGCTGCATAGGATCCATAATGAATTGGCTGTTTGGATTTGGAACTGGGTTGAGCTTAGAAGACAGAAGGTGGTGGTTGAAGACACTTATTTGAGCTGGAGATTTGTAATTAGTGTAGTTTGGCGAGGATCTGTACACGGACCTCTGCTGTTTGTTCTGTATATAAATGACCCAGATGAAAATATAGATGGGTGGGTTAGTAAGTTTTTGGATTATACCAAGGTTGATGGAGTTGTGGATAGTGCAGAAGACTGGCAAATAATACATCATGATATAGATCAGTTGCAGATATAGACTGGAGTTTAACCCAGATAAGTGTGAGGTACTGAATCTCAGTAGGGAAAATGCAAGGAGACTGTACACTATTAAGGGCAAGAACCCTCACAGTGTTACTGAGCAGAGAGATTTTGAGTCCAAGTTCATTGCCCTTGAAGGTGGCTACACAAGTTGAAAGGTGGTAAAGAAAGCTTGTGCAGTGCTTGTCTTATTAGTCAAGGAAATGAGCTCAAAAGTCAGGAGGTTATGCTGCAACTTTATAAAACCCTGGGTAGGCCACATCTGGAGTGTTGTGTACAGGAAGAGGCCTTGGAGAGGGTGTAAAAGAGGTTTACCAGGATGCTGCCTGGTTTAGAGGACATGTGATCACGAGAGACTGGATAAACAAGTTGTTTCCTCTGCAGCGTCAGTGGCAAAGGAGAGGTTTACAAGATTATCAGAGGCGCGGATAGAGTGGACAGAGAGTATCTTCTTCTCAGGGCTGAAGTCTCTAATACAGGGGCATGCATTTAAGGTGAGAAGGGGGTAGGACCAAAGGGGATGTGAGGGGTAAGTTTTTTACTCAGTGAGTGGTGGATGTCTGGAATGCGCTGCCTGGTGTGGTGGTAAAGGCAAATACAGAGGGGGATTTTAAGAGTTATTTGGATAGGAACAAGGATGTTAGGAAGATGCAGGGATATGGACATGGTGTAGGCAGGAGAGATTAGTGTTTGGGTGTTTTTGATTTGCTTTTCAGCTGGTTCAGCACAACATTGTGGGCCGAATGGCCTGTTCCTGTGCTGTATTGTTCTATGTTCTAGGTAAATGGTGTACACTGATGAGACCACACCAGGAGAATTCTGTATGAGGTGGTGCTGGGGAAACAACATGGACAGTAAATGGTGTAAGACAGTCTGACCACTCCCGGGGAATTCCGTACCAGGTGATGGTAGGGGTACGACATGGACAGTAAATGGTGTAAGACAGTCTGACCACTCCCGGGGAATTCCGTACCAGGTGATGGTAGGGGTACGACATGGACAGTAAATGGTGTAAGACAGTCTGACCACTCCCGGGGAATTCCGTACCAGGTGATGGTAGGGGTACGACATGGACAGTAAATGGTGTAAGACAGTCTGACCACTCCCGGGGAATTCCGTACCAGGTGATGGTAGGGGTACGACATGGACAGTAAATGGTGTAAGACAGTCTGACCACTCCCGGGGAATTCCGTACCAGGTGATGGTAGGGGTACGACATGGACAGTAAATGGTGTAAGACAGTCTGACCACTCCCGGGGAATTCCGTACCAGGTGATGGTAGGGGTACGACATGGACAGTAAATGGTGTAAGACAGTCTGACCACTCCCGGGGAATTCCGTACCAGGTGATGGTAGGGGTACGACATGGACAGTAAATGGTGTAAGACAGTCTGACCACTCCCGGGGAATTCCGTACCAGGTGATGGTAGGGGTACGACATGGACACTAAATGGTGTAAGACAGTCTGACCACTCCCGGGGAATTCCGTACCAGCTGATGGTAGGGGTACGACATGGACAGTAAATGGTGTAAGACAGTCTGACCACTCCCGGGGAATTCCGTACCAGCTGATGGTAGGGGTACGACATGGACAGTAAATGGTGTAAGACAGTCTGACCACTCCCGGGGAATTCCGTACCAGCTGATGGTAGGGGTACGACATGGACAGTAAATGGTGTAAGACAGTCTGACCACTCCCGGGGAATTCCGTACCAGCTGATGGTAGGGGTACGACATGGACAGTAAATGGTGTAAGACAGTCTGACCACTCCCGGGGAATTCCGTACCAGCTGATGGTAGGGGTACGACATGGACAGTAAATGGTGTAAGACAGTCTGACCACTCCCGGGGAATTCCGTACCAGGTGATGGTAGGGGTACGACATGGACAGTAAATGGTGTAAGACAGTCTGACCACTCCCGGGGAATTCCGTACCAGGTGATGGTAGGGGTACGACATGGACAGTAAATGGTGTAAGACAGTCTGACCACTCCCGGGGAATTCCGTACCAGGTGATGGTAGGGGTACGACATGGACAGTAAATGGTGTAAGACAGTCTGACCACTCCCGGGGAATTCCGTACCAGGTGATGGTAGGGGTACGACATAGACAGTAAATGGTGTAAGACAGTCTGACCACTCCCGGGGAATTCCGTACCAGGTGATGGTAGGGGTACGACATGGACAGTAAATGGTGTAAGACAGTCTGACCACTCCTGGGGAATTCCGTACCAGGTGATGGTAGGGGTACGACATGGACAGTAAATGGTGTAAGACAGTCTGACCACTCCCGGGGAATTCCGTACCAGGTGATGGTAGGGGTACGACATGGACAGTAAATGGTGTAAGACAGTCTGACCACTCCCGGGGAATTCCGTACCAGGTGATGGTAGGGGTACGACATGGACAGTAAATGGTGTAAGACAGTCTGACCACTCCCGGGGAATTCCGTACCAGGTGATGGTAGGGGTACGACATGGACAGTAAATGGTGTAAGACAGTCTGACCACTCCCGGGGAATTCCGTACCAGGTGATGGTAGGGGTACGACATGGACAGTAAATGGTGTAAGACAGTCTGACCACTCCCGGGGAATTCCGTACCAGGTGATGGTAGGGGTACGACATGGACAGTAAATGGTGTAAGACAGTCTGACCACGCCTGGGGAATTCCGTACCAGGTGATGGTAGGGGTACGACATGGACAGTAAATGGTGTAAGACAGTCTGACCACTCCTGGGGAATTCCGTACCAGGTGATGGTAGGGGTACGACATAGACAGTAAATGGTGTAAGACAGTCTGACCACGCCTGGGGAATTCCGTACGAGGTGATGGTAGGGGTACGACATGGACAGTAAATGGTGTAAGACAGTCTGACCACTCCCGGGGAATTCCGTACCAGGTGATGGTAGGGGTACGACATAGACAGTAAATGGTGTAAGACAGTCTGACCACTCCTGGGGAATTCCGTACGAGGTGATGGTAGGGGTACGACATGGACAGTAAATGGTGTAAGACAGTCTGACCACTCCCGGGGAATTCCGTACGAGGTGATGGTAGGGGTACGACATAGACAGTAAATGGTGTAAGACAGTCTGACCACTCCTGGGGAATTCCGTACCAGGTGATGGTAGGGGTACGACATAGACAGTAAATGGTGTAAGACAGTCTGACCACTCCTGGGGAATTCCGTACCAGGTGATGGTAGGGGTACGACATGGACAGTAAATGGTGTAAGACAGTCTGACCACTCCCGGGGAATTCCGTACCAGGTGATGGTAGGGGTACGACATGGACAGTAAATGGTGTAAGACAGTCTGACCACGCCTGGGGAATTCCGTACCAGGTGATGGTAGGGGTACGACATGGACAGTAAATGGTGTAAGACAGTCTGACCACTCCTGGGGAATTCCGTACCAGGTGATGGTAGGGGTACGACATAGACAGTAAATGGTGTAAGACAGTCTGACCACGCCTGGGGAATTCCGTACGAGGTGATGGTAGGGGTACGACATGGACAGTAAATGGTGTAAGACAGTCTGACCACTCCCGGGGAATTCCGTACCAGGTGATGGTAGGGGTACGACATAGACAGTAAATGGTGTAAGACAGTCTGACCACTCCTGGGGAATTCCGTACGAGGTGATGGTAGGGGTACGACATGGACAGTAAATGGTGTAAGACAGTCTGACCACTCCCGGGGAATTCCGTACGAGGTGATGGTAGGGGTACGACATGGACAGTAAATGGTGTAAGACAGTCTGACCACTCCTGGGGAATTCCGTACCAGGTGATGGTAGGGGTACGACATAGACAGTAAATGGTGTAAGACAGTCTGACCACTCCTGGGGAATTCCGTACCAGGTGATGGTAGGGGTACGACATAGACAGTAAATGGTGTAAGACAGTCTGACCACTCCTGGGGAATTCCGTACCAGGTGATGGTAGGGGTACGACATGGACAGTAAATGGTGTAAGACAGTCTGACCACTCCCGGGGAATTCCGTACCAGGTGATGGTAGGGGTACGACATGGACAGTAAATGGTGTAAGACAGTCTGACCACTCCCGGGGAATTCCGTACCAGGTGATGGTAGGGGTACGACATGGACAGTAAATGGTGTAAGACAGTCTGACCACTCCCGGGGAATTCCGTACCAGGTGATGGTAGGGGTACGACATAGACAGTAAATGGTGTAAGACAGTCTGACCACTCCCGGGGAATTCCGTACCAGGTGATGGTAGGGGTACGACATGGACAGTAAATGGTGTAAGACAGTCTGACCACTCCCGGGGAATTCCGTACCAGGTGATGGTAGGGGTACGACATGGACAGTAAATGGTGTAAGACAGTCTGACCACTCCTGGGGAATTCCGTACCAGGTGATGGTAGGGGTACGACATGGACAGTAAATGGTGTAAGACAGTCTGACCACTCCCGGGGAATTCCGTACCAGGTGATGGTAGGGGTACGACATGGACAGTAAATGGTGTAAGACAGTCTGACCACTCCTGGGGAATTCCGTACCAGGTGATGGTAGGGGTACGACATGGACAGTAAATGGTGTAAGACAGTCTGACCACTCCTGGGGAATTCCGTACGAGGTGATGGTAGGGGTACGACATGGACAGTAAATGGTCAAGCTTGGTTAGGCTACATTTGTAGAATTCTGTGCACGTTTAATTACCACACTATAGGAAAGGTAGCTGTACTGGAGAGATTGCAGGGGAGATTTTGCAGGAGTTTGCTTGGATTGAAGGATTTCAGAAATTGGATAGGCTGGCTTATTATCTTTCTCTTATTTCTAAATGATAAAAAGAAAAATACTATGAGCTGAATAACTGAAATAACGCCACTGCTATGTGTATCATATTGAGTTTTAACCCTTCACCCTTATCTCTCCATGCAAATGGTAAAATCCTGTTTATAGTTTACTAGCTCATTAACCTGAAATAGTACTTATTCTAAAGGATTTTCAACAGAATTTATTGTAGCAACCGCTCAGAATGTGCATCCTGCGAGATGCGCCCATCTCTCTGGGGCTCTAGTAATTCAGGAGACTCATCCATGGTCATTACTTTGACGCAGCTTGTCCTTTCGATTACACCCTCCTTCCTGATTTCTGCTGCAGGAGCAAGATAGATTCATACAATCACAGAGTGTGGAAACAGGCCTTTCAGTTCAACTAGTCTCGGCTGATCCAAGCTCGTCCCATTTACCTCATCATCCATGTACCTGAGGAACTGTCTTTTAAAAGTTGTCAGAACCACTTCCTCTGGCAATTCGTTCCATGTACTTACCGTGCTCTATGCGTAAAATAACATCGCTACACAATCCTTCTTAAATCTCTCCCCTCTCACCTTCAATCGATGCCCTCTAGTTCTTGATACCTCGGCCCTGAGGCTAAAAACTGAGTGTACTCCACTATCAATGGCCTTCTTGATTTTACATTGCCATGAGATCATCTCTCTATTCCAGACTCTAAAGTTCCAGCCGATCCAACCTCCCTCTCATTCAGACCTTCAAATCATGGCAACATCCTTGTAAATCTTTTCGGTACCCTTTCCAGTTTAACGACCTCATTTGTATAGAAGGGCGACCAAAACTGAACATAATATTCCCAGAGTAGCCTTACCAGAGTTCCTGTAGAACCGCCCTATGACCTCCCAACTTCTACAAACGTACGTTCAGTGCCCGGATCGATGAAGGCCAGCGTGCCAAAAGATTTCTAAGTATTAGATTAGTTTTTAAACATACAGTGAAATACGTCACAGTCCGAGGATGTGCTGGTGTCACCACATGTCTGGTGCCAATATAGCAAGCCAACAACTTGATAACCCATACAAGCCTGGAATGTGGGAGAAGCGGGAAAACTCGGACAAAACCCACGAGGAGAATGTACACATTCCTTACAGACCGCAGCGGGAATTGAACCCCAAGCACTGACACTCTAAAGCAACGCACTAGTCAAGTCAAGTCACTTTTATTGTCATTTCGACTGTAACTGCTGGTACAGTGCACAGTAAAAATGAGACCATGTTTTTTCAGGACCATGGTGGTACATGACTGTACTGAACTAGACTGAACTACGTAAAAAAACAACACAGAAAAAAATCTACACTAGACTACAGACCTACACAGGACTGCATAAAGTGCACAAAACAGTGCAGGCATTACAATAAATAATAAACAGGACAATAGGGCAGTAAGGTGTCAGTCCATGCTCTGGGTATTGAGGAGTCTGATAGCTTGGGGGAAGAAACTGTTACATAGTCTGGTCGTGAGAGCCCGAATGCTTCGGTGCCTTTTCCCAGGTGGCAGGAGGGAGAAGAGTTTGTATGAGGGGTACGTGGGGTCCTTCATAATGCTGTTTGCTTTGCGGATGCAGCGTGTAGTGTAAATGTCCGTGATGGCGGTAAGAGAGACCCCAATGATCTTCTCAGCTGACCTCACTATCTGCTGCAGGGTCTTGCGATCCGAGATGGTGCAATTTCCAAACCAGGCAGTGATGCAGCTGCTCAGGATGCTCTCAGTACAACCCCTGTAGAATGTGATGAGGATGGGGGGTGGGAGATGGACTTCCCTCAGCCTTCGCAGAAAGTAGAGATGCTGCTGGGCTTTCTTTGCTATGGAGCTAGTGTTGAGGGACCAGGTGAGATTCTCCGCCAGGTGAACACCAAAAAATTTGGTGCTCTTAACGATCTCTACCAAGGAGCCGTCGATGTTCAGTGGGGAGTGGTCGCTCTGTGCCCTCCTGAAGTCAACAACCATCTCTTTTGTTTTGTTCACATTAAGAGACAAGTTGTTGGCTCTGCACCAGTCCGTTAGCCGCTGCACCTCCTCTCTGTAAGCTGACTCATCGTTCTTGCTGATGAGATCTACCACGGTCGTGTCGTTAGCGAACTTGATTATATGGTTTGAGCTGTGTGTTGCAGCACAGTCATGGGTCAGCAGAGTGAACAGCAGTGAACTGAGCACACAGTCCTGGGGGGGGGGGGGGCCCTGTGCTCAGTGTGATGGTGTTGGAGATGCTGCCTCCAATCCAGACTGACTGAGGTCTCCCAGTCAGGAAGTCTAGGATCCAGTTGCAGAGGGAGGTGTTCAGGCCCAGTAGGCTCAGCTTTCCAGTCAGTTTCTGAGGAATGATTGTGTTGAATGCTGAACTGAAGTCTATGAACAGCATCCGAACATACGTGTCTTTTTTGTTCAGGTGGGTTAGGGTCAGGTGGAGGGTGGTGGCAATGGCGTCGTCTGTTGAGTGGTTGGGATGGTACGCAAACTGCAGGGGTCCAATGAGGGGGGACAGCAGGGTCTTGATATGCCTCATGATGCTGGCTGCCATATTTACACTTGGGGCGAGCCACGTGCTTGTACTCCTGGGTTCAACACTCCCAGGGGCCCTGACATTCACTGTCAAGCTAATCTTTAAGATATTGAAATCCCTGAATTCATCTTCATTCCATGTACCGCAGCTCCTGATGTGTTCACCAATGGGAACTGATTCTCTTCCAAACAAGAGAAAATCTGCAGTTGCTAGAAATCCAAACGACACACACAAAATGCTGGAGGGACTCTGCAGGCCAGGTAGCATCTATGGGAAATAGTACATGTCCACGTTTTGGCCGAGACCCTTTCGCAGGACAGTTTCTCTCCCTCTATTTTCTCTTTGTAAACACCTCCACCACCCCTCCTCTTGTATTCTGAGGGGATTTCTTCAACCACTTTCTCAATGTATCCTGCGTTCAGTGATCTGTCCCACTTCCATACATCCCTCTCTCCATCTCTTTTAGGCCTGTGACCCCGTTATCTTGCCTCCTCATCCTTCACAATTCTCAGCAGTGAATGTGTTTATCGCTCTCACTGACAATGAGTGCATTTTCACTGTTCTGTGCTGCCACTAGAAAGCAGCATGAATCACCAAGTTCCCCCAGCGTCCCAGCCATGATCGTCTCACTGGTACCATCGGGCAGGAGGTACTGGAGACTCTGGTCCCACACCACTGCGTTCAGGAACAGTTATCACTCTTCAACCATCAGATTCCTCAGCTAGAGTGCATATCTTCTCTCACCTCAACACTGAACTGATTCCATAACCTATGGACCCACTTCCACGAAGTCCACAACTCATTCTCGGTACTATTTATTTTATTTTCACAAATTGTCTTCTTTTGCAAATTGGCTGTCAGTCTTTGTGTACAGAGTTCATAAATTGCATTTCTTTTATGTTCCGGCAAGAAGATGAATCTGGAGGTAGTATATGGTAATAAATACGTACTTTCATAATAAATTGACTTTGAACTTTGAATGTAACATTGCAGTATTTTGAGCAGATTCTGTGAATCGAGCACTTGGCACTGGCAAGTGTGGATCTGGCTCTCGTTCACGTAGCTGTGTGGATGTGGGCTGATCCGGAGTGCTAATATTTCATAGAGATTTAGCTCATGAATATTTAATGTTTCTGATTCATTTCACAGTTCATTCTACATTAATGACTTCTCTCATATCTGAGGCTGAGTTAAGAATGCCATCGATCCTAATCACCCCAGCCCACCCACTGGTCCTAACTGCAGACACTCCCACTGTAGACACTGTACCGTTCAGTCCTTCTGCCCATCCTTGACCATAGAGTCACAGAACACTACAGCATAGAGACAGCCCTTCAGCCCATCTATTCCATGCCAACCTGCATCTGGACCATACCTCTCCTATCCATGTACTGATTTCAATGTCTTTTAAAGGTTGAAATCATACCCACATCCACTACTTGCACTGGCTGCTCATTCCACACTTTCACCACCCTTTGACTGAAGAAGTTCCCATCATGTTCCCCTTAAATATTTCACCTTTCACTCTTAATCTATGACCTTTATTTCTAGTCTCACCCACTTCAGTAGAAAAAGCTTGCTTGCATTTACCCTATCTATACCCCCCTGTAATTTTGTGTACTCCTATCAAAACTCCCCTCATTCTCCTACACTCCTGGAAATAAAGTCCTAACCAATTCAACCTTTCCCTATAACTCAGGTCCCCAAGTCACGGAAACATCCTTGTAAATTTTCTCTGTATTCTTTCAACCTTACTGTCATCTTTCCTGTGGAGAGGTGACTAGAACTGCACACAATCCTCCAAAATGGGCGTCACCAACACCTTACACAACTTCAACATAACAGTCCGTCTCCTGCACTCAATACGTTGATTCATGACCAGTCAGTTATTGAAGAGTTATTACCACTCGCCCATCAGGCTCTCGAACTAGAGAGATTAACTTCACTCGCCCCAACACTGAACTATTTCCACAGCCTATGGATTTACCTTCATGGACACTGCATCTCATGTTCTCAATATTTATTTATTTATTAATTATTTCTTTTTGTATCTTTGTACTTATTGTGAATAACTTTACATTGAACTTTGAACATCTACAAGGCAGGAGTCCGATGACTCTGCGATATTGTAGTGCATGTTTCATAAAAGGCGCACATTACAGGTAATAAGCAATGCTAAGAGAGTGTTCTCCGATTGGTCACCTATTAATCTACTGACCCATGTTGGAGGGAATGTGCACGATTACAGGGAGAACATACAAATTTCTTACAGACATCAGAGGGAATGAAACCCATGTTGCTGGTGCAGCTGCCCACAAGTAGAGAGGTAGGTGGACCCTCAATGGACTGTGGGATGTCTCCTGCTGGAGACAGGTGTGTGACAGGTAACAGGTAGAGTTCTTTGATGTTTCCTGCTCCTGATTCTGTCCTTCTTAACCACTTTGGACACCAGTAACCATTACACCACCTCTTGACTACATTGGACTTCAGTGTGTCCCTCAACAGGTCCTGCACCCTGGAACGTCTCAGTCCGCAGTGGCCAATCACAAATACAAGAGATTGTGCAGATGCTGGAAATCCAGAGCAATGCACACAAAATACTGGAGGAACTCAGCAGGTCAGGCAGCATCAACGGAGGGGAATAAACAGTCGACCTTTCAGGTCAAGACCCTTCATCAGGACTGGGAAGGAAAGGAAAAGAAGCCAGATTAAGAAGGTGGGGAGAGGGGGAGGAGGGCGCTGCCAGGTGACAGGTGAGACCAGGTTAGGGGAAGGTGGGGAGAGGGGGAGGAGGGTGCTGCCAGGTGACAGGTGAGACCAGGTAAGGGGAAGGTGGGTGGGGGAGGAGTATTCTGCCAGGTGACAGGTGAGACCAGGTTAGGGGAAGGTGGGTGGGGGTGGAGGAGTATTCTGCCAGGTGACAGGTGAGACCAGGTAAGGGAAAGGTGGGTGGGGGAGGAGTATTCTGCCAGGTGACAGGTGAGACCAGGTTAGGGGAAGGTGGGGAGGGGGGACCTTGAAGTGAGACTCTGGGAGGTGATAGGTGGAAGTCAAGGGCTGAAGAAGGAATCTGACAGGAGACGTTAGTTGACAATGGGCGATAGGGAAGGAGGAGAGGAGGCAGAGGGAGTGATGGACTTGAGAAGAAGGGGTGAGAGGGGAGCCAGAATGGCGAATGGAAGAAGAGGGGGAATATTACTGGAAGTTTGAGAAATCAGTGTTGATGCCATCAGGTTAGAGGCTACCAGACGGAATACGAGGTGTTGCTCCTCCAACATGAGCCAGACCTCATCGTGGCCAAAGGGGATGTCATGGACCGACATGTTGGAATGGGAATGGGCAGTTGAATTGGAAGAGGTGGCTACCAGGAGATAGAGTGAAGGTGCCTGACTGTTTATTCCCCTCCATAGATGCTGCCTGACATGCTGTTCCTGCAGCATTGTGTGTGTTGCTGATGTTAGTTGCCAGTAGCTTGCATTACAACATTGGCTGGCTGAGTGCAGAACAACGTGCATCTCTCACTGGGCTATGACTTTCCAAATGGCAAAGTCAACATTGGACTCAGTTCCCCAACTGGATCAGAGCAGGAAAGTGGAGACAGAGTAACAGAGATTATACGAGTGAGAGAGAGTGAGAGAGAGGGAGAGGAGAGAGTGAGTGTGAGAGAGAGAAAGAGAGACTGAGAGAGGGACAGTGATAGAATGAGAGGGAGAGGTGGGGAGAGGAGAGGGAGGGAGAGTGAGGAGGAAGAGAGCGAGCAAGAGAGAGAGAGAGAGAGAGAGATAGAGAGGGAGGTGGGGGGAGAGAGAGAGCGAGAGAGAGGGAGGAGAGAGAGAGGGAGAGTGAGAGAGAGAGGGGAGGGAGAGAGAGAGAGGGGAGGGAGAGAGAGAGGTGGGGGAGAGAGAGAGAGGGGAGGGAGAGAGAGAGAGGGGAGGGAGAGAGAGAGAGGTGGGGGAGAGAGAGAGGTGGGGGAGAGAGAGAGAGGGAGAGAGAGAGGTAGGGGGAGAGAGAGAGGTGGGGGAGAGACAGGGAGAGAGAGAGAGGTGGGGGGAGAGAGAGAGGTGGGCAGAGTGAGGCAGCAAGCGAGAGAGGAAGACAGAGATGGAGAGGCAATTTAAGGAGAAGCACTTGAGGATGGAACAGAGAGAGCCGTATTGAGTGAGTGTGAGGGGAGAGCAGAGAGAGGCGAGTTGGTGAGATTTATAAACATATCAGTGAGTCAGTAACAGCCGGTATGGTGAATACTTCACAGTCCCTCGGCAGAGAGTGACAAGCTGCCATCCTCTACGCTGTCATGGAGATGAACTCTAACACAAGAAGGTAAAGATGATTTAAGCAGTTCTGACATTAACTCATGCCATGTCCTTGAAATGAAACAATGATTGTCTATAGTTACAGGGACTGACAATACTGTGAACAGGGACCCGAGCCAGTAATGTGGAAACTACCCTTCACCCTAACGTTCATCCTGTCTCTACCTCCTCCCACCCCCTACCCTGGCTTCATCTTCCTCAATTCTTTGCTGACCTGTTTCCACATCACCTGCCAACCTCAGTTTCAAAGCTCCCTCCCCACCCAGCTGGTTCCATCTGCCCATCAATTCCCCTCCCCACTGGGATCCCCCATCAGCCTGTCTCATCCCTCGTTACACCAGATACCTCTCCTCTCCCCTCTCAGTCCTGATGGGCTGCCTTGGAATATTGTGTTCATTTCTGATCCCTCATCATAGGAAGGGTGTGGAAGCTTTAGAGAGGGTGCAGAGGAGATTCACCAGGATGCTGCCTGGATTAGAGAGGGTGCAGAGGAGATTTACCAGGATGCTGCCTGGATTAGAGAGGGTGCAGAGGAGATTTACTAGGATGCTGCCTGGATTAGAGAGGGTGCAGAGGAGATTTACCAGGATGTTGCCTGGATTAGAGAGGGTGCAGAGGAGATTTACCAGGATGCTGCCTGGATTAGAGAGGGTGCAGAGGTGATTTACCAGGATGCTGCTTGGATTAGAGAGGGTGCAGAGGAGATTGACCAGGATGCTGCCTGGATTAGAGAGGGTGCAGAGGAGATTTACCAGGATGCTGCCTGGATTAGAGAGGGTGCAGAGGAGATTTACCAGGATGCTGCCTGGATTAGAGAGGGTGCAGAGGAGAATTACCAGGATGCTGCCTGGATTAGAGAGGGTGCAGAGGAGATTCAACAGTATGCTGACTGGATTAGAGAGGGTGCAGAGGAGATTTACCAGGATGCTGCCTGGATTACAGAGGGTGCAGAGGAGATTCCCCAGGATGCTGCCTGGATTAGAGTGCTTGTTTTATGAAGATAGGTTGAGTGAGCTAGGGCTTTTCTCCTCAGAGCAAAGGAGGATGAGAGGTGAGTTGAGACGATAAGCGGCAAGGATACAGTGGACAGACAGAGGCTCTTTCACAGGGCAGAAATGGCTAATACGAGAGGGGATAATTTTAAAGCAAATAGAGGAAAGTAGAGGGTTATAAGAGTAAGATTTTAATAATGGTGGTAGCGTGGAATGCCCTGCCGGGGTTAGTGGTCAAAGCAGATACACTGGGGGCATTTAAGAGACTCTTAGATAGGCACATGGACAAAAGAAAAATGGAGAGCTATGTGGGAGGGAAGAGTTAGGTTGATCTTGGAGTAGGTTAAAAGGTCGGCAAAATATCGTGGGCTGAAGGGCCTGTACTGTGCTGTGTTCTATATCTTATGGAATGGCCTTTAAGTACTATGTTCTGTGGTTACACAGGCAGTGACCACCACCATGAATGAAGAGCCACTCTATACATTTGGTGGCTGGCGCTCTTGGGAACAGTTTGGTAGTGCCAGTCATTAACCACTGGACGTACAATTCTTACAATTATCTGTGGTTTCTAATTACATTCCGTCTGCATAACCTCCAACCTGATGGCATGAATATCAATTTCTCCTTCCGATAAAAAAATTCCCTCCCCATCCTCTCTTCTTCTACTCCCCATTCTGACCTTTTATCTCCTCCCCTCACCTGCCTATCACCTCCTTCTGGTGCCTCTCTTCCTTCCCTGTCTCCTATGGCCCACTCTCCTCTCCTACCAGATTCCTTCATTTCCCTCTCACCTGGCTTCTCCTTCCCCTCCCCCAGCTCTTTATTCTGGCATCTTCCCCCTTCCTTTCCAGTCCTGATGAAGGGTCTCAGTCCGAAATGTCAACTGTTTATTCATTTCCACAGATGCTGCCTGGCCTGTGGGTGGGGAATTTTGTGTGCGTTGCTTTGGATTTCCAGCATCTGTAGAATTTTTTGTGTTTAAGAGTTTGTACGTTCTCTCCATGATGTGCGGATTTCCACTGGGTGCTCTGATTTCCTCCCACAGTCCAAAGATGTACAGGTTAGGGTTAGTAAGTTGTGGGCATGTTATGTTGGTGCTGCAAGTCTGGTGACATTTGCAGTCTACCCCAGCTGATCCTCAGACTGCATTTGTTGTTGGCACAGACCATACATATCAGAATCAGAACCAGAATCAGAATCAGAACCAGAACCAGAATCAGAACCAGAATCAGAACCAGAACCAGAATCAGAACCAGAACCAGAATCAGAATCAGAACCAGAATCAGAACCAGAATCAGAGTCAGAATCAGAGTCAGAACCAGAACCAGAATCAGAGTCAGAACCAGAATCAGAGTCAGAACCAGAATCAGAGTCAGAATCAGAGTCAGAACCAGAATCAGAATCAAAGTCAGAACCAGAATCAGAATCAGAACCAGAATCAGAACCAGAATCAGAACCAGAACCAGAATCAGAACCAGAACCAGAATCAGAATCAGAATCAGAACCAGAATCAGAGTCAGAATCAGAGTCAGAACCAGAATCAGAATCAGAACCAGAATCAGAGTCAGAACCAGAATCAGAGTCAGAACCAGAATCAGAATCAGAACCAGAATCAGAGTCAGAACCAGAATCAGAACCAGAACCAGAGTCAGAACCAGAATCAGAATCAGAACCAGAATCAGAGTCAGAACCAGAATCAGAACCAGAACCAGAACCAGAATCAGAACCAGAATCAGAGTCAGAACCAGAATCAGAACCAGAACCAGAATCAGACCCAGAACCAGAATCAGAGTCAGAACCAGAACCAGAGTCAGAACCAGAATCAGAATCAGAGTCAGAATCAGAGTCAGAATCAGAATCAGAACCAGAACCAGAATCAGAATCAGTCAGAATCAGAGTCAGAATCAGAGTCAGAACCAGAACCAGAATCAGAACCAGAATCAGAAACAGAACCAGAATCAGAACCAGAATCAGAGTCAGAACCAGAATCAGAACCAGAATCAGAATCAGAACCAGAATCAGAGTCAGAACCAGAATCACAATCAGAATCAGAAACAGAACCAGAATCAGAACCAGAATCAGAATCAGTCAGAATCAGAGTCAGAACCAGAACCAGAATCAGAATCAGTCAGAATCAGAGTCAGAATCAGAGTCAGAACCAGAACCAGAATCAGAAACAGAACCAGAATCAGAACCAGAATCAGAAGCAGAATCAGACCCAGACCCAGAACCAGAATCAGAATCAGAACCAGACCCAGAACCAGAATCAGAACCTGAGTCAGAATCAGAACCAGAACCAGAATCAGAACCAGAGTCAGAATCAGAACCAGAATCAGAACCAGAATCAGAATCAGAACCAGAGTCAGAATCAGAGTCAGAACCAGAACCAGAACCAGAATCAGACCAGACTCAGAATGAGAACTAGAATCAGAATCAGAACCAGAATCAGAATCAGAACCAGAGTCAGAACCAGAATCAGAATCACAATCAGAACCAGAGTCAGAACCAGAATCAGAATCACAATCAGAACCAGAGTCAGAATCAGAGTCAGAACCAGAACCAGAATCAGAATCAGAAGCAGAACTAGAATCAGAACCAGAATCAGAAGCAGAATCAGACCCAGAACCAGAATCAGAATCAGAAGCAGAATCAGAACCAGAGTCAGAACCAGAATTAGAATCACAATCAGAACCAGAATCAGGTTTATTATCACCGGCATGAATGATCCATGAATTTGGAGAAGGAAGTCTGAGAATCAGAACGGGAATGCGGCGGAAGCCATTTTGATTTTTTCTTCTTCTCATCGGAGTTAAGAGAGACAGGACTGCGCAGGCGTGTGACATCAGGCAGTGAAGCGCGGAACATTTCAAAGGAACACAGCCTTATACAGCGGGCAGTGGAGTGAGCCAGGAGCAGAGTGAAGGCTTAAGGGATTGGGCTCAACGGGCTTAGCCAGAAAAGGGGAAGGCAAGGTAGGTTTAGTTTTGAATTTTTCCTGTTATTTGAGGAAAGAGGGAATTATGAGTGTGAGGGCAGCTTGTTGTCTTCATTGTCGAATGTGGGAGGTCCTGGAGTCTCCTAGCCTCCTGGTCGTCCATATCTGTGCCAGGTGCACCGAGCTGCAGCTTCTAAGGGACCGTGTTAGGGAACTGGAGCTGCAGCTCGATGACCTTCGTCTGGTCAGGGAGAGCGAGGAGTTGACAGAGAGGAGTTACAGGCAGGTGGTCACACCGGGGTCACGGGAGGCAGACAGGTGGGTCACGATTAGGAGAGGGAAGGGGAAGAGTCGGGTACTAGAGAGTACCCCAGTGGCTGTACCCCTTGACAATAAGTACTCCTGTTTGAGTACTGTTAGGAGTGTCAGTTTACCTGGGGGAAGCAACAGTGGTCACGCCTCTGGCACAGAGTCCAGCCCTGTGGCTCAGAAGGGTAGGGAAAGGAAGAGGAAGGCAGTAGTAATAGGGGATTCAATAGTTAGGGGGTCAGATAGGCGATTCTGTGGACGCAGGCAGGAGACCTGGACCCTGGTGCCAGTGTCCGGGATGTTTCTGATCGCGTCCAAGATATGCTGAAGTGGGAGGGTGAGGAGCCAGAGGTCGTGGTACATATAGGTACCAATGACATAGGTAGGAAAAGGGAAGAGGTCCTGAAAGGGGAATATAGGGAGTTAGGAAGGGAGTTGAGAAGAAGGACCACAAAGGTGGTAATCTCAGGATTACTGCCTGTGCCACGCGACAGTGAGAATAGGAATGGAATGAGGTGGAGGATAAATGTGTGGCTGAGTAATTGGAGCAGGGGGCAGGGATTCAAGTTTCTGGATCATTGGGACCTCTTTTGGGGCAGGTGTGATCTGTACAAAAAGGACGGGTTGCACTTGAATCCTAGGGGGACCAATATCCTGGTGGGGAGATTTGCTAAGGCTTCTGGGGAGACTTTAAACTAGAATGGTTCGGGGATGGGAATCAATTTGAAGAGACTAGGGGAGAGGAGGTTAGTTCACAAATAGAGAAAGCTAGTAGACAGTGTGTGAGGGAGGATAGGCAGGTGATAGAGAAGGGGAGCGCTCAGACTGAAGATGTAGGGGAGAAGGAAGAAAAAGATAATAAAGTTGTTTGCATCGTTAGGGATAAACAGAGAGTAAGAGGTGGAGAATTTCTTAAATGCATTTATTTTAATGCTAGGAGCATTGTAAGAAAGGCGGATGAGCTTAGAGCATGGATTGATACCTGGTAATATGATGTTGTAGCTATTAGTGAAACATGGTTGCAGGAGGGGTGTGATTGGCAACTGAATATTTCTGGATTTCGTTGCTTCAGGTGTGATAGAATTGGAGGGACAAGAGGGGGAGGTGTTGTGTTACTTGTCAGAGAAAATATTACAGCGGTGCTTTGGCAGGATAGATTAGAGGGCTCATTTAGGGAGACTATTTGGGTGGAATTGAGGAATGGGAAAGGTGTAGTAACACTTATAGGGGTGTATTATAGACCACCTAATGGGGAGCGAGAATTGGAGGAGCAAATTTGTAAGGAGATAGAAGATATTTGTAGTAAGCACAAGGTTGTGACTGTGTGAGATTTTAATTTTCCACACATAGACTGGGAAGCCCATTCTGTAAAAGGGATGGATGGTTTGGAGTTTGTAAAATGTGTGTAGGATAGTTTTTTGGAGCAATACATGGAGGTACCGACTAGAGAAGGGGCAGTGTTGGATCTCCTGTTTGGGAATGAGATAGGTCAGGTGACGGAGGTATGTGTTGGGGAGCACTTCGGGTCCAGTGATCATAATACCATTAGTTTCAATATAATTATGGAGAAGGATAGGACTGGACCCAGGGTTGAGATTTTTGATTGGAGAAAGGCTAACTTTGAGGAGATGTGGAAGGATTTAGAAGGAGTGGATTGGGACAATTTGTTTTATGGAAAGGATGTAATAGAGAAATGGAGGTCATTTAAAGGTGAAATTTTGAGGGTACAGAATTTTTATGTTCCTGTTAGGTTGAAAGGAAAGGTTAAAAGTTTGAGAGAGCCATGGTTTTCAAGGGATATTGAAAACTTGGTTTGGAAAAAGAGAGAGATCTACAATAAATATAGGCAGCATGGAGTAAATGAGGTGCTCGAGGAATATAAAGAATGTAAAAAGAATCTTAAGAAAGAAATTAGAAAAGCTGAAAGAAGATATGAGGTTGCTTTGGCAAATAAGGTGCCCCTGCTATTTCTACACTAACTTCCCTCAAGGTCCTAGGGAATATCCTGTCAGGACCGGGAGACTTATCCACTTTATATTCTTTAAAAGTGCCAGTACTTCCTCTTCCTTAATCACCATAGTTTCCATAACTCCCCTACTTGTTTCCCTTACCTTACACAATTCAATATCCTTCTCCTTAGTGAATACCAAAGAAAAGAAATTGTTCAAAATCTCCCCCATCTCTTTTGGCTCCACACATAGCTGTCCACTCTGATTCTCTGAGGGACCAATTTTATCCCTCACTATCCTTTTGTTATTAATATAACTGTAGAAACCCTTTGGGTTTATTTTCATCTTATTTGCCACCTTATTAACCTTGGACATTTAGTTCCCAACTACAACCATCCTTCAGTCACGATTCAGTGATGGCCGCATCATCATACCTGGCAATCTGTAAAATTGCAACAAAATCATCCACCTTATTTCTTATACTCTGTGTATTGAGATGTAACACTTTGATTGCTGTATTTGCTACCCTTTTTGATTCTGCATCCCAAATGCACTGATACTCACCCTGCTGGCTGCAATTTTGTCCTATCATCAGCTTGCCCTTCCTGACAATCTGACTGCACGTTATCTTTGCTTCTTTACCATCCATTCTACCCTGAGTCTCTTCACTCTGGTTCCCACCCCTCTGCCAAATTAGTTTAAACCCTCCCTAACAGCACTAACAAATCTGCCCATGAGAATATTGGCCCCCCTCCTGTTTAGGTTCAACCCTTCACTTTTGTCCCAGTCATATCCTCCCCCAGAAGATCTCCCAATGATCCCAGAACCTGAAGCCCTGCCCCCTGCACCAGCTTCTCAGCCACGCATTAATCTGCCAAATCACCCTGTTGTGTACATAAACAAAGACAGACAATCAACCGATGTGCAGAAGAAGACAAACTGTGCAAATATTAAAAACCCCACAGTAGCAGCGTGTCACTATTACGGTTCAGGTGCTCCGGAGTTTGGAGTTCAATTCTAATGCCGAATGTAAGGTTCTGTACGTTCTCCCGAGACCACCAGATAAGTGTGAAGTGGTTCATTTTGGTAGGTCAAATATGATGGCAGAATATAGTATTAATGGTAAGACTCTTGTCAGTGAGGAGGATCAGAGGTATCTTGGGGTCCGAGTCCATATGACGCTCAAAGCAACTGTGCAGATTGACTCTGTGGTAAAGAAGGCGTACGGTGTATTGGCCTTCATCAATCGTGAGATTGAGTTTAGGAGCCATGAGGTAATGTTGCAGCTATATAGGAGCCTGGTCAGACCCCACTTGGAGTACCGTACTCAGTTCTGGTCGCCTCACTACAGGAAAGATGTGGAAGCCATAGAAAGGGTGCAGAGGAGATTTACAAGGATGTTGCCTGGATTGGGGAGCATGCCTTATGAAAATAGGTTGAGTGAACTCGGCCTTTTCTCCTTGGAGCGACAGAGGATGAGAGGTGACCTGATAGAGGTGTACTGGATGATGAGAGGCATTGATCATGTGGATAGTCAGAGGCTTTTTCCCAGGGCTGAAATGGTTGCCACAAGAGGACACAGGTTTAAGGTGCTGGGGAGTAGGTACAGAGGAGATGTCAGGAGTAATTTTTTTTTCTCAGAGAGTGGTGAGTGCATGGAATGGGCTGCCAGAAAAGGTGGTGGAGGTGGATACGATAGGGTCTTTTAAGAGACTTTTGGATAGGTACATGGAGCTTAGAAAAATAGAGGGCTATAGATAAGCCTAGTAATTTCTAAGGTAGGGACATGTTTGGCACAACTTTGTGGGCCGAAGGGCCTGTATTGTGCTGTAGGTTTTCTATGTTTCTATCTCTTTATTCTGAGTCTAGTCCTAGACATCCTCTCCACTTCCAGTCTTTCTAGGCTTTTCAATATTCAGTCAGGAACATGGTGGTCTGGTAGTGCTATGCATCTGGCTGCCTGTGCCGCTCCCCATGACCCTAGAATGACAGCCTTCATCCAGCTCCCTGTGCTTTGTTGTGGGCTTCTCAGAGCCAGTGGATGAGGATTACTGCCAGTTCACAACCTTGTGAAATCAGTCTCTGCCAGACTCCAGCTTTGACACATTGATGTCAATTTTGTTGAATTTCAAAGTTCAAAGTAAATTTATTATCAACGTAAGTGTAGGTCACCATATGCAATCCTGAGATTCATTTTCTTACAGGTAACGTACAATAGAATCAATGAAAGTATCAACCCTCTTGGAAGTTTTCATGTTTTATTGTTTTACAACATTGAATTACAGTGGATTTAATTTGGCTATTTTTTTACACTGATCAACAGAAAAAGACTTTCGGTCCAGGTGAAAACAGATCTCTACAAAGTGATTTATATTAATTACTAATATAAAACACAAAATAATCGATTGCACAAGTACTCACCCCCTTTAACATGACACAGCAAATCATCACTGGTGCAGCCAGTTGGTTTCAGAAGCCACATCATCAGTGAAATGGAGATCACCTGTGTGCAGTGTTCCAATTGATTACAGTAGAAATACACCTGTGTCTGGAAGCGCCCACTGCTGGTGAGTCAGTATCCTGGCTAAAACTACACCATGAAGACAAGAACACTCCAAGCAACTCCACGTAAAGGTTATTGAAAAACACAAGTCAGGAAAATTTCCAAGTCTCTGAATATCCCTTATACTGCACATCATCAAAAACACACCATCCATATCGTGAAGCTTCACTGCAGCGGGCCCTGAAGGCTTGTAAAGGTAGAGAATAAAGTGAATGCAGCACAATACAGGGAGATCCTGGAGGAAAACCTGATGCAGTCTGCAAGAGAACTGCGAATTGGAAAATTTGTTTTCCAGCAAAACAATAACCCCAAGCATGAAGCCAAATCTAATGGCGTAAAAATAACAAAGTTAATGTCCTGGAGTGGCCAAATCAGTGTCCAGACCTCAATCGAACTGAAAATTTGTGGCTGGACTTGATTGCTGAGAGAGGTACATCTACTAAATGCTCACTTGAAGGGGGTGAATAATTATACAATCAATTATTTTGTGTTTTATATAATTTACATCACTTTATAAACATGTGTTTTCACTTTGACACAAAAGAGCCTTTTCTGTTGATCAGTAAAAAAAGCCAAATTCAATCACAGTGATTCAATGTTGTAAAACTATAAAACATGAAAACTTCCAAAGATACTGTACAGACAATGACTGACAAATAACTATTCTGCAAGAATCAAACTGCAAGTACAAAGAAATAATATTGAGTACATGAGTTGTAGAGTCCTTGAAAGTGAATCTGTAAGTTGTGGAATCAGTTCAATGTCGTGTTGAGTGAAGTTATCTCTCTGGTTCAAGAGCTTGATGGTTATAGGGTAATAACTATTCCTGAACCTGGCCGTGTGGGCCCTGAGGCTCCTGTACCTCCATCCCAGTGGTTGAGGGGTAATAACTGTCCCTGAAACTGGCTGCATGTGATCTGATGCTACTGTACCTCTAGCCCAGTGGTTGAGGGGTGGTAACTGTCCATGAGCCTGGTGGTATGAGTCCTGAGACTCCTGTACCTCCTTCCTGTTGTTAACATGCTTCTTGCTGCCAATTGAAAGATTTGGAGGGTGGTTTATATGTGTGAGTGACCTCCTGTTCCACAGGTGTAAACGGAAGGTCAAAGTCTCTCTCGTGTGACCAATAACACGTTCCCTCTCGTTTCAGAGATCGGGGCTCAGCTCAATCCCGGAGAGACACAGGTGAGAACGGGATTGCGGTTTTACGGGGGGGGGGAGGGGTGACAAAGGGGAAGAGGTGCAGTGCAGGATAATGGGAGGGGGAGGAGAGAGGTGTGGGCCAGGGTGACGAGAATGGGGAAGGGATGAGGTGGGACCGTAAATGGAGGTAGGTGGAGTGTGGTGGGGGTGAGGGGTGGGGGTTTAGTGATGAGATGGCAGAGATAGGGGTGAGAAGTAATGAAGCAATGGGGGTGGGGTGGGGTGGGATGGGATGGGGGCAGGGTGACAAGATGGGGAAGGGGTGGGTGGGTAATGAGATGTGGAGTTACGAGAGTGGGTCTGGGTGCAGGGTGATGGGGGGAGGGAGAAATTGGTGATCTCTTGCTCACCGTGACAGGCGAGGAAGTGACCACACATCTCTTGCAGAGAGCAGGGAGATCAGTTTAAGAACATTGTAGCAGAGTACAGGCCCTTCAGCCCATGATGGTCAAGTTCAAGTTTATTGTCAACTGACTGTTCATATATACACCCAAATGAAACAACATTCCTCTGATCTAGGGTGCACCCAGAACACCTATCACACAGACCACATGAAACAAACTATTGGACTCTATATAAGTTAATATAACTCAAAGTGCATGTAGTGTGCAGCACAGGTAAACAGCAAACAAGCTCACAGTCCTATAGACGAGACCTCAGTGGTGGCAGGGTATTCATTAGTCTCACAGCCTGAGGTAAGAAGCTGTTCCCCAGTCTGGCAGTCCCAGTCCTGATGCTCCAGTACTTCCTTCCTGATGGTAGATGTCATGCCAACCCTTTAACCTACTCTGAGGTCAACCTAACCCTCCCCTCCCACATAGCCGTCCATTTTCTATCATCCATTTGCCATTATTTTGTCCACAGACAAGGTAACGGTGAAGGATGAGAGGATGGGTTGGAGGTGCCTAGCTCGATTGTGGGCATCCACACTCAGGTGTGGTTGGTTCTAAATGCCTCGGGAGGTGGGTTCAGACACTGTGGAGAGCGTCGCAATCAAAGTATGCACTCCACCCTTCAGAAATTCCCCGAGCTAACCTCCAGCAACACCCCTAATGCTGCTTTTGAATCCCAGCTACAGAAGAAACCGCTGAAACACTGACCTGAGGAGGGCAGCCGTAACTGAAGCTTAGAGGAGAGATTCATAAAAACTAAGGTTGGGAGTAATGATCCATCCACAAGCATGCTCAGATCCCTCTGCACAACAACGTGCTGCATTTTTTCACCAGTTAAATAATAATCTGACCTTCCATTGGTTTGAAGATTAGCTTTATTTGTCATGTCATACATTGTTCGTGTCAAATCAAATCTGCGAGGATTGTGTTGTGCATGTCCACAGGAGCCGCCATGCTTCCAATGTCAACATATCACGCTGCAGCTTACTAACGTCTTTGGAATGTGGGAGGAAACTGGAGCGGCTGGAGGGAACCGCGTGGGCACAGGGAGAACATTCAAATTCCTCACAGACAGTGATGGGAATTGAACTCCAATTTTACATCCAGCGCTGTAAAATGTTACGATAACCACTATTCATTCTTACAAAGTGGATCCTCTGCCAGATCCTTGCCCACTCACGTAACCTAATGATAGCTCCCTGCAGATCCTCTGCATAATTTGCTTTTCCACTCAGTTTTGAGTGAGCTGGGGCTTCTCTCTTTGGAGAAAGGGAAGATGAGAGGTGACTTGATAGAAGTGTATGGGTTAATAGAATAGTCAGCCAGAGACTTTTTGGTTCATGCAGGGATGGGTTTCCAGAGTTCTGAGCTAGGCTAAAAGACAGACGAGCGATTCAAGCTACAGATGACCTGTAAAGCAAAGCAACTGTGTCATATCTAAGGAAGGATATGCTGGCATTGGAGAGGGTCCAGAGGAGGTTCACAAGAATGATTCTGGGAATGAAAGGGTTAATGTATTATTGCACTTGATAGCTCTGTGCTCACTGCAGAATAAGGGGGGAGGGATTACAGTTAGAGCAATGGGGGAGTTCTTATTAAAACCTATCAAATATTGAAAGGTCTAGAACAGAGTGGATGTAGAGAGGATGTTTCCTATGGGAGGGGAGTCTAGGACCAGAGGGCACAGCTCAGAATAGAGGGCCATCCATTTAGAGTGAAGATGAGGAGGAATTCTGTAACCAGAAGGTGGTGAATCTGCGGAATTCAATGCTACAGACAGCTGTGGCAACCAAGTTATTGGGTATATTTAAAGTGGAATTTGCCTCAAGTTGTTGTGCAACTCTAAGATCAATCTAACCCTCTCTCCAAAAAAGCTCTTCATTTTTCTAGCATCCATCTGTCTATCTAAGAGTTTCTTCAATGTATCTGCCTCTACTACCTCCCCAGTGTTCCCCGCGTTTGCTGTGTAAAAACTTCCTCTGACACCCTCATCTTGAAATCACTCCTTGACTGTGGAGGAAATAATTCTTGTGCTTCTGAGATAATAACTATGAGTCCATGGCCTTGCCTGTTTTGAAGACAGAAGTTAAAGGCCCAAGCTAATGCCCAGCACAGCACCCTGCCCAGCCCTCGATACAACCATTGATCTGGACACTGCAGTCTTCCAGACAGACGCTATCCTGGATTACAGCACGAGGAGACAAGACTCCTCTGGAATACTGTGATCTCCCTCTACAATGCCATTCTTATAGTAGCAACAGCGAAGCTTCACCAGTCAGTGAAGAAGAGGCCACAATGAGGCCGCTCTCAGGTTGGAGGAGCAATACCTCGTATTCTATCTGGGTGGCCTCCAATCTGATGGCACAAAAATTGATTTCTCCAACTTCTGGTAATTTTTATCCTTCTTGTCCATCCCTCTTCTGCAATTCCCCACTCTGGTCTCATATCTCTTCTCCTCACCTGCCTATCATCTCCCCATGATGCCCCTCCTCCTTCCCTTTCTCCCATGGTTCACTGTCCTCTCCTATCAGATTCCTTCTCCAGCCCTTTATCTTTCCCACCGATCACGCCCCCCAGCTTCTTACTTCATCTCTCCCTTCCCCATCCACCTGGATTCACCTAGCTTGTCCTCCTTCTCCATCCTTTCTGTTTTTTCTGGCATCTTCCCTTTTCCTTTCAGTCCTGATGAGGCCCTTGGCCCGAAACGTGAACTGCTTATTCCTCTCCATAGAAGCTGTCTGCCCTGCTGAGTGCTTCCAGCACTTTGTGTGCATTTCACCAGATTTATTCTTGGCTTGAACTTAGAAGAATGATAGGAGGTGTCACTGAAGTGAACAAAATAGACGCAATGAAGATCTGTACCTTGGTTGTGTATTCTGGGAGTCCGGATCGAATCTCAAAAATAAAAAGTGCTGCAGAAATCTGAAACAGAGGATGCTGGGAACACTCAGCGGGTCAGGAAGCATCCGTGGAGAGAGAAACAACTCAGGTTGGATTATCTTCAAGGAAGGGTCTCTGCCGGGAGATGTTGGACACTTCTCTTTTACTCAACAGTAGCCTGACCTGCCATGTGCTGCTAACTCTTTTTCTCTCAAAATCAAGGCCAGCTGTTCAGGACTAAGAGAAGAATTCCTTCACCAATATACTCAGAATTCTTTCCCTCAGTGGACAGTGGAGCAGCACCAAGAATTCTCAGGATAGAGATAAATACATTCTTAGACATTAAAGAGATTTATAAGTTGCATTTTCACCAACTCAGAATGTCCCTAAGAACTCACAGTCAATAAGATTCAAGATTGTTTAATGTCAATTTCTGTACACAAGAGTAAGGAGAACACATTGCATAGCACGGCCAATGCTTTCACTTCCTGACCGTTGGTTAGGGTTTGACTGGAGGTGTTACGTTTTAGCAATCTATGTGACATGCAGACCAAGGCAGTGCATTATGGAGAGCAAGCTGTTACCCATACGTTAGGCTCCTCTCTCCATGCAGCTGATGAACCCAAGGGAACGGTGGAGATTGGCAGCAGTGGCGTTGTAGGAGTTGCCAGTCAGTGTTGAACTCAAAGTAAGACTGCGCTAGGGACCTCAGCTCTGGACTTTTCCTCAGAGTTTACTCCTGAAGCCTTCCCATGCGTGGGTATAGCTGCAAGGCAGTGGAGGTTTGGGATCAAAGTTTTGCTGCCAACCATGGCTGACGAGACCCATCTGCCCAAAGCGACTGGTTTTAAGGCGCCAGTAACCCACCTTTGCCCCTTCTCCTGTCAGTAGAAACAGGTCTGCTGGGCTCAGTAGCTAAGCCACACGTGAAGGCCAGGATCTGGACGTGGTTGTCAGACGCTATTTGAGACGCGAGCCAATGAGAGCATTTAATGGGTAATGGGAGCTTATCCCCACTACCCCACCCAGCTCCTCACCCCGCTACGACAACTTTAAGGAACCAGTGCAACAGACAGGAGCTCGAGTTCAGGTGGTCACTATCACTCACAGGAACAGAGAACTTTACTTCCTCTGTTCCACAGCAACGTTTACGCACATCTGACAGGAGTACTGAGCCAGTGTCCAGTTTCTCAGCAAACAGCTTCTCCCACCACCCACACACCCTGATCTCAGAGACAAGTGTACCGGGTGCATGGAACGTAGAGTCAGATACATTAAGGACACTTAACAGACTCTTAGGCAGGAAAGTGGATGAAAGAAAAATGGAGGGCTAAGTGGGAGGAAAAGGTTAGATTGATCTTGGAGTAGGTTAAAGAGTTGGCACAACATCGTTGGCCCAAGAGCCTGCACTGTGTTTAAAAGCTGAAAGGGTGCCCCCAGAGTGTGGCATGGCTCCCAGGTCAGCCCACAATGGTCAAATAGTAACTGGGCCAGAGAAGCCCCTCCCCGAGAGTAATCTTTGATCTGATAGGTTCTTTTATCCCCAGGGTGAGTGTGACTGGAGCTACAATGCAGAGAGCCCTGCCGTTCAGCCCATCGTCACTCCTGACCACCTGGCACGGAGCTCTGCCCACAAGGACCCGCCACCGAACCCATCCTTCCGCGGGCAGCGGCGCAGGCGTAGGAGGAAGGTACTGGACGGGATGAGGCAGGCAGAGTTACAATGGCACCGTCGCCATTACCAGCAGACGTCTGACCAGAGATCCGCCAGGTACCGCCCGCTAAGGGAGCACCCATCGGCCTCTCGCTTCCTGGGGCCGCGGGGGCGCCGCTGGCTTGGGGATGTGCAGCAAGGTCGCCGGCAGTTGGTGGAGGAAGCCTGCCTCAAGTACCGGGGTGGTGGCAACGCCCTGGGTCCCGGTCTGCTCTCACCGCACCACGTCTCCAGGATCTACGTGGAGGACCGGCACCGGCTGCTGTACTGTGAGGTGCCCAAGGCAGGATGTTCCAACTGGAAGCGGGTGCTGATGGTGCTGAGTGGGTTGGCCAGCTCACCAGCTCACATTGAGCACCAGGTCGCGCACTACGGCAACTCACTGCGTCGCCTCGACAGCTTCGACCGGGCCGGCATGGCGTGGCGGCTCCGCACCTACACCAAGGCGCTGTTTGTGCGCGAGCCCCTCGAGCGCCTGGTCTCGGCCTTCCGCGACAAGTTCGAGCAGCCTAACGCCTACTACCACCCAGTCTTTGGCCGTGCCATCATCGCACGCTACCGGCCCAATGCTACCCGCCAGGCACTGCTGTCCGGCTCGGGCGTCACCTTCCCCGAGTTTGTGCGCTACCTGCTGGACCCGCGACGGCCACTCGGCCTCGACATCCACTGGGAGCGTGTCGGCCACCTCTGCAGCCCCTGCCTCATTCGCTATGACTTTATCGGCCATTTTGAGAGCCTGGGCGCAGAGGCGCAGGCGCTGCTGCGGTTAGTCGGTGCCCCTGCCAACCTCACCTTCCCCCGTTTCAAGGACCGACAGCGAGGGGTGGAGCGCACTAGCCTGCGTCTCAGCCGCCACTACCTCGCCCAGCTGTCGGCTGACCAGCGCCGCCGCACCCAGGACTTCTACCTTGCCGACTACACCATGTTCAACTACACACGGCCCTTTGGGGCAGGGCTAGACTGACGGTGTGGGGCTCAAACAAGTATTGGGGTGGGACTCGAACAGGGCTGAGGCGGAGCTACATAAAGGGGGTGTTCGAACAAGGGTGGGGTGGGGCCAGACCGAAGGGCTGGAACTCTAGCAAGGGTAGAACTTGGCAAATGGGTGGGCGAGGCTCAGTGTGCGATAGGCAAAACTTACCTGAGGTGGGAGCACGGGAGGGTGGGGTGGGGGAAGAGGACGGGACTCTCGTGATGGTAAAGGGCGACCTATCTCAGGGCAAGGGATCTAAGTGATGGTGGAGGTGATCTAACTGAGGAAAGGAGATAGGACTCAATGAGTTCGCCCAAGTTAATTATCATTCAACCTTACATGAATATAAACAAATGAAACAGCATTTCTGCTGGGCCAAGGTACAAAACATTACCAACAGCACACAACACATTGCACAAGTAGCATACGGTTGTAATTTCAGAAAAACATACAGTCACAAAAAAAATAAAAACAGGTCCCTGAGTGGCATGACTGAAGATTGCTGGTAAGTTGGCCTGGTCCAACTTGTTCTTCCATTGAGCGATCACCGGAGAGCAGCACTGAGCGATCACCGGAGATCAGCACCGAGGGATCACCAGAGGGCAGCACCGAGCGATCATCGGAGAGCAGCACCGAGCGATCACCGGAGAGCAGCACCGAGCGATCACCAGAGGGCAGCACCGAGCGATCACCGGAGGGCAACACCGAGCGATCACCAGAGAGCAGCACCGAGCGATCACCAGAGGGCAGCACCGAGCGATCACCGGAGAGCAGCACCGAGCGATCACCGGAGAGCAGCACCGAGCGATCACCAGAGAGCAGCACCAAGCGATCACCGGAGAGCAGTACCGATCAAACACCGGAGAGCAGCACCGAGCGATCACCGGAGAGCAGCACCGAGCGATCACCGGAGGGCAGCACCGAGCGATCACCGGAGGGCAGCACCGAGCGATCACCGGAGAGCAGCACCGAGCGATCACCGGAGGGCAGCACCGAGCGAATACCGGAGGATATAGTGGGGATGGAGTGAGATCCTTTCTCCCCACTGTAGACTCTCCATCGTCCACACGGCACAGTGCTGGTGCTCCTCTGGCTCACTTTAGCCAAGGCTAATATAGTGACCTCATTAGATCCCAACCCAGGTAATCTAGTGGGCAGCATTTGCTCTGGCACAGGGGGCAAGTATGGGCGGCACTGGGGAGATGGTAGATTTATTTTTACTGTGTGGAACAGGCCCTTTGACCCAATGAGCCGAGCTACCCAGCAACCCACCTGGTTAAGCTGAGCCTAAACCCAAGACGCTTTACAATGACCAATTAACCTACTAACTGGAACATCTTTGGATGGTGGAGGGAAACTGGAGCCAAAGGAAACCAAAGCACTCACGGGAAGAACATAGAAACTTGCTTATCTATTTATTTGGAGATACAGTGCATTTAAGGTCAAAGAAAGGTAACATAGAAACATAGAAAAACATAGAAAATCTACATCACAATACAGGCCCTTCAGCCCAAAAAGTTGTGCCGAACATGTCCCTGCCTTAGAAATTACTAGGCTTACCCATAGCCCTCTATTTTTCTAAGCTCCATATACCTATCCAAAAGTCTCTTAAAAGACCCTATCATATCTGCCTCCACCACCGTTGCCGGCAACCCATTCCACGCACTCACCACTCTCTGAGTAAAAAACTTACCCCTGACATCTCCTCTGTACCTACTCCCCAGCACCTTAAACCTGTTTCCTCTTGTGGCAACAATTTCAGCCCTGGGAAAAGGCCTCTGACTATCCACACAATCAATGACTCTCACCATCTTATACACCTCTATCAGGTCACCTCTCATCCTCCGTCACTCCGAGGAGAAAAGGCCGAGTTCGCTCAACCTATTCTCATAAGGCATGCTCCCCAATCCAGGCAACATCCTTGTAAATCTCCTCTGCACCCTTTCTATGGCTTCCACATCCTTCCTGTAGTGAGGCAACCAGAACTGAGCACAGTACTCCAAGTGGGATCTGACCAGGCTCCTATATAGCTGCAACATTACCTCTTGGCTCCTAAATTCAATTCCACGATTAATGAAGGCCAATACACCGTATGCCTTCTTAACCACAGAGTAATTTTAACTGTCAGTGAGAGGTGAAAGATGAATAGAGCAAAGGGAACATCAAGAATAGGACAAAGTCAGGGATGTGTGTTACCAGGACTTTTTGTTAACAAGATGTGTAGGTTGGAGAGGATATTTAACTCCGTGACCAGGGACCCCACAGGTTTGGGAGACACAGCAAGGCTGACTAGGCTCAGGTGGGAAAAGTTAATTTGTAATCTACAAAGTGTAGCTACTATCTATTTCCCAACATTGAAAGAGAAACAACACAGGAGTGATGTAACGAGGAGTTTTTTTCTTGTGCACATAATCCCTAGCTCTGCGACACTCTGGCTTGGAGTTGTTGGAAACAATGGGGACAGTCGAGTGGCTCTCGAGGGAGAGTAAGTTGATACATTTTTGGAACTCCAGTTTCCTCTCTCAGTCTGGTTAGTGGGTAAAATGGTCATTGTGAGTTCTCCCGTGATTGGATTTTTGGCATCGGAGTTTTGGATCATTGGCTCTCTTCCAGGGAAGGTGGCACCTGTGCAGAAGGGATAGTTTGTGCCTTAACTAGTAGAAGACTAATATCGGAGCAGGAAGGTTTGCTAGGGCTGTTTGGTGGGGCGGGGGTTTAAACTAGAATTACAGGGAGGATATGAACCAAAGAGTCAGAACAGTTAGTGGAGACAGATGTCGTAAATTAAAAGGTTGAGCATGGTGTGACTAGTGTCCTGAGCTGCAGATATTTCAATGCAAGAAGTATCATAGGAAAGGTAGATGAGCGCAGGGCATGGATCAACACCTGGAATTATGACACCGTAGCCACTAGTGGGATGGTTGCAGGAGGGGAAGGACTGGCAGCTCAGTATCCCGGGGTTCCATTGTTATTTTAGTTGCAACAAAGCGGCAGGGATTAAAGGAGGAGGGGTGGCAATACTACTCGGGGAAAATGTCATGCCAGTGCTTAACACTTTGCAATGAATGATCACAATGCAATTTGTTTCAAAATAAATATGTAAAAAGGTAGGTCTGGTCTATGGATTAAGATTCTAAATTGAAGAAAGGCCTATTTTGATAGTATCAGAAAGGATCTGTCAAGTATGGATTGGGACAGGCGGTTTTCTGACAAAGGTATACTCGGTAAGTGGGGGGCCTTCAGAAGTGAAAATCTGAGAGTACAAAGCTTAAATGTGTCTGTCAGAAGAAAAGGTAAAGTTGACAGGTATAGGGAACCTTGGTTTTCAAGGGATATTGAGGACCTGGTTCAGAGAAAGTATGAGATGTATAGCAAATATGGGCAGGTAGGAACAAACAAGGTGCTTATGGAATGTAAGAAATGCAAGAAAACACTTAAGAAAGAAATCAGGAGGGCTAAGAGTAGGCATGAGGTTGCCCTAGCAGACAAGGTGAAGGAGAATCCTTAGGGATTCTACAGATATGTTAAGAGCAAAGGAATTACAGTGGACAAAATTGGTCCTCTGGAAGATCAGAGTGGTAATCCACGCATGGAGTCAAAACAGATGGGGGAGATTTTAAATGAATTGTTTGCATCTGTGTTTACTCTGGAGATGGGCACAGAGTCTATAGAAGTGAGACAAAGTGGTATCAACTTCATAGACCCTGTACAGATTACAGAGGATAAGATGTTTGCTGTCCTGAGACAAATCAGGGTGGATAATTCCCCAGGACCTTGCCCCCTGCGAGAGGCAAGTGCAAAAATTGTTGATTCCTCAGCAGAGGTCTTTAAATCATCCTTAGCAACAGGTGAGGTACCGGAGGGTTGGAGGATAGCCGATGTTGTTCCATTGTTTAAAAAAGGCACTAAACAGAAACCATGAAATTGTAGGTCGGCAAGCCTGACATCAGCAGTGGGGATATAATTGGAAGGGACCAGATATGTAATTATTTAGATAGACATGGACTGATTAAAGATAGTCAGCATGACTTTGTGTGTGGTAGGTCATGTCTAACCAACCCTATAGACTCCTTCGAGGAAGTTACCAGGAACGTGGATGAAGGCAAGGCCGTGGATGTTGTCTACGTGGACTTTAGTAAGTCATTTGACAAGGTCCCACATGGGAGGTTGGCCAAGAAGGATCAGTCAGGATGAGGCAGTAAATTGGATTAGACATTGGCTTTGTGGGACAGTGGTAATAGAGGGTTGTCTCTCCGACTGCAGGCCTGTGACTAGTGGAGTGCCACAGGGACTGGTGCTGGGTCCATGGTTGTTTGTCATCTATATCAATGATCTTGAATGATAATGTGGTGAACTGGATCAGCAAACTTGCAGATGACACCAAGATTGCAGGTATAGTGGACAACGAGGAAGTCTATCATGGCTTGCAGTGGGACCTGGTCCAGCTGGAAAATTGGGCTGAAAAATGGCAGATGGAATTTAATGCAGATAAGTGTGAGACTTTGGACTTCATAGGACCAACCAGATTAGGTGGGCCTTACACAGTGAATGATAGGGCACTGAGGAGTGTGGTGGAACAGAGGGATCTGGGAATACAGGTCCATAATTCATTGAAAGTTGTGACGCAGGTGGATAGGCTCATAAAGAAAGCTTTTACCACATTGGTCTTCTTAAATCAAAGGATTGAGTACAGAAGATAGGATGTTATGTTGAAGTTGTACAAGACATTGTTGAGGCCTAATATGGAGTATTGTATGCAGTTTTAAACAACACACAAAATGCTGGTGGAACACAGCAGGCCAGGCAGCATCTATAGGGAGAAGCCTTGTTGATGTTTCGGGCCGAGACCCTTCGTCAGGACTAACTGAAAGGAAAGATACTAGAGATTTGAAAGTAGGAGGGGAAGGGGGAAATGCAAAATGATAGGAGAAGACTGGAGGGGGTGGGGTGTAGCTGAGAGCTGGAAAGGTGAGTGGCAAAAGTGATACAGAGCTGGAGAAGGGAAAGGATCATGGGACGGGAGGCCTAGGGAAAAAGAAAGGGGGAGGGGAGCACCAGAAGGAGATGGAGAACAGGCAGAGTGATGGGCAGAGAGAGAAAGAGAAAAAAACAAACAACTAAATACATCAGGGATGGGGTAAGAAGGGGAGGAGGGGCATTAACAGAAGTTAGAGAAGTCAATGTTCATGCCATCAGGTTGGAGGCTACCCAGCTGGTATATAAGGTGTTGATCCTCCAACCTGAGTGTGGCTTCATCTTAGATAGATAGATAGATACTTTATTCATCCCCATGGGGAAATTCAACTTTTTTCCAATGTCCCATACACTTGTTGTAGCAAAACTAATTACATACAATACTTAACTTAGTAAAAAAAATATGATATGCATCTAAATCACCATCTCAAAAAGCATTAATAATAGCTTTAAAAAGTTCTTAAGTCCTGGCGGTAGAATTGTAAAGCCTAATGGCATTGGGGAGTATTGACCTCTTCATCCTGTCTGAGGAGCATTGCATCGATAGTAACCTGTCGCTGAAACTGCTTCTCTGTCTCAGGATGGTGCTATGTAGAGGATGTTCAGAGTTATCCATAATTGACCGTAGCCTACTCAGCGCCCTTCGCTCAGCTACCGATGTTAAACTCTCCAGTACTTTGCCCACGACAGAGCCCGCCTTCCTTACCAGCTTATTAAGACGTGAGGCGTCCCTCTTCTTAATGCTTCCTCCCCAACACGCCACCACAAAGAAGAGGGCGCTCTCCACAACTGACCTATAGAACATCTTCAGCATCTCACTACAGACATTGAATGACGCCAACCTTCTTAGGAAGTACATTCGACTCTGTGCCTTCCTGCACAAGGCATCTGTGTTGGCAGTCCAGTCTAGCTTCTCGTCTAACTGTACTCCCAGATACTTGTAGGTCTTAACCTGCTCCACACATTCTCCATTAATGATCACTGGCTCCATATGAGGCCTAGATCTCCTAAAGTCCACCACCATCTCCTTGGTCTTGGTGATATTGAGACGCAGGTAGTTTGAGTTGCACCATATCACAAAGTCCTGTATCAGTTTCCTATACTCCTCCTCCTGTCCATTCCTGACACACCCCACTATGGCCGTGTCATCAGCGAACTTCTGCACATGGCAGGACTCTGAGTTATATTGGAAGTCTGATGTGTACAGGGTGAACAGGACCGGAGAGAGTACGGTTCCCTGCGGCGCCCCTGTGCTGCTGACCACCGTGTCAGACCTACAGTCTCCCAACCGCACATACTGAGGTCTATCTGTCAAGTAGTCCACTATCCAATCCACCATGTGAGAGTCTACTCCCATCTCCGTTAGTTTGTGCCTTAAGATCTTGGGCTGGATGGTGTTAAAGGCACTAGAGAAGTCAAGGAATGTAATCCTCACAGCACAACTGACCCTCTCTAGGTGAGAGAGTGATTTGTGCAGCAAATACGTGATAGCATCCTCCACTCCCACCTTCTCCTTATACACAAACTGAAGAGGATCCTGGGCGTGCCTGGTTTGTGGCCTCAGATTCTGTATTATCAGCCGCTCCATGGTCTTCATCACGTGTGACGTCAAGGCAACAGGTCTGAAGTCATTCAACTCCTTTGGTTGTCTTGACAGTAGAGGAGGCCATGGATAGACATATCAGAATGGGAATGGGACGTGGAATTAAAATGTGTGGCCACTGGGAGATCCTGCTTTCTCTGGCAGACTGAGCATAGGTGTTCAGCGAAACGGTCTCCCAGTCTGTGTCGGGTCTCATCAATATATAAAAGGCCACACCGGGAGCACCGGACGCAGTATACCACACCAGCCGACTCACAGGTGAAGTGTCGCCTCACCGGGAAGGACTGTCTAGGGCCCTGAATGGTGGTGAGGGAGGAAGTGTAAGGGCAGGTGTAGCACTTGTTCCGTTTACAAGGATAAGTGCCAAGAGGGAGATCGGTGGGAAGGGATGGGGGGGGTCGAGTGGACAAGAGAGTCACGTAGGGAGCATAATGGTTAACTGCACTGCCAGCGATCAAGGTTCAGCTCCTGCCACTGTCTGTAAGGAGTTTGTATGTTCTCCCAATGACCATGTGCCTTTCCTCTGGGTGCTCCGGTTTTCTCCCACATTACAAAGATGTATGGTGCAGGGTTAGTAAGTTGTGGGTAGGCTATGTTGGCACAGAAGCATGGTATTGATGGAAAACAATGCATTTCACTGCATTCTTCAATGTACATGTGACAAATAAAGCTAATCTTTTAATTAGATTTTTCCTGCTTTCTCATTCCAAATCCTGCATGATTTTGACCATCTCTTCTCAGAGCAATTCATGCTTCCTACTATCTCTCAGCAGAGCAATCCCTCAGCCCCATTTCCTTCTTACCCAATTTCCCACAGTCCTATAAATTCCATACTCATCAGCACCCTTCCATATCCATCAGCACCCTTCCATACCCATCAACACCCTTCAGCACGATTCAATACGTATCAGCACCCTTCAGCACGATTCAATACCTATCAGCACCCTTCAGCACCCATACATACATATCAGCACCTTTCAGCACCCTTCCATAACCATCAGCACACGTACATACACATCAGCACCTTTCAGCAACTTTCCATACCCGTTAGCACTTTTCAGCACCCTTCCACACCCTTCAGCACCCTTCCATAACCATCAGCACCCTTCAGCACCTGTACATACACATCAGCACCTTTCAGCACCCTTCCATACCCTTCAGCACCCTTCAGCACCTGTACATACAGATCAGCACCCTTCAGCACCCTTCCATAACCATCAGCACCCTTCAGCACCCTTCCATAACCATCAGCACCTTTCAGCACCACTCCATACCTATCAGCACCTTTCAGCACCTGTACATACAGATCAGCACCTTTCAGCACCACTCCATACCTATCAGCACCTTTCAGCACCCTTCCATACCCTTCAGCACCTGTACATACAGATCAGCACCCTTCAGCACCCTTCCATAACCATCAGCACCCTTCAGCACCCTTCCATAACCATCAGCACCCTTCAGCACCCTTCCATGACCATCAGCATCTTTCAGCACCCTTCCATACCCATCAGCACCCTTCCATAACCATCAGCACCTTTCAGCACCCTTCCATACCTATCAGCACCCTTCCATAACCATCAGCACCGTTCAGCACCACTCCATACCTATCAGCACCTTTCCATACCCATCAGCACCCTTCCATAACCATCAGCACCGTTCAGCACCACTCCATACCTATCAGCACCGTTCAGCACCACTCCATACCTATCAGCACCTTTCAGCACCACTCCATACCTATCAGCAGCTTTCAGCACCACTCCATACCTATCAGCACCTTTCAGCACCCTTCCATAACCATCAGCACCCTTCAGCACCTGTACATACAGATCAGCACCTTTCAGCACTCTTCCATGACCATCAGCGCCCTTCAGCACCCTTCCATAACCATCAGCACCCTTCAGCACCTGTACATACACATCAGCACCTTTCAGCACCCTTCCATACCCTTCAGCACCCTTCAGCACCTGTACATACAGATCAGCACCCTTCAGCACCCTTCCATAACCATCAGCACCCTTCAGCACTCTTCCATGACCATCAGCACCCTTCCATACCCATCAGCACCCTTCCATAACCATCAGCACCTTTCAGCACCACTCCATACCTATCAGCACCTTTCAGCACCTGTACATACAGATCAGCACCTTTCAGCACCACTCCATACCTATCAGCACCTTTCAGCACCCTTCCATACCCTACAGCACCCTTCAGCACCTGTACATACAGATCAGCACCTTTCAGCACCACTCCATACCTATCAGCACCTTTCAGCACCCTTCCATACCCTACAGCACCCTTCAGCACCTGTACATACAGATCAGCACCTTTCAGCACCACTCCATACCTATCAGCACCTTTCAGCACCCTTCCATACCCATCAGCACCCTTCCATAACCATCAGCACCTTTCAGCACCACTCCATACCTATCAGCACCTTTCAGCACCCTTCCATACCCTTCAGCACCTGTACATACAGATCAGCACCTTTCAGCACCCTTCCATAACCATCAGCACCCGTACATACACATCAGCACCTTTCAGCACCCTTCCATAACCATCAGCACCCGTACATACACATCAGCACCTTTCAGCACCCTTCCATAACCATCAGCACCCGTACATACACATCAGCACCTTTCAGCACCCTTCCATAACCATCAGCACCCTTCAGCACCCTTCCATGACCATCAGCACCTTTCAGCACCCTTCCATACCTATCAGCACCCTTCCATAACCATCAGCACCGTTCAGCACCACTCCATACCTATCAGCACCCTTCCATACCCATCAGCACCCTTCCATAACCATCAGCACCGTTCAGCACCACTCCATACCTATCAGCACCCTTCCATACCCATCAGCACCCTTCCATAACCATCAGCACCGTTCAGCACCACTCCATACCTATCAGCAGCTTTCAGCACCACTCCATACCTATCAGCAGCTTTCAGCACCACTCCATACCTATCAGCACCTTTCAGCACCTGTACATACACATCAGCACCTTTCAGCACCCTTCCATAACCATCAGCACCCTTCAGCACTCTTCCATGACCATCAGCGCCCTTCAGCACCCTTCCATAACCATCAGCACCCTTCAGCACCTGTACATACACATCAGCACCTTTCAGCACCCTTCCATACCCTTCAGCACCCTTCAGCACCTGTACATACAGATCAGCACCCTTCAGCACCCTTCCATAACCATCAGCACCCTTCAGCACTCTTCCATACCCATCAGCACCCTTCCATAACCATCAGCACCTTTCAGCACCACTCCATACCTATCAGCACCTTTCAGCACCTGTACATACAGATCAGCACCTTTCAGCACCACTCCATACCTATCAGCACCTTTCAGCACCCTTCCATACCCTACAGCACCCTTCAGCACCTGTACATACAGATCAGCACCTTTCAGCACCACTCCATACCTATCAGCACCTTTCAGCACCCTTCCATACCCATCAGCACCCTTCCATAACCATCAGCACCTTTCAGCACCACTCCATACCTATCAGCACCTTTCAGCACCTGTACATACAGATCAGCACCTTTCAGCACCACTCCATACCTATCAGCACCTTTCAGCACCCTTCCATACCCTACAGCACCCTTCAGCACCTGTACATACAGATCAGCACCTTTCAGCACCACTCCATACCTATCAGCACCTTTCAGCACCCTTCCATACCCATCAGCACCCTTCCATAACCATCAGCACCTTTCAGCACCACTCCATACCTATCAGCACCTTTCAGCACCCTTCCATACCCTTCAGCACCTGTACATACAGATCAGCACCCTTCAGCACTCTTCCATGACCATCAGCACCCTTCAGCACCTGTACATACACATCAGCACCTTTCAGCACCCTTCCATAACCATCAGCACCCGTACATACACATCAGCACCTTTCAGCACCCTTCCATAACCATCAGCACCCGTACATACACATCAGCACCTTTCAGCACCCTTCCATAACCATCAGCACCCGTACATACACATCAGCACCTTTCAGCACCCTTCAATAACCATCAGCACACGTACATACACATCAGCACCCTTCAGCACTCTTCCATGACCATCAGTGCCCTTCAGCACCCTTCAGCACCTGTACATACACATCAGCACCTTTCAGCACCCTTCCATGACCATCAGCACCTTTCAGCACCCTTCCATAACCATCAGCACCCTTCAGCACTCTTCCATGACCATCAGCACCCTTCAGCACCCTTCCATACCCATCAGCACCCTTCAGCACCTGTACATACACATCAGCACCTTTCAGCACCCTTCCATAACCATCAGCACCCTTCAGCACTCTTCCATGACCATCAGCACCCTTCCATACCCATCAGCCCATTTCAGCACCATTCCAAATCTATCAGCACCCTTCCATACCCATCGTCACCCTTCCATACCAATCAGCACCATTCCATACCGATCATAACCTTTCCATACCCATTGGCACCCTTCCATATCCATTAGTAACCATCCGCACCAATCAGCACCCTTACATACACATCAGCACCCTTCAATACCCATCCGGATTCTTCAGCATCCTTCCATATCCATCAGCACCCATACATACCTGTCAACACCCTTCACACCCATCTGTACCCTTTCACACTCTTACACACCCATCTGTACCCTTTTACACACCCATCTGCACCCCTTCACACCCTTACACACCCATCTGCACCTGTACATATCTATCAGCACCCTTTAGAGCCCTTACACACCCATCAGTACCCTTCAGCGCCTGTACATACCCCAGCACCCTCTGATCACTTTGACATTTACTGTCAGGAGATATAGAGATATGATTTAGTGTTGAGGGATCACTTTAATAATAAACTGCAAAATAGCAATCCACAAAAAGCCATAAAACAAGAGAGACTGCATACTCAATATGACAAGGCAACAAGGTAACTGAAGGCTTGGAGCAGCTGGTTGGTTGAGTGAACAAGGACAGTGGATGCAAGCTGGGTTTAAATAGGCTGCAGGTGAGGAAGTAGAAATGAGTGGCTGGTGACTCCAGTTAGTTGGGTGTAGACTGCGAGGTGTCTGCATGTGCAGGCCTGACACTTACCTATACCAGGGGACGATTTATAGTGGACAATTACCTACCCACACACCCTTGGAATGTGGGAAGGACCTGAAAACCTGAAAGACACCAATGTGGTCAGAGTTCAAGCTCCTTGGACTAGATGTTTCAACCCCTTTGGTAAGCAGATCCTAACTCGAGTCATAGTGTAGGGATCTTGAGGTGGGGCTTGGTGGGTGGCAGATGTTCCCAGGGGTCATCAGGTGGGCACCCCCTTTCTTTGATGTTTCATCAATTTAAACCCACTACCTCTCCAGAGTGCCCAACAGTTCAACCTGGCGTCCCAGGTGCACCCCCTTCATATCTCTCCACCCATGGGTCATATTAGGACCCAGCTGTCAACACTCCTCTTCATCCATAACCAGTGGCTGCTTCACTCGGCTGCCTCTGAGAGTTCTCTTATAGCTTGCCACTGGGCCTGGCCTCAGACTCCCAATCCCTTCAACAATCTGACCATGGACGTCGCCACTAACCTCTGCAGCCAACCTCTACTGGGAAACTCTGCACCTTCCATCTACGCTGCTTGCCATCTGTGACCAACTCAGCGTATCTTACACGTTTCCACTCATACGCCTCGCAGACCGCATCTTCCCAGGGCACCGTGAACTCTGAGATTACTATAGCCTTCAGACTGCTGGACCACAAGACCAAATCTGGTCCGAGGGTTGTAGTGGCTATCTCCAGGGGAAATATTAACCTTTATTGAGGTCAACAGCCATGTTCCAGTCACGAGCAGGCTCTAGCATGCCCGACACCAACCGTGTCACTGAAGGTGGCACCGTCTGTCCTTGCCAGACAAAGGGGATGGTGGTTCTTCCAGTCCAATGGGGCTTAGCGTTGTTATTCAGCCTCTGCTTCTCCACAATGGATGCCAAACATCTGAGGACCTGGTTGTGCCTCCGTGTGTATCTTCCTTGAGATGAGAAGATGTGCTTAAGGTTTGCTGTCCTTTCACAGAGTGGGCAAGCTGGGTCCTCACCGAGCCCTGGTTCAGAGTTTTGGAAATTCCCAGATTGGGATCTGGAATTCACAATATCGCCAATAGTTTTCCAACTGCCCCACCCCGTCTTCTCCAACCTGGCAGTTATCAGAATCAGAATCAGGTTTAATATCACTGACATACGTTGTGAAATTTGTTGTTTTGCAGCAACAGTACAGTGCAATACAGAATTTAAAAACTATAAATCACAATAATAAATAAAGTCCAAAAAGAGAACAGAAAATGAAAAAAAATAGTAAGTTAGTGTTTATGGGTTCATTGTCCATTCAGAAAACCAATGGTGATGGAGAAGATTCAGAGAATCAAAGTATGTATGAGGTACACAACCCTGAGATTCGTCTTTCCACAGACCGCCATGAAACAGCGAAACACCATGGAACCCGTTCAAAGAAAACATCAGACATCCAACGCGTGAAAAGAAGAACGAATCGCACAAATGGCAAAAAGCGAGTAAATAACACATAGAATATTAAACGTTAAACTTGAGACAGTCTAAGAGTGTTCAGTTCTGTTTAGTGGTGTGTCATTCGTTGATTGGGTGCTGATGGGTGTGATGGGAATGTATGGGTGCTGATGGGTGTGATGGGAATGTAAAGGTGATGTCAACGTAGAGCCAACCTGTGCCAAAGTGCCCCAATCAAATCATGCAAAAATAACAAAAAGACTAACCAGAAACCAGAAACATGTGTAACCTGAACTGCAGGGTCTGCAAAATGTGTCCCCAGTCACAACCACGCCAATCAGATCTTCCAGAATAAGGAAGTCTCCTGCACCTTGCTCTGGCAGCAGCGAGCGAGAGGGAGACAGGGACCAGATAAACGCAGGCAGACGTCTGGTGCTGAGTACTCACTCACCTTCCACTCTCATCCTCATCAATTCCAATCTTGCTTGATGTTTTAAATCAGTGAGGGGTAATGGACCCAATCGTGGGTTCACGCTCTGCCTTTGGGTCACACACTCCACTCTCCATCTCAGTGAATTTTCCTGGAGATAGCAAAAGCACCTGGTCACTCAATTGGCCCAAAAGCACAGCATCAAAATGTAAATTACAGGCTACAACCGCACATAGTTTTGTAGTAGAAGCATATTTTAAAAACAGTTTCGTGAACTATCTGCAGGATATCACTAGTGCCATCTTGTCTGATCCTGTTCCTGAAACGTTGAGTGTGTGTCTTCAGGTTCCTGTACCACCTCCTTTGATGGTAGCAATCAGAAGAAGGGAAGTCCTGGGTCCTTAAAGACTGATGCTGCCTTTTTGTTCAAAAATGGACAAATTTTTTATTTCTGGTACCTGTACTCACTCTAAAGCCTAATCCCGTCAGCCTCTTCAGCTGCACTTTAACATGATGTGCAAAGGATTCAGCACGATTTCCTTGCTTTCTGCACCTGCAAGGATCTTTCTGTACCATCAAGGATCTCATTGAACTTCTTAACAGCATGTTCAGCATGTTCTATCAGCTACAGTGACTTTCATACACTCATTTAGATGATGTCATCTCTCCTTATTCTTCATTTCTCTCAAGATACATCACTTCACTACTCTGGTAAATTCTTCAGCCAACTGATGGCGCTAGAGAGGGAAGAGTCTCCAGCAGATAATGGAACTGCGATTAAGTTTGTTTTAAAGGGAGAATCAATCCAGCATGAAGCCAATCCAGTGCTTCAGAAGTTAAAGCCCATACACACCAGCACACAGCAGGGGACCAAATACAAAAGTAGGCATCAGTCTGGAATACTGGGTATCGTATCAGTCATCCCCACTGCCTGGATTAGAGAGCATGTCTTATGAAGATAGGCTCTTCTCTATGGAGCAAAACTGAATGAGAGATGACTTGATAAAGGTGGACACGATGATAAGAGGCATAGATCGCGTGCACAGCCGGAGTCTTTTCCCCACAGGGTGAAATGGCTAATTCCAGGGGACAGAAATTTCAGGTGATTGGAGGAAAGCATAGTGGGATGTCAGAGGCAGGTTTTTCTTTACACAGAGTGTGGTGGGTGTGTGGAATGCCCTGCCAGGTAGATACTTTAGGGCCATTTAAGAGATTTTTAGACAGTCACAGGGTTTAAAAAATGTAGGGCTATATGGGAGAGAAGGATTAGATTATGTTGGCACAACATTGTGGGTTGAAGAGTCGGTACTATCCTATCGTAATTCTTGTTTAAGGAATTGTGCTAGTTTAACTGGATAAATACATAGAAAGATATAAAGATTCAGATTGATTGTACATGGAAACATACTGTGAAATATAGCTTTAACATTAACAACCAACACAGCCAGGGATGTACTGGGGGCTGCCTGTAAGTGAAGCCACACATTCTAGTGTCAACATAACATGCCTACAATGCTCAGCAGAACAACACAGAACACAAGATGTGACAAAGCAACAACTGCAAAACAAACCCGTTCTTCCCTCCCACACGTATACATACAGTCCTCTAACCTCAGCACGAGCTGTTCTTTTTGCCCCAGCCTTCAGCATGGATTCACAGGAAGGTAGGTTTCACAGGATTGGCTTGGAATTTAGAAAAGTTTGTGATAATTTGATTGAGGCATTTAAGATCCTGGGGATGTAGAGAGAATGTTTCCTCTTGTGGGAGAATCTAGAAAGAGGGCTCATTTTCCAGAATAAAGTATTGCCCATTTAGGACAGAAATGGATCTGGTCAATGAAGAGATGTCACTCTAATCCTACTTTTACATTGAATCAGATAAACTGAGCACCAGGGAGCTTTCAAACACACTGAGGGTTTCTGTACTTACTGCCCCCAACAGCCTCAGGTGAAGAAAAATATTCTTACCCTTTTGTTTCTCACTATCACCCCAAGTTTACATCATTTAGTTATTATCTGACCAGGGAAGGAAGATGCTCATCTTTACCTCCCCTAAGTCACTCATGATATTCAACACATCCAAGTTGAACAAAACCAACCTAGCTGATCTTTCTTCATATCTAACACTCTCCCGTTTGGACAGGTCTTTGTAAATCTCAGGAGACCCTCTCAGTATCATCACAGTGATATTCTCACATTACTGACTGTAGATATTTGTGGAACCCGCTCTTCCCATGAGTAGTTTGACTGTCCATGAATGGAAGCGGCGGGACTGATCCATTGCGTAAATCTGTTGTTCATGCTGTTGGCTTGTGGGTAGTCCACTCTTGTAGCTTCACCAGGTTGACCCTCATCTTGAGGTGAGATTAAGATGAGCTTTATTTATCACACATACAATTAAACACACAGTGAAATGCATCATTTACGTCATTGACCGACACTGAACGAGGAGGTGCTGGGGGCAACCAGCAAGTGTCGCTATGCTCCTGGAACCGATATAACATACCCACAACTTTCTAACCCTAACACCTACAATTTTCTTTTGGAATGTAGGAGGAAAATGGAGCACCTGGAGAAAACCTACACTGTTATGGGGAGAACATAGAAACTCCTTACAGTTAGTGGTGGGAATTCAAAATTCAAAGTAAATTTTATTATCGAAGTACACGTACATTACCATATATAACCCAGAGATTTATTTTCTTTTGGGAATACTCAACAAATCTATAGAATAGTAACTATAACAGCATTAATGAACGATCAACCAGAATGCAGAAAACAACAAACTGTACAAAGGCAAATATAAATAAATAGCAATAAATATGAGGTGAAGAGTCCTTGAAAGTGAGTCCATTGGTTGTGAGAACATTTCAATGGAGGGGCAAGTGAAGTTAACCCCTTTTGATGGTTGAGGGATATTAACTGTTCCTGAACCTGGTGCAGGTCCTGAGGCTCTGTACCTTCTTCCTGAATGCGACAGCGAGAAGAGAGCATGACCTGGGTGGTGGGAGTCCCTGGTGTTGAACGCTGCTTTCCTGTGACAGTGTTTCATGTAGATGTGCTCAATGGTTGGGAGGGCTTTACCCATGATCAACTAGGGCAAATCCACTATTTTTGTAGGATTTTCTGTTCAAGGGGATTGGTGTTTCCATACCAGGCTGCGATGCACCCAGTCAATACACTCTCCACTACACATCTATAGAAGTTTGTCAAAGTTTTAGATGTCATGCTGAATCTCCTCAAACTCTGAACGAAGTACAGGTGCCACCGTGCTTTTTTCACAAATGCATTTATATGCTGGGGCCAGGGTAGGTCATCTGAAACAGTGACACCCATGAATTTAAAGTTGCTAACCCTCTCCTCTTCTGATCCTCCAATAAGGACTGGGTCATGGACCTCTGGTTTCTCTCTCCTGAAGTCTACAGTCAGTTCTTTGGTCTTGCTGACATTGAGTGAGATGTTGGTGTTATGACACCATTCAGCCAGATTTTTGATTTGACCTCGATTGGTGAACCCTGGTGCTGAAAAGTTTTGCGCTAACTGCTAGCTCCGCGCTGTCTGATTCTGCTCCAGGCATAGCCTCCTGCAATTTTCCTTAAACCAGAGTCAAGCCCCTGCTGTCATGCTGAAGGTAGAGTGGGGAAATGTTGGGCCATGTGATCAGAGGAAGGATTTGAAGTTTAGACTGTAAGACCATGAGACATGAACAGAATCTGGCCATTCAGCCCATTGATTCTGTTCCACTACTTCATGGCTGATTTAGTATCCCTCCCAACTCCAGTCTCCTGCTTCTTCCTTTGATGTCCTGGCTAATCAAGAACCTATCAATCTCCACTTTAAATATACCCAATGACTTGGCCTTTACAGTTGCCTGTGGCAATGAATTCCACAGATTCACCACCCTGGCTAAAGAAATTCCTCCCCATTTCCATTCTAAAGAGACGTCCTTGTATTCTGATCCTAGACTCGGGAGACAAGGATGTCCTCTGGTTTGAAACTAAGGAGGACATAAATAATCTTCTGGAAATAGTAAGGGACCGAGGGTCTAGTGAGATGGAGGAACTGAGGGAAATACATGTTAGTAGGGAAGTGGTGTTAGGTAAATTGAAGGGATTAAAGGCAGATAAATCCCCAGGGCCAGATGGTCTGCATCCCAGAGTGCTTGAGGAAGTAGCCCAAGAAATAGTGGATGCATTAGTGATAATTTTTCAAAACTCCTTAGATTCTGGATTAGTTCCTGAGGATTGGAGGGTGGCTAATGTAACACCACTTTTTTAAAAAGGAGGGAGAGAGAAACCGGGGAATTATAGACCGGTTAGTCTGACATCGGTGGTGGGGAAAATGCTAGAGTCGGTTATCAAAGATGTGATAACAGCACATTTGGAAAGAGGTGAAATCATCGGACAAAGTCAGCATGGATTTGTGAGAGGAAAATCATGTCTGACGAATCTTATAGAATTTTTTGAAGATGTAATTAGTAGAGTGGATAGGGGAGAGCCAGTGGATGTGGTATATTTAGATTTTCAAAAGGCTTTTGACCAGGTCCCACACAGGAGATTAGTGTGCAAACTTAAAGAACACGGTATTGGGGGTATGGTATTGATGTGGATAGAGAATTGGTTGGCAGACAGGAAGCAAAGAGTGGGAGTAAACGGGACCTTTTCAGAATGGCAGGCAGTGACTAGTGGGGTACCGCAAGGCTCAGTGCTGGGACCCCAGTTGTTTACAATATATATTAATGATTTAGACGAGGGAATTAAATGCAGCATTTCCAAGTTTGCGGATGACACGAAGCTGGGCGGCGGTGTTAGCTGTGAGGAGGATGCTAAGAGGATGCAGGGTGACTTGGATAGGTTAGGTGAGTGGGCAAATTCATGGCAGATGCAATTTAATGTGGATAAATGTGAGGTTATCCACTTTGGTTGCAAGAACAGGAAAACAGATTATTATCTGAACGGTGGCCGATTAGGAAAAGGGGAGATGCAACGAGACCTGGGTGTCATTGTACACCAGTCATTGAAGTTGGGCATGCAGGTACAGCAGACGGTGAAAAAGGCAAATGGTATGTTGGCATTCATAGCAAAAAGATTTGAGTACAGGAGCAGGGAGGTTCTACTGCAGTTGTACAAGGCCTTGGTGAGACCGCACCTAGAATATTGTGTGCAGTTTTGGTCCCCTAATCTGAGGAAAGACATTCTTGCCATAGAGGGAGTACAGAGAAGGCTCACCAGATTGATTCCTGGGATGGCAGGACTTTCATATGAAGGAAGACTGGATCGACTAGGCTTATACTCACTGGAATTTAGAAGATTGAGGGGGGATCTTATTGAAACGTATAAAGTTCTAAAGGGATTGGACAGGCTAGATGCAGGAAGATTGTTTCCGATGTTGGGGAAGTCCAGAACGAGGGGTCACAGTTTAAGGATAAAGGGGAAGCCTTTTAGGACCGAGATGAGGAAAAACTTCTTCACACAGAGAGTGGTGAACCTGTGGAATTCTCTGCCACAGGAAACAGTTGAGGCCGGTTCATTGGCTATATTTAAGAGGAAGTTAGATATGGCCCTTGTGGCTAAAGGGATCAGGGGGTATGGAGAGAAAGCAGGTACAGGGTTCTGAGTTGGATGATCAGCCATGATCATACTGAATGGCAGTGCAGGTTCGAAGGGCCGAATGGCCTACTCCTGCACCTATTTTCTATGTTTCTACTCCGGCACTATGGGATGCATCCTCTCCAGGTCTAGCAGAGCAGCGTGCTAAGCGCGTGTCTTTGAGGTGCACCTGGGTTGATTGTCTGCCAGGAGGAGATGTTATTTCTGATCCACAATGACAGAGCAGACAGCATGGATATAGAGCACTTCAAGAAGGTAGAGAGTTCTGAGGGTGATTCCATGTCCTTTCACAGATAAGCAACTCAGAACAAATCAGAGTGGAAATGCCGGGGGAAATAAACTTGATCATTTAAAAAAAGCAAGGCCAAGTTTCTGGATAGTACAGAGAGGAAAGAACAACACAATAACTTGGTGATGAACATTTCTAGCAAATTCCAGCTAGCTCCACCTCCATTCACTGACTCTGGCCACTTTGAAAGAACTTGAGCAGTTCAACCACATTGTTTTGAAAAATTGGAGGATACCGAAGTTTTCAGAACTTCTCAATGGGAATCATTATTTTTTGCTTCTGAGAAAGTCCATGCTGAAGCTAACTACATGCCAGGATTTTAGAAAATACCCATTGAAGCTAGGGACATTTCCAAGTTCAAGTTTCTTGTCATCTGACTGTACATCTGTACAACCAAATGAAACAATGTTCCTCTGGACCACGGTGCAGCTAAAAAACATATTACATAGCACATAAGCCAAAATATTACCATAATTAAGATATAATTCAAAAGTGCATGTGCAGTTAGACAGTAAACAGTACTGGTCCGAATGCCTCAGGAGTTGGACCACCAGGTTCAAGAACAGTTACTATCCCTCAACCATCTGGCTCTTGAACAAAAAGGGATAACTACACTGACTTGCCCATCCATTGAGATGTTCCCACAACCAATTATATCACTTTAAGGACTCTTTATCTTGTTATTTCATGTTCTTTCTGGTTATTTGTTGCTGTTTATTTATACAGTGCCTATAAAAAGTGTGTTGTTGTTGTGTGCACATTGAATGTTTGTCCATCTTGGTATGTGCGATCTTTCATCGATTCTCCTGTGTTTCTCTGTGAATGCTCACAAGAAAATGAATCTCAGGGTTGTATAAAAAGTATTCACCACCCCCTCTCCTGGAAGTTTTCATGTTTTATTGTTTTATAACATTGAATTTAATGTGGCTTTTTTAACACTGATCTATAGAAAAAGACGAGTTAAAGTGAAAACAGATCTCTACAAAGTGATTTATATTAATTACAAATATAAAACACAAAATAATCGATTGCATAATTACTCACCCCCTTTAACATGACACAGCAAATCATCACTGGTGCAGCCAGTTGGTTTCAGAAGCCACATCATCAGTGAAATGGAGATCACCTGTGTGCAGTGTTCCAATTGATTACAGTAGAAATACACCTGTGTCTGGAAGCGCCCACTGCTGGTGAGTCAGTATCCTGGCTAAAACTACACCATGAAGACAAGAACACTACAAGCAACTCTGTGAAAAGTTATTGAAAAGCTCAGTTCAGTTCAGGAAATGGATACAAGAAAATTTCCAAGTCACTGAATATCCCTTGGAGTACAGTTAAGTCAATCATCAAGAAATGGAAAGAGTATGGTATAGCAGTAAATTTGCCTATAACAGGCTGTCTTTGAAAACTGAGTTACCGTATAAGAAGGCGACTAGTGAGGGAGGCCACCAAGAGACCTGTGACAACTCTGGAGGAGTTAACACAAAGTTTACTGCAGATGCTGTGGTCAAATTAACACGTACAAACAAGCTGGATGAACTCAGCAGGTCGGGCAGCATCCGTTGAAAGGAGCAGTCAACGTTTCGGGCCGAGACCCTTCATCAGGACTGAAGAAGGAGGGGGCAGGGGCCCTATAAAGAAGGAGGGGGGGAGGGGGGAAGGTGCAGGTGAAAACCAGGAGCAACACCTCGTATACTGTCTGGGTAGTCTCCAGCCCCTTGGTATGGACATTGAATTCTCCAACTTCTGGTAATTCCATCCATCTCCCGTCCCCTATCACACTTTCACTCTGCCTCCTCCAGCTGCCTATCACCTCTCTCATGATTCTGCCGCCTTCTACTACCCACAGTGCTTTCCCCTTACATTCCTTCTTCACCTTTCCGGCCTATCCCCTCCCTGCTTCCCCTCCCCCTCCCCTTGATCTTTCCTCTGATTGTTTCTCCACCCTCCCCCCACCTTCTTTATAGGGCCCCTGCCCCCTCTTTCTTTAGTCCTGACGAAGGGTCTCGACCCGAAACGCTGACTGCTCCTTTCAACGGATGCTGCCCGACCTGCTGAGTTCATCCAGCTTGTTTGTACTTGTATCTGGAGGAGTTACAAGCTTCAGTGACTGAGATGGGCGAGACTGCGCATACAACAACTGTTGCCAGGGTGTTTCACCAGTCGCAGCTTTACGGGAGAATGGCAAAGAGAAAGACACTGTTGGAGGAAAAAAAACTCACATGAAATCTTGGCTAGAGTTTGCCAGAAGGCATGTGGGAGACTCTGAGGTCAGCTGGAAGAAGGTTCTATGGTCTCATTAAACCAAAACTGAGCTTTTTGAATAAACTCTTATGTTTGGCATAAGCCAAACACTGTATATCATCAAAAACACGCTATCTCTACCATGAAGCATGATGGTGGCTGCATCATGCTGTGGGGATGCTTCACTGCTTCCTGGAGGCTTGTGAAGGTAGAGGGTAACATGAATGCAGCAAAATACAGGGAAATCCTGGAGGAAGACATGATGAAGTCTGCAAGAGAACTGTGACTTGGGAGATCTGTTTTTCCAGCAAGACAATGACCCCAAGCATAAAGCCAAAGCTACACAGGAATGACTTAAAAACAACAAAGTTAATGTCCTGGAGTGGCCGAGTCAGTGTCTAGACCTCAATCGAACTGAGAATTTGTGGCTGGACTTGATTGCTGAGAGAGGTACATCTACTATAATGCTCACTTGAAGGTAGTGAATAATTATGCAATCAATTATTTTGAGTTCAATAATTGTAATAAATTTAGACCAATTTGTAGAAATTTGTTTTCACTGACACAAGAGCCTTTTCTGTTGATCAGTGTCAATAAAAGCCAAATTAAATCCACACTGATTTAGTGTTGTAAAACAATAAAACATGAAAACTTCCAAGGGGGGAGGGTGAATACTTTTCACTGGCACTGTTTTTGCATTTGCATAGTTTGTTGTCTTCTGCACTCTAGTTGATCGTTCATTGATCCTGTTAAAGTTACTATTGTATAGATTCACTGAGTATACCCACAGGAGATGAATCTCAGGGTTGTATATGGTGACATATATGTACTCTGATAAAAACCATTTACGTTGAACTTTGAAACAGTAAACTCCTCGTGACGAGACCTCAGTGGTGGCAGGGTATTCATTAGTCTCCCAGCCTGAGGGAAGAAACTGTTCCCCAGTCTGGCAGTCCCAGTCCTGATGCTCCCGTACCTCCTTCCTGGTGGTACAGAGGGTGAAGAGGCAATTTACCAAGATGCTGTCTGGATTAGAGAAGGGATGATGAAAAGTTGAGCAAGCCAAGGCTTTTAATGGATAACAGAGGAGTCCTGATGGAGCTATATAGGAGGCTTGGATGGAGCGGACAGACGGAGCCCCTCTCCCAGGGAGGGAGGCAGTTGCCAATGTCGCAGATGTCAGAGGTGGGATTTTTTTTTATACACAGAGTGGTGGATGTGTAGGGCCTGTATGTTTCCGATTGTGGGTGAGTGCAAATCTGCTTTTAGCTGGTAGTTCCCAGTGCCTCATGACTGTCCTGTCCTGAGTTGCTGGATACATTTGATTTCTGCCCCACTTAACATGATGGTAGTGCCACAATGATCCCCATAGCTTCTCCATCACAGCACGTCCATATGTTCTTGAAACAACTTCTCTATTGTCTTTTCATCTTGTGCCCCCCCCCCCCCCACACCTCCCAACTTGTACTAAGATCATCTTTGGATCCAAAGTCCTTGATGTTCTCACAAGCCTATTGTCTTAATCTTGGGTGCCCTTGTGTTCCCAGTGTGGGGTTCTCAGTCTTGGAGAAAATGATAATAGGCTTTTGTTTGCTCTGGAATTGACATCAAAGCCGTCTCAAGTCGATTTTCCAATGAAACCGATAAAAATTGCTCCGGGAATGGAGGAAATGTTAGGGTAGTGAGGTTTTGATGGGATTCTGCAGAGAATCTATTTAAACCCCTACATTCCTTTCTTACCTCTCAATATTTTCACATTCTCCTGAATGGTCTTGGCCTGCAATATCAACTGTTTATTCTGCTCTGTAGATACTCCAGCACTTTGTGTAAAATACTGATCTTGTTTAAACCTATTGAATGGCCAGATAGAGTGGATGTGGAGAGGATATTTCCTGTAGTGGGGAGTCTGTTCTGAGGCTGTGCCCTCTGGCCCTAGAGGGATGTCCTTTTAGAACAGAGATGAGATAGAATTTCTTTAGCCAGAAGGTGGTGAATCTGTGTAATTCACTGCCACAGACAGCTGTGGAGGCTGTATATTTAAAGTGAAGTTTGATAGGTTCTTGATAGTCAAGATGTGAAAGGTTACGGGGAGAAGGCAGGAGAACGGGTTAGAGGGGGATAATAGATCAGCCATGATAGAATGGCAGAGCAGGTTCATAATTTTGCTTCTATATCCTATGGCTTTTATGTGTTTCTCATGTTATGCTGTGTGACAAGACAGTGTAGAGGGAAATAGGGAGGAGGGGGATGTCAATCTTGCCTCGGCCCATCACCCCCACTGGGGCATAGGCTACCAAAAGCAGCTCATCAGAATTCTCTGTCCTAGGCCAGTCTTTCAATTTGTCCACAGGTGAAGCCCAGCTTCGAAAAACCCTCCTTGTCCCTGTCTATTCAGAAATCTGACAGCAGCAGGGAGGAAGCTGTTCCTGAAATGGTGAGTGTGTGCCTTCAGGCTCCTGTACCTCCTACCTGAAGGTAGCAATGAGAAGAGGGCATGTCCTGTAGTGAGTGAGTCACCTGCTGACACTCCCAAAGCCTTTCATCATCTGCAGCACAGAAGCCAGGATGTGATGGAGTACACAGATGATTGCCATGCCAACAACTCACTAACACCATTGGCACACAGCAAAGCTTTCCTCTGTATCTCAGTATCTGTAAGTAATAAACCATATACCAGCCAGTTTGAATATCTTCCGATCTAGCTCCCAAACTCCTCGCTCCCTTTCTTCATCACTGCCACATATTGGCTGCAATGTAACTCATTGACTAGAGCCTCTGCTTTTTAATGTTTCTGTCCAGGTGATGGGTTGGCTGGTGACCTATGTTCGAAGTAAACTTGTTATGAAAGTCCATATACGTCACATGGTACAGCCCTGAGATTCATTGTCTTGCAGGCATTCATAATAATCCAGACTCAATGAAAGCCTCATCCAACTGGCAGACAAACAACGTGCAGAAAGAAAACAAACTGTGTAAGTACAATAAGAAAGAGGATAAGCTGAAATAATAATAATAATAATAAATAAGCAAAAGATTTCAAAAATTTGAGATGATGAGTTCTTGAATGTGAGTCCAGCTCAGTGATGGGGCGAGTGAAGTGTGTCTCCTTTGGTTCGAGAGCCTGATGGTTGAAAGGTTGCAACCTGGTGGTGTGAGTCCTGAGTCCCTGTCCCCCCTCCCGGATGGCAGCAGCGAGAAGAGAGCGTGGCCTGGGCGGTGGGGGTCTCTGATGATGGATGCTGCTTTCCTGTGACAGAGGTTCATGCAGATGTGATTAAATCTGGGGAGGGCTTTACTGGCGATGGACGGGGTGCTATCCACAGCCTTTTGTAGGGTTTCCATTCAAGGGCATTGGTGCTTCCACGTCAAGCTGTGATGCAATCAGTTAATACACTCTCCACCACACATCTATACAAGTTTTAGATATGCCAAATCTTCGCAGACTTCTAATCATCATGTTATTCATCTGTCATATGAGGAGAGGTTGCGCAAGATGGACTTCTCACTGGAGTGAAGGAGGGTGAGGGTGACTTAATAGTTGTGTACAAAATGATACGAGACATAGAACTGATGCACCATCAATAACTCACGCTGAGACTTAGGAAGTGAGATATCAGCTTTTATTGACTGGAAGAATAAACAGCACTACATCCTGGGGAAAATGAGGGAGAGCAGCAGCCCACAGTCGCCTTTATACAGGGGTCTGTGGGAGGAGCCACAGGAGCAGTCAGACAGGTATATCTAGTTCACCACAAGAACATAGAATCTACAGCACATTACAGGCCCTTTATGTTGTGCCAACCATATAACCTGCTCTAGAAGCTGCCTAGAATTTCCCTACCACATAGTCCTCTATTTTTCTAAGCTGCATATACCTATTTAAGAGTCTCTTAAAAGACCCTGTTGTATCTGTGCATATTGAGTGAACAGCCACTCTTTTCCCCAGGGTGGAAATGGCTAATATGAGAGGGTAGTTGATTGGAGGGAAGTGTAGGAGATGTCAGATGTCGGGTTTTTTTAAACACAAGACTGGTAGGTGTATGGAATGTATTGCCAGGAGTGTAGGCAGAGCCAGATACATTGGGGACATTCTTTTAAAAAAACAACAACTTAGATAGGCACGTGAATGAAAGAAAAAGATGTGGGAGGGAAGTGTTACTTCCACAAAGGATTGTGGTGTAGGGTAAAAGGTCACACAACATTGTGGGCCGAAAAGCCTGTACTCTATTTGTTCTATGTTCTAGTTAACCTCTCATTTCCCTATATTTCATTCCACCTGCCCACCTCTTGGCCACTCAGACTATTTTGGTCCTTTTGTAGATGCTTTACTTCCTTCTCATAATCTGCTGATCAACTCTACATTATCCCATCACACACTTGCAGGGTGAGACGCGGAGTAAAGCTCCCTCTACATTATCCCATCACACACTTACAGGGTTAGACACAGAGTAAAGCTCCCTCTACATTATCCCATCACACACTTACAGGGTTAGACACAGTAAAGCTCCCTCTACATTATCCCATCACACACTTACAGGGTTAGACACAGTAAAGCTCCCTCTACATTATCCCATCACACACTTGCAGGGTGAGACACAGAGTAAAGCTCCCTCTACATTATCCCATCACACACTTGCAGGGTGAGACACAGAGTAAAGCTCCCTCTACATTATCCCATCACACACTTGCAGGGTGAGACACAGAGTAAAGCTCCCTCTACATTATCCCATCACACACTTGCAGGGTGAGACACAGAGTAAAGCTCCCTCTACATTATCCCATCACACACTTACAGGGTTAGACACAGAGTAAAGCTCCCTCTACATTATCCCATCACACACTTGCAGGGTGAGACACAGAGTAAAGCTCCCTCTACATTTTCCCATCACACACTTGCAGGGTTAGACACAGAGTAAAGCTCCCTCTACATTATCCCATCACACACTTGCAGGGTGAGACACAGAGTAAAGCTCCCTCTACATTATCCCATCACACACTTGCAGGGTTAGACACAGTAAAGCTCCCTCTACATTATCCCATCACACACTTGCAGGGTTAGACACAGAGTAAAGCTCCCTCTACATTATCCCATCACACACTTGCAGGGTTAGACACAGAGTAAAGCTCCCTCTACATTATCCCATCACACACTTACAGGGTTAGACACAGAGTAAAGCTCCCTCTACATTATCCCATCACACACTTGCAGGGTGAGACACAGAGTAAAGCTCCCTCTACATTATCCCATCACACACTTGCAGGGTGAGACACAGAGTAAAGCTCCCTCTACATTATCCCATCACACACTTGCAGGGTGAGACACAGAGTAAAGCTCCCTCTACATTATCCCATCACACACTTGCAGGGTGAGACACAGAGTAAAGCTCCCTCTACATTATCCCATCACACACTTGCAGGGTTAGACACAGTAAAACTCCCTCTACATTATCCCATCACACACTTACAGGGTTAGACACAGAGTAAAGCTCCCTCTACATTATCCCATCACACACTTGCAGGGTGAGACACAGAGTAAAGCTCCCTCTACATTATCCCATCACACACTTGCAGGGTTAGACACAGTAAAACTCCCTCTACATTATCCCATCACACACTTACAGGGTTAGACACAGAGTAAAGCTCCCTCTACATTATCCCATCACACACTTGCAGGGTGAGACACAGAGTAAAGCTCCCTCTACATTATCCCATCACACACTTACAGGGTGAGACACAGAGTAAAGCTCCCTCTACATTTTCCCATCACACACTCCCAGAGCATGTGTTAGACACAGTGAAACTGTCTGTACACCGTCACACACTTCCAGAACAGAGGCAGTATGGTTTACACATAATGTAAGTTTCATATCACATACTCCCATGGCAAGGCATAATGGGTTAGACAGTCTTCACCGTCCAGCAAAACATTCACAGGAAGAAGGGAATTAGTAAAGTCAGCTGGTTTGTGTTTGCAATCAGCCTTTGCTAATGAGACTAATAAGTTAGTCAGGCACCTCTGCACTGTGCAAATCAGCGCCACGTTAATCGTGCAAAAATGTGCACGAGAGTGGCTGGTGGACCTCGTACCCCAGTGAGAGAGGGACATGCTTGTCCTAACACGTGAAGTCAACTCCAGTGAGATCCAACGGCCAGGCAAAACTTCGTAGAACAAGGTACAGAAGTAGTAAATCATGGTCATCCACTGCAACTAAGGATGTCCCCAGTTTGTGGTGGGACCTGGACTTCCAAGGTCAAGAGAGAGGAACTGCCCCAGTGCAGTGGCTTTTCCACTTTAAAATCTCTCCTGCATCGGTTATTTCCCCTGCATCAATTTGCAATGATATGAGCAGCAAAGCTGGTTTGTTCCAGGAGAGGGAGCCATTGCACCAAGAAACAGGCCAAGCAGGTCAGGGAGTCACACTGTCTCAGCAGAAAGCCAACATTTCCTTACCCCGTTTGACAGACAGACATACTTTATTGATCCTGAGGGAAATTGGGTTTCGTTACAGCCGCACCAACCCAGAATAGTGAAGAAATATAGCAATATAAAAGCATAAATAATTAAATAATAATAAGTTAGTCATGCCCAGTAGAAATAAGTCCAGGACCAGCCTATTGGCTCAGGGTGTCTGACACTCCGAGGGAGGAGTTGTAAAGTTTGATGGCCACAGGTAGGAATGACTTCCTATGCCACTCAGTGTTGCATCTTGGTGGAATGAGTCTCTGGCTGAATGTACTCCTGTGCCTAACCAGTACATTATGGAGTGGATGGGAGTCATTGTCCAGAGAGTCCAGTTCCACCCCCACAGCATCACTGGCCTTACGAATGAGTTTGTTGATTCTGTTGGTGTCTGCTACCCTCAGCCTGCTGCCCCAGCACACAACAGCAAACATGATAGCACTGGCCACCACAGACTCGTAGAACATCCTCAGCATCGTCCGGCAGATGTTAAAGGACCTCAGTCTCCTCAGGAAATAGAGACGGCTCTGACCCTTCTTGTAGACAGCCTCAGTGTTCTTTGACCAGTCCAGTTTATTGTCCATTCGTATCCCCAGGTATTTTTAATCCTCCACCATGTCCACACTGACCCCTTGGATGGAAACAGGGGTCACCGGTTTGATTAATGAATACACAGTTTGTTGATCACTGTTGACTTCCCATATTACAGCAGTTCTGGTAATGGAAGTTCATTCAGAATTCAGAAACAAAAAAAACTTGTGGAATAAAAAATTCACTTTGATGGAATTGTTTTAAAATTTATTTTATTTTCAGTTTGCATGTATTGGATAATGAAGTTTGATATATATAGAAAATCGTTCTACTGCCCTCGCAGTGCATTGTGCACAAAAGCTAGGCCGGGAGTTAAATACCTTCTCAAAAATCATCCCAGCTGGCAGCTTACTTCATGGTTTTTAATGAGAAAACTTTGTGAAACTGCAGAAAGTTCAGTGAAAACTTAAGTAAAAGTTAAGTCAATACAGAATAGTCACATGCCTGAATATACTAATATTATCAGTTATTTTCAGGTAATACATACATGCGACATTCTATAGCTGTGCTGTGGACTAGAGCAAACCCATGGCACACCGTAGCTTAATAGTGATGAACGATAAACATAATACTTCCCTCAAAGTTCCTGTTTAAGGTGCAACATCACTGGTAGTTCAAAAGCAAAGGAATTTGATTAAAACTGTTACTAATAACACTTCCTTCAAAGTAAATTGTGGTGAACTATCACCATAAAAGCGAGAGAAGGCAAAGCAAGTTTGCAGGATGTGTGCTGGAAAATCGACACACTTGGAGTTGGGGTCGTGCTGGTTGGAGTGAATGACTCGGTGGGGAGAAGACGGGTAGACAAAGTCCAATGCCTGTCCAACTAAACGGGATACGAGGTGGATCGCTCTGTGCCGAGCCGAACTGAGCAGTCAGGAATGGCTTTCTCGGCAGCAAGATAAAGGTTTAAAGTGAGTCACTGGGTGGTGTGTTCTAGGCCTGGGGCAATTCACCGCGATGAGGCCTGGGCACTACTGCAAGGTACAATACGCTGTTTGGACGATTGAAATGCCGGCTCAGATAGGCTGAAAAGGCAGAGTGTCGAGAGTCGGGCGAGGTTTGATCACTCTGAGCGTATGGCCAAATTGAGAATGGCTTCTTCAGCAGCAAAATCTAGGCCTGGAGTGATTGGCCGGTGGTGGGGCCTGGGTCCTAGTGCGAGGTTTGGACAATTTAAAAGCCAGCCCAGATAGTCTGGGAGCTCCTCTCTCATCGGCACTACGGCATGTGAGACTGCCACCCAGCTGCTGTGCTTCATGTCCGCAAACTTTGTGGCGATTTGCCCTGCTAATATCATGAACTGAATACCGAGGCTTTGAACCTACTCCAGGTGCTCCAAGGATTTGGATCTAAGGACCCAATTTGGTTCAGAATGCTGTCGCTATTGCTGCTTGCTTCTATTGTTGGTTCTGCCTGGTTCACATCTTTACTGTTCTGCTGTAGGTATCTCATTTAGCAGCTCTGTTCTGCTTTCAGCCTGTTTGGGTTATTGTTGAAGATAAGGGATAATGTGGAAGGTGTGTCATCCAATTAGCGGGAGGTGTTCTTGGTGAAGGACACTAAGGTTGGTCTTGCGTTTTTTGTTTGGGATGAGATGAAGAGAGAAGATGCTGGGGTGAACCCGTCGTAGGATTCGACCCAGTGGGAGACCTGATTGTTCGAGATGGATTGTGAGCGACATTCAGAAGGTGGTGTGGGCTTTCACGTTGACCAAGGGCCCAGTTCAAGATGAGCTCCAACTTGTGCACATTTGACTGTTTATTTAGAATAGGCCCTTTTGTTTTTGTTATTCTTTACTAACCCTTTCATTAAGATTCATAAATATTATTCCTTTAATCATATGCAGTGCCCTGTCATTTCATGGCACTAATTTGTAACAGGGTAGCGAATGACACAGCATCCACACAACCTGAGGCTGGGGTGGGATTGAGCACGCCTCAATCTCCCGAGTCTGGCGGGGCAGGAGGTCGCTTCCCTAGACTTGCACAGCCAAGGAGGCCGGGGTGTTTCATTTGTTTTGTGCTTTCTTCCCTCTTTCTCTGTGTGCATTAGGGGTTGGTCTTTCTTTAATTGGGCTCTTTCGAGTTCCTCGCTTTGCAACTTCCTGTGAACCAACAAATCTAAAAGTTGTAGAATTTGTACATTCTCTGATAATCAATACCCTTGGTAAATTTGGAAGGAAATCGACTAAATGTTTACCGATGTTAAGAAGCTTAATTTCACAAAAATTGCTGTTTCAAGGGCAAATAAAGAGTGGATGAAGATGGATGTCTTTCTACCGTTGTGCTTCAAGTCAAAATCCAAATTAATAGGTGCAGGAAGTGAAGTTTTTACGAACAGGAAGTGAAGTTTGTGTAACTCTCTCACCAGGGCTCATGTACAAACTCGGCTTGCTGGCTAACTCTGCTAATAGCCATGCAACTCAGTGGTGAGAAGGCCGCCTTTCATAAGTAATATATGTCTTGGGTCGGTATGATTTGGGGTTCAGCCAAACAGGAATGTGGTGGATGTTCTGATTAAAGGAACCTCAATGGGAGTGAATGCTGTGTAAATACTGGCCACACACAATTATCAGTCGGGAAGAAATAGCAGATCGTACACTGCATAGAATTATAAAGAAAGTATATTTACCAATTTTAGCTTTATTGAACAGTTGATAGGAGAAAAAGAAAAGAGAAGGGCCCATCTCTTTTAAACCAGTCCAATGTGCACGTAACTGTTAGACTTCATACTGAAAGATTTGGGGGTGTATCTCTTACTCATATGCTGGACCCATGTGGTAAACTATGTATACCTGTCTGGACACGCCCCCCTGCTGACTGCTCGGACGTGGCAGTGGTATCGGGGCAGGGGATGGCAAAGGGGAACCACGAGTACTCGTCGATTATGTTTGAGAAAGTAGACATTGCGGTCAGTGGAGGGAAGGGGGCCCTTAAAGTCAACACTCAGTCACTCAAAGGGGCGGGTGGCCTTGATAAGTTGTGCCTTTTCAGGATGGTAGAAGTGCGGTTTGCACTCAGCGCAGACTTGGCAGTCCCTGGTCATCGTCCTGATGTCCTCAAGGGAGTAAGGCAGGTTCCGGGCTTTCACGAAATGGTAAAGTCGGGTGACCCCTGGGTGGCAAAGATCTGCATGGAGAGCGTATAGCCGGTCGAGCTGCGCGCTGGCACACACTCCCCGGGATAGGGCATCAGGGGGCTCATTGAGCCTTCCAGGCCGGTACAGGATATCATAGTTGTAGGTGGAGAGTTCTATTCTCCACCGCAAAATTTTATCATTTCTGATTTTGCCCCGCTGTTGGTTGCTAAACATGAACACAACTGAGCGCTGGTCGGTCAGCAAGGTGAACCTTTTGCCGGCGAGATAGTGCCTCTAGTGCCTAATAGCTTCCACTATGGCCTGGGCTTCTTTCTCCACCGTGGAGTGCCGAATTTCAGGGCCTTGAAGGGTACGAGAGAAGAATGTTACCGGCCTTCCTGCCTGATTGAGGGTAGCAGCCAGTGCGAAGTCAGAGGCGTCACTCTCTACTTGGAAGGGAATGGTCTCGTCCACTGCATGCATCGTTGCTTTGGCAATGTCCCCTTTAATGCGGCTGAAGGCCGCACGGGCCTCGGCTGAGAGGGGAAATGCGGTGGACTTGACCAGGGGGCGGGCCTTGTCTGCGTAGTGAGGGACCCATTGGGCGTAATAGGAAAAGAGGCCCAGGCATCGTTTGAGGGCTCTGAGGGTGGTGGGAAGAGGGAGTTCCAACAGGGGGCGCATACGGTCAGGGTCAGGGCCAATGACCCTATTCTCCACGACATACCCAAGGATAGCAAGTCGGGTGGTTCCGACCACACACTTGTCCCTGTTATAGGTGAGGTTAAGAGCTTTGGCCGCTTGGAAAAATCGTTGGAGGTTGGTGTCGTGATCCTGCCAGTCGTGACCGCAGATGGTGATGTTATCCAAATATGGGAACATGGCCTTCAGTTGGCACTGGTCCACCATCCGGTCCATTTCCCTCTGGAAGACAGAGACACCATTCGTGAAACTGAAGGGGACGCACAGGAAGTGATAGAGCCTGCCGCCCACCTCGAAGGCGGTGTAGGGGCGGTCCTCCGGGCGGATGGGGAGCTGATGGTAAGCGGATTTCAGGTCTATGGTCGAGTACACCTTGTACTGAGCTATCTGATTGACCATATCCGCGATGCGGGGTAGGGGGTATGCGTCAAGCTGCGTGAACCTATCGATGGTCTGGCTATAGTCCACGACCATCCTATTTTTCTGCCCGGTCCGAACAACGACCACCTGGGCCCTCCAAGGGCTTGTGTTTGGCTCAATGATCCCCACCCTAAGCAGCCGCTGCACCTCTGACTTAATGAAGGCCCTGTCCCCCGCGCTGTACCTCCTGCTTTTAGTTGCCACAGGTTTACAGTCGGGGGTCAGGTTGGCGAACAGCGGTGGGGGAGAGATCTTGAGGGTGGAGAGGCTGCAAGTGGTGTCAGTAGCGCGGCTGTTGGCATGGTGCTGGGTGGGATGTGTGGGTCGGTGTGTGTGTGTGGTCAGTATTGGGGTATATGACGAAGTCCCACAAAACTGAGGATTTCTGACAGAGATCGGTGGGAGGGGCCCGTCATACTCCATTGTCACACTTTTCAGGTGGCTCTGGAAGTCGAGCCCCAATAGCACAGGGGCACACAGTTGAGGCATGACCAGTAACGCAAAGTTCCGATATTCTGTGCCCTGCACCACCGATGTCGCTACACAACCCCCCCGGATGTCTGTGGAATACGACCCAGAAGCCATGGTGACCCTCTGGCTTACCGGCCGTGTCACGAGTCCGCAGCGTTGCACTGTGTCCGGGTGAATAAAACTCTCAGTGCTGCCCGTGTCAAACAGGCAGCTAGTCCTGTGCCCCTCCACCAGGATGTCCATCATTGACCTTGTGAGCTGGTGTGGAGTGCTTTGGTCGAGGGTCACAGAGGCCAGAGTTGAATCGCCATCTTGGTGCCCGGTAAGCACCCGTGGGTCGGAGACGGGGTGAGGTGGCGCCGACAAAGATGGCCGCCCCCATGCCTCGCATGTGGCGCTGCTCGACCCTGCTCGTGGTTTGGACTTACAGGCCTTGGCGAAGTGGCCCTTCCTTCCGCAGCTGGAGCAGGTAGCTTCTCGGGCCGGGCAGCGTTTTCGGGGGTGCTTTTCGAGTCCGCAGAAGTAACACTGCGTGGACTGGCGACTGGCAGCAGCCGAGGTCGATTCGCCGGCGGGTTGCGGGGTCTGCAGCGTCCATGAGGCCGGCGGGAGATCACGCGCCTGGACAGCATCAGCATCGTGCAGAGCAGCCTCCAGCATGTCGGCCAGCTCGATCGCCAAAAGTAAGGTAAGATCGGCGTTTTCCAGCAGCCGCTGGTGCACGTTCACTGACCTGATCCCCGTAACGAAGGTGTCTCGTACCAGGAGCTCCGCATGCTGTTCCGCCGTCAGTCCCCTGCAGTCGCAGGCCCGCACGAGTGTCTGTAGGGCCCGGACAAACTCAGCGCTCGACTCTCCGGCCTGCTGCCGCCGTGTCGCTAAGCGATGTCTTGTGTAGACGGTGTTCACCGGCCGCAGGTATTGTCTTTTGAGGGTGTCCAGTGCCCCTTGGTAGGTCGGCAGGTCCCTGATCAGGGAGTAGACCCACGGACTGACTCTGGAGAGGAGAACCCTGTGCATCGTGTCAGGATCGGTCACATGCATCTCCTCCAGGTACGATTCGAAGCATGCTAGCCAGAGTTCAAAAGCGTCTCCAGCTTCCTGGGATTGAGGGTCGAGATCCAATCTGTCGAGTCATAAAATGCTTTCCATGTTTTAAAATGCTGCTAATAAAATTGATGCACCATCAATAACTCTCGGAGACGGGAGGCGAACGATAGGCTTTTATTAGCAGCAAAACGGAGCACGGCATCTCGGAGACTGAGGGGGGAGCAGTGCCCCAATCGCCTTTATACAGGGGTCTGTGGGAGGAGCCACAGGAGCAGTCAGCAGGGGGCGTGTCCAGACAGGTATACATAGTTTACCACAACCCACGCTCTGCGTGAAAGCACCTGCCACACTACAAACTGCCCTCAAAGTCCATCTTGAACAAACCGGCTCTCTCTCAAGAGGATTGACCCTCCTCCTTGGAGCCATTCATCTTCACAAAACATTCCTTACAACGGAGACGCTCCTCCCAAAGCCATTCTGTGGCATCTTCCCTTGTGTCCTGCTCACACTACTGTCTCCCACAAATCTCTCTCCACCCAGCTCTCTCTAGAACCTTCTCCTGATCCCACCATCCGGAGTTGATCACCACGTCTCCTTTAGCTGAAACCCAGTCTGGCAGAGCATTCCACAGATCCACCACTCTTTGACTGAAACACTTCCTCCTTAACTCTGTTCTAAAAGGTTGACCCTCAATTTTGAGGCTGTGCCTTCCAGTTCTGGACACCCTCACCATAGGAAACATCCTCTCCACATCCACCCTATCTAGTCCTTTCAACATTTGGTAGGTTTCAATGAAATCCCTTTGCATTCTTCTAAATTCCAGTAAGTACAGGCCCAAAGCTGCCAAACGCTCCTCATATGTTAACCCCTTCATTCCTGGAATCCTCATGAACCTCCTCTGGACTCTTTCTAATGACAGTATATCCTTTCTGAGATATGGGGCCCAAAACTGTTGACAATACTCCAAGTGCAGCCTGACTAGTGTCTTATAAAGCCTCAGCATTATCTCCTTGCTTTTATATTCTATTTGCCTCGAAATAAATGCTAACATTGCATTTCCTTTCTTTACCACAGACTCAACCTGTGAACTGGGAGACTTGCACGAGGGCTCCTAAGCCCCTCTGCACCTCTGAAGTTTTAACCTTCTTCCCCATTTAGATAACAGTCTGCACTATTGTACCTTTTACCAACATACATTTCCCAACACTGTATTCCATCTGCCAATTGTTTACTCATTTGTCTAAGTCCTGCTGCAATCTCATTGCTTCCTCAGCACTACCCACCCCTCCACCTGTCTTCGTATCATCTGCAAACTTTGCCACAAAGCCATCAATTCCACTATCTAAATCATTGACAAACAATGTGAAAAGTAGCAGTCTCAATACTGACTCGAGGAACACCACTAGTCACTGTCACCCAACCAGAAAAGGCCCCTTTTATTCCCACTTGCTGCCTCCTGCCTGTCAGCCATTCCTCTATCCATGCCAGTATCTTTCCTGTAACGCCATAGGATTTTATCTTGTTCAGCAGCCTCATGTATGGTGCCTTATCAAATGCCTTCTGATAATCCAAGTAAATGATATCCACTGCCTCTCTTGTCCACTCTGCTTGTTACTTCCTCGAAGAACTCATCTATAAGAGTTCTCACAATACAGAAACCATGCTGACTTTGACTTGTTTTATCATTAGTCCCCAAGTACACCAAAACCTCATCCTTAATAATAGACTCTAACACTTTTCCAGCCACTGAGGTTAGGCTAACTGTCCCATAATGTCCTTTATTTTGCCTTCCTCCCTTCTTAAAGAGTGGAGTGACATTTGCAGACTTTCCATTTCTTGAAAGATCATGGCCAATGCATCCGTTATCTCTTCAACAACATTTCTCAGGACTCTGAGTCCATCTGGTCCAGGTGACTTATCCACCTTAAGACCTTTGAGTTTGTCTTTGTAATAGCATTGGCACTCATTCCTGCTCCCTGACACTCACTGACCTCTGGCACACTGCTAGTGTCTTCCATAGTGAAGACAAATGCAAAATACTCATCAAGTTCATATGTCATTTCTTTGTTCCCCATTACTACATCACCAACATCATTTTCCAGTGATCCAATATCAACTCTCACTTCCCTTTTACTCTTTATATAACTGGAAAATGTTTGGTATCCTGCTTTACATTATTGGCTAGTCTGCCCTTGTATTTCATCTTTTCCCTTCTTATACCTTTTTAGTTGCCTTTTGTTGGATTTTAAAAGCTTTCCAATCATCTAACTTCCCACTCACTTTTGATAACTTATATGCTCTTTCCTTGGCTGTCATGCAGTCCTTAACATCCCTTGTCAGCCACGGTTACCCAGCCCTGCAGTTTGAGAATGACTTCCTCTGTGGGACGTATCTATCCTGTGCCTTGTGAATTATTCCCAGAAACTTCACCCATCTCTGCTCTGCCGTCATCCCCACCAGTATCCTCCTCCAATCCACCTGGGCGAGCTCCTCTCCCATGCCTCTGTAATTCCCTTTATTCCATTGTGAAACTCATTCATGTTATTTGTCTTTCTCCCTCTCAAGTTGCAGTATGAATTCAATCATGTTATGATCACTGCCACAACTGTCGCACATCCTTCATTGATTCAGTTCTGTCTGGAATTGCTACTTTGCCCGTGAAATGGTTTTCCGGTGGTCGTACCTGGACTTCTCATAATTTACTTGGTCATCATTCTTGACTGCTTCTGATCTGACCATCAGGAGTTTGTGCTTCTCGTGGTTCATCCGGGGGTGATTGGGGAATACGGATTGATTTTTGTGGGGACGTGCTCGTCTAATACTGCTTTTATAAAGTCCATGACAACCACAGCGTATTCATTCAGATCCACAGTTAAGTCCTTGAACACGGCCAATACCATAGCCGCTCCCCTGCTTCACACAACCACCTCTTTATTGTCCTCATCTCTAGAGCCTTTGGTTTTGCCTCTGTTGTATGCAGGGCGGAATCATAGAAAAGGACAGCATAGAGACAGGTCCTTTGGCCCATCTAGTCCATGCCAAAACCATTTAAACTGCCTTCTCCCATCGACCTGCACTGAGACCATAGTCCTCCATACCCTCACTATCCATGTCCCTATCCAAACTTCTCTTAAACATTGAAATCGAGCTCACATGCACCACTTGTGTTGGCAGCTCATTCCACACTCTCACGATCCTCTGAGTAAAGAAGTTTCCCTTCATGTTCCCCATAAACCTTTCACCTTTCATCCTTGACCCATGACCTCTGGTTGTAGTCCCACCAAACCTCAGTGGAAAAAAGGCTGCTAGCATTTACCGTGTCTATACCAATCATATTTTATACATCTATAAAATCTCCCTTCAATTTTCTATGTTCTAAGGAATACAGTCCTAACATACTCAATTTTTCTTTAAATTCTGGTCCTCCAGACCCGGCAACATCCTTGTGTATTTTCACCGCACTCTTTCAACCTTGTTTACATCTTTCCTGTATTAACCCTCATGGTTTTGTATTCCTCTCCCCGTACCACACCTCAAGTCTGCAGGAGACTCTAATGAAGAATGAGCCCGACTGAGCGGTAACTAACTGGAGTGGAAATAGTTAAATATTTATTCAAAAACTAGTTTGTTGATTGCAAGGCGAAGGCCAGAACGTGTCTGCTCTTCGCTGCCAGTGAGAAGATGAGCTGCCTTCTTTAACACTGCTGAAGGTCACGATGCTTCTTTTACTGGAGTTCCAGAATCTTGAAGAATCTCGGCCCGAAACGTCGAGAGTCCATTCACTTCCACTGATGCTGGCTGACCGGCTGAGCTCCCCCAGTGAGATGGTTTTGGTGTTAATTGGCTTTATTCTCCATATACAATAACGCGCATTAGGAACATGCTGTGGAGTGTTGGCATGACATGCAACAAAACAACAACAATTATACAGAACAAAGAATGATATAAAAATAAGTTAGAGGTTGAAGCATGGGTTTGGAATAAAATGTGCATAAATACATAAATACCAGCATGTATCTTCAGTGAAAACAACATTATAAAAGGTGTTTACAGTGAACACGGTGACTCAGGGGTGGGTAGAGGGGGTGGGGGTGGGCGAACTAGTGTGTCTAATCAGATTATTTGCCTGGGGGAAGAAACTTTTAAGAAGGCATGAAGTTTTTTTGTTTTAACAGCCCTGTAGTTCTTTCTGAAGGGAGCTTTTGGAAGAGGCAGCTGATACAGTAAAAAGCCTGCCTTACACACTGTTCACACGGATCAAATCATTACTCAGTGCACTGATCTAGAATAGGATAAAACAACAATGCAGAATAAAGTGTAAAACTGACAAGAAGTGCAGTGTGGCTAAAGCATAAAGTACAAGATCATGGCGACACACAGAATGCTGGAGGAACTCAGCAGGCCAGGCAGCGTCTGGGTAAAAGGTAAAAACAGTCAACGTTTTGGGCCGAGACTCTTCATCAGGACTGGAAGAAAAAGATGAGGAGTGGAAGTGAGAAGGTGTGGGGAGGGGAGGAAGAAACACTAGCTGAAACTGGGAGGGGACGGGGGAAGTGAAGAGCCAGGAAGTCGATTGGTGAAAAAGATACGGGGATGGAGAAGGAGGAATCTGACAGGAGAGGGGGAAGAGCGCTAGTGGGAGGCGATGGGCAGCCCTGCATCTTCTTCACCAATCAAGTTCCCAGTTCTTTACTTCCTTTTCCATGGTGAATACTGAAGTAAAGTATTCATTAAGTACCTCTGCTATTTCCTCTGGTTCCATACACTTTCCCACTGTCACACTTAATAGGTCCTATTCTCTCACATCTTATCCTCTTGCTCTTCACATACTTGTAGAATGCTTTGGGGTTTTCCATAATCCTGCCCGCCAAGGCCTTCTCATGGCCCCTTCTGGCTCTCTTAATTTCCTTCTTAAGCTCCTTCCTAGTAGCCTTATAATCTTCCAGATCTCTAACATTACCAAGCTCTCTGAACCTTTTGTAAGCTTTTCCTTTCTTCTTGACTAGATTTATTACAGTCTTTGTACACCACAGTTCCTGTACCCTACCATAACATCCCTGTCTCATTGAAATGTACCTATACAGAACTCTACTCAAATATCCCCTGAATATTTGCCACATTTCTTCTGTACTTTTCCCTGAAAAGTGTACAAGGCATTGGTAAGGCCGAATTTGGAGTATTGTGTACAGTTCTGGTCACCAAATTATAGGAAAGATGTCAACAAAATAGAGAGAGTACAAAATTTACTAGAATGTTACCTGGGTTTCAGCACCTAAGTTACAGAGAAAGGTTGGACAAGTTAGGTCTTTATTCTTTGGAGCGTAGAAGGTTGAGGGGGACTTGATAGAGGCATTTAAAATTATGGAGGGATAGATAGAGTTGACGTGGATAGGCTTTTTTCCATTGAGAGCAGGGGAGATTCAAACAAGAGGACATGAGTTGAGAGTTAAGGGGCAAAAGTTTAGGGGTAACACGAAGGGAACTTCTTTACTCAGAGAGTGGTAGCTGTGTGGAACGAGCTTCCAGTAGAAGTGGTAGAGGCAGGTTCAATATTGTCATTAAAAAAAAAATTGGATAGGTATATGGACAAGAGAGGAATGGAGGGTTATGGGCTGAGTGCGGGTCAGTGGGACTAGGTGAGAGTAAGCGTTCGGCATGGACTAGAAGGGCCAAGATGGCCTGTTTCTGTGCTGTAATTGTTATTTGGTTATATCTGTTTCCAATTTAAGCCTCCAATTTCCTGCCTGATAGCCTCATAATTCCCCTTACTCCAATTAAATGTTTTTCTAACTTGCCTGTTCCTATCTCTCTCCAATGCTATTGCAAAGGAGATAGAATTATGATCACTATCTCCAAAATGCTCTCCCACTGAGAGATCTGACACCTGACCAGGTTCATTTCCCAATACCAAATCAGGTACAGCCTCTCCTCTTGTAGGCTTATCTACATATTGTGTCAAGAAACCTTCCTGAACACACCTAACAAACTCCACCCCATCTTAACCCCTAGCTCTAGGGAGATGCCAATAGATATTTGGGAAATTAAAATCTCCCATCACGACAACCCTGTTATTATGACACCTTTCCAGGATCTGTTTCCCTATCTGCTCCTTGATATCTCTGTTATTATTGAGCAGCCTATCAAAAACACCCAGTAAAGTTATTGACCCCCTCCTGTTCCTAACCTCCACCCACAGAGACTCCGTAGACAATCCCTCCATGACATCCACCTTTACTGCAGCCGTGACACTATCTCTGATCAACAGTGCCACGCCCCCACCTCTTTTGCCTGCCTCCCTGTCCTTTCTGAAACATCTAAAACCTGGCACTTGAAGTAACCATTCCTGTCCCTGAGCCATCCAAGTCTCTGTAATGGCCACCACATCATAGCTCCAAGTCCTGATCCACGCTCTAAGCTCATCCACTTTGTTCACAACACTCCTTGCGCTAAAATAGACACATCTCAAGCCTTCGGTCTGATCTCGTCCCTTCTCTATCACTTGCCTATCCTCCCTCTCGCACTGTCTACAAGCTTTCTGTATTTGTGAGCCAACCTCCTCTTCCCCAGTCTCTTCAGTTCGGATCCCACCCCCCAACAATTCTAGTTTAAACTTTCCCCAGTAGCCTTAGCAAACCTCTCCGCCAGGAAATTGGTCCCCCTGGGATTCAAGTGCAACCCGTCCTTTTTGTACAGGTCACACCTGCCCCAAAAGAGGCCCCAATGATCCAGAAATCTGAATCCCTGCCCCCTGCTCCAATCCCTCAGCCATGCATTTATTCTCCACCTCACTCTTTTCCTATACTCACTGTTGCATGGCACAGGCAGTAATCCCGAGATTACTACCTTTGAGATCCTGCTTTTCAACTTCCTTCCTAACTCCCTGTAGTCTTTCTTCAGGACCTCTTCCCTTTTCCTACCTCTGTCATTGATACCTATATGTACCACAGCCTCTGGCTGTTCTCCCTCCCACCTCAGGATATCGTGGACGTGATCAGAAACATCCTGGACCCTGGGACCTGGGAGGCAAACTACCATCCGAGTTTCTTTCCTGCATCCACAGAATCGCCTGTCTGAACCCCTGACTATAGAGTCCCCTATCACTACTGCCTTCCTCTTCCTTTCCCTACCCTTCTGAGCCACAGGGCCAGACTCTGTGCCAGAGGCACGGCCACTGTTGCTTTCCCCGGGTAGGCTGTCCCCCCCAACAGTACTCAAACAGGAGTACTTATTGTCAAGGGGTACAGCCACAGGGGTATTCTCTAGTACCTGACTCTTCCCCTTCCCCCTCCTGACTGTGACCCACTTGTCTGTCTCCCGTGGCCCCGGTGTGACCACCTGCCTGTAACTCCTCTCTATCACCTCCTCACTCTCCCTGACCAGATGAAGGTCATCGAGCTGCAGCTCCAGTTCCCGAACACGGTCCCTTAGGAGCTGCATCTCGACACACCAGGTGCATATATGGCCGCCCAGGAGGCTGGGATACTCCAGGAACCCCCACATCTGACACCAAGCACAGAAAACTGGCCTCACACACATACTACCTCCTTCCCACAATTAACACAGTTAAACCTACCTCGCCTCATCCCGTTACTGCCTAGGCCCGTTGAGCCAAAGCCCCACCACTCTGCTACCTCTCACTCCGCTGCCCGCTCCGACGCTACCCGCTGGATATGGCAGTCTTCTTTTTAAACCTTTCGCGCACTACTGGCTGACGTCACGCACCTGCGCAGTCTCACCTCTCTTTTACCCCGAGTACTAAAAAACTCCCTTCACTCCGAAAAATCAGCTGTTCACTCGCAGCCTTCTTGCTCCGAACGTAAGGTGATATTTTTTGGTAGGTAAAGAGAAACACTATAGGGAATACAATATATTATTGTAAAATTATTGCAGGAGCAGAATGATCATTGAAATGTTGATGAGCAGTTTGGGGTTTTATTAATAAAGGCATAAAAGAATAAACGAGCTGTGAACATTTGGATAAATATACTATGTCTTCCACCTTGGCCCCAAAGGAACAATGTTTCATTTAGCTGTATACATGTGCTTGGCTGAATGACCAAAAACTTGAACTTGAACAAAAAACAGGGGAATTGTGCTGAACTTTTAACCAATGTTGGTTCATCCTTAGCTGAAAATCACTAACTTTGGCCCTGGATGAAATTAAAGATTCAAGATTGTTTAACCTCATTTCCAGTACACAAGTGTAAGGGAGATCAAAATAAAATAATTGTTACTCTGAATCCGATGCAACACAAAATAAGCACAATAAGATAGAGAACACAGTAATAAAAAACAAAATAAATATAAATACATAAGATAGTTTATATACATTGATTGATTGTATGTCCATAAAGTGACGCTCGGCACAGGAGTGTCTGGATATAAGGTGACTGACAGGAAATTGCCACAGGCCTTGTATGCACTACCACTTTGGCATGTATTTCCATATGTGAATATTTTTTAAGACAGAAACAAAACATCAGTAAAGTCACAAAGGTCTCTTTATGATTGAGTAAACGACAGTGACTGCAGATAATGACAGGTTATATGTAATATGATGTACCACTAAATCCCAGTAGAGGGCGCTGTTCTAAAACTGTTCTGCAATGCGAGGCCTATGAACCAGTGATGGCTACAAACAACTCTAGTTCAGCTCCATAACAAATTACCCATGTCCTAATTTGTGTGGATGAACCGTGGCTAGGATTAACGTTATTTATTCATTGACAGGATGTGGGCTGAGCCAGCATTTACTGCCCATCCCTAGTTGCCCCCTTGAACTGCTGCTGCCCCTGAGGTGTAGTTCGCCCACGGTGTTGTCAGGGCATGTGGTGTATGGACAGAGTATGGACACTGGGTGCAGTGTGACAAAGAGATTTTCGACAGGAGTACTGACAGATGCAACAGGAGTGTTCCCGCGCAGGTCCAACAAGAGTTTTGACGGGAAACCCAGGCTCTGTAAGAGAGGTACGGCCTAGCAGAGCGGTTGTCATCGGAGTAGTCTGAGGCAGAGTAGGAAGGCTTTGGCTCAACAGGGCTTTGGCAAAAACGGGCAAGTTCATTCCTTATTTCTGAGTTAACTCCTGAGAGGGTAGGGGGTATGTCTGCAGAGCCAGTGTTCTGTTCTGGGTGTCAGATGTGGGATTTCCAGGAGACTCCCAGCCTCCCCGTTTGCCATATCTGCACCGGGTGCATCGAGATGCAGATCCTAAGGGACCGGGTTAGTGTGGTGAACTACATATACCTGTCTGGACTGCTCCTGTGGCTCCTCCCACAGACCCCTGTATAAAGGCGATTGAGGCCTGAGCCCGGCCTCATTCTCCAGGATGTAGTGTTGTTCATTCTTCCAGTCAATAAAAGCCGATATCTCACTTCTTACATCTCAGAGTGAGTTATTAATGGTGCTTCAGTTAGTGAACTGGAGCTGCAGCTCGATGAACTTCGGCTTGTTTGGGAAAGTGAAGCAGTGGTCGACAGGAGCTACAGGGAGACAGATAAATGGGTACCTGTCAGGAGAGGGAAGGGGGAATGTCAGATAGTGGAGAGCATTCCTGTAGCCGTTCCCCTCAACAATGAGTTCTGCATTTTTGAGTACTGTTGGGGGGGACGGCCTACCTGGAGGAAGCAACAGTGGCCGTGCCTCTGGCACTGAGTCTGGTCCTGTGGCTCAGAAGGGTAGGGAAAGGAAGAGGATGGCAGCAGGAATAGAGGAATCTATAGTCAGGGGAACAGATAGGCGATTCTGTGGACACAAAAAGGAAACACGAATGGTAGTTTGCCTCCCAGGTGCGAGGGTCCACAATGTTTCTGAACGCATCCACAATATCCTGAAAAGGGAGGGTGAGCAGCCAGAGGTCGTGGTACATATTGGTACCAATGACAAAGGAAGAAAACGGGAGGTGGTCCTGAAAACGGAATACAGGGAGTTAGGAAGGAAGCTGAGAAGCAGGACCTCGAGCAGTAATCTCGGGGTTGCTGCCTGTGCCACAGAACAGTGAGAATAGGAATAGAATGACGTGGCAGATAAATGAGTGGCTGAAGAATTGGAGCAGGGCGCAGGGATTCAGATTTCTGGATAATTGGGATCTCATCTGGGGCAGGAGGGGCCCGTACAAAAGTGATGAATCGAGGAGGACCAATATTCTTATAGGCAGATTTACTAGAGCTGTTGGGAGTGGATTAAGCTAATATGACAGAGAGATAGAGAGCTGAGGATGAACCAGCAGGTTTACAAGTAGATGATGGGTGTAACATGAATGTAAGGACGGACAAGCCAGTGATTGGGTACAAAAGTGGAGAGAGCAAAAAGTTAAATTGTACCACAGAGGTAAAATTCTAAAAGGTGGAGAAGGCAAGAGCAGGTACAGTATTTAAATGTGTGTAGCATTCAGAAACAGGTGGACGAACTTGTGGCGCAATTAGAGATTGGTCAGTGTGACGTTGTGGGCATCACTGAGTCGTGGCTGAAAGAAGGTCATAGTTGGGAGCTTAACATCAAAGGACATACTTGTATCGAAAAGACAGGCAGGAAGGCATAGGTGGAGGTGTGGCTCTGTTGGTAAGAGATGGAATTACATCTTTAGAAAGAGGTGACAGAAGGTCAGAGAATGCTGAATCTTTGTGGGTGGAGTTAAGAAATTGGAAGAGTGAAAAAACTATTATGGGAATCATATATAGACCTCCAAATAGTAGCCAAGATGTGGGGATGAGATTGCAAAGGAAGCTGGAAAAGGCGTGTAATAAGTAATGACACAATTGTATTGGGGGACTGCAATATGTATGGGGATTGGGAGAAGCATAAGTCACATGTATCAGTATTACAGTGGAATAAAGGGAATTACAGAGGCATGGGAGAGGAGCTTGCCCAGGTGGATTGGAGGAGGATACTGGCAGGGATGACAGCAGAGCAGAGATGACTGAAGTTTCTGGGAATAGTTCACAAGGCACAGGATAGATACGTCCCACAGAACAAGTTCTCAAATGGTGGGGTAGGCAACCATGGCTGGCGACTGAAGTTAAGGACTGCATAAAAGCCAAGGAAAGAGCATGTAAGGTAGCAAAAGTGAATGGGAAGCTTTCAAAATCCAACAAAAGGCAACTAGAAAAGCTATAAGAAGGGGGGAAAAATGAAATGTGAGGGCAAACTAGCCGATAATATAAAGCAGGATACTAAAAGTAAACACAAAGTACACTGCAGATGCTGTGGTCAAATCAACGTGCACAAAAGCTGGAAGAACTCAGCAGGTCGGGCAAAATCTGTTGACTGCTCATTTCAACGGATGCTGCCCGACCTGCTGAGTTCATCCAGCTTTTGTGCATGAGGATACTAAAAGTTTTTTCAGTTATATAAAGAGTAAAAGGAAGGTGAGAATAGATATTCAACCACTCGAAAGTGATGCCAGTGAGGTAGTAATGGGGGACAAATAAATAGCAGATGAACTTAATGGGTTCTTTGCACCTGTTTTCACCGTGGAAGACACTAGGGGTGTGCCAGAGGACCATGAGAGTCAGGAAGCAGGAGTGAGTGCCATTGCTATTACAAAGGAAAAAGTGCTAGGCAAACTCATTGATGCTACTGAATGTTGAAAGGACTAGATACGGAGATGTGGAAAGGATGTTTCCTAAGTTCAGTGTATCCAGAACTAGAAGGCACAGCCTCAAAATTGAGGGGCAACCCTTTAGAACAGAGGTAAGGAGGATTTTTTTTAGCCAGGGAGCAGTGAACCTGTGGAGTGTGCTGCCACAGTCTGTGGCGAAGGCCAGGTCAAAAGGAAGTGGGTTTGGCCCAGTTCATCACGGGTAAAACCCTCCCAACCATTGAGTACATCTACATGAAACGCTGTCATAGAAAAACTGCACCTGTTATCAAAGATACTCACCACCCAGCCCATGCTCTTTCTTGCTGCTGCCATCAGGTAGAAGTTACAGGAGCCTCAGGACTCACACCATCAGATTTAAGAAGTTATTACCCCTCAACCATCAGATTCTTGAACAAAAGAGGGTAGCTACACTCATTTAAGGACTCTTTTATCTTGTTATTTCATGCTTGTTATTTATAACCACATAACCATATAACAATTACAGCACGGAAACAGGCCATCTCTGCCCTTCTAGTCCATGCTGAATGCTTACTCTCACCTAGTCCCACCTACCTGCACTCAGCCCATAACCCTCCATTCCTCTCTTGTCCATATACCTATCCAATTTTTTTTTTAATGACAATATTGAACCTGCCTCTACCACTTCTACTGGAAGCTCGTTCCACACAGCTACCACTCTCTGAGTAAAGAAGTTCCCTTCGTGTTACCCCTAAACTTTTGCCCCTTAACTCTGAACTCATGTCCTCTTGTTTGAATCTCCCCTACTCTCAATGGAAAAAGCCTATCCATGTCAACTCTATCTATCCCCCTCATAATTTTAAATACCTCTATCAAGTCCCCCTCAACCTTCTACGCTCCAAAGAATAAAGATCTAACTTGTTCAAACTTTCTCTGTAACTTAGGTGCTGAAACCCAGGTAACATTCTAGTAAATCTCCTCTCTACTCTCTCTGTTTATTGCTGTTTTATTTATTATCTGCATTTGCAATTTGTTTACAGTTTATAGTTCCTGACGTTCACAATCCACAGATCCTGTTTACAGTTACTGTTCTATAGATTTGCTAAGTATGTCCACAGAAAAATCACCTCGGGATTGTACGTACTCTGATAATAGATTTAACTTTGAATGTAGAACTTTTCATTCCGAGAGAACTAGAATATAAAAGCAAGAATGTAAGGCATTGGTCAGACCACATTTGGAGTATTGTGAGCAGTTTTGGGCCTCTCATTTGAAGAAAGGATGTGCTGGTATTGGGGAGGGTCCAGAGGAGCTTCATGAGATTGGTTGAAGAGCGTTTGATGGCTCAGGGTCTGTACTCGCTGGAATTTAGGAGAATGAGGGCGGGGAGGAATCTCATTGACACCGATCAAATGCTGAAAGGCCTAGATAGAGCGGATGTGAAGAGGATGATTCCTGTTGAGGGGGAGTCAGGACCAAAGGGTACAGTCTCAAAATAGAGGGATGTCCATTGAGAACAGAGATGAGGAATTTCTTTAGCCAGAGGGTGGTGAATCTGTGGAATTCATTGCCATAGACAGCTGTGGATGCCAAGTCATTCAATATATTTAAAATGGAGGTTGATAGGTTCTTCATTAGTCAGGGTGTCAAAGGTTATGGGGAGAAAGCTGGAGAATGGGGTTGAGAAGCAGATTGTGAGGTCAAGAGTCCATCTTATCATTTTAGGGACTCATCTAATATTTTTGTGACAGTAGGTTGGAGTCTAATAATGCATGGTTTCAGATCTTTATCTGAAAAGATGGTAGGGTGAAGGGTGGGAAGCTGAAAGGGCTGGAAGTATATAAGTCACCTGGACCAGATGGTGTACACCCCAGAGTTCTGAAAGAAGTGACTGAAAAGATCGTGGGGACATTAGAAATGATATTTCAAGAATCACCAGATTCTGGATTAGTTCTGCAAGACTGTAAAATTTCAAATTTCACTCCACTCTTCAAGAAGGGAGAGAGGCAGAAGAAAGGAAACTACAGTCCAGTTAGTCTGACCTCAGATGTTGGAGTCGATTATTAAGGATGAGGTCTCAGGGTACTTGGAGGCACATAATAAAATAGGCCGTAGTCATCAAGGTTTCCACCAGGGAAAATCTTGCCTGACAAATCTGTTGGCATTCTTTGAAGAAGTAACAAGCAGAATGGACAAAGGAGAATCAGTTGATGTTGTGTACTTGGATTTTCAGTAGGGCTTTGACAAAGTGCCACACATGAGACTGTTAACAAGCTATGAGCCTATGGCATTACAGGAAAGATTCTAGCATGGATAAAGCAGTGGCTGATAGGTAGGAGGGAAAGAGTGGGAATAAAGGGAGCCTTTTCTGGTTGGCTGCCGGTGACTAGTGATGTTCCACAGGGGCCTGTGTTGGGACCGATTCTTTTAACATTATATGTCAATGATTTGGATGACGGAATTGATGGCTTTGTTGTAAAGTTTGCAGATGATATGAAGATAGGTGGAGGGGCAGGTAGTTTTGAGGAAGTAGAGAGGCTACAGAAGGACTTAGATTAGGAGAATAAGCAAAGAAATGTGAGATGGAATACAGTGTCGGGCAGTGCACTGTGGTAGAAGCAATGAAAAGGTTGATTACTTTCCAAATGGAGAGAAAATACAAAAACTAAGGTGCAAAGGGACTTGAGAGTCCTTGTGCTGAATTCCTGAAGGTTAATTTGCAGGTTGGCAAATGCAATGTTAGCATTCCTTTCAAGAGGACTAGAATATAAAAGCAAGGATGTAATGTTGAGACTTTATAAAGCACTGGTGAAGCCTCACTTGGAGTATGTGAGCAGGTTTGGGCCCTTGTCTGAGAGAGGATGTTCTGAAACTGGAGAGGGTTCAAAAGAGGTTCATCAAAATGATTCCGGGATTGAATGGCTTGTCATATGAAGGGGTGGGGGGATTGATGGCTCTGGGCCTGTATTCATTGGAATTCAGAAGAATGAGGGGTAACCTCATTGAAATCTATTGAATGTTGAAAGGCCTTGATAGAGCGGACGTGGAGAGGATGTTTCCTATGATGGGAGAGTCTAAGACCAGAGGGCACAGCCTCAGAATATAGGGTGTCCTTTTAGAATGAAATGTGGAGGAATTTCTTTAGACAAGAGAAAATCTGCCGAAGGGTTTCGGCCAAAACGTCAACGTCAACGTCAACTTCAAATCTATACTTTTTCCTATAGATGCTGCCTGCTCTACTGAGTTCCTCTGGCAGTTTGTGTGTGTTGCCAGACTGAGAGTGGTGAATAAGGCCAAGTCTTTACGCATATTTAAGGCAGAGGTTGATAGATTCTTGATTGGTCAAGGCATGAAGGGATATGGGGAGACGGCAGGAGATTTGGGCTGAGAGGAAGTTGGATCAGTCATGGTGGAATGACAGAGCAGACCGAATGAGCCAGATAGCCTAATTCTGCTCCTATATCTTATGGTCTTGTGCTGCCTGACCTGTTGAGCTCAACATCATTTTGTGTGTGTTGCTTAAGACTTCCAGCATCTGCAGAATGTCTTGTGTCTCTAACGCCTTGCATAGCATGTTTCCACCTACACCATCATAAATTGCAGCTCAGTGCTCTCAATGTCTTTTGTTGGATAGTCTCTCAAACTAACAGTTTCTCACCTTTTACCTTTATTTAAGGCAATTTCCCTATTTCAACGGAGGCCTCAGGGCAGCTCAGGCAGCTTCCATTGTTAACGGAGTATGTCACAGGAATATTTTCAATAGGTGTCCCAGTGTTGATACTGCTGGCAGTACTCAGTTACTCATTGTGATAGGTACTTTGGGAGGTTCGGTTTAGGCCACTTGGAAGCTTGGGGCAGGAGGTATCTGTAAATAACCTATTCTCAGAGGGTCAGGAGATGTCACATTCTACCTGTCTGCCTGAAGAACAATGGATTTTGCAGGTTCAGATTTTCAAAGACAGTCATAGCTATATGTGACAATCAGCAGGGCAACCTTTGGCCTTTTTTTGTGCCTGAAATTCTCTTTCTCATAATAAGGTGAAGGTGATTGTCGCTATCCAGACAGCAACACAGATCTATGCTATGTGCCTTAATTGACTGCCCATCACAGCATAAAATGGACTCTCAGGTCATCCAGTTGCTGAGGCCCTCAATCTGTTTTCTTCGCGTTGATTTGTCAGAAGAAATCAACATCTGGGATTTGAGTGCACTTGTACCAGTACAATATTCTGAGACCTTTCCATAGACTGAAAAGGATACAGCTGTTTGTGGATAAGCAGAACAATTTCTTGATAGTCATTATAATGCTTCCTGGGTCATGAAGGCGCGACACGCTGCTGGACATTTTCAGAGCCGGCACTGGTTGGAGATGTGGATCCTTTACTTTGGTGGCTCTTTTAGTCAACTCGGTAAATGAGTCTGACTACAACAAATACCAGAATCATTCTGGTTGCTTAAAACGTGCGATTCTGTTGATCACATTAGTATGGAGATGCCCGGCAGTACGCTCCGTGCATTTCAGCAATGGAGACTACATCACAGTGTGTTGCATGCTTCACAGACTTACCAAACACAAACAGCAGCCAGTGCCAGAGGATGCACAGCACGCAGGCCGGCAACCTGAGCACTTGGGATTACAGTCTGAGGACTCAGCAAAGATGTGTTGGCATTGGAGAGGGTCCAGAGGAGCTTCACAAGAATGATTCAGGAAATGAAAGGATTAACATATGGGAGTGTTTGCTGGCTTTTGGACTGAACCTGCTGTGCAGTGTCTCATTGAAACCTATTAAATATTAAAGGGCCTAACACAGACAGAATGGCTGTGGGGAGGATGTTTCCCATAGAGGTGAGGCTACGATCAGAGGCACAGTCTCAGAATTGAGGGACCTCTATTTAGAACAGATAAGGAGGAATTTCTTAAGCTAGAGGGTAGTGAATCTGTGGAATTCATTGTCACAGATGGCTCTGGAGGCCATATGTGGCCTCCGTCGGTCGTGGTCAACCATGGGTACTGCGCCTCTGGTAGTCACCGGGAGTGGCTTCTCCAGGGCGCAAGCCGGGGCAGAGTTGATATGGAGATCCGTCTGTTGCCCATGCAGTGGGACCCCCCCCCCCCCCCCATGCTGATGACAGGTCCAAAGGAAACAAAAGTCGATACAGTTTGGTGCTAGTTTCATGCCGGTGCTGGGTACAGCAGTCGGCCGCCTTCGGGGCCCTGGCTCTGGATTTTTCCTCGGGGTTTACTCCCAAAGCCTTTCCCGTGAGCGGGTATAGCCGCAAGGCAGCGGAGGTTTGAAATTGGAGTTTTCCCTCTCCTACATGAGCTACCATCCGTGGTTAATGAGCCCCATCTGCCTGGAGCAACTGGTTTTGAGGCACCAGTGGCCTGCCTTTGCCCCTTCTCCTGTCAGTGAGAACAGCTCCGCCGGGCATAAGAACTATGCCACACGTGAAGGCCAGGAGCTGGACTTGGTAGTCAGAGGCTGTTTGAGATGCACACCATGAAGAGCATTTGTTTAGCAGTGGGAACTAGTCCTCACTACCACCCTTCGGCTATGACTACCCTTGGAGCCTTGGCTCTGGAGGCAATGTCATTGAGTATGTTTAAAGTGGAGGTTGATAGGTTCTTGATTAGTCAGGGCGTCAAAGGTTATGTGAGGAAGGCAGGAGAATGGGACTGAGAGAGATAATAAATCAGCCATGCTGGAAATGTGGAGCAGACTTGATGGGCTGAATGGCCTAATTCTGCTCCTGTGTCTTATGGTCTTATAGACTCATACGAAGAAGGGGAGAATATGAGGAAGGCTCTTGAAGATTTCCTAGCTAAATGTCAACACCCTCATCTCCCACACAGCCTAGAGCCTAGAGGGAACAATCATACCAACACTTCTTGTACTGAATTGCATTATGTCTGAACAGTTACGGCCTCTGTGCAAAATGCACATGCTTAGGAGAAGCTCTATTCAGCAAGTTTAAACTTGGGGTGCTGCCAAGTATTGACGGTGGCTAGTCAGCACTGCAGCCAATAGAGCTAAAGTAATGCTCACCAAAATACACCCAACAGGTTGGTATATACCGAGAGTTTCAGTGACAGTCTAACCTTGCATCTCAGTGAGATCCACAATCACTCGGTAATGAAGGGTAAGCAGCTTTATTGCTCGAAACATGAGATTCCATGCCCTGAACCACCACCACCACTGTATCATTTCCTGTCAGTCACCCGATGTACAGACACTCCTGTGCCTAGTGTCACTCTATGGACATACACAAGCTATGTATATACAGTAAGCTCTCTGATGTATTTATATTTATTGTGTTCTTTAATTATTATTATGTTCTTTATCTTATAGCTTTTTTTGTGCTGGAGCAGATCCACAGTAACAATTATTTTGTTCTCCTTTACCCTTGTGTACTGAAAATGACATTAGACAGTCTTGAATCTCGAAATGTATGCTTTTGTACCATTTGACCTTTTCAAGATCCACAGTGAATAGTTGGATAGGAGAGGGTGTTTTTGTGATTCGAATTCAGTGACTAGTGGTGCCCCATTGTCCAGCAAGGAGTCACAGTTGAAATAATTCTTTGTAAAAAAATCAAATATTTTAAAAAAAGATCAATTTGGTCTTCATCGTGAAAATTTAAAAAAATACAAATTTTGGAAATCTGAAATAATGCAATAAATACAAATAAGGCAGCATCTGTGGAAATGGAAACAGTTAATAGTTGATAATACCAAAAGTTTCTTCAGATCATAAAGTGTAAAAGAGAGGTGAGGATGGATAATGGACTGCTGGTAAACGGTGCTGGAGTGGTGGTAATGGGGGACAAACTGAATAAGTATTTTTGATAGTTCCATTAAATGTCAGAGAAATGTATGAAATGTACATCCTGAAATTCTTCTTCACAAACATCTATGAAACAGAAGAGTGCCCCAAAGAATGAGTGACAGTTAAAACATTAGAACCCCAAAGCCCCCGACTCCCTCTGCCACGCACAGGCACAGGCACAGCAAAGTAACAACTTTCCCCCATCCACCCATTTCCTGAAGAAGCATCAGTACCCCACACCACCAAGCCTGCAACAGCAAAGCCCCCAATAGAGACAACAAAAACTAATCATTCACCCACAGGCTCTCTCTCTCCCTAATAAAGAGAAACAGAGGTGTCCCCTTCCACAGCGAGAGGGGAGACGTAACAAAACAACTCTCTGACTTACGGTGTCAAAAGTCTGTTGTGCTGCTTGTTCTGCCGGAGTTCTCTGCCCAGATGCTTTGACAGCTGACCCGCTCTTCCTGATGACCTGTATCCTCCCGGAACGCTCCATTCAGCGGCACTGGCTTAGAATCAGCCTGTCTGCAGGGCCGCGAAACGCTGGAACCCTGAAAGCACGCCTGTCTTCTAGGCCACGTCCCTGGTCTGTTCGGGCCACCGGGGGTGGATCTCACCACTGCAAAGAACTGAAGTCTGAGTTTTACAGCAGTCTTCACTGTGGAAGACACTAGCAGTACGATGGAAGTTCCATGTGTCAGGGGTCATGAAGTTACCAAACTAGGGAGAAGGTTCTTGAGGAAACTGAAGGTAGATAAGTCACCTGGACCAGATGGTGGACAACCCAGGGTTCTGAAAAATGTGGCTGAAGAGATCATGGAGGCATTGGTAATGATTTTTCAAGAATCACTAGTTTCTGGAATGGTTTTGGAAGACTGGAAAATGCAAATGTCACTCCACTCTTCAAGAAGGGAGAGAGGCAGAAGAAAGGAAATTATAGTCTAACCTCAGTGTTGGGAAAATGTTACAGTCAGTTTTTAAGGATGTTGTTTTGGGGTTCTTGGAAGCACTTGATAAAATAAGCTGTAGTCAGTATGATTTCCTCAAGGGAAAATCTTGTCTGACAAATCTGTTGGAATGTTTTGAAGAAATACAAGTAGGATAGACAAAGGAGAATCAGTTGATGTTGTGTACTTGGATTTTCTGAAGGCCTTTGACAAGGTGCCACATATGAGGCTGCTTAACAAGCTATGAACCCATGGTATTACAAGAAATATTCTAGCATGGATAAAGCAGTGGCTTATTAGCAGGAGACAAAGTGTGGGAATAAAGGGAGCCTTTGCTGGTTGGCTGCCGGTGACTAGTGGTGTTCTTTGGACTGATTCTTTTTACATTGTATGTTAATAATTTGGATGATGGAATTGATGGCTTTGTTGAAAAGTTTGCAGATGATACGAAGGGCCAGGTGGTTTTGAGGAAGTTAGGAGACAGAAGGACTTGGACAGATTAGGAGAATGGGCAAGAGGTGTCAAAGGGAATACAGCATTGGGAAGTATATGGTCATGTACTTTGGCAGAAGAAATGAAAGGGTTGACTCTTCTAAATGGAGAGAAAATGCAAAAATCTGAGGTGCAAAGGGACTTGGGAGTCCATGTGCAGGATTCCCTAAGGGTTAATTTGCAGGTTGAGTCAGTGGTGAGGAAGGCAAATGCAATGTTAGCATTCATTTCAAGAGGACAAGAATATAAAAGCAAGGACATCCTTTCAGACTGAAGAGGAGGGGAAATTCTTTTAGCCAGAAAGTGGTGAGTCTGTAGAATTTGTTGCCACAAGCAGCTGTGGAGGCCAAGTCATTATGTATATTTAAGGCAGAGGTTGATAGATTCTTGACTGGTCAGGGTATTAGGGAATACGGGCAGAAGGCAGACAACTGGGGCTGAGAGGAAAAATGGTGAAATGGTGGAGCTGACTCAATGGGCCAAGTGGCCTAATTCTGCTCCTGTATCTTATGGTCTTAAAAAGAATTCAAACCGGGAAAATGTATCTATCTTTTGTACTGTAAAATGTATTTTTTCAAAAATATATTTTTGCTGATTTTTTGGATATTTATCGCTTAGTTATTGTTATTATTTTCTCTCTTTTGTATTTTTACAGTTTGTTGTCTTTTACACACTGTTTGTGTGAGGTCTTTCACTGATTCTCTGGTGTTTCTTTGTACTTACTGTGAACACCCACGGGAAAATGGATCTCGGGGTTCGTATATGGTGACATCTATGGACTTTGAACTTTGCTGTCTGACTGGCTGAGTGTTCATAGAGTTTGTTTGTATCCATCATGTTCATGCACCGATATGCCAGATGGATCATTTGACGTTGAACAGAACACGGTTTCCACTTAATTTCCTTTCACTCAGCCAGATATATCAAGAAAACTACAGCATTATTACTCTGAAATCTATTTCATTAACACTAATTGGGATCAAGCCTAGAAAGTTCTGATCTGAATGACTCAATATAATAGCAGTTAGAGACCCCTCCCTGCCTCTCAGATAATCACTCCACTTTCCTGAGTTTTGCTATTAAAAGATTAAAATTAGTGAGTACATGGGCTGTGGAGAAAATTAAATGGATAGAAGGCCTTAGGAGAATTCATAAGAAGGATAACATGCCCCAGTCACAACTTGGGATTCTAGAATTTGAACTAATTTAAGAATTTGGAAACTGAAGAGCTAACTTCAATGCAAGTAATCATGAGGTTGTTGAACTATAATAAAAGAACACAATCTCTTAAACTGCTGCGGTTCCGAGTATTTCAGAAGCAAATTTTTACCAAATTACCTTGCTCTGCAGTAAGAAGATGTAAAGATTAATCGTCATGTTGGGAGTAAAGTCACTTATGGGTCCAATAAGAGCGGGGACACTGCTGTCTGTCCCTCAAATATATTGGTGAACTATTCGGCTTTTTGATTATCTAAAAGCTTCAAGGTTATTTTTAGGGAAACTCTAGAGTTTTATTTGCAGACTTGTAAGACTGAATCAAGTTGACGATGTGTTTTGGTAGGATTTGAATTCAGATTATCTGGGCTCTGAAATACTAAGGCAGCAAGAGAAACACTGTACTTCAGTTGCAGATATATTTCTAATAGGTATTTGTCTCTGGTTTTGCAAGGCACTCTGAGCTACTTAATTATAACACCCACAGGCTGGAAAGCTGGAACAGATCACTTACGGCCTTAAGGGAAACTGCAGCTTGTCTGAAGGGGTGCGGCCCCAGCCTGCCAGGTGAGCCAGAGCCTCCGAGGCAAAATGTGAGGCCTTTGTTGGAATTGGAGATGTTAAACATGCCTCCAGCAATCAGCCTACACCCTGATTTCTTCAAGGCAGGATGTAGTGCATAGTTTTTACACCAATTTGTACCCTCCCTTCTATCCTTTAATGTAATAACATCTCACAGTTGTCTGGTTCTATGATACTGGGATGCTTTTCCGTATCTAATCAACTTTTATTTTATTACAAAGAAAGCTAGGACTTGTGCTTTGAAAGAGCTAATAATTAGTCTGCCCTGCTCACTTTGAATGGGCCTTCAAATTTTTACAAGGTTTGTTTTTAGCATGTGGATAGATTACTAAGGAAGGAATTTCTGCCCTTCCCTAGTTACCCTGAGGGCATTCAATCAATTGCTTTATTATGAAGCCTGATTTCTTTAGACCAATCAATTGCAAAGGCTGATGCATTTGATGCAGATCCTGATCCTGTCCTCACTTGACATCAAAACATGCAGTGGTTACCATATGGTCCCCTTACCTGGAGAAGTCAGCAGAGATCCCTGGAAATCAGCAGTTACACTGCAGAAGGTATCTGTGGTGTTCACTCTTCATGTCTTGAACCACAGCCAGTACATTTTTGTTCACCTCTCACTACCGTCCCAGTTTATATGGGCAGAGACCAGGCTGGATCATGTTATTTAACTGTTTCAATCCCTTCAAAGCATTTCTTCTTAACAATTAGGTAACCACTGTTTCTCTGACCATAACCTTTTATGCATTTCCTTCATTTTGTCATCAGCAGTGTTACCATGATTCCCAGACACACCCTAGAAATAGGATTACACCAATTCTCACAGTGCTAAATTGGACTCCTTAAAAAAACTGGTTTAAAAGACATTTGAAACAGGATTTGGCTGGTTAACATCTAAAAGATGAACTTGGACTTCACACATAGGTGTTTTGGCTTTGCCACTGGAGGCCTGGAGAAATCCCTAGGGCCAGACAAGATCTTTCCCAGATGGCTGCAGGAAATGAGGAGATAACTGGGTCTCTGACACATCTTTATGAGATCTGACGAGGTACAAACAGATTGGAGGATTTCAAATGTTATTCCCTTATTTAAGAAGCACAATGGGGATAAGCCAGGTAACTGTAGACCAGTGTAGGGAAATACTGGAGAAATTCTTAAGGAACAGGATTTATGTGCTTTTGGAAAGGCAATGTTTGTTAGGAATGGTTGTCGTGGGTATTCCTAGTTAATGAATGAGGAGTGTTTGATGGCTCTGGGCCTGTACTTGCTGGAGTTTAGAAGAATGGGGGGGGGGCTCTTATTGAAATCCATCAAATATTGAAAGGCCTAGATAGAATGGACATGCAGAAGATGTGTCCTATAGTTAGGGAATTTAGGGCCACAGCCTCAGAATAGAAGGACATCCATTTAGATCAGAGGTGAGAAGGAATTTCTTTACCCAGAGGGTGGTATTCCCTGCCACAGAGGAATGGAGGCCAAGTCTGTGGGTATATTTAAAAAAGTGGTTGGTTGGTTCTTGATTAGTCAGGCCATCAAAGATTATGGGCAAAAGGGGGTTAGAGGGATAATAGATCAGCCATGATGGAATGATGGAGTAGACTCAGTGGGCCGAATGGCCTGATTCTATTCCTACGTCTTATGGCTTTGTCTGAGTGAAATCCTGTCTCACTAGCTTTAGATTTTTTGAGGGGGTCCTACATGGTAGGCTGGCCCAGAGATTAAGGCATATGGAATCCAAAGTGGGCTGACTTGGTGACTGGAGATGGAGACTGGGATAAACACGCTGTTTACTTGTTTCGATCCCTTTGAAGCATCTTTCCTTTCCAGTGAAAGGTTATGGCTATGTCAGATTGAACTCCATCTGCCTAGCTCCACATTTTATCAAAGTCCTGTGGTAACCTGCACTATCCACAACACCACCAACTTTTATGTCATCTGCAAACTTACTAACACACTCCTCTACTTCCTCATCCAAGTAATTTATAAAGGTCAAAGAGCAGGGGTACCAGAATAGATTCCTGTGGGACACCACCAGTCATGTTCCTCCAGATAGAATATGGTCCATCTACTACCACCCTCTCTTTGTAAAGCAATTCTGAATCCACACAGTCAGGTTTCCCTGCATCCCATGCCTCTTGACTTCCTGAATGAGCCTATCATGGGAAACCTAGTCAATCACCTCACTAAAATTCATATACACCATAGCCACCACTCTACCTTCACCAATTTGTTTTGCCACTACCTCAAAGAATTTATTCAGGCTCATGAGGTGAGACTTGCCCCTCATAAAGCCACGCTGACTGTCCCTAATTAAACTATGCTTCTTCAAATGCTCACAAATCCTCTCTTTAAGAATTTTCTCCAATAATTTGCCCACCAACTTATGTACGACTCACTGGTCTACAATTCCCAGGATTACCCCATTACCCTTCTTAAACAAAGGAATAACATTTGCCATCCTCCAATCTTCTGATACAACTGGACATTTAGATTATCACTAAAGGAGCAGCAACCACTTCCCTTGTTTCTCATGGTAACGTGGGGCACATCCTTTCTGTTCCCAGGCACTTACCTGTCCTAATGTTTTTCAAAAGTTCCAGCATATCCTCTTTCTTAGCATTGACATGTTGAAGCATATCAGCCAGTTTTACACTGTCGTCACATTTATCAGGGTTCCTCTCGGGTGAATATTGAAGCAAAGTATTCATTGAGAAACTCCCCTATCTCCTCCAACTCCAGGCACGTATCCTCTTCTATCTCTCATCAGCCCTCCCTCCCTCTGGTCATCCTCCTGTTCTTCACATACAAGTAGAATTCTTCAAGCACTTTTCATGCACTCTTCTAGCTCTCCTAACTCTATTCTTAAGATCCTTCCTGGCAATCTGGAGCCCTGTCTGATTCTTGCTTCCTGTATGTTTCGTTCTTCCTGTTGACCAGATGTTTCATATCTCTTGTCAACCGTGGTTCCTTCACCAGACCATCCTTTCCCTGCTTTAATGGGACAGATCAATCCAGACTATGAGAGGCATTGATGGGGAAACAAACTTTTCCCCATAACAATGGTATCAAAAACAAGAGGGTGTATCTTGAAGGTGAGAGGAAGGAGATTTAAAGGGGATCCAGGCAATTAGATTTTTTTTGCGCAGAGTGGTTAATGTAAGACCCTAAGACATAGGAGAAGAATTAGGCCATATAGCCTATTAAGTCTGCTCTGCAATTTCATCATGGGTGATCCAATTTTATTCTCAGCCCCAATCTCCTGACTTCTCCCCGTATCCCTTCATGTCCTGACCAATCAAGAATCTATCAACCTCTGCCTTAAAAACTTACGTGAAGACTTGGACTCCACAGATTCACCACTGTCTGGCTAAAGAAATTCCTCCTCATCTCCATTCTAAAAGGACCCCCCTCTATTCTGAGGCTGTGTCCTCTGGTCTTAGACTTTCCCACCATAGGAAACATCCTTTCCACATCCACTCTATCAAGGCTTTTCACCATTCGATAAATATGTGAAGTCACCCCTCATACTTTTGAATTCCAGTGAATACTGGCCCAGAGTCATGAAACGCTTATCATATGACAAGCCATTCAACCCTAGAATCATTTTTGTGAATGTCCTTTGAACCCTCTCCAGTGTCAGCACATCCCTTCTAAGAGAAGGAGTCCAAACCTGCTCACAATGCTCCACGTGAGGCCTCACCAGTGCTTTATAGTCACACATGGCCCTTTGACTCACCATATCCACACCTCCTGGTTTGTCCTCCTTCCCTTCCCCCCACCTTCTTAAACGGGTTTTTTCCCTCCTTCCTTTCCAGTCCTGATTAAGTGTTTTGGCCTGACACATTGACTATTTATTCCTCTCCATAGATGCTGCCTGACCTGCTGAGTTCCTCCAGCATTGAGTGTGTTACTCAAGATTTCCGGCATCTACAGAATCTCTTGTACTTAACTTTGCTTTTATATTCTAGTTCTCTTGAAATGAATGCTAACATTGCATTTGCCTTCCTCACCACCGACTCAACCTGCAAATTAACCTTTAGGGAATCCTGCACAAGGACTCCCAAATCCCCCTGCACCTCAGATTTTTGTATTTTCCCTCCATTTAGAATGTAGACAATCCTTTTATTTCTTCTACCAAAGTGCATGACCATACACTTCCCAACATTGTATTCCATCTGCCATTTCTTTTCACATTCTCCTTATCTATCCAAGTCCTTCTGTAGCCTCTCTACTTCCTCAAAACTACCTGCCCCTCTACCTCTCTTCATCTCATATACAAACATTGCAACAAAGCCATCAATTCCATCATCAAATCATTGAAATGTAACTTAAAAGAAATTTGATTCAACACAGACCACTGTGGAACACCACTAGTCACCTGTAGCCAGCTGGAAAAGGCTTCCTTTATTCCCACATTTTGCCTCCTGACAATCAGCCACTGCTTCATCCATGCTGGAATCTTTCCTGTAATACCATGGGTTCGTAGCTTGTTAAGCAGCCTCATCCTTCTGAAAATCCAACCACACAACATCAACCAATTATTTTTTGTCTATCCTGTTTGTTATTTCTTCAACGTATTCCAACAGATTTGTCAGGCAAGATGATCCTTGAAAAATTATTACTAATGTCTCCACAATTTCTTCAGCCACCTCTTTCAGAACACTGGGATGTACACCAACTGGTCCAGATGACTTATGTACCTTCAGACCTTTCAGTTTTCCAAGATCCTGCTCTCTACTTATGGTAACTTCACTCACTCATGAGCCCTGACGCATGGAACTTCAACCATCCTGCTAGTGTCTTCCACAGTGAAAACTGTTGCAGTTCGTCTGCCATTTCCTTGTCCCCCTTTACTACCTCTCCAGCATTATTTGCCAGCAGTTCGATATCCACTCCTGCCTCTCTTTTACACTTTATGTATCTGAAGAAACTTATGGTATCCTCTTTAATATTATTGGCTAGCTTACTTTCGTATTGCATCTTTACCTTCTTAATGACCTTTTAGTTGCCTTCTGTTAGTTTTCAAAAGTTTCCCAATCCTCTAACTTCCCACTAATTTTTGCTATATCTTTGGCTTTTATGTTGGCTTGTGCTGCAAGAGGACTTGGTGAGTCAAATTTAATCGGTATATTCAAAAAGCATGGAGCAATTCAATTGGCTTCAATTGTGGGTACATGAACAGAAAGGCTCGCGTGGGTATAAGCACAAAAGATTCTGTGGATACTGGAAATCTTGAGCAACACACTCACAATCGCCAATAGGTGCAGGAGTAGGCCATTCGGCCCTTTGAGCCAGCACCGCCATTCACTGTGATCATGGCTGATCATCCACAATCAATACCCCGTTCCTGTTTTCTCCCCATATCCCTTGACTCTGCTATCTTTAAGAGCTCTAACTCTTTCTTGAAAGCATCCAGAGAATTGGCCTCCACTGCCTTCTGAGGCAGAGCATTCCATAGATCCACAACTCTCTGGGTGAAAAAGTTTTTCCGCATCTCTGTTCTAAATGGCCTACCCCTTATTCTTAAACTGTGGCCTCTGGTTCTGGACTCACCCAACATCGGGAACATGTTTCCTGCCTCTAGCATGTCCAATCCCTTAGTAATCTTATATGTTTCAACACAAGCCCAGTCGCTCCAAGCTTTCAACATATGACAGTCCCACCATCCTGGGAATCAACCTCATGAACCTATGCTGCACTCCCTCAATAGCAAGAATGTCCTTCCTCAAATTTGGAGACCAAAACTGAACACAATACAGGTGTGGTCTCATCAGGGCCCTGTACAACTGCAGAAGGACCTCTTTGCTCCTGTACTCAACTCCCCTTGTTATGAAGGCCAACATGCCATTAGCTTTCTTCACTGCCTGCTGTGCCTGCACGCTTACTTTCAGTGACTGATGAACAAGGACACCTAGATCTCGTACTTCCCCTTTTCCTAACTTGACACCATTCAGATAGTAATCTGCCTTCCTGTTCTTGCCATCAAAGTGGATAACCTCACATTTATCCACATTAAACTGCATCTGCCATACATTTGCCCACTCACCCAACCTGTCCAAGTCACCCTGCATTCTCCTAACATCCTCCTCATATTTCACACTGCCACCCAGCTTTGTGTCATCTGCAAATTTGCTAATGTTACTTTTAATCCCTTCATCTAAATCATTAATGTATATTGTAAATAGCTGCGGTCCCAGCACCGAGCCTTGCGGTACCCCACTAGTCACTGCCTGCCATTCTGAAAAGGACCCGTTAATCCCTACTCTTTGTTTCTTGTCTGCCAACCAATTTTCTATCCATGTTAGTACCCTACCCCCAATACCATGTGCTCTAATTTTGCCCACTAATCTCCTATGTGGGACCTTATCAAAGGCTTTCTGAAAGTCCAGGTACACTACATCCATTACATCCTTGTCCATTTTCATGTTACATCCTCAAAAAATTCCAGAAGATTAGTCAAGCATGATTTCCCCTTTGTAAATCCATGCTGACTCAGACCGATCCTGTTACTGCTATCCAAATGTGCAGTTATTTCATCTTTTATAATTGACTCCAGCATCTTCCCCACCACTGATGTCAGGCTAACTGGTCTATAATTCCCTGTTTTCTCTCTCCCTCCTTTCTTAATAAGGGGGATAACATTAGCTACCTTCCAATCCTCAGGAACTGATCCTGAATCTATAGAACATTGAAAAATGATTACCAATTTGTCCACGATTTCTAGAGCCACCTCCTTAAGTACCCTGGGATGCAGACCATCAGGCCCTTGGGATTTATCAGCCTTCAGACCCATCAGTCTACCCAACACCATTTTCTGCCTAATGTGAATTTCCTTCAGTTCCTCCGTTACCCTAGGTCCTCTGGCCACTATTACATCTGGGAGATTGTCTGTGTCTTCCCTAGTGAAGACAGATCCAAATGCTGGAGGAACAGCAGGTCAGGCAGCATCTATGGAGGGGAATAAATAGTCAATGTGTCAGGCCAAAACTCTTCATCAGGAATGGAAATGAAGGAGGGAAGATGCCAGAATAAGAAGGTGGGGGGGGGAGGGGAAGGAGGACAAACAGGAGGGGTTATGGTGGGTCAAAAGGCCTGTTTTGCTACTGTATGACAGCAACACTGATAAACACTGTCACAGAGAAAGGCTGCAGCTGAAAAAGAGGTCTTAAATGCATTGACGAGCATTCTCATCAGTAAGCTGAATATCAAGTGGAAAGTGTTTTGCATGTGTGTGTGGGAGGGATGAGGAGGGTGCCAGGCAACTCTCTATGACCAATATAAGAAGAGATTGTAAGTCTGTAGATCAAATAGTCTTATCCAGTTATGAAAATCCACAGATAATGGAGCAATTGAGCAAAGAATGATTGAGGGTAAAGTAAATTAAGGAACTAACACAGAAATATGTTCAACAATTCAAGTGGAAAAGGGAAGAAGAAGCAGGCATTTGCTGGCTGCAGTCTGACACAAGATATAGGAAATCAGGTGACGTGTTCTTCAGATGGGTGTCAGATATTGTTTTTTTTTTCAGTTTATCTCCTCCCTTCTACCCTCACTTGAGATCTCATTACAGCTTGATTTAATATCAAGATACTTTTCTGTACCTAATCAACTTTATTCTGTTACATAGAAGACCAAGAGTTAATAATTAATGTGCCCTATTAAATTCCAGTCTCACACTTTCAGAAGGGTCCACAAAATCAAGATGCATCTCCAAATGTAGGAGATGATAAGAAGCAAGATGGTGTCCACTTTCCTGATGGTGGCATGAAGCCAGCAAACCACAATCTTTACATATAGGGTGTGTGCACTTCTTTGGCAATAATCCACACAAAGCACCCACAAGATCAGGTGATGTGTGCCATGGGTGCACACACAATGTCTTTCCTCTCCAGCTGGAGTTCTGCCACAAGGGAGAATACGGATATGCCACCAGAACAGCTTAGTGCTCTCATGGAGCAAAGAGATGAATGAAAACATACCACAGTGAAATGCCCTTGGTATGTATCTGTCAGTAGACAGGGGTTCACCCATGAGCAACTGGCAACTCTACAGGGACAAAGAGATGCTGCATATGAATAAGTAACTATCCTCCTCTGCGATAGCACACGTGAGCATATTACTCACACAATTGACCAGATATTTCACACTTGGGCCAGTTTCACATCAGAATCAGAATCAGGTATTATTACCGGCTTGTGTCGTGAAAATTGTTCACTTAGCAGCAGCAATTCAATGCAATACATAATATAGAAGAGAAAAAAATAATAATAAAAATAAATAAGTAAATCAGTTACAGTTTATGTATATTGAATAGATTAAAAATCACGCAAAAACAGAAATACTATATATTTTTTTTAAAGTGAGGTAGTATTCACAGGTTCATTGTCCATTTTGGAATTGGATGGCAGAGGGGAAGAAGCTGTTCCTGAATCGCTGAGTGTGTGCCTTCAGGCTCCTGTACTTCCTACCTGATGGTAACAGTGAGAAGAGGGAATGTCCTGGGTGCTGGAGGTCCTTACCAATAGACGCTGCCTTTCTGAGACACCATTCCCTGAAGATGTCCTGGGTACTTTGTAGACTAGTAGCCAAGATGGAGCTGACTAAATTTACAACCCTCTGCAGCTTCTTTCATCCTGTGCAGTAGCCCCAACCCATCCCTCCATACCAAACAGTGATCCAGCCTGTCAGAATGCTCTCCACAGTACATCTATAGAAGTTTTTGAGTGTATTTGTTGACATACCAAATCTCTTCAAACTCCTAATGAAGTATAGCCGCTGTATTGCCTTCTTTATAACTACATTGATATGTTGAGACCAGGTTAATTCTTCAGAGATCTTGACACCCAGAACTTGAAACTGCTCATTCTCTCCACTTCTGATCCTCTATGAGGATTGGTATGTGTTCCTTCGTCTTACCCTTCCTGAAGTCCACAATCAGCTCTTTCATCTTACTGATGTTGAGTGTCAGGTTGTTGCTGCGGCACCACTCCACTAGTTGGCATATCTCACTTCTCGTCACCATCTAAGATTCTACCAACAATGGTTGCATCATCAGCAAATTATTAGATGGTATTTGAGCTATGCCTAGCCACACAGTCATGTGTATCGAGAGAATAGAGCAGTGGGCTAAGCACACACCTTTGAGGTGCACCAGTGTTGACCGTCAGTGAGGAGGATATGTTATCACCAATCTGCACAGATTGTGGTCTTCCAGTTAGGAAGTCGAGGATCCAATTGCAGAGGGAGGCACAGAGGCCCAGGTTCCGTAACCTCTTATTCAGGATTGTGGGAATGAAGGTATTAAATGCTGAGCCACTGTATAGTTGATGAACAGCATCCTGACATAGGCATTTCTGTTGTCCAGGTGGTCTAAAGCCGTGTGAAGAGCCATTGAAACTGCATCTGCCATTGACCTATTGTGGCAATGGGTCCAGGTCCTTGCTGAGGCCAGAGTGCAGTCTAGTCATGACCAACCGCTCTCAAAGCATTTCAGAATCAGAATCAGGTTTATTATCACCGGCATGTGACATGAAATTTGTTAACTTAGCAGCAGCAGTTCAATGCAACACATAATATAGAAGAAAATTAATTAATTAATTAATTGATTGATCAATTACAGCATATGTATATTGAATAGATTAAAAATCATGCAAAACAGAAAGACTATATATTTTTTAAAGTAAGTGTGGTAGTGTCCAAGGGTTCAATGTCCATTTAGGAATTGGATGGCAGAGAGGAAGAAGCTGTTCCTGAATCGCTGAGTGTGTGCCTTCAGGCTTCTGTACCTCCTACCTGATGGTTACAGTGAGAAAAGGGAATGTCCTGTGTGCTGGAGGTCCTTAATAATGGACGCTGCCTTTCTGAGACACCACTCCCTAAAGATGTCCTGGGTACTTTGTAGACTAGTACCCAAGATGGAACTGACTAGATTTACAACCCTCTGCAGCTTCTTTCGGACTTGTGCAGTAGCCCCAACCCATCCCTCCATACCAGACAGTGATGCAGCCTGTTGGAATGCTCTCCACGGTACAACTATAGAAGTTTTTGAATGTATTCATTGACTTAACAAATCTCTTCAAACTCCCAATGAAGTATAGCCGCTGTCTTGCCTTCTTAATAACTGCATCAATATGTTGTGACCAGGATAGATCCTCAGAGATCTTGACACCCAGGAACTTGAAACTACTCACTCTCTCCACTTCTGATCCTCTATCAGGATTGGTATGTGTTTCTTCGTCTTACCCTTCCTGAAGTCCACAATCAGCTCTTTTGTCTTACTGACATTGAGTGCCAGGTTGTTGCTGCAACACCATTCCACTAGTTGGTATATCTCACTCCTGTATGCCCTCTCGTCACCACCTGAGATTCTACCAACAATGGTTTTATCACCAGTAAATTTATAGATGGTATTTGAGCTATGCCTAGTCACACAGTCATGTGTATATAGAGAGTAGAACAGTGGGCTAAGCACACACTCCTGAGGTGCACCAGCGTTGATCGTCAGTGAGGAAATGTGTGTGCTACCGGGCGATTGTCATTAAGGCAGCTCACATTCTTCTTCTTAGGCACTGGTATAATTGTTGCTTTTTTGAAGCAAGTGGGAACTTCCGCCCGTAGCAGTGAGAGGTTGAAAATGTCCTTGAGTACTCCCGCTAGTTGGTTGGCACAGGTTTTCAGAACCTTACCAGGTACTCCATCGGGACCTTCTACCTACGAGTGATCACCCTCTTTAAAGACAGCCTAACATCGGCCTCTGAGACGGAGATCACAGGGTCATCAGGTGCAGCAGGGATCTTCACAGCCATAGTTGTGTTCTCCCTTTCAAAGCGGGCATAGGAGGCCGTTGAATTTACCTGGTAGTGAAGCATCGCTGCCATTCATACAAAAACACAAAATGCTGGCAGAACCCAGCAGGCCAGACAGCATCTATGGGAGGAGATAGTGACAACGTTTCGGCCCGAAACATCGTCACTACCTCCTCCCATAGATGCTGTCTGGCCTGCTGAGTTCTGCCAGCATTTTGTGTTTTTATTTATTTCCAGCATCTGCAGATTCACTCGTGTTGCCCCTGCCATTCATACTATTGGGTTTCGCTTTGTAGGAAGTAACGTCTTGCAAACCCGGCCAGAGTTGTCGGGTGAAAACAAATCAGGTTTAATATCACTGGCATTTGTCATGCAATTTGATGTTTTATGGCAGCAGTTCATTGTTACACAAAATAATAAAAAACTATAAATTACAATAAGAAATATATATTAAAATGAATTTATGTAGTGGAAAAAGAGAGTAAAAAGAAATAGTGAGGTAGTGTACCTTGTCCATTCAGAAATCTGAGACAGAGGAGAAGAAGCTGTTCCTGAAACATTAAGTGTGGGTCTTCAGGCTCCTGTATCTCCTGCTTGATGGTAGCAATGAGAAGAGGCATGTCCTGGGGGAAGGAGGTCCTTCATGATGGATGCCGCCTTTTTGAGACATCGCCATTTGAAGATGTCCTCAATACTGGGAAGGCTGGTGCCCACAATGGTGCTGGCTAAATTTTCAACTTCCTGCATTTTTTTCTGATCCCTGCCCTCCACCCATATGGTGGTGCAGTCAGTTAGAATTCGCTCCATGGTTCATATATAGAAATTTGCTGAATGACCAACCCTCTCCATTATGAGGATGTGGTGAGAAGTGAATCAATGATGTGGTGAGAATGTGTGGTTTGGAGGGGTGGTCAGTCAGTAGGTGAACTTATTGTGCTTGGTCCTCAACTGTTTGGTATTGGAACAGGGAGGATGTTCCATTAAAATCCTGGTTTGTGCCTTGTGGGTGGTGGAAACCCTTTTCTCCTCTTCTAATCACAGTGTTTATTTGGCTGATTCAGTTAACTTTGGTGAACCCCAGAAAGTGGATGGTTGGGTACTTGGTGACTGTAATATTCAATGACAGGATGAGGAGGAGGCTGCTTGGCTACTCAGCCATTCAGTATGATGGCCTCATCTGCCTCCTCGCCTCCTTTGAGTCTGTTCCCCAGGGTCCTAATCAATCAATATTTATTACCTCTCCTTTTCAATGAGTTAACTTCTACACCCTCAGGGTAGAGAATTCCAGAGATTAACCATCTTCTGTTGTTCCAAAGCACCTCAATTTTAAATAACCATCCCTTAATCTTATATCTGTGTCCTCTCGTTTAGATTTTCCCACTAATGGAAACATCTTTGATATGCCCCCTCAAGGATCTTAACATGTTTCAGTAAGATCACTCTCCATTCTTCTAAACTCAGAGGAATATAGATTTAATTTCTTTAGCCATTGGTGATATCCAAATTTTTCATCCCAACAATTAGTTTAGTCTAGTGAATCTCTTTTGGACTGACTCCAAAGCCAACGTATCTTTTTATGAATAAGGGGAGCAAAACTCTGCAGTGTACTCAAGTGTGGCCCCACTAATACACAGTAAAGGTGTAGCAATACTCGCATATATCTGAACCCCAACACCTCAGAAATGAAGAACAACACGCCATTCATCTTCCTAACCAGTCGCTGGCACTTGCTTGCTAACTTCTGCAGATCTTGCACAAGCACACTTAAATCCCTTGTTCATCTGCAATCTTTCTCCCATTTAGATAATAAATTACAAGTTCAAGTTTATTGTCATATGCACACACCCATGTTATAAACTTTGGATCAGCAGGACAGCACAATACAAAAATGACAAAGTTAGCTTTAACTTATAGTATCAATTTACATAACAAAACAAATGTGATAACAATGCAATTTGAACCTATAAAACAGAATACAAGTCATCCTTTGTCCTGAGGGATTGACAAATACGGAGAATAAGACTCCAGTGAGAGTACCTCACAATAATTTGCTATAGGCTGACCTGAGACGTGAAGTGTACTAAAGTAATGATGTTTCTCTCTGATATGGAGTATCTTTGATCAAATCCATATAGTTACAGTTTCAACTAACTTGCACCTTTGTTTGAGCAGGGCCCGAAGCTCAGCCTCAGAGGTTATTCTCATTGTGCTGTTGCCTTGCTTCATGAGAACAAATTGCATGCACTGTTTACAGAATATAAAACACTAATCAGGCAGCACCTATGATATCATGTAATTCTTTCAACATTTGAAGAAAACAAGTATGGTGGAATATAAACACGTAGTCTGAAAGATGCCTGATTACTACTTTGTCACCTGATAGGTTTTTGTCTATGCTGCTACTGTCCCCTTTACTCCAACGTTAAAATGTCAGTAGAAACACAAAATGCTGGCAGAACTCAGCAGGCCAGACAGCATCTATGGGAGGAGGTAGTGACGATGTTTCGGGCCGAAACCCTTCATCAGGAGGGTCAGTGGTTTGTTCTGGAGGATGCCTGGAATAGGCTGCCTAGAGTAGGGGTAGAAGCAGAAATACTGGAGTCTTTGAAGAGACGTTTAGATGACACATGAATGTGAGGAAAATGGAAGGATGTGGACTTTGTGTAAGCAGAGGGGATTAGTTTAGTTGGGTGTTTGATTACTAATTTAATTGGTTCAGCACAACATTGTGGGCTGAAGGGCCTGTTCCAGAGCTGTACTGTTCTATGTTCTATGTCTAGACAAATCAATTCACAAATGTTTGTTTTACAGTCCTGATGAAGGGTTTCAGCCCAAAACATTGACTGTTTATTCACCTCCATAGATGCTGCCTGACCTACTGAGCTCCTTCAGCAATTATATGTGTGTTGCTCAAGATTTCCAGCATCACAGATTCTCTCGAATCCTTTTGTCTGTGAGGTGTAATCTGGGAAAAGCTGTCTTTGCAAGGTCCTTGTGACTTCTATCGATTTTCTTGCAGCAACATTTCTGTTGCTACCTTTGTTTCAAGCCAGGCTGACAGAAGTGAGAGAGGATTGGATGCTGGTCAGTCCAATAGCTACTGGTATAGAACATAGAAAACCTTCCATGCGATAAGGCCCTTCGGCCCACAAAGCTGTGCCAAACATGTCCTTACCTGAGAAATTACCTGGGGTTACCCATAGCCCTCTATTTTTCTGAGCTCCATATCCCCATCCAGGAGTCTCTTATAACACCCTATCGTATCCACCTCCACCACCATCGCCGGCAGCCCATTCCACGCACTCACCACTCTCTGTGTAAAAAACTTACCCCTGACATCTCCTCTGTATCTACTTCGAAGCACCTTAAAACTGTGCCCTCTCATGCTAGCCATTTCAGCCCTGGGAAAAAGCCTCTGACCATCTATGATAGCATCTATCATAGTGTAGGTGATGCAGACATTCCTGCATCCGTTCATTCACTCAGAGTGATATCATCTAACAGAATTGGGTGTTTCTGTGAGATTTTGTGCTTGTCTCTCTAACAATAGAGTATGTTAGTTATTGCATCAAAGGAGGACTCTGGTGAAGTGAGCTTGCTTTTCTCCTTCCTGATCACAGGTTGATTACTGTGAACATCGATGTTTCCCACTGGAGTATGTACTGTCTGTTACACTGCCGATGTTTAGGGCAGCAATGAAGGACACCATCTTTGGCAGTGCTCAGGACTTCTTTCATCATGTCAGTAGCTTCCTCTTGGTTTTCGTTGCTGTCAGCCACGCAAGTTCAGGTGGAGACTCAGGAACACAGTTACATTCAGATGTAGGGGATTCTTCATTGTTGTTTCTGTAACAGTTTCGTTTGACCAATTGCTGGCCCTAAGCTGAATCATCGAACCTGGAGGACCAGGACTTGGCCTGGCTTCTCCTCCTTGAGCTGTTTGCCATGGGTGACCCCACCAAGAGCCAAAGCATAAAACCCCGAGTCCAGCCAACATAGCTCGGCAGGTCATTGTGACAGCCAGGCCTCCAAGCCACAGCGAGGCTGAGGTTCTCTTGAAGGTTCCCACCAGAGTGTGATTGAGTTATTTCAAGATCAGTGTAGAGATCCTCCTCTGTCTCAGTATTGAATCCTTAGACAGCTGTATGAATTAATGATTGTAGTGCACTGATATCACTGTTTGTAGAAGGCAGTCAGAAGATGCTTACTGACGCCATAGGAGGGGTCCCAGACTCAGTAACTCACACCAGAAGATGGCATAACTGAAAGTCGACAGGGCCTCGGTGTTCTAGTGGATGAATCACAGAACTTTAACAGGCAGGTCCAACTAGTGGTTCAGAAGACAAACATCAAGGTGGTCTTTTGTGAAAGGGCTGAAGTTTCAGTACAGGAAGGTTGTTGCAATTGCACAGTGTTGTTGAGGCCACACCCACAATAGTTTTCCCAAAAAAAAGAAAACACGGTTGAATACCCCTCATCCAAAATGCAAAAACCTCCAAAATTCCTACTTTTTTTAACCATTGACATGACATCACAAATGGAAAATTCTGCAAGATTCCCAAGCGATGTGCAGGCCTCTGCACACGACAGACAGTTCTGAGGAGTGACCTCATATATGTAATGAACAGAGGTTAATGAAATTTAGAAAACACTGCATGAAGTGAAAAATGAAGATTTTGATTGTGTATAGTCAGTGTTGGAGTGAACATGTGCTGCTTAACGGTGTGCTGACTATGAAACTAGCAAAGATTATCATGATGAACTGAACATTGAAGGTAAGTGTGAATATTCATCAGGCTGGTTGCAGAAATTTAAGGAAAGGCGCGGCATTAATTGTTTAAAGTCTGCTGGCCATGAAAATCTAGCATAAGTCTACAATACAGATGGTTTATACCGTACATACTGGCATTAAAATTTTAAAGCGTCACTGATGAAAATCTAACACCAGAACAAGTCTACAATGCTGATTGTTTTTATACCTCACGTAAAACCTTAAAAAAATAAAAATACAAACACAGTGTACTTTTAATGAAACACGGCATCGTAAGTGGAAGCTGAAAACCTGCTGTTGCTTGTTGGTGTTCATCTCCTGATTCAGATATTCTCCCGATGCTGCTGTGCTGGTTTTGTTACCCTGAACATACTATATTGTCTTTATAGTAATGGTGTGCAATCATCTTTACTATATGATGAGCAAGTGTAAGGCAAACACTGTTTAGCAGTGGCACCTATAGTCAGAGTCGGAAATGATGGCGATGCCAAGCTATGTCATTATATATTCCAAAATCCAAAATCTGAAATACTTTCGGACAAGGGGGACTCAACCTGTAATTACATTGAAGGCATTTCAACAGAGGTTCATCAGTTTGAGATCACTGGATTGTCCTGTTGGATAGATTGGGTCCTCATATTTGGGAAGAATGAGGGTTCATCTTATTTAGATGTGAAGGTAGATGTTGAGAGGTCTTTCCAGTACTGGGAGAGTCATGGACAAAGGAGCATAGCTACAAATTAAGGGGTTGGTCATTTAAAACTGAGGTGCCTATAAACTTCTACTCTCAGAGAGTGGTGAATCTCGGAAATCCTCTGCCCCAGAGATTGAGGGTGAACAGATCTTCAGATATACTGCATTTCATGTGGGGATAGATAAATGTTTGAAAGGCTGAGGAATTGAGGGTTATGGGAAATTGCACAGAAGAGGAGTTGAGGCCATGATCTAGGGAGAGGGGCGAGGGCCTGGTGGTCTACTCCAGATTCTGTTTTCTTGTGTTTTGTCTCTTCTGGTTAACCACACACTGCTTTGTCCTTTAAGATAGCCACTTTACCCATGTATCTCACTAAGGGACATTATATCTGTGTTAGTGCTTTTTCTCTTTTCAAAGCAAAACAACATGGATACAGGCCCTTTGGCCCATCCAGCCCATGCCAAACAATTTTCTGTGTTTCCCTCGATTGTCTTCATAAATGATACTGTTGTGCTTGCTTCAACTATTTCCACTGGCAGTTCATTCGACATACTCACCATCCTTTGTGTATAAAAGTTGCCCTTCAGGTCCATTTTAAATTTCCCCTCTCGTCCTAAACCTATGCCACCTAGTTCTGAACCCTGAGGAAAAGACTATTAATGCCCACCTTATCCATGCTTCTCATAATATTAAACACTTTTATAAGGTCCTTTGGGTTCTCTTGTTGTGTTAATAGAGTGACATTCAATTCTGTAGGTCTTAAGGTTGTTCAGGGAAGTCCTGAACTTCCCATTGAGAGATGGAAGTTGCCCCTGTACAGCTTAGTTTAACAAGGGGTAACCGTTGCACATCATCCATCATACAGTTTGACAGAGCGAGATCTTCATCCAGAAGATTGTTCATTGCTCCCGATTCCAAAAGCTGCAGATGCTTGTTTCTTCTGGTGGAAACTAGGCTCTGCTGCATGGACATGATCACTCATGGATGCATGGAAGGCTTATGGTCTGCCAGGGATCTTCCTGAACCTCCTTGAAAACAATGGGTCTACGATGTCCCTGGGATCAAGGACAGAGAGAGATGTGGTGCCCACTGGGGAAGAAAAACATCTTTGAAGAGCACCTCAACTGTGATTCTGTCCTTTGAGTTTGACTGGTAAAGAGGTCAAGGTTTCACAGGAGCTCATTATGATGGATTTCAGGGAAGTCTCATTCATGGACAGCAAGGGGTTTATTAAGTTATCTGAGGTCTCAGTACAACTGCAGACCCATTTCATTTTTTCCATGGTGGACTAAGAAGATCCTACAGACTTGAGCTATAATAAGGGACAATGGGCAGTATGGCAGCATAATGGTTAACGTAGTGCTTTACAGCGCCAGTAACTGGGGTTCAGTTCGTGCTGCTGTCTGTAAGTAACTGCTTCTACATTCTCCCACGACCATGCGAGTTTCCTCTGGGTGCTCCAGTTTCCTCCCACTTTCCAGAAGTGTATGGGTTAGGGTTAGTGAGTAGTGTGCAAGCTATTTTGACACTAGAAGCATGGTGACACTTGTGGGCTGCCCCCAACACTTTATAAGTTTGGAAAGGCATAAACTGGAGTGAAGGAGGGTGATGTTACAGACATTTATAAAACTGAGTGTCAGCCATCGGGTAGATCTTCAGTCTTTTTCGCCGGGTAGGGGAGTCTAAAGCTAGAGGGCATAGATTTTCTAGAACTAGTGGAAAATTTAAAGACAGTTTTTTTTCCACACAGATGGTATATGAAATGAGCTGCCATACACAATAGTAAAGACAGGTCTAATGACCATATTCATAAGATATTTGGACAGGTACAAGGATAGGAAAGGTTAAGAGCGATATTGACCAAATACACCCAAGTGGGATTAGCTTGGATAGGCATCTTGCTCAGTATGGACAAGTTGTGCAAGAGCACTGGTTTCCTTGTAGTGTAGCTGAATCCATGAATCACTGCTTTTGGTCCCACTGTCTGGAACAGCCTTCCCACTGTCTGGATCAAAAGGGTTAGAGCTAGCTAAAAACCCAAGGTGTAGGAAACAAATAACACCCCTGATGAAATTCTGAATATTAGTGAAATGAGAGAGAGAGAGTGAGAGAGAGAGAGAGAGAGAGAATGAATCTCGTTGTCCTTATCATTGTCCATAAATGTAACTAGCTTCAAGAAAGGAGACAGATCCAGTCTTGTAAATCTAAAGTGCTACTACTTCTGTAAGCCACATGGAAATTGTTTCCAGAACCTTGCTCAGCCATCTCCCTCCAGCTGCGACCCTAAAATCCCTGCAGAGTGGATCCTGTCCATTCAGAAGCTCTAGATGTGATCTTCCCGTTTTGTTAATTTTGTAGGAGATGCAACATATTCTGCCCTTTTGTTACTCCTAGGCAACGGGGTGACCTGTTGGGGCACCCTTTGAGAGAAGGGTAGTGCAGTCTGATGTGACCAGAATGAACATTAAATTTTCCTGAATGCTATTGCTATCGCTTTGCTTTGGGATTGAAGAAGAAAAACTCAGTTTATTAAAGAAGAAAGACATGTAGCAAGGCAAATATAGCTCCTCCTCGTTTAACGAAGGACACTTTTGATGGCAACATTTCTGGTTGATCTGCCACCCTTGTGCCTCTCGTTGTCATTCTGAAGACGTGCAGTCCTTTCATCCGCTGTCTCTTCATGTCTTCTGTTTGTTGTTTCTCTCTGATCCTGGAGACATGCATTTCTCAGCTCCTTTGTCTCTTCCTCTCTCCTCCTCCTGTGCCTGTTTTAGTCATTCTGGAGACACGCAGCCCTTTCATCCTTCGTCTCCTCTTCTACCATTTGTTCTTTCTCTCTGATCCTGGAGTCGTGCGACCCTGGCCTCATCCGATTCTTGTTCTCTCCTCTTTCTGTGCCTGTTGTCATTCTGGAGACGTGCATTCCTCTCCCCCTCTGTCTCTTCTTCTCTCATCTTTTTTGTCCAGACTCTTTGATCCTGGAGTTGTGCGGCCCTGCCCTCATCCGATTCTTGTTCTCTCCCTCTCCTTGCCACTTCCCAACGATGTTTGGCATCATCTCTTGACCATAATGTCCCCCTTCTCTTTCCACGCGGCATAATTAGGCTGACCATTTTTTTTTTACCCTGATGCCGGATAGAAGATACGAAGCAGTAACACCAAAGCCTCCAGGATGCTGATTATCCTTGATGATGCGGTTGGCGCTCTCCTAAATGGACGTGATATAGTCACTGCTGTCCTTTGACTGCGGCAAATGTTTCGAAGTGCGTCATTACAATAAGATTTATTGATGGGTGGCAGTTAGATCTGTCCCAATCCTGCACATGCTGATGGTGATCAGCAGTACGTGACCGCTGGAAATAGAGCTGCCCTGCCCTGCCGCTCCGCTTGGTGTCGCTGCTGAGGCTGGCCGTGCGCATGCGTCGTGGTGTCGTGTCATGTTTTCCATCATGGCTGATGTCGGCTCTCGGGTGAAAGTGGGGCTGTTGATTTTGGCGAGTGAGCAATTTTATACAAATATATAACCCTGAACTGTGCCTTTATTCTGTAAGTTAGCGCATTTCATCGATTTAGCCAAAAATAGTGCCGCTGTAATGCACAGTTTGCGCTAATTGGAGGTCACAAACAGAGCATGAGAGTTTTAGTAGTATATAGATTACAAAACCTTTCGACTCATCAGCAGTGAAGGATCCTTCTCAGTTTGGCTTCTGACTTTCTATAGAGCTGCACAGTCTATGCTGACTATCAACTTCTATTAGTATTAATCCCGTGTACCACTGACTACTTCCCTTGTCATTGACCACTTTGACTTGAAGATGCTTTGCTTGTGACCAGTGGAGTGCGCAGGGTCTGTTGTGTTTGTCATCTATTATCAATGATTTGGATGATAATGTGGTTAACTGGATCAGCAAATTTGTGGATAACACCAAGATTGGCGGTGTAGTGGACAGCGAGGAAGATTAGCAAAGCCTGAAGTGGGATCTGCACCAGCTGGAAAAGTGGCTGAAGAATTGGAAATGGAATTTAATGCAGACAAGTGTACAGTGTTGTACTTTGGGAGGGCCAACTGGGATAGCAGTGGGGCATTGAGGAGTATGGTAGAACAGAGAGATCTCCGAATACAAATCCATAATTCCTAAAAAGTGACTTCCAAGGTAGATAGGATTGTTAAGAAAGCTTTTGGCAAATTGGCATTCATAAATCAATGTACTGAGTATAGGATTTGGGATGTCATAATGGAATTGCATAAGATATTGGTGAGGCCTGATTTGGAGTATTGTGTACATTTTTGGTTACCTACCTATGGGAAAGATGTAAACAAGATTAAAAGCGTACAGAGAAAATTTATAAGGATGTTGCTGAGACTTGAGGATCTGAGTTATAAGGAAAGGCTGAATAGATTAGGACTTTATTCTTAGAATGTAGAAGATGGGAGATTTGATAGAGGTACACAAAATTATGAGGGGTGTAGATAGGGTAAATGCAAGCAGGCTTTTTCCACTGAGGTTGGGTGGGACTACAACCAGGGGCCATGGGTTGAGGGTGAAAGGTGAAATTTCTTCACTCAGAGGGTCATGAGATTGTGGATAAGCTGCCAGCACAGGTGGTTAATGTGTGTTTGATTTCAACAGTTAACAGAAATTTGGATAGGTGCATGGATAGGAAGGGTCTGGGTCTAGGTTGATGAGACTAGGCAGATTAATGGTTTGGCATGGCACAGACAGGCCAAAGGGCATGTTTCTGTCCTGTAATGTTCTGTGATTCTGTGCTTATTAATTGTGAGAGCACCTACCTCCAGCACCTTTCAGGCATTCTAACTACCTTTCCCCCCCAAATGTTTTACTCCTCACCTCTGGGCTTAGACATCCCTGTATGGGGCAAAATTCTCTTAGTAAGGCTCTACAACAGGTAGTGAAAACAGCCCAGCAGATCAACAGCACCTTCCTACCCGCTATCGGGGGCATACAGTATATGTGGAAAAGCGAAGGATGTCACCCTTCCTGCTCATGGTCTCTATGTCCATTCTCTTCAGGAAGGAGGCTACGTAGCATCCACAACAGAACCACCAGTCACAAAACAATTACTTTCTCTAAGAAATAAGGCTGATCAACACCTGCACCCATTAACCCCCCCTCCACACCCCAACCACCACTAACCCATCCCTCCACACCCCCCAACCACCACTAACCCATCCCTCCACACCCCCAACCACCACTAACCCATCCCTCCACACCCCCCAACCACCACTAACCCATCCCTCCACACCCCCAACCACCACTAACCCCCCCTCCACACCCCCAACCACCACTAACCCATCCCTCCACACCCCCAACCACCACTAACCCCCCCTCCACACCCCCAACCACCACTAACCCCCCCTCCACACCCCCAACCACCACTAACCCATCCCTCCACACCCCCAACCACCACTAACCCCCCTCCACACCCCCAACCACCACTAACCCATCCCTCCACACCCCCCAACCACCACTAACCCATCCCTCCACACCCCCCAACCACCACTAACCCCCCCTCCACACTCCCAACCACCACTAACCCATCCCTCTACACCCCCCAACCACCACTAACCCCCCCTCCACACCCCCAACCACCACTAACCCCCCTCCACACCCCCAACCACCACTAACCCATCCCTCCACACCCCCCAACCACCACTAACCCATCCCTCCACACCCCCCAACCACCACTAACCCCCCTCCACACCCCCAACCACCACTAACCCATCCCTCCACACCCCCCAACCACCACTAACCCATCCCTCCACACCCCCCAACCACCACTAACCCCATCCCTCCACACCCCCAACCACCACTAACCCCCCTCCACACCCCCAACCACCACTAACCCACCCCTCCACACCCCCAACCACCACTAACCCCCTCCACACCCCCAACCACCACTAACCCCCCCTCCACACCCCCAACCACCACTAACCCCCCCTCCACACTCCCAACCACCACTAACCCATCCCTCCACACCCCCCAACCACCACTAACCCATCCCTCCACACTCCCAACCACCACTAACCCCCCTCCACACCCCCAACCACCACTAACCCCCCTCCACACTCCCAACCACCACTAACCCCCCCTCCACACCCCCAACCACCACTAACCCATCCCTCCACACCCCCCAACCACCACTAACCCATCCCTCCACACTCCCAACCACCACTAACCCATCCCTCTACACCCCCCAACCACCACTAACCCATCCCTCTACACCCCCAACCACCACTAACCCCCCTCCACACCCCCAACCACCACTAACCCATCCCTCCACACCCCCCCACCACCAACCCACCCCTCCACACCCCCCAACCACCACTAACCCCCCCTCCACACCCCCAACCACCACTAACCCATCCCTCCACACCCCCAACCACCACTAACCCCCCTCCACACCCCCAACCACCACTAACCCATCCCTCCACACCCCCCAACCACCACTAACCCATCCCTCCACACCCCCCAACCACCACTAACCCCCCCCTCCACACTCCCAACCACCACTAACCCCCCCTCCACACCCCCAACCACCACTAACCCCCCTCCACACCCCCAACCACCACTAACCCCCCCCTCCACACCCCCAACCACCACTAACCCATCCCTCCACACCCCCCAACCACCACTAACCCATCCCTCCACACCCCCAACCACCACTAACCCATCCCTCCACACCCCCCAACCACCACTAACCCATCCCTCCACACCCCCAACCACCACTAACCCCCCCTCCACACCCCCAACCACCACTAACCCATCCCTCCACACCCCCCAACCACCACTAACCCCCCCTCCACACCCCCAACCACCACTAACCCCCCCTCCACACCCCCAACCACCACTAACCCATCCCTCCACACCCCCAACCACCACTAACCCATCCCTCCACACCCCCAAACACCACTAACCCATCCCTCCACACCCCCAACCACCACTAACCCATCCCTCCACACCCCCAACCACCACTAACCCACCCCTCCACACCCCCCAACCACCACTAACCTATCCCTCCACACCCCCAACCACCACTAACCCATCCCTCCACACCCCCAAACACCACTAACCCCATCCCTCCACACCCCCAACCACCACTAACCCCCCCCTCCACACCCCCCCAACCACCACTAACCCATCCCTCCACACCCCCCAACCACCACTAACCCATCCCTCCACACCCCCCAACCACCACTAACCCATCCCTCCACACCCCCAACCACCACTAACCCACCCCTCCACACCCCCCAACCACCACTAACCTATCCCTCCACACCCCCCAACCACCACTAACCCCCCTCCACACCCCCAACCACCACTAACCCACCCCTCCACACCCCCCAACCACCACTAACCTATCCCTCCACACCCCCAACCACCACTAACCCATCCCTCCACACCCCCAAACACCACTAACCCATCCCTCCACACCCCCAACCACCACTAACCCCCCCCTCCACACCCCCCAACCACCACTAACCCATCCCTCCACACCCCCAACCACCACTAACCCATCCCTCCACACCCCCAACCACCACTAACCCATCCCTCCACACCCCCAAACACCACTAACCCATCCCTCCACACCCCCAACCACCACTAACCCATCCCTCCACACCCCCAACCACCACTAACCCACCCCTCCACACCCCCAACCACCACTAACCCCCCCTCCACACTCCCAACCACCACTAACCCATCCCTCTACACCCCCCAACCACCACTAACCCCCCCTCCACACCCCCAACCACCACTAACCCCCCTCCACACCCCCAACCACCACTAACCCATCCCTCCACACCCCCAACCACCACTAACCCCCCCTCCACACCCCCAACCACCACTAACCCCCCCTCCACACTCCCAACCACCACTAACCCATCCCTCTACACCCCCCAACCACCACTAACCCCCCCTCCACACCCCCAACCACCACTAACCCCCCTCCACACCCCCAACCACCACTAACCCATCCCTCCACACCCCCCAACCACCACTAACCCATCCCTCCACACCCCCCAACCACCACTAACCCCCCCTCCACACTCCCAACCACCACTAACCCATCCCTCTACACCCCCCAACCACCACTAACCCATCCCTCTACACCCCCAACCACCACTAACCCCCCTCCACACCCCCCAACCACCACTAACCCATCCCTCCACACCCCCCACCACCAACCCACCCCTCCACACCCCCAACCACCACTAACCCCCCCTCCACACCCCCAACCACCACTAACCCATCCCTCCACACCCCCAACCACCACTAACCCCCCTCCACACCCCCAACCACCACTAACCCATCCCTCCACACCCCCCAACCACCACTAACCCATCCCTCCACACCCCCCAACCACCACTAACCCCCCCTCCACACTCCCAACCACCACTAACCCATCCCTCTACACCCCCCAACCACCACTAACCCATCCCTCTACACCCCCAACCACCACTAACCCCCCTCCACACCCCCAACCACCACTAACCCATCCCTCCACACCCCCCACCACCAACCCACCCCTCCACACCCCCAACCACCACTAACCCCCCCTCCACACCCCCCAACCACCACTAACCCATCCCTCTACACCCCCAACCACCACTAACCCATCCCTCCACACCCCCAACCACCACTGGTCACTTATCATTTCCTGTCAGTCACCTTATGTACAGACACTCCTGAGCTTTCCGGACATACAGTCAATGTATACAAGCTATTCTTATGTATTTATATTTATTGTCTTTATTACTGTCTTCTTTATCTTGTTGTGTTTCTTTTTGTGCTGCAGCAGGTCTGGAGTAACAATTATTTCATTCTCCTTTACACTTGTGTACTGGGAATGACACTAAACAGTCTTGGATCTTGAATTCATTCCACTCATAACTTTGAATACAGGGGATTCCTGTTAGTTGGGCCATCTGTTAATAGGAGCAGCTGCTTATTTGGGACAACTCTTAAAGAACAAAAACTAAATCAAGAAAATAGCTAAAATTTCCTTTGTTTATTTGGGACACTATGCTGCTTATTTGGGACAGGAGACTTGCTGAACAGCTTTTAACTAGCGTTAGCTGCATGCACTCGTATGGCTGTTAAACACTATACAGGGTCAATTGTTTGTTTGTGTTCAAAAACAGTGATTTTTGTCACTGATAGTTGATGAGAAATAACCAGTAAAACAATTTGAAATTGTTTTGCTCACAGTGGTTTCAAGCATTCAGCCTTGGAGATGCCAGAAATGGCCAGGAGTGAAAATGAAACATTTCACTACTTTACAAGTTAGGAATTACAAAGGTATTGACAATCTTCTTGAATGTTACAACGAAGATTAAGATTTGGAGGGTGCCATCATCTAGCAATGTATGAAGGCAGTCCATTTTCTGCACTAGTTGTCTGCGTTGAGCTTGTTCATTTACAGTTAATCAAAAGAACATGGCAAAGGAATTCTTCCATCAATAACTGTTAGGAACTAGTACACAGATTCATAGTAGAGGTATTGGTAGTGTTCTAATGTGATCTACATTTTACCTATCTCCATGAAACTTTGGCTAAGTTGAGTTGAGGTAGCTGCTTATGTGGGTCAAAATGTCCTGGTCCCAGTGTATCCCAATTAACTGGAATCCATTATACTTCTGTCAGTTTCCATCTCCACTCCCCTCCCCCTACCAACTTCCTGCCATAACTCCTCAGCTTCTCCTGGTCAAAGAAAAACAAATTGAAGCATTCCATCCCAGGCATCATGCTGTGGAATCTCATCTTCACCTTCTCCACTACGCTCACAACCTTCCACAGTGTGATGACCAGAGCTTCCAGCTCCACTATCCAGGCCATGCTGTCTCCTCGTTACTACCATCAGGCAGGAGGTACAGGAGCTAAGGTCTCACACCATTAGGTTCAGGAACAGTTATTAACCTCAGGCCATGCTATCTTCTCATTACTACCATTGGGCAGGAGGTACAAGAGCCATAGGTCCCACACCATTAGGTTCAGGAACAGTTATTAAAGTTAACAATGTAGAATTGGACTGGAAACTAGTTATTCTTGACATCAAGGATTGCCCAGGAAGGAAGAGGAAACACACAACGTGGGAAGACACTCACAAACAAGAGAAAATCTGCAGATGTTGCAAATCCAAACAAGATACCACAAGTTGCTGGAGGAACTCAGCAGCCCAGGCAGCATCTATGGAAAAGAGTACAGTCAACGTTTCGAGCCGAGGCCCTTCCTCAAGACTGGAGAAAGAAAGATGAGGAGTCAGAGTAAGAAGGGGGGGGGGGGGAGGAGGGGAGGAAGAAACACAAGGTGATAGGTGAAACTGGGGGAGGGGTGAAGTAAAGAGCTGGGAAGTTGATTGGTGAAAGAGATACAGGGCTGGAGAAGGAGGAATCTAATAGGATAAGACAGAAGGCCAAGAAAAGGGGGAGGAGCACCAGAGAGGTGATGGGCTGGTAAGGAGATAAGGTGAGGAGGTGAAATGAGAATGGGGAATGTTAAAGGAGAGGGTGGGGGTCCATTACCAGAAGTTCGAGAAATCGATGTTCATGCTATCAGGTTGGAGGCTACCCAAACAGACTATAAGAATCAGAATCAGAATCTGGTTTATTATCACCGGCACGTATCATGAAATTTGTTCAGCAGTTCAATGCAATATGTAATATAGAAGAAATAAATCAATCAATCCATTACAGTATATGTATAGATTAAAAATTTTGCAGAACAGAAATAACATATATTAAAAAAAGTGAGGTAGAGTTCACAGGTTCAATGCCCATTTATGGATCGGATGGCAGAGGGGAAGAAGCTATTCCTGAATCGCTGAGTGTGTGCCTTCAGGCTTCTGTACCTCCTCCCTGATGGTAACAGTGAGGAAAGACTCCATCCTGAGTGTGGCCTCATTGCGACAGCGGAGGAGGCTGTGGACCGTCATGTTGGAATGGGAGGTAGAATTGAAAGGCTGGCCACTGGGAGATTCTGCTTCTTCTGGCAGATGGAGCATAGGTACTTGGCAAAGCCGTCTCCCAGTCTACGTCGGGTCTCACTAATATACAGGTCACACTGGAAGTCTCCAATATGTTTATCCATGGCCTCCTCTACTGTCGCAATCAGGTTGGAGGAGCAACACCTTATATTCCAGACGTACAAAAAAGCTGGATGAACTCAGCAAGTCGGGCAGCACCCGTTGAAAGAAGCAGTCAACGTTTCGGGTCGAGACCCTTCGTCAGGACTAAAGAAGGATGGGGCAGGGGCCCTATAAAGAAGGTGGGGGAGGGAGGGTGAAAAACCAATCAGAGGAAAGATCAAGGGGTGGGGGAGGGGAAGCAGGGAGAGGATAGGCAGGAGAGGTGAAGAAGGAATCTAAGGGACTGTGACCCCCTTGTCCTCACTTACCACCCCACCAGCCTCTGGATCCAGCATATTATCCTCCGCAACTTCCGCCACCTTCAACAGGACCCCACCACCAAGGACATCTTTCCCTCTCTACCCCTCTCTGCTTTTCACAGGGATCGTTCCCTTCGCAACTGCCTGGTCCACACGTCCCTCCCCACAGAACTCCCACCTGGCACTTATCCCTGCAAGCGTAAGTGCTACACCTGTCCCTACACCTCCTCTCTTGCCACCATTCAGGGCCCCAAACAGTCCTTCCAGGTGAGGCAACACTTCACTTGTGAATCTGTTGGGGTCATCTATTGCATCCGGTGCAGCCTCCTCTACATCGGTGAAACCCAACGCAGATTGGGGGACCACTTTGTTGAGCACCTACGCTCCGTCCGCCACAACAGACAGGATCTCCCAGTTGCCACCCATTCTGAAGAGACGTCCTTGTATTCTGATCCTAGACTCGGTAAGCCTCCAACCTGATGACATGAATGTCAATTTCTCCAACTTCCAGTAATGCCCTCCCCTTCAAAATTTCCCTCTCTTTATTCTCCAAACCTGCCCATCACTTCCCTCTGGTGCTCCTCCATGGCATTCCGTCCTCTCCTCTCAGACTCCCTCTTCTCCAGCCCTGTATCTCTTTCACCGATCAACCCCTTCCCAGAGTCACCTGTCACTTTGTGGCTCTCCCTCCCCTCCTCACCTTCTTATCCTAACTTCTCATCTTGTGTTATCCAGTCTCGATGAAGGGCCTCGGACTGTAACATCAACTGTATTCGTTTCCATAGATGCTGTCTGGCCTGCTGAGTTCCTCCAGCATTTTGTGTAAATGGTAGGGCACTCAGCTATTTCCAAATGATCCCAGTGAATCATCATCTTTTAATGATAACTGGCAATGGAATCAGAACAGGTTTAATGTCATTGGCATTTGATGTGAAATCTGTTGTTTTGCATCAGCAGTACATTGCAATACATAACAATAAAAACTATAAATTACAATAAAAATGTATATAAAATTAAGTTAGGTAGAGCAAAAGAGAGTGAATAAAAATGAGGTAGTGTTTATGGGTTCATAGTCCATTTAGAAGGCAGAGGGGAGGAAGCTGAAGCTGAGTGTGTCCTCGGGCTCCTGAACCTCCTCCCTGATGATAACACTGAGAAGAGGGCACATCCTGGGTGATGGGGGTCTTTAATGATGGATGCCACCTTTTTGAGGAATTGCCTTTTAATGATAAATCTTGATGCTAGGGGCCTATGCCCATGATGAAGCTGGCTGAGTTTACAACTTTCTGTAGCTTTTCTGATCCTTTTCCTCCAGACCACATGGTGACGAATCCATTCAGAATGCTCCGTGGTGCATCTGTAGAAACTTGCTGGAGTCTTTGGTGACTTACCAAACCTCCTCAAGCTCCTAATGAAATGTTGCTGCTGACATGCCTTCTTTGTGATTGCATCAGTGTGTTGGGCCCAGAGATGTTGACATCTAGGAGCTTGAAACTGCTCACCCTTTCCACTGCTGATCCCTGAACTCAGCAGGCCAGGCAACATCTATGGAAATTGGTTTTGGGCCGAAACGTCAACTGTACCTTTTTCCATAGATGCTGCCTGGCCTGCTGCGTTCCTCCAGCAGTTTGTGTGTGTTGCCTGTATATACTGATATAGCCAGTCGCAGAACGGTTTATTCCTCTCCATAGATGCTGCCTGGCCTGCTGCGTTCCTCCAGCAGTTTGTGTGTGTTGCCTGTATATACTGATATAGCCAGTCGCAGAACGGTTTATTCCTCTCCATAGATGCTGCCTGGCCTGCTGCGTTCCTCCAGCAGTTTGTGTGTGTTGCCTGTATATACCGATATAGCCAGTCGCAGAACGGTTTATTCCTCTCCATAGATGCTGCCTGGCCTGCTGCGTTCCTCCAGCAGTTTGTGTGTGTTGCTCAGATTTCCAGCATCTGCAGATTTTCTCTTGTTTCTGCAAATCTCTGTCCAGACTATACGAACACAGAGGATTCTGCCGAATTTGGAAATCCACAGCAACACACAAAATGTTGGAGGAACTCAGCAGGTCAGACAGCATCTATGGAGAGGAATAAACAGTTGACGTTTTGGGCCGAGACTGTTCATCAGGACTGGGAAGGAGGGGGAAGATGCCAGAATAAGACGGTGGAGATTGGGGAAGGAGTGAAGAAGGGTCTCGGTCTGAAATGTGAACTATTTATTTATTTCCATAGATGCTGCCTGACCTGCTGAGTTCCTCCAGCATTTTGCGTGTGTTGTTCCAGACTTCAGAATCACCATCAGAATCAGATTTAATATCACCAGCATATGTTGTGAAATTTGTTGTTTTTGTGGCAGCAGTACATTGTGAAACATAATCAAAAGTCTATAAATTACAATAAGTATATATAAAAAATAAGTAGTGTAAGAACAGGAAAAATAGTGGAGTAGCATACATGGATTCACTTTTCATTCAGAAATCTGATGACGTCGCTGTTTATCTCTCTTTTAATTATTATATTGGATGAATCTCAAGAAAACTGCGGATATTATGTTAATTTTAGGAATTTTCTAAAGTGATTCCATCCGCAAGTGTATTTTGTGGCGTTTTAACATTGTCGAACCGAAACATTCCAGCTAAAAGCCACACTTACTTAAGAGTGTCGCTAGTTGGCGCCAGAGATCAATTTTCAAATCATAGTGAAAGAGGATAAAAGAAAGTCCAGGAATTTGAGCTGCAGGTAACCGTGGAGCGTAACTCCAGAACTACTCGTTCCACTTCACAATCCGCGCCAGAAAGAGGTGGGAGCGAAATTACTCCTTCAAACAGCACGACAATAACAGCTTCATTGAGAGAATAGAAGGCTTATTGTGTAAAAAAAACAAATTGCAATGTCATTACCTCGGATGCAAAGTTATTACAATGAACTGCAGAGTGGGAGGGAAAGTTTTTTTGTCAAATAAAATCGAAAACGAACCAATTATGAAACATTTTTTATAACAATCTATGAAAAAATAGAGTGGGTACAGGAAAATATTTATATGTAGTTTTTTTTTAAAGAAACAAAAGCAATTGAGGCCAATGGCCGGCGGAGCTCCCTGAGAAATGTTAGCGCCAGACACGGAGCTATAATTGAAATGGCGCTTTACGCCAGAGGCAAGTTGCGAGGGCGCTTTTTACAATAGAAGAATGCATGGGGATTCACGTCATTGGGATTTAATGGCCGGCAGGAAATTTGGCATTGGGAGACATTAGGAAAATGCAGAAAAACACACACACACACACACACACGAGTCTGTTTAAAAATGCAGATAGAATTTTACCAGGCACCTTTTCATCAACAAGTCCCCCCACTATTTCTGTTAATCAGGCTGGGTAAAGATCGCGGCAAACGTGTTCTGTGTTACTTATTTTCCTCAGAACTGAAAATTTATGCCTGGTTGAGAATGCCTGGGGGAAGATTACATCAGAAGCAATGACAATGATTAAAATCAGCTCTATTTTTTTGGGGACGGGGGGGGGTGGGAGGGGGTTGCCAAATGTATTTTGAGATGTGACAGAACATCTGATTAAAACCGTTATCCCGGGTAGAGGAGGGCACCGAATCGGGGACTGAGAAATTGAACCGTTAGCAACAGAAAGGAGCAAAAAAAAGAATAATCCTATCACCGAGGGCTCTGACGAGACTGGTTCGCATCAGTTCGGTAGGAGAGAAAAATATTTCGAAATGAGCCAGAGAGCGATTTAATCGGAGCATAGTCCCTGGCCGGAGGCTGTGTAACAGCCCAGGGGCACAATTCAGCTTTTTCCTCCTTCGCCTCCCTGTGTTATTTAGAGACTGATTATTGGTTTTTGCTCTCTCTCTCGCTCTCTCTCTCTCTCTCTCTCTCTCTTATTCTGCAACAGATCCCGATCTGCTTTTAACACAGAAACAAGCTGGCCAGAGAGAGAGGGAGAGAGAAGGGAGACGAGAGAGAAATCCCCCCGAATTTTCATCGAATGTTGTTTGGGGAAAAGGGAAGAGAAGAGATTGATGTTCACGGTAAGATTCGCCGGCGTGTAACCTAGTTTCAGAGCAATCCCGGTGTCTTTTGTTAATTCATTGTCAGTTAAAACGCAACTTGCTACGTCTCGGTTGTTGATACTTTGGTAGTGTTGTTGTGTTGCTCCGGTTCCCGTTTTCCCGTCCCGATCCCGCTGTCGGTCCGGTGCCGAGTCGCCGGTTCGCGCTCACGGTGCCCGCGTATTCTCTCTCCCGGAGCCGGTCTCTCCTCGCCCACACCCTCTCCGGGAGCTCCCTCTCCCGGTGTCCGACGACTTTCGTTACCCGGTGTTCAGCCTCCGCCCTCCCGGTGTGCGGCTCCCCCTCGGCCCCAGGTCCCGTCCACGCTCCCGTTTATTCGTCACCCCTTTCTGAGTCGATTTTTTGATAGCAGAGGTCTCGGTAGCTCAGGCGCCGAGGTCACCGCTCACGGAGCGGAGCGTATCATCTCTTCCTGGGAACTCCCAGTACTTTAGTCTCCTCTTGGCTGAATTTATTAATGTTGTCGCTGGGTTTTGTGAAGGTATCGGCTGAGTTTTAATGACAATGTTCAGGGGTAAAACACAAGTTTAGCATGGGATTTCGGGAATGTTGATTTGTTTAAAGTTTGAATGAATGAACGGGAATCTGGCGAAGTTAAATCCAAGTTCCCGGAGCTTCTGCAGCTGGAATAACTGGGGAAATGAAAGCCACAGACGGCCTGTAAGCTGAGCGCAGTTTCCCGCAGGTCATCCGAGTGGCTCCGCTCCACTGCTCGCTGGAAGCCGCGTTCAGAGCGGGAGCCCACCGTCTCAGCCCAATCTCCACAGATCTAACCCACCGTGAAAGAGACTGCGTATCTGCGCATCAGATTTTCCGTTGTTTGTCGGACTGTCACTGAAAGTAGAGGCGGGTTAGTAGACGGCGGAATGGAACAAGCATTGCCCAGTTTAGTTCCTATCAGGGAGAAATAGGACTCCTGTGTAACTTGCATGGAATATTGGTTACTCACACCCAGAGTGCTGGGAGTATTTCTGGCATTCTCCTTATAAAAAAGGACGCAGAGTTATGGAAAAGCAGCAAAAACATTTACTGGATTCGTTCCAGAACTGGAGGTATTATCAAAAGGCTGAACAGGCCAATGTTCTTTTGTCTAAAATGCATCTATGTGATAAATGAGAAACAGAGCGGCTTCCACATGCACACGACCAAAACCGGAGACCACACAAAAAAAAGAAAATCTTCATAAATTCAATGGGGAAGTCAAGAAAAGTTCTTCATCGGGTGGGGAGTGGGAATGTAAAAGTTGTCCCACAATGAGAGGGGGAGTTAAAGAGTGGAGGTGGGAAAGCTGGATGCACACACGAGTGAGCAAGACCAGGAACGATGTGAATGCCTGAAATGCACAAGAGTGTAGGTATGGGAAACCAAGGAGAAAGAGATTGAAAAAGTGGAATTTCCCAGTGGCCAACCATTTCAATTCTAATCCCCATTCCCATTCAGACATGTTGGTCCATGGCCCCCTCTTCCTCCACGATGAGGCCACTCTCAGGTTGGAGGATCAGCTCCTCATATTCTGTCGGGGTAGCCTCCAACCTGATGGCATGAACATCAATTTCTCCAAAATTTGGTATTTTCCCCTTTTCCTTCTTCTGTTCCCCACTCTTCTCCTCTGACCTCTTCTCCTGACCTGCCTATCACCTCCCCCTGTGCCCCTTCTCCCTCCCTTTCTCCTGTGGTCCACTCTCCTCTCCTATCAGGTTCCTTCTCCAACCCTTTGCCTTTTCCACATCACCTCCCAGCTTTTTACTTCACCCCCCTCTTCCCCACCCACCTGGCTTCACCTATCACCTTCTAGCTTGTCCTCATTTCCCTCCCCTCACTTTATTCTGACATCTTCCCCCTCCTTTCCAGTCCTGATGACGGATCTTGGCCAGAAGCGTTAACTGCATGTTCCTCTCCGTAGATGCTGCCTGGCCTGCTGAGTTCCTCCAGCATTTTGTGTGTGTTGCAAAAAGAAAGATGTGTTTGAGGGTTAGATAACGAAAAGTGTTAGGAGTCTCAGGTGGAACACCATTCAGACATGTACCCAATTAGGCCGAATGGTCTGTTTCAACAGCTCCAAGTAGATAATTATCCAACATGTTACCCTCATAATCTACTCAGTAGCATGATGGTAACCTAATGAGGGTCTTGGCCTGAAACAGCCTCCATAGACGCTGTCTGGCCTGCTGAGTTCTTCCGACATTTTGTGTGTGTTGTTCAGATTTCCGGTATTTACAGAGCTTCTCTTACTTGTGATGTGTCGTCCTTAGTTCAGTCAGTGCACAGGCCCTGAAGAGGCTGCATCTGTGCTGTATAATTCTGTATCTCCAGTGGATGAAAGACTCTGTGTCTGAGCCCCACATTAGAGATGAGATCACAAAGCTAATTATACAGAGATCTGTTGAGGGAGTGTTGTACTCTTGAAGGTATCGTTTAAATGCGTCATTAGACTTCTGTTCTCTCAGGTGTGTGTTTCAAAGATGAGTCAGAGAGTTATTCCGATGTGCTAGGATGTTCTCGCCTGTCCGTTGGTTTCATGGATGACTTGATAAGATGGATGCAGAATCCACAAAAAGAGCGGGAGTGAATTGTTGATGGAATGGGATTCATTGTGCTTCTGCATTAACATTCTCAACCCCTTCCTGAGTGCTTTCTTCCCTTATTGAGCGACCATTGGTTAGGGATTCCTATGTGTTAGTGGGGAAGATTCTCCACTTCTGGTGGGGGGGGGGGAGGCAGGGGAGGTTTGAGGGCATCCTCTGATCACCTGCTGGTTTCTCTCAGTGACAGGTCAGAGTAGAAAGGCTGATATTGGACGTATGAACAACATGGCCTGTGCAGTAGAGCCAATCGAACAAAGTGAGAGCCTCATTGCTGAGTATCTTAGCTGGAATAAAAACCTGAATTTGGAAGAATAATCAGATAAATCTTAGTGATATCCTGCCAGTATTTTGAGATACCTGGCACAGGTAATCTACACCTGAGAAGTGTACAAGAGGATGCAATTTGCCACTGTTGGTGGATGGTGAGCTTCATGCATCTTTGAACTTTGTTTTGCCCAGGTAGCCCAAGGCTGGCACACTAAAGGTTATGATGAATTTCATCATTGGTGCTTGCCAACACTGAGAAGCAGCTCCAGAGAAATGGAAGGCTGAGCCATGTTTTCAAAGGTCTAATCACTGACCTATACAATACTGTCCTTCGTCTCCACTGCGTCTGTTCCCAGGATGAGGCTTTCCTTTCCAGGACATCAGAGATGTCCTCCTTCTTCAAATTCCTCCACCATTGATACTGCCATCACCCACATCTCCTCCATTTCCAGGACATCTGCAATCTCCCCATCTTCCCACTGTCTTAACAGTGATAGAGTTCCCCTTGTCCGAACCTAGCACCTCATGAGTCTTCACACCCAACCCATTATTCTCCTACCACCAAACACATCTTTAACTCCCCCAACTCCTTGCTTTCTGCAAGGATTGCTTCCTTCATGAATCCCCTGTCCATTCATCCCTCCCCTCTAATCTTCCTCCTGGCACTTATCCCTGCAAGAGGTCAAAGTGCTACACCTGCCCATTCACCACCTCCCTCACTTCCAGTCGGGGCCCCAAACAGTCCTTCCAGGTGAGGCAACACATCTCCTGTGAATCTGTTGGGTTTGTCTATTGTATCTGGTGCTCCCTCTACATTGGTGAAGCCATTGTAAATTGGGGAACTGCTTTGTCAAGCACCTCCGCTCCATCCACCCAAAGTAGAATTTCTCAGTGGCCAATCATTTTAATTCCTGTTCCCATTCCCAATCCAATGCATTGGTCCATGGCCTCCCCTTGTGCTGTGACGAGTCCTTGCCTCATATTCCATCTCACTAGCCTTCTACCTGCTGGCATGGATATTGATTTCTCCTTACAGTGAAATATTTTTTCACTCCCGCTTCTCTCTTCTATTCCCCACTCCGGCCTATTACCTCTCCTCACCTGCCTATCACCTCCCAGGTGCCCCTCCTTCCCTTTCTCCTATGGTCTACTCTTCTCTCTGATCAGATTCCTCCTTCTCCAGCTCTTTACCTTTTCCACCCATCTGGTTTCACCTATCACCTTCTAGGTAGCCCTTTACCAACCCCCCCCCCAATCCCCATCTTCTTATGCTGACATCTCCCCTTTCCTTTCCAGTCCTGATGAAGGGTCTCGGTCAGAAACATCAACTGTACATTCATTTCCATAGATGCTGCCTGACCTGCTGAGTTCCTGCAGCATCTTGTGTGTGTTGCTCTGCATTTCCAGCATCTGCAGAATCTCTTGTGTTTATTATTTTGCAGGTGTTAAGAGTTAGGCCCTTTATGTTGTCCATCTCAGTGAATAAGTAGCTTGGAGGCTGGCTACCAAATGCTTGTATACAGCATTTATCAATCAGTCATTATCACAGTAAACATTGTATTCCTGTTGGTAAGAGCTTACTTTCAGTCAATTGTCTGTTGTATTGTACAGGACAGCTCACACTTTAAAAGTGATAGTTTGGTTTCAAAATTTTGAGATCTACACACAGTAGTTACTTTATTAGGTACTGCCTGTACCTAATGAAGTTGCCGCTGAGTGTATGTTCATGGTCTGCTACTGCTGTAGCCCATCTACTTCAAGGTTCGATGTGTTGTTCATTCAGAGATGCTCTTCTGCACACCACTGGTGTAATGTGTGGTTACTTGAGTTACTGTCACCTTCCTGTCAGCTTGAACCGTCCAGCCATTCTCCTCTGACCTCTCATTAACAAGGTGTATTCGCCCACAGAACAGCCGCTCACTGGAGGTTTTTTGTTTTTCACATCATTCTCTGTAAACTCTTAGAGACTGTTGTTTGCGAAAGTCCCAGGAGATCAGCAGTTTCTGGGATACTCAAACCACCCTGACTGGCAACAACAACCATTCCACAGTCAAAGTCTCTCAGCTCACATTTGATGCATCAGCCCTTCTGATGTTCAGTCTGAACAACAACTGAACCTTTGACCATGTCTGCACACTTTGATGCATTGAGTTGCTGCCTCGTAATTGGCTGATTAGTTATTTGCATTAACGAGGTGTACCTGATTAAGTGGCCACTGAGTGAATATCACACATCAATATAATTCTGTATTTATAGTACAGGAAGGGTATGATTAAGCTGAAAAAATACAGAAAAGGTTCACAAGGATGTTGCTGAAACTAGGGGGCTTGATTTACAAGGAGGGGGTGGTCAGGCTGGAGCGATGGAGGCTGAACTCAAGCCTGGCTGCACAGTGAAGCGGGTTGGGCAAGGGGTAGCAACACCATCCCGTAGAATCCCAGAGCTACAGAAACACCAACAGAAGCTCCAAAGACCTTATTCCTGGGAGAGGAAGAATCTGTGCCGAGAGGACTTACAAAGTCGTGCAGTGAAATCAGAAGCCACAGGGCCAATCCACCTTCGGCCCAGGACCAGGGACTCTGGCCCTAGGAGGGGTGGTGGGCTTTGGAAGAAGGAGGAGGAGGAGGTCAGGGGGTGACTTGATAGATGTTTATAAAATGATGAAACACACAGATGGTCACAGTCTTTTTCCCAGGGTAAGGGAGTCTGAAACTGGAGGCCACAGGTTTCAGAGAAAGGGGTACAATAGGAGACCTGAGAGGCAAGTTTTTCACATAGGCTGGTGGATCTGTGAATGGAACTGCCGAAGGAAGTTAGAGACGTGGGGATTCTTACAACTTTTGAACAGGCTTATGGATTGGGAGGTTGTAGAATGCATGGGCTAAGTGCAGGCAAATGATGCCAGCTCAGGAAGGCACCTTGGTCAGGATGGGCATGTTGGGGCAAATGATGCCAGCTCAGGAAGGCACCTTGATCAGGATGGGCACGTTGGGGCAAATGATGCCAGCTCAGGAAGGCACCTTGATCAGGACGGGCACGTTGGGGCAAATGATGCCAGCTCAGGAAGGCACCTTGATCAGGATGGGCACGTTGGGGCAAATGATGCCAGCTCAGGAAGGCACCTTGATCAGGACGGGCATGTTGGGGCAAATGATGCCAGCTCAGGAAGGCACCTTGATCAGGACGGGCATGTTGGGGCAAATGATGCCAGCTCAGGAAGGCACCTTGGTCAGTATGGGCATGTTGGGACAAATGGCCTCTTCCTGTGCATTAATATTCCATGGCTATTATTTGTTATATTATTCACCAAATTATGATACCTGAATTGCTAGATAATCTTATTAGTTCCAAGATTATTTGTTAAATCTGTTTATTAGATGGTCTGTTAAGATTACCTTTAAGATTACGCTTACAGACTGGTACGCCTGCCTACCTATCATTACTATCTTCTGTTTAATTCCTTAGCTATTTTTATGACTACTCATCTCCATGTCTGCATCTCACTTTCCCCATCCATCTCTTGTTTGTGTTATATCTATCTGTTGCCCATTAATCTTTCCAATTCTGTAAGCCAGCAATGGTTTATTAAAAAGCTGCTTCTTTCAGCCCCAACGTGGCCAGGTGTTTATTATTTGCCACTGCCGCTGCATTCGCTTCTTTCTTCCTGCACCTTCATTCTGATATGCTAGTTACACTTAGTCAGCTTTTCACACCCTTAACAGAAGAGTTCTGAAGCAGAATTTCTGCGTGTTCCCTCCTCTTCATTTCCCCAGTCTGACCTCTTTCCTCTTCTCCTCACCTATCCCCGATCCCCTCCTTCTATGATCCATTCTCCTCTCCTATCAGGTTCCTCCTTCTCCAGCCCTTCACCTTTTCCACTTATCACCTGCCAGCCTCCCACCCAGCTTCACCTATCACCTTCTAGCTTGTATTCCTTTCCCCCATCCCCATCTTATTCTCACATCTTCCCTTTTCCTTGCCAGTCCTGATGAAGGTTCTTGGCCCAAAGCGTCAACATTTATTCCACTGCATAGATGCTGCCTGAGCTGCTGAGTTCCTCCAGCACTTTGTGTGTGTTATTCTGTTCAGAGTTCCGCTTTTGGAAAAGATATCCATTCAGACAGAGAAAAAGATTCAAGGATGTCTTCAACTCCTTTCTTGAAAGTACAATATCCACACTGACCCCTGGGAACCTCTGGCGTATGATTGCTCAAAGTGGAGTAGGGGATTTGGGAATATTATTGAGAGGCATGTATTTATTAGAATCCCCCAGAAAGAGAGGAAGAAGGTATCAACCTACCCATCCTGTCAGGCAGTACCCACTCCTTCTGTAGAAGTTACTTTGACCCAGCACGGGTAAAATCCTTCTCTCCACTGACCACATCTATTTGGAGCGCTGTCGCAGGAAAGCAGCACCCATGGTTAAGGGCCCACTCCATCCAGGCCATGCTCTCTACTCACTGCTGTCATCAGGAATGAGATACAGGAGCCTCAGGACTCACACCACCTGGTTCAGGAACATTATTAGCCCTCAACCATCAGGCTCTTGAACCAAAGGGTCATTCACCTGCAACACTGAACTGTTTCCACAACCTATGGACTCACTTTCAAGGACACTTCATCTATGTTCTTGATATTTATTGCTTAACTGTTTATTTTGCATTACTTTTTTAAAAATTTACTGTGAATAGTCACGAGAAAATAAATCCCAGGGTTGTATGAACTTCGAACGATGTCTTTAAGATTCTATGTTCCCACATTGGTCTCATTGGCCACTTCAGAACCCACTGAGGTGGAATATCTTCCCTGGCTCCCTGTCTTACTCAGACTATTTTTCTACAAATTTTAGTAATTTCCCTCATAATATCAATTAGTAACCTCACCCCAGAAATCAGTGTCTATTTTGCTGATGTTTAGATGTTAGCTTAAGCTTTGTATAAATGATAATTCTCTACAGAAAAGATCCATCAAAAAGGATACCATAGAACCATTGTACCATCCTATCTCTGAGGCTTTCTGAACTCCTGACTGTCTTCAACTAACATCTGCCCACCTACTCTTTGAGTCAGTGACCTAGCCAACTTAACACCTCCTTAGCCTAGGTCCATAATAGCAGGTGATGCACCAGCTGGTACTCACAGTGTCAACCAGGATCCAGGACCGTATCTCCATGCCCCTGCATAGCTTAACGTTCCGGTGGGTGTGGTGGATTGGTTTCTATGCACCTTGTCCAATGTTATAAGGTAATATTAATAAATTAAGACAGAGAAATCTCTTTCCCCAGACAGCGGTGATAATGTGGAACTCACTCCCATAGGGAGTGATTAAAGCAAATCCCAACTCAAGGAATCTGGCTAAACACCTCAGGGTAATGGAATAGAAGATTATGCTGGTGGGAAGAGATGAAGCAGGAGGCTTATGAAGAGCATAAACTCCAATAAGAAACCTTCTAGGCCAAAGGGCTTTTTTCTCTGTTGTAAATTCCACACAATTTGGAGAAAAGTCATTGGGTGTGGTGCGAATGGTGGTGTGAAGCAATGAAAGGCGTTCTGTGTTTGGAAAGAGCGTGTTACATTGTATGGCCACCATCCAGGCCAAGCTCTCTTCTTGCTGCTGCCACCAGGAAGGAGGGACAGGAGCATCAGGACCCACACCGCCAGGTCTGGAAAGTTATTCCCCCTCACCAATCAGGAACAACTTCACTCAACCCCATACTGAACCAACGCGCACAACACGCTGTAGGAACTCAGCAGGTCGGGCATCATCCGTGCGAACTAACAGTCAGCGTTTCCATGGATGCTGCCCGACCTGCTGAGTTCCTACAGCGTGTTGTGCATGTTGCTTTGACTCCAGCATCTGCAGAGTATTTTGTGTTTCCAATACTGAACCTATGGACTCACTTTCAAGGACTCTACAACTCCTGTCTCAATACTTATTGCTTTTTGTCTTTACATAGTTTGTTGTTGTTTGAACATCGGTTGTTTGTCCGTTTTGTTGTGAGTGGTCTTTCATTGATTCTATTGTGTTTCTTTGCATTTATAGTAAATTCCTGCAAAAAAATTAATCTCAAGAATGTATATAGCAACATATATGTACTTTGATAATAAAATTTACTGTGAACTTTGATATTAAACCAGCCAACTGGACACACAGGAACCCATTGGGCTGCGCTTTCTTTGAGAAGCTGAGATTAATGTTATAATACTTTTGATGTGTTGTTTTTGCCATGAGTCAGGATTTGCTTTTAGAGTCCTAGTGTTATACAAAAGGAAATCAGGCCCTTCAGCCCACCAAGTCTATGCTGATCCATCAACCAGCCATTGACATTATCCTATTTTAATCCCATTCTAATGACACTCTCATCAACTCCTTGTGGATTTTGCCACTCCCCCACACACTAAGAGCAGTTAACCTACCAACCCACATGACCTTCGTATGTGGGAGGAAACAGTACAGCCGGGGAAAAGTGCAAACTGTATACAGACAGCTCCAGAGCTCAGGATTGAACCTGGGAGGCAGTGGCTCGATCTGTGGAATCACTATGCCACCCTATATTATGTTGGACGTTATCAGAACACCTGGTTCACGGGGAGAATCAACATCTTCAGGAGCTGCATCTGAGTGGTTGTCTGTCATATCTGACAATGACAGGAAACCTGTGCGGGAGAGTTTTTAAAGTGGAAAAGCCATTGCACTGGGCAATTCCACTCTCTCGACCTCACAAGTCCGTGTCGGGTGGTATGAATAGTTGTCACAGCTGAGGACTTGCTTGGTGACAGTGGATGACTGTGCTTTGTTGTGCCCTTCTCTCTCCGTGGAGCGTGGCAGAACCCCCTCAATCTCATCCGCCCAGTCTGACTTTGCATGCGAGGGCACTGAGGTCGGAAGCACTGTAAGTGCCTATGATGCTGTAGTGTGAAGAGATGCAGTTTTGCTGGGACAATGAGGACAGTATATTTCAGGCCCTTCACCACCCGCCTGCTGACTTCTCTGTTTCAGACCTGAGTACAATTAACTTTTGGTTTGTATCGTGCTTTTCCCCAATGTGCTGAGACGAGAGACGGGCATCCCAGAGAAATATCATTTCATTTTGAAGTCCATTCACTGGCTGAGGAAATTGGTCAATAGTTTCTGAATTACAATGAGCTGCATCATGGCAGAAATGCTGCACGAGCAGTGAGTACCACAGCATCTTACACATTGCATTATGTTTCGAATAACAAGTGTAGGGATATACTTTTGCTTGGCTCATGGGCACAGCAGCATAGTGTCCCAGCAAGACTGTACTTGTTAGCAGGGAAATTCCAGTGACACAACTCAGCATCTGCATCCCCACTACAGTGGGCTTTCAGAGTGTTGATACACAGAAAGTTCCAAGATTTTAGAGTAATAGACTATTACATCACAGAAACCGGTCCTTCAGCCCATCTATTCTGTGCCAAACTATTAATCTGCCTCGTCCCATTGATCTACACCTGGACCATAGCCCTCCATTTCCCTGGCATCCACCTACCTATCCAAATTTCTCGTAAGTGTTGTAATCAAACCCTCATCCACCATTTCTGCTGGCAACTCGTCCCACTCTCTGAGAGAAGTGTCCGCTCATGTTCCCCTTAAACATTTCACCTTTCACCCTTAACCAATGACCTCTAGTTCTAGTCATCTAACCTCAGTGGGAATAGCCTGCTTGCATTTACCCTATCTATACCCTCATAATTTTGTATACCTCTATCAAATCGCCCCTCATTCAAAGTTCAAAGTTCATTCTCCAATGCTTTAGAGCAGGAGTTCCCAACCTGGAGTGCATAGACCCCTCGGTTAATGGTAGGTGTCCATGGCATAGAAAAGGTTGGGAGACCCTGCTTTAGGGATTAAATGCAACCTATTCAACCTTTTCCTATAACTTGGGTTCTCAAGTACTGGCAATGTCCTTGTAACTCTTCACTGCACTGTTTCGATCTTATTGATATCCTTCCTGTAGGTAGGTAATGAAAACTGGACACTACTTCAAATTAGGTCTCTTATACAATTTCAACATAGCATCCCAACTCCAGTACTCAATACTTAAATTTATGAAAGCCAGTGTGCCAAAAGCTCTCTTTACAACCCTGTATACCTGTGATTCCACTTACAAGAAATTATGGATCTATATTGCCAGATCACTTGGTTCAACCGCACATCTCTGTGTCCTACTACTCACCGTGTAAATCCAATCTGGTTTATCCTCCCAAAGTGCAACACCTCACACTTGTCTGCATTAAATTCCATCTATTATTTTGCAGTCTATTTTTCCAGTTGCTCTAGATCCTACTGCAATAGTCTTCATCACTGTTTGCTTTGCCCCCAATCTTAGTGTCATCTGCAAACTTGCTGATCCGGTTAACCATGTTATCATCCAGATCATTGATATACTGTAGGTAACAAACGACAATGGACCCAGCACCGATCCCTGCAACACACCACTAGTCACAGCCCTCCAGTCAGAGAGGCAACCATTTATAATCACTCTCTGGCTTCTCCTGTAAATCCAATGTCTAATCCAATTTACCACCCAATGCAGAGATGTTGAAGGAGATGTTGAGATATTTTCAATCTGAAAGGAGCATGAATTGGAAGTAAACAGTGTCCTCATGCTTTTGCAGATCCCCCAGATAGTGGAGGTCTCAGAGTTGGAATATATAGTTGAAGAAGCTGTGGGGCATATTGTAGATGATGCCTCACTGCATTTGTGCTGTGCTGGGACAGGAGAACTTAATATTTAGTGTGTGGATGAGAAATCAATTAGGGAGTCTGCTTTGTCTTCATAAGCATTGAGCTCATTGAGAGATTTTACACCCATTCAGACAAGTTGAGAGTCTAATGCTGATCACTTTGGACCAATTTTTAAAAAAACCTTGAATTGGTGAATTTATATTAATATATTTTAAGGTAGAGGTTGATAGGTGCTTGATTAGTCAGGGTGTCAAATGTTACAGGAAGAAGGTAAGAGAATGGGATTGAGAGGGATAATAAGTCAGCCATGTTGGAATGGCAGAACAGACTTGATGGGCCAAATGGCCTAATTCTACTGCTATATCTTATGGTTTTAGATTTGGGGATTCTAGATAGGTCACACTGAAAGGAATTTAATGCCAGTCTTTATTCATTAGAACACTTACATTATTTGTTTCACACGTGTCATCCTTTTTAAACTTTAAGATTCCAAAGAGTTCTTTTCTCTCACTGGGGTATTTTATAATGTAACAGCTGGATTCAAGTGAGCAGTTGTGGCTGTCAGACTCAGTCTGCTTTCTGAACATTCAGGTGGACACTTGCAGCTGTTGATGAGAATGAAACAGCTCAGCAGCTGCCAACAAACAAAATCACAACTATTCTGCCAGAACAGCGATTTCTCCCTCCAGTGATCTTACCACCACTTCCCTCTTCTGTTCCCATTCTGGCCTCTTACCTCTCCTCCTCACCTGCCTGTCACCTCAAGGGCCGCCCTGCCTCCTCTTTCCCTTCTTCCCATTGTCCCCTCTCCTCTCCCATCAGATCAGATCCCTTCTTCAGCCCTTTGCCTTTTCCACCTATCACTTCACAGTTCCTCCTTCATCTCCTCCTCTTCCACCCACGTATCACCGTCTAGCCTCTCCTCCTTCCCCCCCACCCCGCACCTTCTTATTCTGCATCCCTCCCCTTCCTTTCCAGTCCTGATGAGGTGTCTTGGCCCGAAACGTTGACCGTTTATTCATTTCCACAGATGCTGCCTGGCCTGCTGGGTTCCTCCAGCATCTTGTGTGTGTGTTGATCACAACTATTCTTACAGTTTTCCAAGATACATGCATACATTGTTATTCCCATCATCTTAATTTCTCCGATTTGGCTAACATCTTTTTCCTCTCACCGTGAACTCAGCAAATGATTCAAACTTTCCAGTTTGGTATTCCCGGAGGCTGCATTACCCGATCTGTCCCCAGTCAGCTGCATACCCATGCTCACAAAGTGCTCTGCCTTATAGTGCCTTTTGACTCTTGGAGGCACAGAAAAACACTACAACTGTCACCACAAGCTATGGACTCGTTTTCAAGGACTTGTCATCTCACAGTCTGGATATTTAGAGGTTATTTATTTATTTTTATTTTCTCTTTTGTATTTGTGCAGTTTGCACATTGGTTGTTGTCTGTCCTGTTGGACGTGGGTTTTCATTGATCCCATTGAGTTTATTTGAATATTTACTGTGAATGCCCATGAGAAAATGAATCTCAAGGATGTACATGTGACATATATGAACTTCAGTAAAACATTTCCGTTGCATTTGAGCTTTGATGCCCATGCCAGCCAAAGTGACCATTAGGTTTATTCATGGCTCTTCAGCTAGTCACTAATGAACTTTATTTATATGTTTGCAGCCTGATTTCCACATCCAATCACTTGTTGATCAGAAACCATCTTCCTCATTGCTCCTTTAACTCTTCTAGCAATTAATTTAAATCAATATTCTCCAGTAGTTGCCTTTTATGCTGAGAAAAAATGATACTTCCTGATCACTGTGTCTAGACCTCTGACAATTTCACACGTCTGGACTAATTTATCTTTTACACCCCTTTGTTTCAAGCTTTCTCCTGATAACTGACAATAGCCTCAGATTCAGGTTCATTTTATTTACCACTTGCATCAAAACACACTGTGAAATGTGTCATTTACGTTAACAACCAACACATGTAAGACTGTGCTGAGGGCAGCCCGCAAGCTGTCACCTCACATTCTGGAACCAATGTAGCATGTTCACAATCCTCAGCAGAACAACACAAGCAAGGCCCTCTTTCTCTCTTTCACCCATAGCCAGGCTAATGCTATCACCTCCTTAGCAAGGTCCAGTGATAATTATTTAGATTATCTTCTAAATAATCTAACTAGTATATATTATTGTTCTGGAATGGTTTCCCGGTGTTGGCGTACTGTGCCTTGGCCAGTAAGGGCAATATTCTGTATGTCTTCTTATCAATCTGCCCAGCTATCTCCAGGGATTCATGGAGATGTACTCCAAGATGCTCTTCATCTTCACTACCAATCATCACATACTCCCTGCCTTTATTGTCTTCCTATTTCTCTGGATTGAATTTCTTTTGCTACTTTCATATCCATCTTAACTACTCTATTCATATTTCTTTTTCAATCTTTTTATTAATATCAACATATTAAGATAACAAAAATTGATACATAATTAATACATTATTATTGGGATTACAAAATTAAAAGTTAACATAAAAGGATATATAAACAATAGGTATAAAAAAAATTAAGTCTCCTGAAATCATACATGATACAAACATAATATATACAAGACAAGAAAACTAGGTATAACAATATGAAAAAAAAACAGAAAAAGAAGAAAAAAAATTATACCCCAAACAAAACTAGAAAAAAAAGAAACTAGTCTAACAAGCTAACCACTAACTAAACCATTCATATTTCTGTACAGCGAAAATCTTCTTCCACATGCTCAAACACACTACCAACTTTGAAATCGTAGGAAAGTTCTTCATCATTTGCCTGTACCTTAAAGAATAGAACATAGAACAATACAATACAGGCCATTTGGACCATGATGTTGTGCCGATCTTTTAACCTACCCCAAGATCAGTCTAACCCTTCCCTCTCACCTAGCCCTCCATCTTCTATCATCCAAGAATCTCTTTAATGCCACCATCACCACCACTCTCTATAATTCTGACAACACCCCCTCGTCTATACATTCCGCCAAACACCTTAAAATGATGTCCCATCATATTAGACATTTCTACACTGGGAAAAAGTCACTGGCTGTCCACTCTATCTATGCTTTTTATCATCTTGCACACCTCTATCGTCACCTCTCGTCCACCTTCACTCCAAAGAGAAAAGTCTTAGCTCACTGAATGTCACCGCTTTTCACTGAGTCCTGTAGAATCCTGCCGCATTCAACTTCAAGCCACTGAAACTCTCATTAGACACACCCTTTGTTTTCTTCCACTGAGCTAATTTTTAATCTTGACACTTTTCCCTGGATCCATTGGCTTTTACTTTCTCAACCAACCATTGTGGTAATAGCTCAAAGGCTTTACTACAATCCACACATTGTGCTCAGCTCTCATTATAGGAAGGATGTGGAAGCTTTAGGGAGGGCACAGAGGAAATTTACCAGGATGCTGCCTGGATTAGAGAGCATGATTTATGAGTGTAGGTTGAACAAGTTATGGTTTTTTCTCTCTTAGGAGCAAATTGTTAGAGGTGTTTAGCTGATAAGAGGCATGGATAGAGTGGACAGCCAGTGCCTTTTTCCCAGGGCAGAAATGGCTGACGATTCTAAGGTAATGCTGGAGGAACTCAGCAGGTCAGGCAGCATCTATGGAGAGGAATAAACAGTTGACATTTTGGGCTGGGACCCTGCATCGGGACTGAAAAGGAAGAGGGAAAAGGACAGGTTAGAAGGTGATAGGTGAGGCCTAGAGAGCCGGGGGGGGGGGGGGCACCAGGGGGAGATGATAGGTGGTGAGGGGAAGAGATGAGGCCAGAGTGGGGAACAAAAGAAGAGAGAAGGGGAGGGGAAATGTGTCTTCTTCTTCAGCCCTTTACCTTTCCCACCTGGCTTCACCTGTCACCTTTAAGTAGTCCTGCTTCCCCTTTCCACCTTGTTATTCTGGCAGCTTGCCCCTTCCTTTCCAGTCCTAATGAAAGGTCTCAGTCTGAAATGTTGACTGTTTATTCATTTCCATTGAAGCTGCCTGACCTGCTGAGTTCCTCCAACATTTTGTGTGAGTTGCTCTGGATTTCCAGCATCTGTAGAATCTCTTGATGTTATACGGGGGTGACTGGAGGGATGTCAAAGGCAGAGTTTTTTGCACAAAGAGTGGTGGGGGGGGGGGGGTGCCTGGAACATCTTGCTGGGGCAGTGGTACAGGCAGGTACATTAGGGACATTTAAGAGGTTCTTAGATAGGGCGATGGTCGAAAGAAGTAAGGAGGGAAATGTGAGAGAGAAGGTAAAATGGCCTGTTGTGCTGTAATCTGTGTTCCATACCATATCAAATGCACTAGGTCCATTGACACTTCTTGTTATCACTCAAAAATATCAGTTTTTAGATAGGCAGGACCCTCCTTTAACAACTCCATCATCACTTCCATTTCATCCAGCACTGATGTTACACTGACTGGCATGTAATTACTCCAAATATTCCTTTTGCATTCATTAAGCAGTATCTCATCAGGGTCCCTCTTCCTTCATTCCACCCTCTTTGCCCTTCTATTGTTTCGTTCATTTCAGCTTGCATATTCTCAAATTTCAAAGTAAATTTATTATCAAAGCACATACCGGTATATGTCACCAAATAGAACCATGAGATTCGTTTTCTTGCAGGCATACACAGAAAATACAAGAAACTCAATAAAATCAATGAAAGACCTCATCCAACGGGACAAACAACCAAAATGCAACAAACTATGCAAATACAAAGAGAAATATAATAATAAATAGATAAGCAATAAATATTGAAAACATAAGATGAAGAGAACTTGAAAGTGATTCTACAGCTTGTAGGAACAGTTCAGTGATGGGACGAGCAAAGTTCAAGAGCCTAATGGATGAGGTGTAAGAACTATTCCTGAACCTGGTGGAGTGGGTCCTGAGGCTTCTGCAGATGGCAGCAGTGAGCAGAGAGCGTGGCCTGGGTGCTGGGGTCCCTGATGGCAGCAGTGAGAAGGGAGCGTGGCCTGGGTGCTGGGGTCCCTGATAGCAGCAGTGAGCAGGGAGCATGGCCTGGGTGCTGGGGTCCCTGATGGCAGCAGTGAGAAGGGAGCGTGGCCTGGGTGCTGGGGTCCCTGATGGCAGCAGTGAGAAGGGAGCGTGGCCTGGGTGCTGGGGTCCCTGATGGCAGCAGTGAGCAGGGAGCGTGGCCTGGGTGCTGGAGTCTCTGATGACAGCAGTGAGCAGAGAGCGTGGCCTGGGTGCTGGGGTCCCTGATGACAGCAGTGAGAAGGGAGCGTGGCCTGGGTGCTGGGGTCCCTGATGGCAGCAGTGAGCAGGGAGCGTGGCCTGGGTGCTGGGGTCCCTGATGGTAGCAGTGAGCAGGGAGCGTGGCCTGGGTGCTGGGGTCCCTGATGGCAGCAGTGAGAAGGGAGCGTGGCCTGGGTGCTGGGGTCCCTGATGGCAGCAGTGAGAAGGGAGCATGGCCTGGGTGGTGGGGTCCCTAATAGCAGCAGTGAGAAGAGAGCGTGGCCTGGGTGCTGGGGTCCCTGATGGCAGCAGTGAGAAGGGAGCGTGGCCTGGGTGGTGGGGTCCCTGATAGCAGCAGTGAGAAGAGAGCGTGGCCTGGGTGCTGGGGTCCCTGATGGCAGCAGTGAGAAGGGAGCGTGGCCTGGGTGCTGGAGTCCCTGATGACAGCAGTGAGCAGGGAGCGTGGCCTGGGTTCTGGGGTCCCTGATGACAGCAGTGAGCAGGGAGCGTGGCCTGGGTGCTGGGGTCCCTGATGACAGCAGTGAGCAGGGAGCATGGCCTGGGTGCTGGGGTCCCTGATGGTAGCAGTGAGAAGGGAGCGTGGCCTGGGTGCTGGGGTCCCTGATGGCAGCAGTGAGAAGGGAGCGTGGCCTGGGTGCTGGGGTCCCTGATGACAGCAGTGAGAAGGGAGCGTGGCCTGGGTGGTGGGGGTCCCTGATAGCAGCAGTGAGCAGGGAGCGTGGCCTGGGTGCTGGGGTCCCTGATGACAGCAGTGAGCAGGGAGCGTGGCCTGGGTGGTGGGGTCCCTGATGGCAGCAGTGAGAAGGGAGCGTGGCCTGGGTGCTGGGGTCCCTGATGGCAGCAGTGAGCAGGGAGCGTGGCCTGGGTGCTGGGGTCCCTGATGACAGCAGTGAGCAGGGAGCATGGCCTGGGTGCTGGGGTCCCTGATGACAGCAGTGAGCAGGGAGCGTGGCCTGGGTGGTGGGGGTCCCTGATGGCAGCAGTGAGCAGGGAGCGTGGCCTGGGTGCTGGGGTCCCTGATGGCAGCAGTGAGCAGGGAGCGTGGCCTGGGTGCTGGGGTCCCTGATGGCAGCAGGGAGCGTGGCCTGGGTGCTGGGGTCCCTGATGGCAGCAGTGAGCAGGGAGCATGGCCTGGGTGCTGGGGTCCCTGATGGCAGCAGTGAGCAGGGAGCGTGGCCTGGGTGGTGGGGGTCCCTGATGGCAGCAGTGAGAAGGGAGCGTGGCCTGGGTGCTGGGGTCCCTGATGGCAGCAGTGAGCAGGGAGCGTGGCCTGGGTGCTGGGGTCCCTGATGGTAGCAGTGAGCAGAGAGCGTGGCCTGGGTGCTGGGGTCCCTGATGACAGCAGTGAGCAGGGAGCGTGGCCTGGGTGCTGGGGTCCCTGATGACAGCAGTGAGCAGGGAGCGTGGCCTGGGTGCTGGGGTCCCTGATGACAGCAGTGAGCAGGGAGCGTGGCCTGGGTGCTGGGGTCCCTGATGACAGCAGTGAGCAGGGAGCGTGGCCTGGGTGCTGGGGTCCCTGATGACAGCAGTGAGCAGGGAGCGTGGCCTGGGTGCTGGGGTCCCTGATGACAGCAGTGAGCAGGGAGCGTGGCCTGGGTGCTGGGGTCCCTGATGACAGCAGTGAGCAGGGAGCGTGGCCTGGGTGCTGGGGTCCCTGATGGTAGCAGTGAGAAGGGAGCGTGGCCTGGGTGCTGGGGTCCCTGATGGCAGCAGTGAGAAGGGAGCGTGGCCTGGGTGCTGGGGTCCCTGATGACAGCAGTGAGAAGGGAGCGTGGCCTGGGTGGTGGGGTCCCTGATAGCAGCAGTGAGCAGGGAGCGTGGCCTGGGTGCTGGGGTCCCTGATGACAGCAGTGAGCAGGGAGCATGGCCTGGGTGCTGGGGTCCCTGATGGTAGCAGTGAGAAGGGAGCGTGGCCTGGGTGCTGGGGTCCCTGATGGCAGCAGTGAGAAGGGAGCGTGGCCTGGGTGCTGGGGTCCCTGATGACAGCAGTGAGAAGGGAGCGTGGCCTGGGTGGTGGGGTCCCTGATAGCAGCAGTGAGCAGGGAGCGTGGCCTGGGTGCTGGGGTCCCTGATGACAGCAGTGAGCAGGGAGCGTGGCCTGGGTGGTGGGGTCCCTGATGGCAGCAGTGAGAAGGGAGCGTGGCCTGGGTGCTGGGGTCCCTGATGGCAGCAGTGAGCAGGGAGCGTGGCCTGGGTGCTGGGGTCCCTGATGACAGCAGTGAGCAGGGAGCATGGCCTGGGTGCTGGGGTCCCTGATGACAGCAGTGAGCAGGGAGCGTGGCCTGGGTGGTGGGGGTCCCTGATGGCAGCAGTGAGCAGGGAGCGTGGCCTGGGTGCTGGGGTCCCTGATGGCAGCAGTGAGCAGGGAGCGTGGCCTGGGTGCTGGGGTCCCTGATGGCAGCAGGGAGCGTGGCCTGGGTGCTGGGGTCCCTGATGGCAGCAGTGAGCAGGGAGCATGGCCTGGGTGCTGGGGTCCCTGATGGCAGCAGTGAGCAGGGAGCGTGGCCTGGGTGGTGGGGGTCCCTGATGGCAGCAGTGAGAAGGGAGCGTGGCCTGGGTGCTGGGGTCCCTGATGGCAGCAGTGAGCAGGGAGCGTGGCCTGGGTGCTGGGGTCCCTGATGGTAGCAGTGAGCAGAGAGCGTGGCCTGGGTGCTGGGGTCCCTGATGACAGCAGTGAGCAGGGAGCGTGGCCTGGGTGCTGGGGTCCCTGATGACAGCAGTGAGCAGGGAGCGTGGCCTGGGTGCTGGGGTCCCTGATGACAGCAGTGAGCAGGGAGCGTGGCCTGGGTGCTGGGGTCCCTGATGACAGCAGTGAGCAGGGAGCGTGGCCTGGGTGCTGGGGTCCCTGATGACAGCAGTGAGCAGGGAGCGTGGCCTGGGTGCTGGGGTCCCTGATGACAGCAGTGAGCAGGGAGCGTGGCCTGGGTGCTGGGGTCCCTGATGACAGCAGTGAGCAGGGAGCGTGGCCTGGGTGCTGGGGTCCCTGATGGTAGCAGTGAGAAGGGAGCGTGGCCTGGGTGCTGGGGTCCCTGATGGCAGCAGTGAGAAGGGAGCGTGGCCTGGGTGCTGGGGTCCCTGATGACAGCAGTGAGAAGGGAGCGTGGCCTGGGTGGTGGGGTCCCTGATAGCAGCAGTGAGCAGGGAGCGTGGCCTGGGTGGTGGGGTCCCTGATAGCAGCAGTGAGAAGAGAGCGTGGCCTGGGTGCTGGGGTCCCTGATGACAGCAGTGAGCAGGGAGCGTGGCCTGGGTGGTGGGGTCCCTGATGGCAGCAGTGAGAAGGGAGCGTGGCCTGGGTGCTGGGGTCCCTGATGGCAGCAGTGAGCAGGGAGCGTGGCCTGGGTGCTGGGGTCCCTGATGACAGCAGTGAGCAGGGAGCGTGGCCTGGGTGCTGGGGTCCCTGATGACAGCAGTGAGCAGGGAGCGTGGCCTGGGTGGTGGGGGTCCCTGATGGCAGCAGTGAGCAGGGAGCGTGGCCTGGGTGCTGGGGTCCCTGATGGCAGCAGTGAGCAGGGAGCGTGGCCTGGGTGCTGGGGTCCCTGATGGCAGCAGTGAGAAGGGAGCGTGGCCTGGGTGCTGGGGTCCCTGATGGCAGCAGTGAGCAGGGAGCGTGGCCTGGGTGCTGGGGTCCCTGATGACAGCAGTGAGCAGGGAGCGTGGCCTGGGTGCTGGGGTCCCTGATGGCAGCAGTGAGAAGAGAGCGTGGCCTGGGTGCTGGGGTCCCTGATGGCAGCAGTGAGCAGGGAGCGTGGCCTGGGTGCTGGGGTCCCTGATGACAGCAGTGAGCAGGGAGCGTGGCCTGGGTGCTGGGGTCCCTGATGGCAGCAGTGAGCAGGGAGCGTGGCCTGGGTGCTGGGGTCCCTGATGGTAGCAGTGAGAAGGGAGCGTGGCCTGGGTGCTGGGGTCCCTGATGGCAGCAGTGAGAAGGGAGCGTGGCCTGGGTGCTGGGGTCCCTGATGACAGCAGTGAGAAGGGAGCGTGGCCTGGGTGGTGGGGTCCCTGATAGCAGCAGTGAGCAGGGAGCGTGGCCTGGGTGGTGGGGTCCCTGATAGCAGCAGTGAGAAGAGAGCGTGGCCTGGGTGCTGGGGTCCCTGATGACAGCAGTGAGCAGGGAGCGTGGCCTGGGTGGTGGGGTCCCTGATGGCAGCAGTGAGAAGGGAGCGTGGCCTGGGTGCTGGGGTCCCTGATGGCAGCAGTGAGCAGGGAGCGTGGCCTGGGTGCTGGGGTCCCTGATGACAGCAGTGAGCAGGGAGCGTGGCCTGGGTGCTGGGGTCCCTGATGACAGCAGTGAGCAGGGAGCGTGGCCTGGGTGGTGGGGGTCCCTGATGGCAGCAGTGAGCAGGGAGCGTGGCCTGGGTGCTGGGGTCCCTGATGGCAGCAGTGAGCAGGGAGCGTGGCCTGGGTGCTGGGGTCCCTGATGGCAGCAGTGAGAAGGGAGCGTGGCCTGGGTGCTGGGGTCCCTGATGGCAGCAGTGAGCAGGGAGCGTGGCCTGGGTGCTGGGGTCCCTGATGACAGCAGTGAGCAGGGAGCGTGGCCTGGGTGCTGGGGTCCCTGATGGCAGCAGTGAGAAGAGAGCGTGGCCTGGGTGCTGGGGTCCCTGATGGCAGCAGTGAGCAGGGAGCGTGGCCTGGGTGCTGGGGTCCCTGATGACAGCAGTGAGCAGGGAGCGTGGCCTGGGTGCTGGGGTCCCTGATGGCAGCAGTGAGCAGGGAGCGTGGCCTGGGTGCTGGGGTCCCTGATGGCAGCAGTGAGCAGAGAGCGTGGCCTGGGTGCTGGGGTCCCTGATGATGGATATTGATCTTGTTTGACACCACTCCATGTGGATATGTTTAATAATGGGGAGGGTTTCACCCATGATGGGGTGGACCATATCCACTACTTTTTGTAGGATTTTCCATTCAAGGGTATTGCTGTGTCCATACCAGGCCGTGATATGGGGGCTTTTCAGCTACCTGGGGAGTGCAGCTCTCAATGTCTTTCATTACACTAGTACACTGCTTCAACAGGTGAGGATAGCCAGAGTGCCTTATACCCGGTGAGAAAGGGATATGCCTGTCCTATCATGTGAATCCAGCTCCGGCGGACTGGATGAATGAGACCTTCAGTGGATACAACGGCCGGGAAGGTGGCCTGCAACCGTGGAGAGCAAAGGGCATGACAAGGCACGGAAGACATCATAGTCATCCACGGCCAACTAAGGAAGACCCCAGTTGTGACTACTCGTTCCACTGGATTCAGGCATCTGAATTCAAGAGCAGGGAACTGCCCAGTGCAATGGCTTTTCCACTCTAAAATGTTTCCTGTTATCACTCAGATGCGACAGACAAGCACCATCTTTCATTAGGATTATAGAAGGATAGAATGTTACGCGTGAGTACTTTGGGCCTAGCTTCCGCTTATTCCTCTCTTAAACTAACAGTTCCATTCTCCTCCCCCTTCTCTGTACCCTTTCAGATTGTTCTCTCCCACATCTCCTCACCAGCAGTAAATTCCATAATAACCACCCTGCTCAAGTGTTTCTCCTGACATTATCTTTACATCTTCTGCACAGAAAATGCAAATCACTGTCCCCTAGATGCAGATGGGAATGGCCGTACACCCTGATCTTATACACTGTCAACTCACCTCTTGACCTTTCTATCATCCTATTGTGAATCTCAAGATCCCCTATGCTTCATTGCACAGTTACAATTTTCAGAGGTTTTTATACATTCAGGGTGAGCTAGCCAATATTTATAGAACTGGCTTGCTTGAGTGAGTCAGACTGATAGTGCTTTGTCAGGATTGGTACTGGGCCATCTATATTAACGGTTTGGATGAGATTATAGCTGCATGGTTAATAAATATGATGGACAGTGAAGAAATTTATCTAAGAATACAGCAGGATCTAGATCAACTGAAAAAGTGGGCGAGGAAATGGATGTGCAGTGTTGGATTTTGGGAAGTTAAAGCAGTGTAAGTCTTATATAGGAAATAGCAGGGCTCTGCAGAGTGCAGTAAAACAGAGAGAACTAGAGTTCCTTGAAAGTGGCAACACGGGTAGACGGGGGCAGAGAAGGGACTAGGTGCAGGAGTTGGTGCATCATGTTGGAAGTGGCAACACGGGTAGACGGGGGCAGAGAAGGGACTAGGTGCAGGAGTTGGTGCATCTTGTTGGAAGTGGCAACACGGGTAGACAGGGGGGCAGAGAAGGGACTAGGTGCAGGAGTTGGTGCATCTTGTTGGAAGTGGCAACACGGGTAGACAGGGGGGCAGAGAAGGGACTAGGTGCAGGAGTTGGTGCATCTTGTTGGAAGTGGCAACACGGGTAGACAGGGGGGCAGAGAAGGGACTAGGTGCAGGAGTTGGTGCATCATGTTGGAAGTGGCAACACGGGTAGACAGGGGGGCAGAGAAGGGACTAGGTGCAGGAGTTGGTGCATCATGTTGGAAGTGGCAACACGGGTAGACGGGGGCAGAGAAGGGACTAGGTGCAGGAGTTGGTGCATCATGTTGGAAGTGGCAACACGGGTAGACGGGGGGGCAGAGAAGGGACTAGGTGCAGGAGTTGGTGCATCATGTTGGAAATGGCAACACGGGTAGACGGGGGGGCAGAGAAGGGACTAGGTGCAGGAGTTGGTGCATCATGTTGGAAGTGGCAACACGGGTAGACGGGGGCAGAGAAGGGACTAGGTACAGGAGTTGGTGCATCATGTTGGAAGTGGCAACACGGGTAGACGGGGGCAGAGAAGGGACTAGGTGCAGGAGTTGGTGCATCATGTTGGAAATGGCAACACGGGTAGACAGGGGCAGAGAAGGGACTAGGTACAGGAGTTGGTGCATCATGTTGGAAGTGGCAACACGGGTAGACGGGGGCAGAGAAGGGACTAGGTGCAGGAGTTGGTGCATCATGTTGGAAGTGGCAACACGGGTAGACGGGGGCAGAGAAGGGACTAGGTACAGGAGTTGGTGCATCATGTTGGAAGTGGCAACACGGGTAGACGGGGGCAGAGAAGGGACTAGGTGCAGGAGTTGGTGCATCATGTTGGAAATGGCAACACGGGTAGACAGGGGCAGAGAAGGGACTAGGTGCAGGAGTTGGTGCATCATGTTGGAAGTGGCAACACGGGTAGACGGGGGCAGAGAAGGGACTAGGTGCAGGAGTTGGTGCATCATGTTGGAAGTGGCAACACGGATAGACGGGGCAGAGAAGGGACTAGGTGCAGGAATTGGTGCATCATGTTGGAAGTGGCAACACGGATAGACGGGGCAGAGAAGGGACTAGGTGCAGGAGTTGGTGCATCATGTTGGAAGTGGCAACACGGATAGACGGGGCAGAGAAGGGACTAGGTGCAGGAATTGGTGCATCATGTTGGAAGTGGCAACACGGATAGACGGGGCAGAGAAGGGACTAGGTGCAGGAGTTGGTGCATCATGTTGGAAGTGGCAACACGGGTAGACGGGGGCAGAGAAGGGACTAGGTGCAGGAGCTGGTGCATCATGTTGGAAGTGGCAACACGGGTCGACAGGGGGGCAGAGAAGGGACTAGGTGCAGGAGTTGGTGCATCATGTTGGAAGTGGCAACACGGGTAGACGGGGGCAGAGAAGGGACTAGGTGCAGGAGTTGGTGCATCATGTTGGAAGTGGCAACACGGATAGACGGGGCAGAGAAGGGACTAGGTGCAGGAATTGGTGCATCATGTTGGAAGTGGCAACACGGATAGACGGGGCAGAGAAGGGACTAGGTGCAGGAGTTGGTGCATCATGTTGGAAGTGGCAACACGGGTAGACGGGGGCAGAGAAGGGACTAGGTGCAGGAGTTGGTGCATCATGTTGGAAGTGGCAACACGAGTAGACGGGGGGGGGCAGAGAAGGGACTAGGTGCAGGAGCTGGTGCATCATGTTGGAAATGGCAACACGGGTAGACGGGGGCAGAGAAGGGACTAGGTGCAGGAGTTGGTGCATCATGTTGGAAGTGGCAACACGGGTAGACGGGGGCAGAGAAGGGACTAGGTGCAGGAGTTGGTGCATCATGTTGGAAGTGGCAACACGGGTAGACGGGGGCAGAGAAGGGACTAGGTGCAGGAGTTGGTGCATCTTGTTGGAAGTGGCAACACGGGTAGACGGGGGCAGAGAAGGGACTAGGTGCAGGAGTTGGTGCATCATGTTGGAAGTGGCAACACGGGTAGACGGGGGCAGAGAAGGGACTAGGTGCAGGAGTTGGTGCATCTTGTTGGAAGTGGCAACACGGGTAGACGGGGGCAGAGAAGGGACTAGGTGCAGGAGTTGGTGCATCATGTTGGAAGTGGCAACACGGGTAGACGGGGGCAGAGAAGGGACTAGGTGCAGGAGTTGGTGCATCTTGTTGGAAGTGGCAACACGGGTAGACAGGGGGGCAGAGAAGGGACTAGGTGCAGGAGTTGGTGCATCTTGTTGGAAGTGGCAACACGGGTAGACGGGGGCAGAGAAGGGACTAGGTGCAGGAGTTGGTGCATCATGTTGGAAGTGGCAACACGGATAGACGGGGCAGAGAAGGGACTAGGTGCAGGAGTTGGTGCATCTTGTTGGAAGTGGCAACACGGGTAGACGGGGGCAGAGAAGGGACTAGGTGCAGGAGTTGGTGCATCTTGTTGGAAGTGGCAACACGGGTAGACAGGGGGGCAGAGAAGGGACTAGGTGCAGGAGTTGGTGCATCATGTTGGAAGTGGCAACACGGATAGACGGGGCAGAGAAGGGACTAGGTGCAGGAATTGGTGCATCATGTTGGAAGTGGCAACACGGATAGACGGGGCAGAGAAGGGACTAGGTGCAGGAGCTGGTGCATCTTGTTGGAAGTGGCAACACGGGTAGACAGGGGGGCAGAGAAGGGACTAGGTGCAGGAGTTGGTGCATCATGTTGGAAGTGGCAACACGGGTAGACAGGGGGGCAGAGAAGGGACTAGGTGCAGGAGTTGGTGCATCATGTTGGAAGTGGCAACACGGGTAGACGGGGGCAGAGAAGGGACTAGGTGCAGGAGTTGGTGCATCATGTTGGAAGTGGCAACACGGGTAGACGGGGGCAGAGAAGGGACTAGGTGCAGGAGTTGGTGCATCATGTTGGAAGTGGCAACACGGATAGACGGGGCAGAGAAGGGACTAGGTGCAGGAGTTGGTGCATCATGTTGGAAGTGGCAACACGGGTAGACGGGGGCAGAGAAGGGACTAGGTGCAGGAGTTGGTGCATCATGTTGGAAGTGGCAACACGGGTAGACGGGGGCAGAGAAGGGACTAGGTGCAGGAGTTGGTGCATCATGTTGGAAGTGGCAACACGGGTAGACGGGGGCAGAGAAGGGACTAGGTGCAGGAGTTGGTGCATCTTGTTGGAAGTGGCAACACGGGTAGACAGGGGGGCAGAGAAGGGACTAGGTGCAGGAGTTGGTGCATCTTGTTGGAAGTGGCAACACGGGTAGACAGGAGCAGAGAAGGGACTAGGTGCAGGAGTTGGTGCATCATGTTGGAAGTGGCAACACGGGTAGACGGGGGCAGAGAAGGGACTAGGTGCAGGAGTTGGTGCATCATGTTGGAAGTGGCAACACGGGTAGACGGGGGCAGAGAAGGGACCAGGTGCAGGAGTTGGTGCATCATGTTGGAAGTGGCAACACGGGTAGACGGGGGCAGAGAAGGGACTAGGTGCAGGAGTTGGTGCATCATGTTGGAAGTGGCAACACGGGTAGACGGGGCCAGAGAAGGGACTAGGTGCAGGAGTTGGTGCATCTTGTTGGAAGTGGCAACACGGGTAGACAGGGGGGCAGAGAAGGGACTAGGTGCAGGAGTTGGTGCATCTTGTTGGAAGTGGCAACACGGATAGACGGGGGGCAGAGAAGGGACTAGGTGCAGGAGTTGGTGCATCTTGTTGGAAGTGGCAACACGGGTAGACAGGGGGGCAGAGAAGGGACTAGGTGCAGGAGTTGGTGCATCTTGTTGGAAGTGGCAACACGGGTAGACAGGGGAGCAGAGAAGGGACAAGGTGCAGGAGTTGGTGCATCTTGTTGGAAGTGGCAACACGGGTAGACAGGGGGGCAGAGAAGGGACTAGGTGCAGGAGTTGGTGCATCATGTTGGAAGTGGCAACACGGGTAGACGGGGGGGCAGAGAAGGGACTAGGTGCAGGAGTTGGTGCATCATGTTGGAAGTGGCAACACGGGTAGACGGGGGCAGAGAAGGGACTAGGTGCAGGAGTTGGTGCATCATGTTGGAAGTGGCAACACGGGTAGACGGGGCAGAGAAGGGACTAGGTGCAGGAGTTGGTGCATCATGTTGGAAGTGGCAACACGGGTAGACGGGGGCAGAGAAGGGACTAGGTGCAGGAGTTGGTGCATCATGTTGGAAGTGGCAACACGGGTAGACAGGGGGCAGAGAAGGGACTAGGTGCAGGAGTTGCTGCATCATGTTGGAAGTGGCAACACGGGTAGACGGGGGCAGAGAAGGGACTAGGTGCAGGAGTTGGTGCATCATGTTGGAAGTGGCAACACGGGTAGACAGGGGGCAGAGAAGGGACTAGGTGCAGGAGTTGGTGCATCATGTTGGAAGTGGCAACACGGGTAGACGGGGGCAGAGAAGGGACTAGGTGCAGGAGTTGGTGCATCATGTTGGAAGTGGCAACACGGGTAGACGGGGGCAGAGAAGGGACTAGGTGCAGGAGTTGGTGCATCTTGTTGGAAGTGGCAACACGGGTAGACAGGGGGGCAGAGAAGGGACTAGGTGCAGGAGTTGGTGCATCATGTTGGAAGTGGCAACACGGGTAGACAGGGGGGCAGAGAAGGGACTAGGTGCAGGAGTTGGTGCATCATGTTGGAAGTGGCAACACGGGTAGACGGGGGCAGAGAAGGGACTAGGTGCAGGAGTTGGTGCATCATGTTGGAAGTGTACGAGATGTTGGTGAGACCACACTTGGGGTACGTATGCAGTTCTGTTCACTCAGCAAAAGGAAGGATGTCATTACATTTCAGAAACGATTCACATGAATGTTACCAGGTCTGGAGGGCTTGAGTTCAAAGGAGAGACTGCCTAGGTTGTTGCTACTTTGCCCAGAATATAGGAGGCTAAGGGGTGACGTTATGGAGATTTATAAAATCATGGGGGAGGGAGAATAGAAATGGTGAATTTTTTTCAGAACAGAGGATCTAAAACTAGAGGGCATAGGTTTACAGTGAGAGGAGAAAGCTGAAAAGGAGCCTGACGACCCACCTTTTCCGCACGAAGGGAGGTGAGTATGTTCAACGAGCTGCAAAGGAAGTGAGTACAGGAGCAAGGTTTAAACATATTCTGACAGGTACGTGGCTAGGACAGGCTGAGTGGGAGATGAGCCAAGTGCAGGTAGACAGGTAGGCAAGCTGTCAGTGTGGGTGAGTTGGAGCAAGGAGCATATGACCCATGAACACACAGGTTCCTCTATTCCTACGCCATTATGTCTGTTGTTTCCACACAGATGCAACATTTCACAGTATTCTTTATTTGTCAATTTTTGTATATACTTTTGTAAATTCTATTTCTTTATTTTTCTGTAAATGTCTGCATGAAAATGAATCTCAAGATTGTATATGGTGACATATAACTACTCTGATAATTATTTTACTCTGACTTTGACTATATTCATTTTATCTGTCGCTGGTCTGTGGCATCTCATACTCTTACTGTCCTCACCGACAACACTCATCTGCACATCTGGAAATTTTAGCCAGTGCATCCATATCTTTACAAAATACCAAGGAATCTGCAGTGCCAGCATTGATCCCTGGGGATATCATTGTCCATTATCCTCAGATGAGAAGAAAAGCCTTCACTTTGCTCTCTGTTTTCTGCCCTGAAGCTAATTTCCCATCCATGGTGCCACCCTTTCATTCCATGAATCTCAGTTTTACCATCTAGCCTTTTGTGTCAGACCTTATTAAGCACATGAATATCTATGCAGACATCATCTACAATATCATCATAAACCTTTTCTGTTAATTACTCAAAAAATTCCTAATCTTTAAATAAAAGCAATTGTTCTTTAACAAATCTGCACTGACTCTATCAAATCACACTTGACTAAGTGCTTATTAATCTTTCCCCAAATTATTATTTCTACAAGGTTAAGCAGGCTGTCCTGTAGTTTCCTGGAATTTCCTTACACTCCTTAATGAAGAAGAATGTCACATTTGCCATGTTCTATTCCTTCGGGAGCTCTCCTGTATCTTACAAGGAGTGGGGACTATGGCAATCCTTTCTGTGGTCTGCACCTCTCAGTAAATTGCCCTGCATCCATTCAGGGTGATTACAGACATCCTTTCTGTTTCTCCTCTTTTTTCAACGTATTTTCACCTTTTCCACTGGGGTTTTGATGTGATTGTTTCATTTGGTATGGAGTGATATTGAATGTTGCATAAAGAAAGGAAAAAGCATAGGGGTTAAGTATAAAAATAAATTAATAGAGCAAAGAGAGGACACAAAATATCACTGGCAGACAAGATTAAGAAAGGCCCCAAAGCGTTTTATAAGAATAGTAAGGGCAAAGTAACCAGGGTAAGAATAGGGTCTATTAGTGATCAAAATGACACTATACGTGGAGCCAGAGGGCAAAGGTTAAGTGAATACTTCTCATACATTTTCACTTTTACTTAATAGACAAAATTTGGGGGGAGAGCTGGTGGGGAGTCAGTGATCATATGCACAGAAAGGTGCCAGAAAAGAGCCTGTGACATCATGAAGGATCCCACCTACCCTGCTCATGGACTGTTTGTCCCACTCCCATCAGGGAAGAGGCTACACACCAGGACCACCAGACTCAAACACAGTTACTTTTCCCAAGCAGAAAGGCTGATCAACACCTCCACCCACTAACCTATCCCCAAACCCCCAACCACCACTACATTATCATTTCCTGTCAGTCACCTTATGTACAGACTCTGTCATCTTATGGACATACAATCAATGTATATAAGCTTTCTCATGTATTTATATTTATTCAGGTTCCTAATAGTTAATGACGGAGCAATTCATTCATTTTACGCTGCCGTGTTCTTTTGATTGACTGTAAATGAACAAAATCTGTGCAGATACTATGTGCAGATAATGGACAGCTATCTTACAATGCTTCTGACGATTGCATTCTCCAAATCTTCATTTTCATTGTAACATTCAAGATGATTGTTGATACCTTCAAATTCTTCATAGTTCCTAACTTGTTAAAGCAGGGAAATAATTTCATTTTCATTCCTGGCAGTTTCTGGTAACTCCAAGCCTGAATGCTTAAAACTTCAGTGAACAAAGCAATTCTGAATTGTTTACTGTTTATTATTTGCCAACTATCAGTGACAAATTTGCTGCCTTTTAAACACAAACACACAACTGATGCTATTTAAAAACTGTTTGCTCTAAACATGATGTAGTGTCTAACAGCCACACAACTTGCACATGAGATCCTGGACAATCTGCATATAACCCCACCTTGGTTACAGATAGACATGGGAAGTGAAATTAAAATGGCTTGCCACTGGGAGACCCTGGAAAACCTACATCTAACCTCAGTTTAGCTACAGATAGACATGGGAAGCAGAACTAAAATGACTGGCCACTGGAAGATCCTGGCTTTAGCAGCAGTTGGAGCAAAGGTAGCTGCAAATTCGACTTGATGTTGGAAGGCTTGATAGGTAAGCCTTGTTTTCTTTCCTTGGAGAAGTAAAGGTTGAGGGGGAACCTGACAGAGCTGTCTATAATTATGAGGGGCATATGTACGTGGATATATGTCTTGATAACTTGACTATTCTAGGTGTCTAAAACAAAACGGCATAGTTTTAGGGTCAGCAGTGGTGTTTATTCATTTACTTAGAGGTGTAGATACCCAGGGAACAGGATCTCTGGCACAACAAACCATGCTGGCCGGCAATCCTGTATTTCACTATAGCCAAATCACAAGACAATTTACAATTAATTACTAACTGGTATGACTTTGCACTGTGAGAGGAAACCGGTGAGGTCATGGGGAGGACGTACAGGATCTGTACAGACGGCACCAGAATTGAACTCAAGCTCCGATACTTCTCACAACTACTATGCAACTGTGTTTAGAGGTTACCTGAGGAAGAGCTTGTGTTTATGGATGATCTGAGGAAGAGCGTGTGTTTACGGATGATCTGAGGAACAGCGTGTGTTTACGGATGATCTGAGGAAGAACTTGTGTTTATGGATGATCTTGAGGAATAGCTTGTGTTTACGGATGATCTGAGGAAGAACTTGTGTTTATGGATAGTCAAGGAGGAGCATAAGTTTATGGATGATCTGAGGAACAGCGTGTGTCTGTGGATGATCTCAGGAAGAGCTTGTGTTTATGGATGATCTGAGCAAGAGCGTGTGTTTATAGATGATCTGAGGAAGAACGAGTGGCTATGGATGATCTGAGGAAGAGCATGTGTTTATGGATGATCTAAGGTAGAGTGTGTTTATGGATGATCTGAGGAAGAGCGTGTGTTTATGGATGATCTGAGGAAAAGTGTGTGTTTATGGATGATCTGAGGAAAAGTGTGTGTTTATGGATGATCTGAGGAAGAGCATGTGTTTATGGATGATCTAAGGTAGAATGTGTTTATGGATGATCTTGAGGAATAGCTTGTGTTTAGAGATGATCTGAGGAAGAGCGTGTGTCTGTGGATGATCTGAGAAAGAGCGTGTGTTTATGGATGATCTGAGGAACAGCGTGTGTTTACAGATGATCTGAGGAAGAACTTGTGTTTATGGATGATCTTGAGGAATAGCTTGTGTTTAGAGATGATCTGAGGAAGAGCATGTATTTATGGATGATCTGTGGACGAACATGTGTTTAGTAATGATTTGAGAAGAGCGTGTGTTTACAGATGATCTGAGGAAGAGACTGTGTTTACAGATAATATGAGGAAGAGTGTGTTTATGGATGAAATGAGGAAGAACTTGTGTTTATGGATAGTCAAGGAGGAGCATGAGTTTATGGATGATCTGAGGAACAGCGTGTGTTTACGGATGATCTGAGGAAGAACTTGTGTTTATGGATGATCTTGAGGAATAGCTTGTGTTTAGAGATGATCTGAGGAAGAGCGTGTGTCTGTGGATGATCTGAGGAAGAGCTTGTGTTTATGGATGATCTGAGGAACAGCGTGTGTTTAGAGATGATCTGAGGAAGAGCGTGTGTCTGTAGATGATCTGAGGAAGAGGTGTTTATGGATGATCTGAGGAACAGCGTGTGTTTAGAGATGATCTGAGGAAGAGCGTGTGTCTGTGGATGATCTGAGGAAGAGCTTGTGTTTATGGATGATCTGAGGAAGAGCGTGTGTTTAGAGATGATCTGAGGAAGAGCGTGTGTTTAGAGATGATCTGAGGAAGAGCGTGTGTCTGTGGATGATCTGAGGAAGAACTTGTGTTTATGGATGATCTTGAGGAATAGCTTGTGTTTAGAGATGATCTGAGGAAGAGCATGTGTTTATGGATGATGTGAGTAAGAGCGTGTGTTTATTGATGATCTGAGGAAGAGCATGTGTTTATGGATGATCTGAGGAAGAACGAGTGGCTATGGATGATCTGAGGAAGAACATGTGTTTATGGATGATCTAAGGTAGAGTGTGTTTATGGATGAAATGAGGAAGAGGGTGTGTTAATGGATGATCTGAGGAAGAGCGTGTGTTTAGTGATGAAATGAGGAAGAGCGTGTGTTTAGAGATGATCCGAGGAAGTGCGTGTGTTTATGGATGATCTGAGGAAGAGCCTGTGTTGATGGATGAAATGATGAAGAGTGTGCGCTTACAGATGATCATCTTCTTCTACCTTAGGCTACGACCTTATCAATCACCCTGATGAGTTAATAACTTCAAACTTTCTGTATAATCACTCAAGGAGTTGAACTGCATGTGCATGTAACGAGATCTGTATAACTCATCTCCTTCTACCTTAGGCCACGAACTTATGAATCACCCCTGCTGTGGACACTTTTTGGAGGTTGAAGATCCGTATGCTCCATGAGCACTGGACTAAGTGTGTAAATGTAGGAGGGGACTATGTTGAAAAATAAATGTGCTAGGTTTTCTAAAATTGACTCCTTCTATCCTAGGCCACGAACTTAACAATCACCCCTCGTAAACCCAATGACTTGGCCTCCACCACTCTCTGTGGCAATGAATTTGCTCTGTCACTTAACTTGTCTAAGTTGCTTAGAGCTTCTTTGTGTCCTCTTGAGAACATATGATTCTAACTGTCTTTCTCTCAATAGCAAGTTTAGGAATGTTAAATATGGTTCCCTCATCAAATCCATCAACGTATACTGTGAATAGCTGGGGCCCAATCAGTGATATCTCATTACTGCTTGATTCCCAAGGATATCTCATTTATTCCAACTCAGTTTCCTGTCTGTTAACCAATTTTCAATCCATTGGGGTTTAGATTTGCTCTTATGTGGGACTTCTTCAAAGACCTTTCTAAAAATGTAAATGCACCATTTTCACTAGTTCTGTCTGATCAATTCGACCAGCTGGTTTTTCAAACACAGTTTTCTAAATCCAGGTGATTCCCTTTTCCAAGAGATATTTTCTTTGTGCCCTGTTAACATATTCTTTATAATAAATCATATTAAATTCCCTATTACCGATATTGGGATGACCAATTTGTAGTTTCCTATAGTCTTTCTTGTTTGTTTAATAGCAGGATTACACTTCAAAATTCAAAGTGAATTTATTATTAAAGTAAAATCAACTGAGATTATAATAAATAAATAAGCAATAAATAACAAGAACATGAGATGAAGAGCCGTTGAAAGTGAGTTCATACATTGTAATTGTTCAGTGATGAGGTGAGTGAAGTTATCCCCTCTGGTTCAAAAGCCTGATGGTTGAGGGGTAATAACTGTACCTGAACTTGGTGGTGTGGGTCCTGAGGCTCCTGTACCACCTCCCTGACAGTTGAGGGGTAATAACTGTACCTGAACTTGGTGGTGTGGGACCTGATGGTTGAGGGGTAATAACTGTACCTGAACTTGGTGGTGTGGGTCCTGAGGCTCCTCTACCTCCTCCCTGATGGTTGAGGGGTAATAGCTGTACCTGAACTTGGTGGTGTGGGTCCTGAGGCTCCTCTACCTCAGCGAGGCCTGGATGGAGGGAGGGCCCTTGATGATGAATGCTTCTTTCCTGCTACAGTGCTCCATGTAGATGTGATCAATGGTGCAGAGGGCTTAATCCGTGATGGACTGGGCCATATCCACTACATTTTGTAGGCTTTCCATTCAGGGGCATTGGTGTTACGATATCAGGCCATGATGCAACCATAAGACAATGAGATATAGGAGCAGAATTAGGTCATTTGACTTATTGCACCTTCTCCGCCTTTTCACCATGGCTGATCCAATTTTCCTTTCAGTCCCAATATCCTGTCTTCTCCCTGTTTCTCCTCAGGCCTTGACCAATCAAGAATCGATCAACTTCTACCTTAAGTATACATAAAGACTTGGCTTCCACAGCTGCATGTGGCAAAGAATTCCATAAATTCACCATCTTAGGCTAAAGAAATTCCTCTACATGTCCGTTCTAAAGGTATGTCCCTGTATTCTGAGACTGTGTCCTCTGATCTTAGACTCTTCCACCAAAGGAAACATCCTTTCCACATCTACTCTATCGAGGCCTTTCACCATTTGATAGGTTTCAATGAGGTCACCTCTCATTCTTCTGAATTCCAGTGAATACAGGCCTAGAGCCATCAAATGCTCTTCATATGACAAGCCTTTCAATCCTGGAATCATGTTCATGAACCTTCTTCAAACCCTCTCCAATTTCAGCACATCCTTTCTTAAATTAGGGGCCCAAAACTACTCATAATACTCTAATGAGGCCTCATACACTGCTTTATAAAGTCTCACATTACATCCTTGCTTTTATATTCTAGTCCTCCTGAAATGAATGCTAACATTGCATTTGCCTTCCTCACCACAGCCTCAACCTGCAAATTAACCTTTAAGGAATCCTGCACAATGACTTCCAAGTCCCTTTGCACCTCAGTTTTTTTGTAATTTCTCTCTATTGATAAAATAGTCAACCTTTTCATTTCTTCCACCGAAGTGGAAGTCCACACTTCCCAACACTGTATTCCATCTGCCATTTCTTTGCCTAATCCCCTAAATCTGTCCAAGTCCTTCTGTAGTCTCTCTACTTCCTCAAAACTACCTGCCCCTCCACCAATCTTCGTATCGTATGCAAATTTTGCAACAAAGCCATCAATTCCATCATCCAAATCATTGACATATAACATAAGAAGTATCAGTTCCAACACAGACCCCTGTGGAACACCACTAGTCACTAGCAGCAGTTTGAAAAGGTTCCCTTTATTCCTGCTCTTTGCCTCCTGACAATCAGCCATTAGAACCCATGCTAGAATCTTCCCTGCAATATCATGGGGTTGTAGCTTGTTCAGCAGCATCATGTGGGGCACATTGTTAAAGGCCTTCTGAAAATCCAAGTACACAACATCAATCGATTCTCCTTTGTCTATCCTGCTTGTTACTTCTTCAAAGCATTCCATAGATTCATCAGGTAAGATTTTCCCCTGAGGAAACCATGGTGACTATGGTCTATTTTATCATGTGCCTCCAAGTACCCTGAGACCTCATCCTTAATATTCACTTCCAACATCTTCCCAAAGATTTAGGTCAGACTAATTGGCCTATAGTTTAATTTCTTCTGCCTCTCTACCTTCTTGAAGAGTGGAGTGACATTTGCAATTTTCCAGTCATCTGGAACCATTCCAGAATCTAGTGATTCTTAAAAGATCATTACTAATGCCTCCATGATCTCTTCAGTCACCTCTTTCAGAACTCTGGGGTGTACTTCATCTGGTCCAGGTAACTTACTTTTCAGACCTTTCAGTTTCCCAAGAACAATCTCTTTAGTCATGGTAACTTCACACACTTCATGACCCCTGACACCTGGACCTTCAACCATGCTGTCAGTGTCTTCTACAGTGAAGATTGATGCAAAATACTTACTCAGTTTATCCACTATTTCATTGTCCCCCATTACTACTTCTCCAGCATCGATATCCACTCTTACCTCTTTTTTACACTTACTGTATCTGAAGAAACTTTTGGTGTCCTCTTTAATATTATTGGCTAGCTTATTTTTGTATTCCACCTTTACCTTCTTAATGACTTTTTAGTTGCCTTCTGTTGGTTTTTATAAGCGTCTTAATCCTCTAACTTCGCACTAATTTTTGCTCTATTATATGCTTTCTCTTTGGCCTTTATATTGGTTTGACTTCTCTTGTTAGCCATGGTTCTGTTATCATTCCTTTAGAATCTTTTCTCCGCTTTGGGATGTATATATCCTGTGTCTTCTGAATTGCTTCCAGAAATTCCAGCCATTGCTGCTCTGCCATCATCCCTGCCAGTGTTCTTTTCCAACCAATTCTGGGCAAATCCTCTCTCATGCCTCTGTGATTCCCTTTATTCCACTGTAATACTGATATATCTGACTTTAGCTTCTCCTTCTCAAATTTCAGTGTGAATTTGATCATATTGTGATCACTTGTCCCTAAGAGTTCTTTTACATTATTAAGCTCTCTAATCAATTCTGGTTCATTGCACAACATCCAATCCAGAATAGCTGATCTTCTAGTGGGCTCCAGCACAAGCAGCTCTGAAAAACCATCTCATAGGTATTCTAGAAAATCCCCCTCCCAGAATCCAGCACCAAACTGATATTCCCCATCTACCTGCATATTGAAATCCCCCATGACTATTGTAACATTGCCCTTTTGGCGTGCAATTTCTATCTCCCATCGTAATTTATAGGCCACAACCTTACTACTATTTGGGGGACTGTATACAATTCCCATCAGGGTCTTCTTACCCTTGCAGTTCCTTAGCTCTATCCACAATGATTCAACACCTTCAAACCCTATGTCAGCTCTTTCTAATGATTTGATTTCATTTTTTACCAACAGAGCCACACCACCTTCTCTGCCTTCCAGCCTATCCTTTCAATTCAATGTGTATCCTTGGGTATTAATCTTTCTCCCAACTATAATCTTTCAGCCATGACTCTGTGATGCCCAGAACATCATACCTGCCAATTTGCAACTGTGCTACAAGTTCATCTACATTATTCTGTATACTGCACGCATTCAGATACAACACCTTCAGTCCTGTATTCACCCTTTTTGATTTTGTCACACTATGCTCAACCTTTTAATTCCTAACTTAGTCTGAGGTCTTACCAACATCTGCATCCACAGCCTCTCCAGTAACTGTTCTGGCACTCTGGTTCCCATCCCCCCACAAATCTAGTTGAGAACCCACCGTGCAGGATTAACAAACCTTCCTGCTAGGATAATAGTCCCCCTCCAGTTCAGGTGCAAATTGTCCCTTCCGTACATGTCCCTCCTTCCTTGGAAGAGTGGCAAATAATTCAAAAATCTTATGCTCTCCTACACCAACTCCTTACCCATGTTTTAAACTGGAGGCGACATTGGATGCACGGCAACTCTGGCGGGGTCTGCAAGGCATTACTTCCTGCAAAGCGAAACCCTGTAGTGTGAATGGCAGCGATGTTTCACTACCAGATGAACTCAACACCTTCTATGCCTGCTTTGCAAGGGAGAACACAACTATGGCTGTGAAGATCCCTGCTGCACCTGATGACCCTGTGATCTCCGTCTCAGATGTTGGGCTGTCTTTAAAGAGAGTGAACCCGCGCAAGGCAGAAGGTCCTGATGGAACACCTGGTAAGGCTCTGAAAACCTGTACCAACCAACTAGCGGGAGTACTCAAGGACATTTCCAACCTCTCACTGCTACGGGCGGAAGTTCCCACTTGCTTCAAAAAAGCAACAATTATACCAGAGCCTAAGAAGAATAATGTGAGCTGCCTTAGTGACTATTGCCTGATATCACTCACATCGACAGTGATGAAGTGCTTTGAGAGGTTGGTCAAGACAAGACTGAATTTTTGCCTCAGCAAGGACCTGGACCCACTGCAATTTGCCTATGCCACAGTGGGTCAATGGCAGATGCAATCTCAATAACTCTCCACACGGCTTTGGACCACCTGGACAACACAAACACCCACGTCAGGATGCTGTTCATCGACAATAGCTCAGCATTTAATACCATCATTCACACAGCCCTGATTGAGAAGTTGCAGAACCTAGGCCTCTGTACCTCCCTCTGCAATTGGATCCTCGCCTTCCTAACTAGAAGACCACAGTCTGTGCAGATTGGTGATAACATATCCTCCTCTCTGATGATCAACACTGGCGCACCTCAAGGGTGTGTGCTTAGCCCACTGCTCTACTCTCTCTATATACACATGACTGTGTTGCTAGGCATAGCTCAAACACCATCTATAAATTTGCTGACGATACAACCAGAAGGGTTCAGAAGTGGAGAGAGTGAGCAGCTTCAAGTTCCTGGGTGTCAAGATTTCTGAGGATCTAACCTCGCCCCAGCATATCGATGTAGTTATAAAGAAGGCAAGACAGCGGCTATATTTTATTAGGAGTTTGAAGAGATTTGGCATGTCAACAAATGCATGCCACTACTTCTGTAGTTGTACCATGGAGAGCATTCTGACAGGCTGCATCACTGTCTGGTATGGAGGGGCTACTGCACAGGACCGAAACAAGCTACAGAAGGTTGTAAATCTAGTCAGCTCCATCTTGGGCACTAGCCTACAAAGTACCCAGGACATCTTCAGGGAGCGGTGTCTCAGAAAGACAGTTTCCATTATTAAGGACCTCCAGCACCCAAGGCATGCTCCTTTTTCACTGTTACCATCAGGAAGGAGGTACAGAAGCCCGAAGGCACACACTCAGTGATTCAGGAACAGCTTCTTCCCCTCTGCCATCTGATTCCTAAATGGACATTGAACCTGTGAACTCTACCTCACTTTTGTTTCAATATACAGTATTTCTGTTTTTGCACGTTTTAAAAAAATCTATTCAATATACATAATTGATTTACTTGTTTATTTATTATTATTATTTTTTAGTTTTATTCATTATTTTTTTCTCTGCTAGATTATGTATTGCATTGAACTGCTGCTGCTAAGTTAACAAATTTCATGTCACATGCCAGTTGTAATAAACCTGATTCTGATTCTAATCTTCTTAGTTCTGGTCTCACTAACGTGGTACGGGTAGCAATCCTGAGATCACAACCCTGGAGACCCTGCCCTTTAACTTAGCACCTAACTCCCTGAACTCCCTATGCAGAACCTCGTCACTCATCCTGCCTGTGTCATTGGTACCTACATGGACTGTTTACTCTTCCTCTTAGGAACATTGAGGACTCAATCTGAGATATCCTGGACTCTGGCACTCAGGAAGCAACATGCCATCCAGGAATCTCCTTCTTGCCCACAGAACCTCCTGTCCGTTCCCCTAACTAACAAATCCCATATCACCACAGTGTGCCTCTTCCTTTCCCTTCTGAGTCACACTGTGACTTTCGTCTGTTAGGTCATCACCCCTGACAGTATCCAAAGTGATTTCCCTGTTGTTGAGGGGGATGGTCACAGGGGTCCTCTGCACTGGCTCCTTAACCCCTTTCCCGTTCCTGACTGTCACTCAGTTTCCTGAGTTCTGCATCGTGGGTGTAATTACCTCTCTGTATGTCCTATCTATCAGCCTTACAGCCTCCGAATGATCCAGAGTTCGTCCAGTTCCATCTCCAGCTCTTCAAAACGGATTGTTAGAAGCTACAGCTGGAAGCACTTCTCACAGTTGTTGTCACACTGGAAGTCTCCCTGCCTTCCCACATCCTGCAAGAGGAGCATTGCACTACCTACCTATCACCTCCACTGTCCTAATTGAGCAGATATAAAGAGGAGAAGGAAAGAACGAGCTTTTCTTTGCTTTGCTTTCTCAGAGTGAAGCCTCTCTTCTCTGAAGCCTCGAAGAGCTAAAGCATTAAGATCACCACTCTGCCTCTTTCCACTCTGTGCTTGCCATGCCTTTCTCTAATTTGCTCTCACTTATCAATCCCAAACGCTGATTGACCGCTGGTCAAAGCTCTATACACTGCCACGAACCGTGCCTGCCTTTTATCCTCCTCTCCAAACCTCCCATGTCTGGTTTGGCCATTGGTCAAAGCTCTATTACCAGTAAATATTTTCACCAACGCTCATCTAAGAAAGGTTAGATGACACTCTGAATCTTCATTGACTTTTGGGAAAGTAGAGGTGCTGTTCTTTCTTTGTAATGGCACTTACATGCTGAACTCAGGATTGCTAGCATTGGAGAAGCCCCTGAGGATTCTGGGGATGAAAGGGTTAAAAAAATGGGGAGCATTTGATGGCTCTGGGCCTGTACTCGCTGGAGTTTAGAAGAATAAGAGGAAATCTCATTGAAACCTATTGGATATTAAATGTCTGATATCGAGTGGATGTGGAGAGGATGTTTCATATAGTAGGGAGTCTAAGACCAGAGGACACAGGCTCAGAATAGAGTGAGGTCCATTTAGAACAGATGAAGAGGAATTTCTTTAGCCAGAGGGTGGAGAATCTGTGGAATTCATTGTCACAGACAGCTGTGGAGGCCAAGTCATTGAGCATACTTGCAGCAGAGGTTGATAGATTTTTGTTTGGTCAGGATGTCGAAAGTTATGGAGAGAAGGCAGGAGAATGGGGTTGAGTGGAATAATAAATCAACCATGATGGATGGCAGAGCAGACTCGATGGGCTGAATGGCCTAATTTGCTCCTATGTCTTAACACAAACCAGACATTTCACTATATGTTTCCATGTACTGTACATGTGAATCTGAACACGTCCTAATCCTGCTGTGACAGCTACAGCTTGATAGTAAGGGGTGGAACGTGACCTCTAGGCTGTGAGGTCCAGGTTCCAGGCCTCGACTGAGGTCTGTGCTATTGGTCGTGAGGTATGAGATGCTGTCTGAGGCATGTTTTTTAAATTTTGACTCACTTAGTAGTGATTTCCACATCTCTTATGGAGATCAGAACCTTTTAGTTTGACAGAGAATATTCTGGAATTCTGCCCATGTGGAAAATGTAAAATCGTTGTAAATGGATTGGAAATTTCCTGCTTGTGATTGGGGCAAGAATACAGAGACAGTTACTGGTGCCAGCCTACCCACCATCAAGGACACCTATATAGAAAGGTGCCAGTAAAGAGTCAGTAACATCATGAAGGATCCCACCCACCCTGCTCACGGACTGTTTATCCCACTCCCATTAGGGAGGAGGCTATGTAACATCCACACCAGGACCACCAGACTCAAAAACAGTTACTTTCCCCAAGCAGTAAGGCTGATCAACACCTCCACCCACTAACCCACCACTCCACACCCCCCACCACCACTACTTTATCATTTCCTGTCAAATTCACTGTACAGACACTCCCGTGCCAAGCGTCACTTTGTACAGACACTCCCGTGCCAACCGTCACTTTGTACAGACACTCCCGTGCCAACCGTCACTATGTACAGACACTCCCGTGCCAAGCGTCACTTTGTACAGACACTCCCGTGCCAAGCGTCACTTTGTACAGACACTCCCGTGCCAAGCGTCACTATGTACAGACACTCCCGCGCCAAGCGTCACTTTGTACAGACACTCCCGTGCCAAGCGTCACTTTGTACAGACACTCCCGTGCCAAGCGTCACTTTTTTTTATTCTCCTTTACACTTGTGTAGTGGAAATGACATTAAGCAATCTTGAATCTTGGTGCCGTTGTAGGAGCCTTCCAGAGATAGAGTGTGTAGAAACATGACCCTCAGACACTGAACCATTTCCACGATCCTGCCAAGACCCATTGCCATTTACTCTTACCTTATTTCATAACTTCTCCCATACTCTAACACTGATCTTCACACCAGTGAACTAACCGGATGGTTTTGTGAAAATGGCCTTCCCTGATGGCCAGTGGTTTTTCAACACACATCACTGATTTTATTTCCAGCAGCAGCACAGACAGAATCTAATCAGATAGGTCACTGTCACTCACTGTTTTTCCTAATTTGCCATATTTTTATGAATAATGAAATCTGAAGAAAATGCAGGAGAAGCTATTGCATTGAATGGCCGTCGGATTTTTCTGCCTTGGTTTGCTGTGTCATGGAGATACCCTCTGACTGTGAGGATTGACTTCAAAACAGCACACGTTCTGAAAGCTCAGGGAGAGGGAGAGAGAGCAGCCTGTAGTGGGATACACGTCTCTGGCTATCTGCCCACCCACCCCCAGAGCTGGTGAGGGAATTGTGATACGTGAGCACAGTGAATCAGCGGTAATGAAGACGTGTCTTTCAGTGGGGTCTATAGACTTCCATTTTATGCTAGGCCATTGCTACACGTGCTTATGGACTGCCTTCTCAACTTGCCGGGATCTCTCATCTCAGTACTTTTAGACACGCTTTCCTTCGTCTCACCAGTGGGAGTTTTGAAACAAACGCACGAGATTCTGCAGATACTGGAACTTGAGTAACACACACAAAGTACTGGAGGAACTCAGCATTTTGCTGCTGGACCTGCTGAGTTCCTCCAGCATCTTCTATGTGTTAGTCCACTACTAAAATAGCTTTAGATTGGATTAGCTTTATTTATTACATGCATATTGACAGATTGATGCATACAGTTTAGTGAAGTGCTTCATTTATGTCAACGACAGGACAGTCCAATGACATGGTGGGGGCAGCCCACAAGTGTCACCAAGCTCCAGCCGCAGCATAGCATGCCCACAATTTTCTAACCCCTGACCCATTCATCTTTGGAAGCACCACATGGTTATAGGGAGAAACTCCCTACAGACAGTGCTGGGAATTGAACCCTGATCACTGATTGCTGATGCTGTAAAGCTGTAAATCTGTAAATGTGCCTCGCCGTTACTTTGATTCTGTCTGTGTTGTGTTTTCAGGAGGGAAGAACAATGTCACGGCTATCTCTGACCCGCTCCCCTGTCTCACCTGTGGCATCTCAGGGCATTCCACTGCCAGCTCAACTCACCAAGTCCAACGCTCCAGTTCACATTGACGTTGGTGGGCACATGTATACCAGCAGCCTAGCCACCTTAACCAAATACACAGACTCCAGGTAAGGGTTTGAATCTGAAATCATCGGCAGAGGGGTTAATAGTTAAAACGCAGACACTTGCCAGTGGATTCTGAGCAAAGCACCCAAAATGCTGGGGGATCTCAGAAAGTCAACACGTATCTGAAGGGGAAGAAACTGATGGCATTTGGGCCGAGACCCCTTGTTCAAGACTGAAAATGATTTCGATCAGTCATAACTTGCAAATCAGGTAGGTTGGTCACTAGTTAGGACTGATCAAAATCACCCTTTTTGCATTACTTATTTAATTTGATTTTTAAAAATAATACATATTTTCTTTTGTAATTTTTAGTTTTTTTTTATATATTCCACTGTACAGCTGCCACAAAACAACAAATTCGGAAGAGGACAAGGCCCTTTGACCCACAATGTTACCGAACGCGATGCTTAATTAAACTGATTCTCTTCTGCCTGTACTTAATTCATATTCCTCCAGTCACTGAACGTATTCACGTGTCTAACAGCCTCATAAGCACCATTATTGTGTCTGCTTCCACCGCTCGCCCCAGCAGTCCATTCCACGTACCCACTGCTCTTGTGAAAGACAACTTGCCTTGTATGTCTCCGTTAAATTTGTCCCCTCTCTCCTTAAATACAAATCCTCTACTATTTGCTGTTTCTACCCTGGGAGCGATTCTGACTGTTTCACCCTATTTATGCCTCTCAGAATTTTATAATCTTTAATCAGATCTCCCCTCAGCCTCCACTGCTTCAGAGAAAGCAATCTAAATTTGGCCATCCTCACTGCACATGCCCTCTAATCCAGGCAACAGTCTGGTAAACTTCTCCTGCTCCGTCTCTAAAGCCTCCACATCCTTGCTGTAATGAGGTGACCAGAACTGCACGCGTCTACTGTCCTGAACTGAAAGGGTAGTAATATCCTGGTGGGATTGTTCAATATAGCTGTTAGAGAGGCTTTAAACTAAGTTGACAGGGGGAAGGAAACCAGAGTGTTTGGGTCGAGGAAGAGCAAAATAGAAATAAGTCAAAGATACTGAGCAGCAAAGATGTCAAGAAGGACAGGCAGGTGAACAGACAGGATAATCTGCTGTGCGATAGAAATATAGCAAAATCAGTAACAGATACTGATCTAAATGTACTGTACTTAAATGCATGCAGCGTTAGAAATAAAGTGGATGACCTTGTTGTACAGCTACAGGTTAAAAGATATGACTTTGTGGCCATCACCGAGTCATGGCTAAATGATGGATGTGATTGGGAGCTGAATGTCCAAGGATACACCGTGTATAGGAAAGATAGGAAGGTAGGTAAAGGGGGTGGCGTGGCCCTGATGGTAAGCAATGATATCAAATCACTAGAAAGAAGGGACATAGGATCAGAAGAGGTAGAATGGCATTAAGAAATGGCAAGGGTAAAAAGACACTAATAGCAGTTAAATACAGGTGTCCAAACAACAGCCGGGATGTGGACTACAAGTTACAGCTGGAAATAGAAAAAGCGTGTCAGAAGGAAAATGTCAAGATAATTATGGGGGATTTTATATGAAAGTGGATTGGGAAAGTCAGGAAGGTACTGGATCTCAGGAGAGGGAGTTTGTAGAATGCCTACGGGATGGCTTTCTGGAGCAGCTTGTCCATAACCCACCAGGGGATCGTCTGCTTTGGATTGGGTGTTGTGTAATGAACCTGAGGCGATTAGGGAGCTAGAGGTAATGGAACCCCTTGGAAGGAGTGATCATAATATGATTGAGTTCAGTTTCAGATTTGAAAAGGAGAAGCTGGTATCAGGTGTGTCGATATTTCAGTGGAACAAAGGAAATTACAGTGGTATGAGAGAGGATCTGGCCCAAGTTGATTGGAAAAGAAAGCTAGATGGAGGGACGGTAGAGCAGAATTGGATGAAATTCCTACAAGAAATAAGGAAAATGCAGGAAAAATATATTCCAAGAAAAAAGGAAATCATGAATGGAAAAATGGCACAAATATTGCTAACGAGAGAGGTTAAGGCTAAAATAAAAGCAAAAGAGACGGTGTACAAGGAAGCAAAAATTAGTGGGAAAACTGAGGACTGGACGAGAAGGAAACTAAGAAAGTCATTAGGAAAGAAAAGATGAATTATGAATGGAAGTTGGCAATTAACATAAAAAAGGATACTAAGAGTTTTTTAAAATATATGCAGAGTAAAAGAGTGACACGGGTTGAAAATGATGCTGGAGAGATTATAATGGGTTACAAAGAGATGGCAGAGGAACTAAATGAGTATTTTGCATCAGTCTTCACGTTGGAAGACATTAGCAACATACCTGATAGCCAGAGGTCTCAGGGAATAGAATTAGGTACAGTCAAGATTACTAGAGAGAAAGTGCTTGGGAAGCTAAATGGACTAAGGATAGATAAGTCTCCCGGACCGGATCAGGGGCATCCACAGTTTCTGAAGGAGGTGGCTTTGGAGATTGTGGAGGCATTGGAAATGCAGGAATCAATAGACTCTGGCATGGTCCCGGAGAACTGGAATGTTGCAAATGTAGTTCCACTGTTTAAGAAAGGAGGGAGGCAGCAAAAAGAAAATTACAGACCTATTAGCCTGACATCCGTAGTTGGAAAGTTATTGGAGTCGATCCTCAAGGACGAGGTTATGAAATACCTCGAGGTGCATGACAAGATAGGCCCAAGCCAGCATGGTTTCATGAAGGGAAGATCCTGCCTCACCAAACTCTTGGAATTTTTTGAGGTAATCTCAAATAAGATTGACAAGGGAGAGGCTGTGGATGTTGTGTATTTGGATTTTCAAAAGGCCTTCGATAAGGTGCCGCATAAGAGGCTGCTTAATAAGATGAGAGCCCATGGAATTACAGGAAGGATATTGGAAAGGGTGGAATAGGCAGAAAACAAAAGGTGGGAATAAAGGGATCCTATTCTGGTTGGTTGCCAGTTACTAGTGGTGTTCCGCAGGGGTCGGTGTTGGGGCGGCTTCTTTTTACACTGTATATCGATGATTTAGATTATGGATTAAATGGTTTTGTGGCTATGTTTGTGGATGACACCAAGATGGGTGGAGGAGCAGGAAGTGTTGAAGAAACGGAAAGGTTGCAGAGAGACTTGGTCAGTTTCGGAGAGTGGGCAAAGAAATGGCAGGTGAGATACAATGTTGAGAAATGTATGGTTGTACATTTTGGAAGAAGAAATAATCGGGCAGATTATTATTTAGGGAGAAAATTCAAAAATCGGAAGTGCAAAGGGACTTGGGAGTCCTAGTGCAGGATACCCTAAAGGTTAACCACCAGGTTGGATCGGCAGTAAGGAAAGCGAATGCTATGTTGGCATTCATTTCAAGAGGAATAGTGTATAAGAGTAAGGAGATGTTGATGAAGCACTGTGGGGCACTGGTGAGACCCCATTTGGAATACTGTGTGCAGTTTTGGGCCCCCTATCTTAGAAAGGATGTGCTGATGTTGGAGAGAGTTCGGAGAAGATTCATTAGGATGATTCCCAGAATGCAGGGGCTAACATATGAGGAGCATTTGTCGGCTCTTGGACTGTATTCATTAGAGTATAGAAGAATGAGAGGGGATCTCATAGAAACATTTTGAATGTTGGAAGGGTTGGACAGAGTAGATGTGGAAAGGCTGTTTCCCTTGGTGGGTGAGTCCAGGACAAGAGGCCACAGTCTTAGAATTAGAGGGTACCCATTTAAAACAGAGATGAGGAGAAATTTTTTAGCCAGAGGGTCGTGGATTTATGGAATTTGTTGCCACATACAGCTGTGGAGGCCCGATCATTGAGAGTGTTTAAGGAGGAGATTGATAGGTATCTAATTAGTCAGGATATCAAGGGATATGGGGAAAAAGCCAGAAATTGGAACTAGATGGGAGAATAGTTTAGCTCATGGTGGAGTGGCAGAGCAGACTCAATGGGCTGAATGGCCTACTTCTGCTCCTTTGTCTTGTGTCTAAACAGTAAATTGTACAGTAACCAGCTCTCTGTCCTGGTGACGTGACCTCGCTGGTGACAGGGTATTAGGCTCACAGCCTGAGGGAAGAAGCTGTTAACTAGTTTGACTGTCCCAGTCCTGATGCTCCTGTACCTCCTTCTTGACAGTAGTGGGTCAGCGAGATTGTGAGATGGGTGGTAGGGATCCTCAACAATGTTTTGGGCCCTTCATCAGCAAAGCTGCCGGTACATGTCACAAATAGGGGTGAGGGAGACCCCTGTGATCCTCTTGGTGGAGTTCACTGTCCTCTGTAGGGTTTTGCAGTCCAGCGCCCTGCAATTTTGTACCAGATCACAATGCAGCCAGACAGGATGCTCTCGATGGTGTTCCTGCAGAAAGTGGTTAGAATGGGGGCGGGGAGACTTACAAGCCTCAATCTCCTCGGAGGGGGTGGTTATGGTGGACTTCAGGCACATTAAAAAGTGACAGAGGTGGCTTTAAGTTGCTCACTTCCTGGTTATCATCATTATTCAGATGTTTTTGGTATCTTCTGCTGGGAATGACGATAGAAAATAAATTTTTAGAATCTGCACTTTTTTAAAAAATTTCCATGATTAATTCCTCAGTGTAAGGAACCAGTGTTTAGAAAATCTCTGCTTTTTTACTGTGCGTTTTTATATTATTGTCTGGTTTTCTCCCACAATCGTTCTCCTCCCTCTTTATACAGCAGTAAGGCACAGGCCTCTCAGCCCACAATGTTGTGCCAGATTTGCACGATTTACATGCCACCACTGTCAGGTTATTTATGTCCCAAAGAGCCTCTTAAACATCTCTATTATGTTCACCTCCACCACCACTCAAGGCAGTACATAACAGTCACTAACCACTCTGTTTTAAAAAACGCCCCATGCATCTCCCTTGAATTTTTCCCCTCTACCCTTAAATACATGCTGTCTAGTATAAGGTATTTCAACCCTGGGAAAAGCTGTACTGGCTATCAGCCCTATCCATGCTTTCTATAATACATTATTCTTTTAGTGTAGATTTACCCTGTATGTAATCTGTCCCTGCTCTGAAAGTATTTGAAGGGACAGTCTAGAGATATGATATAAGGGCTGTGAGCTTGGTTTTGTAGCCCTCCATCTTAGGCCTTAAACAGCCACTAGTCTATCACCATCTTACTCTTCTTCACTTGTCTTGGAGACACACGTAGATTGACTCCTGGAATGAGATTGATTGTTATGGGGACAGTGATTAAGGTTGTACTTCAGAAAAATTAGAGTTTTTGTAATTGAAGCATACAATTTGATGCTTGAATCAAATGATAAACTTGTTGAAAGCTGAGAGGTTATGTCTGTCACTGGTGAGTCTTGTGCCAAAATGTGTTGCCTCAGCATAAAGAGTTGAACAATTGGGAGAGAGTTGAGAAGAACTATCTGAATGCTGAAAATGGAAGGTGTGGATATATTCAGATCAGAGATCTATACATTTTAAGACAATTAGGGATTCAGAGGATATCTGGAGAAGGTGGACAAGATGTGTCCACAGCTTGGACAAGATGTGGGTTCAGTTACGAGCATAGTGACTGACAGCATGTTCCTATGATTTCCTTCTGTTTTGGACAGACAATGGCCACAAAATGTCTGCTCTGATCTTTATCACTATGGCTGTGTTTTTTATTCAGAAAACAGTGGTATTGGGAGTGACAGAAAAAGAGAAAAAATTGGAAAATAAAACCCCAGGCATATAAGGGACTGCTTATTGATTGTATAAAATGGTAGCATTGATTTCTCCAAGTCCTCGCATCTCTGGAGAAATGATCATCTGGTCAGACGCTCCTATAAAATACCAGCCTCTGGTGTGGAGAGGTTGCATTGCCATTTATTTCCAATGGATTTGTGACCACTTTCAAAGTAAAGCATTGGATTTAATCAATGCCCCTGCAGGTAGCAGTTATCATGGTTTCAACCAGCAGTCCACAGAGGATATTTTCACATTTCCACATGTACGCTGATGATAGATCTATCTCACCACCACTTCCTGATGCTTTCATCATCTCTAAATAGCAGGCTTTTTGTCTGATAGCCAGCACTGGATAAAACACAAATTTCATACAGCAAAACACTGGAAAGTTGAAAGCTATCATCTTCAGTTCCCATCATTAACTCTGTCCCAACCCACTGGCACCATCCTATTTTGAATCTGAAACAGTGACATTGGACATTGGACCCAGTTTCTCCTCTGAACCTTCTGCACCTTAGATAGATTTGATTATACCAACTCATTCCTGATCACCCTCCCTCATTCAAACACCCGTAAACTTGACAGTACTCCACTGAACTTCATCTAACTTGAAAGGTGGCATCTATCATTGAGCATCGCATAACCCAGGTCATGCCATCACTCAGGACATGACTGAGGTATTTGTAATAATCTTTAGCATTAAGTATTGTGATTGACCCAAGTCAACCTCAGTTAATATCCCTACCAATCTTTAGCAAGTTCAATCCACTTCATATAGCCCTGTCTCATTGGGAGGAGGTACAGGAGCTCAAAGCACACATTCAAATTTTCAGGAACAGCTTCTTCCCTCCACCATCAAAATGCTGAATGGACAATGAACTATCAACTCTACCTCACTATTTTTGTTTCCTCTCTCCATACTTAAATTTTTATATGTACTTCTTAATGCAATTTAAAGGTTTTGTACTATTTTTATGTATTGTAATATGCTGCTACTGAAAAGCAACAAATTTCACGACACAAGCCAGTGAGATTAGACCTGGTTCTGATATAACATGAAAAATGCTGAGAAAACTAGATACAGCAAGACACTGGTTCTTGTCAACATTTCATCTGTGGGAAAGTGCTTGGGAACCATTTGCACCTCAAGCCGAGCTGTTCAAGTGGTACAATGCTATTCAAAGTAAAAACAAAATCTACCCTGGTGCATCTTGTCTGAAAAGGAATAGACTATTCAAATCTGACAAATTATTGCAATATTCATTTATTCTTCATCATTAGCAGTCTGATGGAAGGATTTGCTAAGAATACAACTAAAATCATATTTACTCACTAATAATTGGATTAATAATAACAGCTAGTTTAGATTCTTGCTCAGATCATTTGCTTCCAGATCTCAGGATTGCCTGGGTCCAACATGGAAAAAAAGAGGTGAATTCTGGAAGAGGTGAAGGTGGTTGCTCTCTCACCCTGCCTTCCAAATGATGCATCATTATGCTGTGGGAATATATCGCTGTTCCTTCATCATGACTGGTTCCACATCCTGAAACTCACTACAGTCTCGATATACCCACACCACCTGGGCAGCAGCAATGGAAATCCAGCTTATTGTCTTGTTCTGAACAGATTGCAGAGACAGGAAAGATGAAGTCATGGATGAAAGTGTAAAACAGAAGTCAGAATCAGGTTCAAAGCTGGGCAATTATTGTTTTGTGGCAGTAGTACAGTGTAATATATAATAAAAACTATAAATTACAAGAAGAAGTATACATAAAAATAAATTAAATAAATAGTGCAAAAAGAGAGCAAAATAATACTGAGATAGTGTTCATGTGTTCATTGTCCATTCAGAAATCTGACGGTGGAGAGGAAAATGCTGTTCCTGAATCGTTGAGTGTGTGTCTTCAGGCTCCTGTACCTCCTCCACAATGGTAGCAATGGGAAGAGGTCTGTATGAAGTAGTATGAAATGTTGATAGGGATAGTAAGTGAGGTTGACATGGGTCAATCACAATACTTAATGCTAAGGATAATTGCAACTATCTCAGTTATGTCTCTTGTGTTCTAGATTTTGACCTCAGAGTGCAAGAGGATACACACAGAACTCAAGAGTTCTCTCTAGTTATTTAACTGTCCACCACCATTAACGATGGGATATGGTGGCCAACAGGGTTCTGATCTGATCAGTTAGCTCCATCTCATTGTTCCTGACCTATTCATAATGGTAAGGTGAGGGTGAGGGAACTGCTGGACCATGGTTGAATATAATTCTGCTGCTTTGGTAGCAGATGGAGGAAATTATAAAGGGGATGTCAGAGGTAGGTTTTCTACACAGGGGTGACAGGTGTGAGGAAAGCCCTTCCCAGGGTGATGGTAGAGGCAGATACATTAGGGACATTTAAGAGACTCTTAGATAGGCCCTTGCAATATAGAAAAATGGAGGGCTATGTGGGAGGGAAGGGTTAGCTTGATCTTAGAGTAGGTTATAAGGTCTGCAGAGGTGCCTGTACTAAGTTGTAATGTTCTATATTCTAAACAAATAATACATAATTTTTAAAATAAGGACACAATTACAAGAACAATTAGAACAAAATATAAACTAAGTCTCTGTTTAGTGAAATATGATCACTAAGTGCAGATAGACCACTTTGGTCAACATGAAATCTACTTCAGGGTGTCAGGGGAAAAGTGAGGAAATGCGGGAGATTCACCATCATTCTCTACCTGCTTTGGTGCTGGAAGACTGGAGGAGTATTATATGTTCGTCAAGGTTCACACGGATGGACCAAGTAATCAGACACGTCTGGCCAACCCCATAATGGTGGCCTAAGTCTCATCTAAATCCTGAGGAGAAATATTGATCAACATTTAGTAAAGTAATGGTTATTCGAGGATTATCAGCGTGCATTTGCTATGTGAAGATTGTGTTTGTTCATCTGGATTGAACTTTATGCATTTCACAAGAGGAGAAATTGAGGATAACATATTTGATGCAGTCTTCGTGGATTTTAACAAGGCTTTTGGCAATATCCTGCTGACAGAAAAATAGCAGCCTATGGGATCCAGTGGCAGGAAGCATTTCTACAGAGCTCACTTACTTTTAGTGGTGTACTTTAATGAATAACATTTAAATGTACCCAATATTATTAAAAGATTTGGAAATGATCTAGGAATTGACTGATTGCTCAATAGTGTGTTGAAAGTTGTAGCCTGCAGAAAGACAGGACAAGCGGACAGAGGAATGTTGAATGGAATTTGTTGTGAAAAGTTAGTTTATTGTTGGGTGTTCATACACATGGTATAAATGACATAAAATTAGCTTTTTGCAGCAGCAATACAGTACATGACAAACATACAAACAAATTAACATAAATTATGCATAACATATTGTAAAAATATAACAACAGTAGTGCAAGTTAGAGAAAGAAGAGGGAAGTGTAGTCTAAGGTGGTGTTAGGGTTTTTGAACCTGATGGCAATAGGGAAGAAGCTTGAGGTGTGGATCCTCAGACACCTGTACCTCCTGCCGACAGCAACATTAAGGTCAGGGAACGGCTGGATACTGGGGAGGACAAACAAGCAGCAGAAACAGGCAGAGGCAACTTGGGCAGCATATCTACAGATTCTTGAAGGATAAATGTAATCCTCCCAATCAGTGTATCCAATCATGAGCAAGGTGTTGACACTGTTATCTAGAAGTACTGTTAGCGAATTTGGGTTTTACCAGGACCAATAGTTCTAAAAAAAAAGTCATAAAAATTTATCAGCGGAGGATGTATGGAGGTCTAGGAAGGGTAGCCCCTCTGGTAAAGGGACTTTTTATGTCCAGTCTGGGGCAGCTCACTCACCATTGGTCCCCAACTGGACATTCAGTTCTCACCTGTGGCCCCAAGTAGCTGTTTGCATTAGAAGGTAGCCACACCCCAGTACACGGCTTCGATAGACGGGCTAAGCCAGGAGAGAGTACTGGCGGTCTCATACCCTGGTGACATAGGGACATGCCTGTCCTAGCACGCAAAGCCAGTTCCGGCAGAGATCTACAGTGAGATCCAATGGCCAGGAAGAGATCCATGGAGAGTGAAGGATGAAGAGGTCCGTAGAGAGCGAAGGGTGAAGATATCGGTGGAGAGCGAAGGGTGAAGAGGTACATGGAGAGCGAAGGATGAAGAGGTACGTGGAGAGCGAAGGATGAAGAGGTACGTGGAGAGCAAAGGATGAAGATATCGGTGGAGAGCGAAGGGTGAAGAGGTACATGGAGAGCGAAGGATGAAGAGGTACATGGAAAGCGAAGGATGAAGATATCGGTGGAGAGCGAAGGGTGAAGAGGTACATGGAGAGCGAAGGGTGAAGAGGTACGTGGAGAGCAAAGGGTGAAGATATCGGTGGAGAGCGAAGGGTGAAGAGATACATGGAGAGTGAAGGATGAAGAGGTCCGTAGAGAGCGAAGGGTGAAGATATCGGTGGAGAACGAAGGGTGAAGAGGTACACGGAGAGCGAAGGATGAAGAGGTACGTGGAGAGCGAAGGATGAAGATATCGGTGGAGAGCGAAGGGTGAAGAGGTACGTGGAGAGCGAAGGATGAAGATATCGGTGGAGAGCGAAGGGTGAAGAGGTATATGGAGAGCGAAGGGTGAAGAGGTACGTGGAGAGCGAAGGATGAAGATATCGGTGGAGAGCGAAGGGTGAAGAGATACATGGAGAGTGAAGGATGAAGAGGTCCGTAGAGAGCGAAGGGTGAAGATATCGGTGGAGAGCGAAGGGTGAAGAGGTACATGGAGAGCGAAGGATGAAGAGGTACGTGGAGAGCGAAGGATGAAGATATCGGTGGAGAGCGAAGGGTGAAGAGGTACGTGGAGAGCGAAGGATGAAGATATCGGTGGAGGGCGAAGGGTGAAGAGGTACATGGAGAGCGAAGGATGAAGAGGTACATGGAAAGCGAAGGATGAAGATATCGGTGGAGAGCGAAGGGTGAAGAGGTACATGGAGAGCGAAGGGTGAAGAGGTACGTGGAGAGCGAAGGATGAAGATATCGGTGGAGAGCGAAGGGTGAAGAGATACATGGAGAGTGAAGGATGAAGAGGTCCATAGAGAGCGAAGGGTGAAGATATCGGTGGAGAGCGAAGGGTGAAGAGGTACATGGAGAGCGAAGGATGAAGAGGTACGTGGAGAGCGAAGGATGAAGAGGTACGTGGAGAGCGAAGGATGAAGATATCGGTGGAGAGCGAAGGGTGAAGAGGTACACGGAGAGCGAAGGATGAAGAGGTACATGGAGAGTGAAGGATGAAGAGGTCCGTAGAGAGCGAAGGGTGAAGATATCGGTGGAGAGCGAAGGGTGAAGAGGTACACGGAGAGCGAAGGATGAAGAGGTACGTGGAGAGCGAAGGATGAAGATATCGGTGGAGAGCGAAGGGTGAAGAGGTACGTGGAGAGCGAAGGATGAAGATATCGGTGGAGAGCGAAGGGTGAAGAGGTACATGGAGAGCGAAGGGTGAAGAGGTACGTGGAGAGCGAAGGATGAAGATATCGGTGGAGAGCGAAGGGTGAAGAGATACATGGAGAGTGAAGGATGAAGAGGTCCGTAGAGAGCGAAGGGTGAAGATATCGGTGGAGAGCGAAGGGTGAAGAGGTACACGGAGAGCGAAGGATGAAGAGGTACGTGGAGAGCGAAGGATGAAGATATCGGTGGAGAGCGAAGGGTGAAGAGGTACGTGGAGAGCGAAGGATGAAGATATCGGTGGAGAGCGAAGGGTGAAGAGGTACATGGAGAGCGAAGGGTGAAGAGGTACGTGGAGAGCGAAGGATGAAGATATCGGTGGAGAGCGAAGGGTGAAGAGATACATGGAGAGTGAAGGATGAAGAGGTCCGTAGAGAGCGAAGGGTGAAGATATCGGTGGAGAGCGAAGGGTGAAGAGGTACATGGAGAGCGAAGGATGAAGAGGTACATGGAAAGCGAAGGATGAAGATATCGGTGGAGAGCGAAGGGTGAAGAGGTACGTGGAGAGCGAAGGATGAAGATATCGGTGGAGAGCGAAGGGTGAAGAGGTACATGGAGAGCGAAGGATGAAGAGGTACATGGAAAGCGAAGGATGAAGATATCGGTGGAGAGCGAAGGGTGAAGAGGTACATGGAGAGCGAAGGGTGAAGAGGTACGTGGAGAGTGAAGGATGAAGATATCGGTGGAGAGCGAAGGGTGAAGAGATACATGGAGAGTGAAGGATGAAGAGGTCCGTAGAGAGCGAAGGGTGAAGATATCGGTGGAGAGCGAAGGGTGAAGAGGTACATGGAGAGCGAAGGATGAAGAGGTACGTGGAGAGCGAAGGATGAAGAGGTACGTGGAGAGCGAAGGATGAAGATATCGGTGGAGAGCGAAGGGTGAAGAGGTACATGGAGAGCGAAGGGTGAAGAGGTACGTGGAGAGTGAAGGATGAAGATATCGGTGGAGAGCGAAGGATGAAGATATCGGTGGAGAGCGAAGGGTGAAGAGGTACATGGAGAGCGAAGGGTGAAGAGGTACGTGGAGAGTGAAGGATGAAGATATCGGTGGAGAGCGAAGGATGAAGATATCGGTGGAGAGCGAAGGGTGAAGAGATACATGGAGAGTGAAGGATGAAGAGGTCCGTAGAGAGCGAAGGGTGAAGATATCGGTGGAGAGTGAAGGGTGAAGAGGTACATGGAGAGCGAAGGGTGAAGAGGTACATGGAGAGTGAAGGATGAAGAAGTCCATGGAGAGCGAAGGATGAAGAGGTACGTGGAGAGCGAAGGATGAAGAGGTACATGGAGAGCGAAGGATGAAGAGGTACGTGGAGAGCGAAGGATGAAGAGGTACATGGCGAGCGAAGGATGAAGAGGTACATGGAGAGCAAAGGGTGAAGATATCGGTGGAGAGCGAAGGATGAAGATATCGGTGGAGAGCGAAGGGTGAAGAGGTACATGGCGAGCGAAGGGTGAAGAGGTACATGGAGAGCAAAGGGTGAAGATATCGGTGGAGAGCGAAGGATGAAGAGGTACATGGAGAACGAAGGATGAAGAGGTCCGTGGAGAGCGAAGGGTGAAGATATCGGTGGAGAGCAAAGGGTGAAGAGGTACATGGAGAGCGAAGGGTGAAGATATCGGTGGAGAGCAAAGGGTGAAGAGGTACATGGAGAGCGAAGGGTGAAGATATCGGTGGAGAGCAAAGGGTGAAGATATCGGTGGAGAGCGAAGGATGAAGAGGTACATGGAGAGCGAAGGGTGAAGATATCGGTGGAGAGCGAAGGGTGAAGATATCGGTGGAGAGCAAAGGGTGAAGATATCGGTGGAGAGCGAAGGATGAAGAGGTACATGGAGAGCGAAGGGTGAAGATATCGGTGGAGAGCGAAGGGTGAAGATATTGGTGGAGAGCGAAGGGTGAAGATATCGGTGGAGAGCAAAGGGTGAAGAGGTACATGGAGAGCGAAGGGCATGACGAAGCACAGAAGTCATGGTCGTCTACTGCAACCAAGAAAGATCCTAGTTGTGGTGACTACTTGTACCACTGGATCTGGACCTCCAGAGTGGAATTGCCCAGTGCAATGGCTTTCTCACTTTTAAAATACTCTCCCGCATCATCGTTGGCTACTACAGTCAATCACCATACTAATCACTACCTTCAATGGAGGAATTCATTCGGTGTAACTAACTGTAAATGAACCAAATCAGTGCAGGAGCCTAGTGCAGATAATGGACTGCCTTCATACATGCTTTCAATGATTGCCTCCTCCAAATCTTCATTTTCATTGTAACATTCTGGATGATTGTCGAGACTTTAAAATTCTCTGTAATTCCTAACTTGTTGAAGTAGTGAAATCATTTTGTTCCCAGCCATTTCTGGATCTCCAAGACTGAAGCTGAAACCGCAGTGAGCAAAACAGTTTGGAATTGTCTTACTGCTCATTTCTCACCCGCTATCAGTGATAAAAATCACTGTTTTTTGAAAAACGCACCCAACAGACACTACTTAAAAACTGCTTGCTTTAAGCACTGTGTAGTGTCCAATGGCCACACAAGTACATGTCACTGACACTAGGAACTGTCTGTCCCAACTTCCTGTCCCAATTAAGCAGTGTAGTGTTCCAAATAAACGAATAATTAGTTTCTGTTATTTAAGAGTTGTCCAATTAAGTGGCTGCCCTGATTAACCACTGGCCTAATTAATCAGTTCCACTGTCCTATCCTTAGCTATGGTCTCTACATTACATCCAAAAAATATGAAAAGAGACGAGGATGTTGTGAACACTGGAAACATTTATTTCAGGTTAAGTTGGATAAGCTTGCATTTTTTTAAAGCAGGGGAAGCTAAAGAATATAAAACTCTAAAGGACCAAAATTGAATGTTGCTTTTGATGTTTTAAACTCCAATTATAAACATTCGGAGAGTAGGCAGATGTGCAATCGGAACTGGAGAGTGAAGTCAGAACCATCTCCAGGTTGGAGTTGGAATACCACGGTCATTCTGGAATCTCACAGCTGAAACTCACCTGTTCAATGTGTTTGTCCTTTCAGGGCCTGTCTGTCATGTTTGTCCTTTTTGGGTTACTCTGCCTGGTTTGTTCTTCCAGAATCAGCCTGTCTGGGTTTGTCAATTCAGAGCCAGTCTCCCGGCTTTGTCAATTCAGGGCCAGTCCATCGGGTTTATCTTTCAGGGCCAGTCCATCGGGTTTGTCTTTCAGGGCCAGTCTGTCAGATTTGTCTTTCAGGGCCAGTCAGTCAGGTTTATCTTCCAGGCCCAGTCTGTCGGGTTTATCTTCCAGGGCCAGTCCGTCGGGTTTGTCTTTCAGGGCCAGTCTGTCAGATTTGTCTTTCAGGGCCAGTCTGTCAGGTTTATCTTCCAGGCCCAGTCTGTCGGGTTTATCTTCCAGGGCCAGTCTGTCAGATTTGTCCTTCCAGGGCCAGTCTGTCGGGTTTATCTTCCAGGGCCAGTCTGTCAGATTTGTCTTTCAGGGCCAGTCTGTCAGGTTTATCTTCCAGGGCCAGTCTGTCGGGTTTATCTTCCAGGGCCAGTCTGTCGGCTTTGTCAATTCAGGGCCAGTCCGTCGGGTTTGTCAATTCAGGGCCAGTCTCCCGGCTTTGTCAATTCAGGGCCAGTCCGTCGGGTTTGTCAATTCAGGGCCAGTCTGTCGGGTTTATCTTTCAGGGCCAGTCTGTCGGGTTTGTCAATTCAGGGCCAGTCTGTCGGGTTTATCTTTCAGGGCCAGTCACCCGGCTTTGTCAATTCAGGGCCAGTCCGTCGGGTTTATCTTTCAGGGCCAGTCTGTCAGATTTGTCTTTCAGGGCCAGTCTCCCGGGTTTGTCAATTCAGGGCCAGTCCGTCGGGTTTATCTTTCAGGGCCAGTCCGTCGGGTTTGTCAATTCAGGGCCAGTCTGTCGGGTTTGTCAATTCAGGGCCAGTCTGTCGGGTTTATCTTTCAGGGCCAGTCTGTCGGGTTTGTCAATTCAGGGCCAGTCCGTCGGGTTTGTCAATTCAGGGCCAGTCTGTCGGGTTTATCTTTCAGGGCCAGTCTGTCGGGTTTGTCAATTCAGGGCCAGTCCGTCGGGTTTATCTTTCAGGGCCAGTCTGTCAGATTTGTCTTTCAGAGCCAGTCTCCCGGCTTTGTCAATTCAGGGCCAGTCTGTCGGGTTTATCTTTCAGGGCCAGTCCGTCGGGTTTATCTTTCAGGGCCAGTCTCTCGGCTTTGTCAATTCAGGGCCAGTCCGTCGGGTTTATCTTTCAGGGCCAGTCTGTCGGGTTTATCTTCCAGGGCCAGTCCGTCGGGTTTGTCAATTCAGGGCCAGTCTGTCGGGTTTGTCAATTCAGGGCCAGTCTGTCGGGTTTATCTTTCAGGGCCAGTCTGTCGGGTTTGTCAATTCAGGGCCAGTCCGTCGGGTTTGTCAATTCAGGGCCAGTCTGTCGGGTTTATCTTTCAGGGCCAGTCTGTCGGGTTTGTCAATTCAGGGCCAGTCCGTCGGGTTTATCTTTCAGGGCCAGTCTGTCAGATTTGTCTTTCAGAGCCAGTCTCCCGGCTTTGTCAATTCAGGGCCAGTCTGTCGGGTTTATCTTTCAGGGCCAGTCCGTCGGGTTTATCTTTCAGGGCCAGTCTCTCGGCTTTGTCAATTCAGGGCCAGTCCGTCGGGTTTATCTTTCAGGGCCAGTCTGTCGGGTTTATCTTCCAGGGCCAGTCTGTCAGATTTGTCTTTCAGGGCCAGTCTGTCAGGTTTATCTTCCAGGGCCAGTCTGTCAGATTTGTCTTTCAGGGCCAGTCTGTCAGGTTTATCTTCCAGGGCCAGTCTGTCGGGTTTATCTTCCAGGGCCAGTCCGTCGGGTTTATCTTTCAGGGCCAGTCACCCGGCTTTGTCAATTCAGGGCCAGTCCGTCGGGTTTATCTTTCAGGGCCAGTCTGTCAGATTTGTCTTTCAGGGCCAGTCTCCCGGCTTTGTCAATTCAGGGCCAGTCCGTCGGGTTTGTCAATTCAGGGCCAGTCTCCCGGCTTTGTCAATTCAGGGCCAGTCCGTCGGGTTTATCTTTCAGGGCCAGTCTGTCGGGTTTATCTTCCAGGGCCAGTCTGTCAGATTTGTCTTTCAGGGCCAGTCTGTCAGGTTTATCTTCCAGGGCCAGTCTGTCGGGTTTATCTTCCAGGGCCAGTCTGTCAGATTTGTCCTTCCAGGGCCAGTCTGTCAGATTTGTCTTTCAGGGCCAGTCTGTCAGGTTTATCTTCCAGGGCCAGTCTGTCAGATTTGTCCTTCCAGGGCCAGTCTGTCAGATTTGTCTTTCAGGGCCAGTCTGTCGGGTTTATCTTCCAGGGCCAGTCCGTCGGGTTTATCTTCCAGGGCCAGTCTGTCGGCTTTGTCAATTCAGGGCCAGTCTGTCGGGTTTGTCAATTCAGGGCCAGTCTCCCGGCTTTGTCAATTCAGGGCCAGTCCGTCGGGTTTGTCAATTCAAGGCCAGTCTGTCGGGTTTATCTTCCAGGGCCAGTCTGTCGGGTTTGTCAATTCAGGGCCAGTCCATCAGGTTTATCTTTCAGGGCCAGTCCGTCGGGTTTATCTTTCAGGGCCAGTCTGTCGGGTTTATCTTCCAGGGCCAGTCTGTCAGATTTGTCTTTCAGGGCCAGTCTGTCGGGTTTATCTTTCAGGGCCAGTCTGTCAGGTTTATCTTCCAGGGCCAGTCTGTCGGGTTTATCTTCCAGGGCCAGTCTGTCAGATTTGTCCTTCCAGGGCCTGTCTGTCAGATTTGTCTTTCAGGGCCAGTCTGTCAGGTTTATCTTCCAGGGCCAGTCTGTCAGGTTTATCTTCCAGGGCCAGTCTGTCGGGTTTATCTTCCAGGGCCAGTCTGTCAGATTTGTCTTTCAGGGCCAGTCTGTCAGGTTTATCTTCCAGGGCCAGTCTGTCGGGTTTATCTTCCAGGGCCAGTCTGTCGGGTTTATCTTCCAGGGCCAGTCTGTCAGATTTGTCTTTCAGGGCCAGTCTGTCAGGTTTATCTTCCAGGGCCAGTCCGTCGGGTTTATCTTTCAGGGCCAGTCTGTCGGCTTTGTCAATTCAGGGCCAGTCTGTCGGGTTTGTCAATTCAGGGCCAGTCCATCGGGTTTATCTTTCAGGGCCAGTCCGTTGGGTTTATCTTTCAGGGCCAGTCTGTCGGGTTTATCTTCCAGGGCCAGTCTGTCAGGTTTGTCTTTCAGGGCCTGTCTGTCAGATTTGTCTTTCAGGGCCAGTCTGTCAGGTTTATCGTCCAGGGCCAGTCTGTCGGGTTTATCTTCCAGGGCCAGTCTGTCAGATTTGTCCTTCCAGGGCCAGTCTGTCAGATTTGTCTTTCAGGGCCTGTCTGTCAGGTTTATCTTCCAGGGCCAGTCTGTCGGGTTTATCTTCCAGGGCCAGTCTGTCAGATTTGTCTTTCAGGGCCAGTCTGTCGGGTTTATCTTTCAGGGCCAGTCTGTCAGATTTGTCTTTCAGGGCCAGTCTGTCAGGTTTATCTTCCAGGGCCAGTCTGTCGGGTTTATCTTCCAGGGCCAGTCTGTCAGATTTGTCCTTCCAGGGCCTGTCTGTCAGATTTGTCTTTCAGGGCCAGTCTGTCGGGTTTATCTTCCAGGGCCAGTCTGTCAGGTTTATCTTCCAGGGCCAGTCTGTCGGGTTTATCTTCCAGGGCCAGTCTGTCAGATTTGTCTTTCAGGGCCAGTCTGTCAGGTTTATCTTCCAGGGCCAGTCTGTCGGGTTTATCTTCCAGGGCCAGTCTGTCAGATTTGTCTTTCAGGGCCAGTCTGTCAGGTTTATCTTCCAGGGCCAGTCCGTCGGGTTTATCTTCCAGGGCCAGTCTGTCAGGTTTATCTTCCAGGGCCAGTCTGTCGGGTTTGTCAATTCAGGGCCAGTCTGTCGGGTTTGTCAATTCAGGGCCAGTCTGTCGGGTTTATCTTCCAGGGCTAGTCCGTCGGGTTTATCAATTCAGGGCCAGTCTGTCGGGTTTGTCAATTCAGGGCCAGTCCGTCGGGTTTATCTTCCAGGGCCAGTCCGTCAGGTTTATCCTTCCAACAAAGTTGCTGAGTTTTTCCATCCAGGGCCAGTCTGCTGGTTTTGTCTTTTCAGGGAGAGTCTGTCAGGTGTGTCCTAACAGGGATATTCTGTCGGGGTTGTCCTTTCTAGAATAGTCTGCCAGGTTTACCCTGCAGGTGAGCTTAGAGCGTGGATCAGTACTTGGAGCTATGATGTGGTGGCCATTACAGAGACTTGGATGGCTCAGGGGCAGGAATGGTTACTTTGAGTGCCAGGCTTTAGATGTTTCAGAAAGGACAGGGAAGGAGGCAAAAGAGGTTTTGGGGGGGGGGGGGGGTTTGGCACTGTTGATCAGAGATGGTGTCACAGCTGCAGAAAAGGAGGAAGTCATGGAGGGGTTGTCTATGGAGTCTCTGTGGGGGTGGAAGTTACAAACAGGAAGGGGTCAATAACTCTACTGTGTGTTTTTTATAGACCACCCAATAGTATCAGGGACATCGAGGAGCAGATAGGGAGACAGATTCTAGAAAGGAGTAATATTAACAGGGTTGTTGTGGTGGGAGATTTTAATTTCCCAAATATTGATTGGCATCTCCCTAGAGTGAGGAGTTTAAATGGGGTGGAGTTTGTTAGGTGTGTTCAGGAAGGTTTCCTGACACAATATGTAGATAAGCCTACAAGAAGAGAGGCTGTACTTCAAGTCAAATCAAGTCACTTTGTATTGTCATTTCGACCATAACTGCTGGTACAGTACACAGTAAGAACAAGACTACGTTTTTCAGGACCACGGTGTTACATGACACAGTACAAAAACTACACTGAACTACGTAAAAACAACACAGAAAAAAAACTACACTAGACTACAAACCTACCCGGAACTGCATAAAGTGCACAAAACAGTGCAGGCATTACAATAAATAATAAACAAGACAATAGGCACAGTAGAGGGCAGTAAATTGATGTCAGTCCAGGCTCTGGGTATTGAGGAGTCTAATGGCTTGAGGGAAGAAACTGTTACATAGTCTAGTTGTGAGAGCCCGAATGCTTCGGTGCCTTTTCCCAGACGGCAGGAGGGAGAATTGTTTGTACGAGGGGTGCGTGGGGTCCTTCATAATGCTGTTTGCTTTGCGAATGCAGCGTGTAGTGTAAATGTGTGTAATGGCAGGAAGAGAGACCCCAATGATCTTCTCAGCTGACCTCACTATCCGCTGCAGGGTCTTGCGATCCAAGATGGTGCAATTTCCAAACCAGGCAGTGATGCAGCTGCTCAGGATGCTCTCAATACAACCCCTGTAGAATGTGATGAGGATGGGGGGGGGAGGTGGGAGATGAACTCTCCTCAGCCTTCGCAGAAAGTAGAGATGCTGCTGGGCTTTCTTTGCTATGGAGCTGGTGTTGAGGATCCAGGTGAGATTCTGCACCAGGTGAACACCAAGAAATTTGGTGCTCTTAACGATCTCTACCGAGGAGCCGTCGATGTTCAGCGGGGAGTGGTCGCTCTGTGCCCTCCTAAAGTCAACAACCATCTCTTTTGTTCACGCTCAGAGACAGGTTGATGGCCCTGCACCAGTCCGTTAGCTGCTGCACCTCCTCTCTGTATGCTGACTTGTCATTTTTTGATCTGGTATTGGGAAATGAACCTGGTCAGGTGTCAGCTCTCTCAGTGGGAGAGCATGTTGGAGATAGTGATCATAATTCTGTCTCCTTTACCATAGCATTGGAGAGGGATAGGACCAGACAAGTTAGGAAAGCATTTAATTGGAGTAAGGGGAAATATGAGGCTATCAGGCAGGAACTTGGAAGCATAAATTGGGGACAGATGTTCTCAGGGAAATGTATGGGAGAAATGTGGCAAATGTTCAGGGATATTTGCGTGGAGTTCTGCATAGGTACATTCCAATGAGACGGAAAGGATGGTAGGATACAGGAACCGTGGTGTACAAAGCCTGCTGTAAATCTAGTCAAGAAGAAAAGAGCTTACAAAAGGTTCAAAAAACTAGGTAATGATACAGATCTAGGAGATTGTAAGGCTAGCAGGAAGGAGGTTAAGAAAGAAATTAGGAGAGCCAGAAGGGGCCATGAGAAGGCCTTAGCGGGCAGGATTAAGGAAAACCCCAAGACATTCTACAAGTATGTGAAGAGCAAGAGGATAAGATGTGACAGAATAGAACCAATCAAGTGTGACAGTGGGAAAGTGTGTATGGAACCAGAGGAGATAGCAGGGGTACTTAACGAATACTTTGCTTCAGTATTCACTATGGAAAAGGATCTTGGTGATTGTAGGGATGTTAAGTACCCCGTAACGGGTTAAAAAGAACCAGCAAAAATGGACACACCTGGAGTCTTGAGTCTTCCGTTATAAACTCTATTTTATTAATAACTATGTGATAAGGTAAAATAAAACAAGATAAGGTAAACAGGTTAGCAGAGTATATGCATATATAAGTGAGTAAATAAAGTTCCCAAGCTTCTCCCAGCTCAGGTGATTAGATGATACAGTCTTATGATGGTATGGTAAGTAGTCAGTTCAGTTCTGGAATTTGATTCGAGTAGAGTTGGAGAAAGAGAGAGTTGATTTGTCTTCCTAGTGCCGATGCCATCGATCCTCCATGTCGTCCTCCTGCTCCCGAAACTTATCAAAGTCACCGACTTGTGACTACAAGAAGAGGATGCTGTCTTCACGTGGTACCGCTATCAACCCAGGCAAGGGTTAAATACACAGATAGCTTTCCACCGGTCACCCCTTTGTCCACACTGTGAGCAAAAACCCCACCTTTGTCGTGGGCACACAAAGCTCAACCGGTGTCAGTGTTTTCCTTGGTGTCTGGCATGTCGTGAGTCTGATTACAAAGCCAGCTGACCTTGTATATATTCCACAAGTGCTGAACATTAGCTGTCCATCATATAGCTCCACCTTTCAGTTTCCAAGGCAACTCACAGACTTTCTCTCTCTCCGTTGTTGGAATAGCACACACGCTGTTCACTCCTTCTCTCTCTTTTTAAAGGAACAGTCCACTTTAGAATAATCCTTCAGATCTCGTCACAGGGATGACTTACAGGGGACTGAAAATCTTGAGCATGTAGATATTAAGAAAGAGGGTGTGCAGGAACTTTTGGAAATCATCAAGTTGGATAAGTCACCAGGACCGGATGAGATGTACCCCAGGCTACTGTGGGGTGCGAGGGAGGAGATTGCTGAGCCTCTGGCGATGATCTTTGCATCATCAATGGGGACGGGAGAGGTTCCCGAGGATTGGAGGGTTGCGAATTTTGTTCCCTTATTCAGGAAAGGGAGTAGAGATAGCCCAGGAAATTATAGACCAGTGAGTCTTACTTCAATGGTTGGTAAGTTGATGGAGAAGATCCTGAGAGGCAGGATTTATGAATATTTGGAGAGGTATAATATGATTAGAAATAGTCAGCATGGCTTTGTAAAAGGCAGGTCGTGCCTTACGAGCCTGATGGAGTTTTTTGAGGATGTGACTAAACACTTTGATGAAGGAAGAGCAGTAGATGTAGTGTATATGGATTTCAGCAAAGCATTTCATAAGGTACCCCATGTAAGGCTTATTGAGAAAGTAAGGAGGCATGGAATCCAAGGGGACATTGCTTTGTGGATCCAGAACTGGCTTATCCACAGAAGGCAAAGAGTGGTTGTAGACGGGTCATATTCTGCATGGAGGTCAGTGACCAGCGGTGTGCGTCAGGGATCTCTTCTGGGACCCCTACTCTTTGTGATTTATAAATGACCTGGATAAGGAAGTGGAGAGATGCGTTAGTAAATTTGCCTATGATGCAAAGGTTGGGGGTGTAGAGTTTACAGCGGGACATTGATAGGATGCAAAACTGGGCTGAGAAGTGGCAGATGGAGTTCAGCCCAGATAAGTGTGAGGTGGTTCTCTTTGGTAGGTCAAATATGATGGCAGAATATAGTATTAATGATAAGACTCTTGGCAGTGTGGAGGATCAGAGGGATCTTATGGTCCGAGTCCATAGGACACTCAAAGCTGCTCTGCAGGTTGGCTCTGTGGTTAAGAAAGCATACGGTGCATTGGCCTTCATCAATCGTGGAATAGAGTTCAGTAGCTGAGAGGTAATGTTGCAACTATACAGGACCCTGGTCAGACCCCACTTGGAGTACTGTGCTCAGTTCTCGTTGCCTCACCACAGGAAGGATGTGGGAACCATAGGAAGGGTGCAGAGGAGATTTACAAGGATGTTGCCTGGATTGGGGAGCATGCCTTATGAGAATAGGTTAAGTGAACTTGGCCTTTTCTCCTTGGAGTGACGGAGAATGAGAGGTGACCTGATAGAAGTGTATAAGATGATGAGAGGCATTGATAGTCAGAGGCTTTTTCCCAGGGCTGAAATGGCTAGCATGAGAGGGCACAGTTTTAAGGTGCTTGGAAGTAGGTACAGAGGAGATATCAGGGGTGAGTTCTTTACGCATAGAGTGGTGAGTATATGGAATGGGCTGCCGGTGGTGGTGGAGGAGGTGGATACGATAGGGTCTCTTAAGAGACTTTTGGATAGGTACATGGGGCTTAGGAAAAAAGAAGGCTATAGGTAAGCCTAGTAATTTCTAAGGTAGGGACATTTTCGGCACAGCTTTGTGGGCCGAAGGACCTGTATTGTGCTGCAGATTTTCTATGTTTTCTGTGTTTCTATCAGGGCCAGTCTGCTTGCTCTGTCCTTTCGGGACCAGTCTGCCAGGTTTGTCTTATCACAGGTAGTCGGCTGTGTTTGTCCTGTCAGGACTAGTCTGCCAGGTTTCTCCTGTCAGGACCAGTCTGCCAGGTTTCTCCTGTCAGGACCAGTCTGCCAGGTTTGTCTTATCACGGGTAGTCGGCTGGGTTTGTCCTGTCAGGGATAGTCTACCAGGTTTGTATTTTCAGGCCAGTCTGCCATGTTTGTACTTTCAGGGCCAGTCCATCAGATTTGTCCTATCAAGGCCCCTCTGCCAGGTTTGTCCTGTCAGGACCAGTCTGCCAGGTTTGTCCTTTCAGGGCCAGTCCATCAGATTTGTCCTATCAAGGCCCCTCTGCCAGGTTTGTCCTTTCAGGGCCAGTCCATCAGATTTGTCCTATCAAGGCCCCTCTGCCAGGTTTGTCCTGTCAGGACCAGTCTGCCAGGTTTGTCCTTTCAGGGCCAGTCCATCAGATTTGTCCTATCAAGGCCCCTCTGCCAGGTTTGTCCTTTCAGGGCCAGTCCATCAGATTTGTCCTATCAAGGCCCCTCTGCCAGGTTTGTCCTTTCAGGGCCAGTCCATCAGATTTGTCCTATCAAGGCCCCTCTGCCAGGTTTGTCCTTTCAGGGCCAGTCCATCAGATTTGTCCTATCAAGGCCCCTCTGCCAGGTTTGTCCTTTCAGGGCCAGTCCATCAGATTTGTCCTATCAAGGCCCCTCTGCCAGGTTTGTCCTTTCAGGGCCAGTCCATCAGATTTGTCCTATCAAGGCCCCTCTGCCAGGTTTGTCCTGTCAGGACCAGTCTGCCAGGTTTGTCCTTTCAGGGCCAGTCCATCAGATTTGTCCTATCAAGGCCCCTCTGCCAGGTTTGTCCTTTCAGGGCCAGTCCATCAGATTTGTCCTATCAAGGCCCCTCTGCCAGGTTTGTCCTGTCAGGACCAGTCTGCCAGGTTTGTCCTGTCAGGACCAGTCGGCTGGGTTTGTCCTGTCAGGGATAGTCTACCAGGTTTGTATTTTCAGGCCAGTCTGCCATGTTTGTACTTTCAGGGCCAGTCCATCAGATTTGTCCTATCAAGGCCCCTTGGCAGGTTTGTCCTTTCAGGGCCAGTCCATCAGATTTGTCCTATCAAGGCCCCTCTGCCAGGTTTGTCCTGTCAGGACCAGTCTGCCAGGTTTGTCCTTTCAGGGCCAGTCCATCAGATTTGTCCTATCAAGGCCCCTCTGCCAGGTTTGTCCTTTCAGGGCCAGTCCATCAGATTTGTCCTATCAAGGCCCCTCTGCCAGGTTTGTCCTTTCAGGGCCAGTCCATCAGATTTGTCCTATCAAGGCCCCTCTGCCAGGTTTGTCCTTTCAGGGCCAGTCCATCAGATTTGTCCTATCAAGGCCCCTCTGCCAGGTTTGTCCTGTCAGGACCAGTCTGCCAGGTTTGTCCTTTCAGGGCCAGTCCATCAGATTTGTCCTATCAAGGCCCCTCTGCCAGGTTTGTCCTTTCAGGGCCAGTCCATCAGATTTGTCCTATCAAGGCCCCTCTGCCAGGTTTGTCCTTTCAGGGCCAGTCCATCAGATTTGTCCTATCAAGGCCCCTCTGCCAGGTTTGTCCTTTCAGGGCCAGTCCATCAGATTTGTCCTATCAAGGCCCCTCTGCCAGGTTTGTCCTTTCAGGGCCAGTCCATCAGATTTGTCCTATCAAGGCCCCTCTGCCAGGTTTGTCCTTTCAGGGCCAGTCCATCAGATTTGTCCTATCAAGGCCCCTCTGCCAGGTTTGTCCTGTCAGGACCAGTCTGCCAGGTTTGTCCTTTCAGGGCCAGTCCATCAGATTTGTCCTATCAAGGCCCCTCTGCCAGGTTTGTCCTTTCAGGGCCAGTCCATCAGATTTGTCCTATCAAGGCCCCTCTGCCAGGTTTGTCCTTTCAGGGCCAGTCCATCAGATTTGTCCTATCAAGGCCCCTCTGCCAGGTTTGTCCTTTCAGGGCCAGTCCATCAGATTTGTCCTATCAAGGCCCCTCTGCCAGGTTTGTCCTGTCAGGACCAGTCTGCCAGGTTTGTCCTTTCAGGGCCAGTCCATCAGATTTGTCCTATCAAGGCCCCTCTGCCAGGTTTGTCCTTTCAGGGCCAGTCCATCAGATTTGTCCTATCAAGGCCCCTCTGCCAGGTTTGTCCTGTCAGGACCAGTCTGCCAGGTTTGTCCTGTCAGGACCAGTCGGCTGGGTTTGTCCTGTCAGGGATAGTCTACCAGGTTTGTATTTTCAGGCCAGTCTGCCATGTTTGTACTTTCAGGGCCAGTCCATCAGATTTGTCCTATCAAGGCCCCTCTGCCAGGTTTGTCCTTTCAGGGCCAGTCCATCAGATTTGTCCTATCAAGGCCCCTCTGCCAGGTTTGTCCTGTCAGGACCAGTCTGCCAGGTTTGTCCTTTCAGGGCCAGTCCATCAGATTTGTCCTATCAAGGCCCCTCTGCCAGGTTTGTCCTTTCAGGGCCAGTCCATCAGATTTGTCCTATCAAGGCCCCTCTGCCAGGTTTGTCCTTTCAGGGCCAGTCCATCAGATTTGTCCTATCAAGGCCCCTCTGCCAGGTTTGTCCTTTCAGGGTCAGTCCATCAGATTTGTCCTATCAAGGCCCCTCTGCCAGGTTTGTCCTTTCAGGGCCAGTCCATCAGATTTGTCCTATCAAGGCCCCTCTGCCAGGTTTGTCCTTTCAGGGCCAGTCCATCAGATTTGTCCTATCAAGGCCCCTCTGCCAGGTTTGTCCTTTCAGGGCCAGTCCATCAGATTTGTCCTATCAAGGCCCCTCTGCCAGGTTTGTCCTGTCAGGACCAGTCTGCCAGGTTTGTCCTGTCAGGACCAGTCGGCTGGGTTTGTCCTGTCAGGGATAGTCTACCAGGTTTGTATTTTCAGGCCAGTCTGCCATGTTTGTACTTTCAGGGCCAGTCCATCAGATTTGTCCTATCAAGGCCCCTCTGCCAGGTTTGTCCTTTCAGGACCAGTCTGCCAGATTTGTCCTTTCAGGACCAGTCTGCCAGGTTTGTCCTTTCAGGGCCAGTCCATCAGATTTGTCCTTTCAGGGCCAGTCCATCAGATTTGTCCTTTCAGGCCCCTCTGCCAGGTTTGTCCTTTCAGGGCCAGTCCATCAGATTTGTCCTATCGAGGCCCCTCTGCCAGGTTTGTCCTTTCAGGACCAGTCTGCCAGGTTTGTCCTTTCAGGGCCAGTCCATCAGATTTGTCCTTTCAGGACCAGTCTGCCAGGTTTGTCCTTTCAGGGCCAGTCCATCAGATTTGTCCTATCAAGGCCCCTCTGCCAGGTTTGTCCTTTCAGGGCCAGTCCATCAGATTTGTCCTATCAAGGCCCCTCTGCCAGGTTTGTCCTGTCAGGACCAGTCTGCCAGGTTTGTCCTGTCAGGACCAGTCTGCCAGGTTTGTCCTTTCAGGGAGAGTCTGCAGGGGATATCCTTTCAGGCCAAACTTCTTCTGGCGGGGAAGCACTTGGTATTCTATCTGGACAGCCTCCAACCTGATGTCATGAACATTGCTTTCTGCAGCTTTTGGAGATCCCTCCCCTTGCCCATCTGCCTTTTTCCATTTCTCTTGTCTTTCCATTCCTACCTCTTCTCTTCTCCTTGTCACCTCCTTCTAGTTCTGCTCCTCCTTCCCATTCTCTCACTGTCCTCTCTCACTAGATTCCTTCTTCTGCAGCCCTTTGCCACTTCCACCTGTCACTTCCCAGCTTCTTAATTTATCCCCCCTGCACCACCCATTCACCTTCACCCACCCCCTCACCTGGGTCTCACCTATCATCTTCCAGCCCTGCCTCGACCCTCGCCCCACCTTCCAATTCTGGCTTCTGTCCCCTTCCTTTCCAGTCCTGATGAAGGGTCTCTGCCTGAAACGTTGACTTTCATTAAGTTCCCTAGGTGCCTGCTGATCTCCGGAATGCCTTCAGCATGTTGTGTGTGTTGCTCTGGGTTTCCAGCTTCAGGAGAATCTGTTGACTTTATGCCCTTTTGAACTGGTGCTATTAAACCACTACTGGCAATGGGCATTGAAGTTCCCCACATAGTACTACCTCCAGGTGGGCTTAAGCATGCAATCAGCAGCTGGGAGAGGGTGGCAGGGGCCAGTTAGCAGGACCTGCTGCCGATTCTAGCAGGCCTGAAAGGAGAAGTCCAGAAAGAGTGTGGGATGTTGGAAGAAGAGTGTGACTGTGCCAGCCTTTTGACAGATGCCTTCATGTAGACATGTTGATGTGAATTTATCTCTAATTGAACTTTGCCGATTGGGGAACACTGAAATAACAGAGAATGAAACACAGCTTGTTGTTAAACACTATGGACTCCTCCATGAGTGTCCGTTCAGCTGCTTCTGCAAGGGTTGAACCAGAATTTCCCAGGATTCTTGGTTTGTGACTCTTTACTGGTTTAATTATATACGTCCGACAATCACAATATAATTATATTGTTAGGTTCCATGTGCATCCCATGATACTCTGCAGCTATAAATCATTTCCTAATGGCTGACCATTTATTACGTGTTGGAACATAGAACATTTTAGCACAGTTAAGGCCCACAAATTTGTGCCGACCTTTTACCTCACTCTAAAATCAATCTAATCATTCCCTCCTACAAAACCCTGCACTTTAAAGTTATCCATATCTAAGAGTTTCTTAAATGCTCCTAACATATCTGCCTCTACCACCACCAGCAGGCGTTCCACACACTCACCACTTTCTGCTTTAAGAACTGACCTCTGATATTCCTCCTATACGTTCCTCTAATCACCTTAAAAGTACGTCCCCTGGGTATTAGCTTTTCCTGCTCTGGGAAAGTCTCTGGCTGCCTGTCCTCAATGCCTCTTATCATCTTGTACATCTCTGTCAAGTCACCTCTTATCCTCCTTCACTCCAAAGAGAATGTCCTGAGCTCACTCAACCTATCTTCATAAGACCTCTTCTTTTTTAATCAGGCCGTGTTCTGATAAATCTCCTGTGCACTCTCTCTAAAGCTTCCACATCCTTCCGATAATGAGACGCTCAGAACTGATTAGTGTATTGCATTTATGGTTTGATATAGTTGCTGAAATTGGAGTACCAAAGGATGCTCACACATATTACAAGTTTATTTTGGTAGACATGAAGATCACATTCTGTTCTCAGGATAGGACGCCTCTTCAATGGCACAGAGCCCATCGTCCTGGACAGTTTAAAGCAGCACTATTTCATTGATCGAGATGGAGAGATTTTCCGATACATCTTAAGTTTCCTCAGGACATCAAAGCTCCTGCTTCCGGAAGACTTCAAGGTGAGGGTGCAAAACTATTTCAGATAAATCTCCTCACCCATTTCATTTTATATTGAGTGATTGAGCTTTCCAGTGCTGTTGGCTCACCCTGGATTAAGGATTCCAATGAAACAGATCTTCATGTATATCTCAGCACCTTCCCCAGCCAAAGAACAAGCACAAAAGTCAAGTTATAGTCTAGCATGATCCTGCAACGTGATGCTATGTAAAGAATTTATCTAATATTGTTTATTGAAACAACTGTCTAACAACATTTTTAAAAATTTTATTCAGCATGGGGAGCAGGCCCTTCTGGCCCTTTGAGCCTTGCTACCCCAGCAACCCTGCCACCCTAATTAACCCCAAGCTAATCACAGAGCAACACCATGCTCCTGCCTTCTCCCCAAAACCTTTGATGCCCTGACAAATCTAGAACATATCAACCTCCACTTTAAATATACCCAGTGACTTGGCCTCCTCAGCCATCTGTGGCAATTAATTCCACAGATTCATTAGCCTCTGGCTAAAGAAATGCCCCTCACGCCTGTTCTAAATGAATGTCTCTCTATTCTGAGGCTGTGCCCACTGGTCCTAGACTTCCCCAATATAGGAATCCTCTGTACGTCCACTCTGTCAAGGCCTTTCAATATTCTATAGGTTTCAGTATGATCCCACTCATTCTTCTAAACTCCAGCGAAAACAGGCCCAGAGCCATCAAACACTCCTCATACGTTAACCCTTTCATTCCTGGGATTGTTCTTGTGAACCACCTCTGGACCCTTTCCAATGCCAGCACATCTTTTTTTAGATAAGAGGCCCAAAGCTGCTCATATATTCCAAGTGCAATCTGACCAGTGTCTTATAAAGCCTCAGCATTATAAAGTGATCCCTGCTAAGTGATTGTGCTAATCGCTAGGAGGAAGTTTGAGTTGAATGTAAATGCCAGCACAAATTGGTTGGACACAGCTGTACATTTCTGTGTAATGTTCCATGATTAAAAGGCGGGATAGGCTCGAGGGCTGAGTAACCATCTTCTGTTTCTGTGATGAGTGGGAAATGCAGAACGGAAGTATAAATTCAAAGTGAAATTTTTATTTATAGTGGTTAGTGCAATGCTATTACAACTTGAGGAGTTAGAGTTCAATTCAGGCATCCTCTATAAGTAAGTCTGTTCATTTGTCCTGTGTGTATGTGGTTTTCGTTCTGGGTGCTCCAGTTTTCTCCCACAGTCTGAAGACGTATGAGTTCGGTTAGTTAGTCCTTTCACTCGGGTTAAATTGGTGGGCTGCTGGGCAGTGTGGCTCAGAGAGTCAGAAGGGTCTATTCCACGTTGTATCTCCAAAGGACGTTTTCTTATTGCAGGATTTCAGCCTGTTGTATGAAGAAGCAAAGTATTACCAGCTACAGCCCATGGTGAGAGAACTTGAGAGGTGGAAGCAGGAACGAGAACATCAGAAGTACTCACAGCCCTGTGAGTGTCTGGTGCTGAGGGTGACCCCCGACCTGGGAGAGCGCATCAGTCTGAGTGGAGAGAAGTCATTAATAGAAGATATTTTCCCTGAGACAGGGGACGTCATGTGCAACTCTGTAAACGCTGGGTGGAACCAGGATCCCACGCATGTAATTCGATTTCCAATCAACGGATACTGCCGGCTTAACTCAGTCCAGGTAAGGACCAGTCCAAGGCTTCAGGTCCTGAGCTGGTGTAAGTAAGTTCCTTGGTATGTCTACAACATGTATTAACCCAATCACAAACAAGACAAAATCTGCAGATGCTGGAAACTCAAACAACACACACCCGGGTCTCGGCCGGAAACATCAACTGTACTCTTTTCCATAGATGCTGTCTGGCCTGCTGAGTTCCTCCAGCATTTGTGTGTGTTGCTTAAAATGTATTAGCACAAGGTTTTAGTGATTACTGCCAATACTCAATGTCTGTTTCAAGAGCAACCTTGGCAGATTTATTATGACAGCACAGGATCTCAGGAAGTGATGGAAGTAAATGTTCAGGGGAAGGAAATGAGCCCCCACCAGATTTAAACATCCAGTATGTCAGAGGACCATAAGACCATGAGCAGATTTGGTTCTGCCGTTTAGCCCATCAAATCTGCTGGCAATCCCATTCTCCTGCCTTCTCTCTGTAACCTTTGACACCCTGACTAATCAAGAACCTCTCATTCTCCACATCAGATATATCTAATGACACATCTGCCTGTGGCAATCAATTCCACAGATTCACCACCCTCTGGCTAAAAGAATTCTTCCTCATCTCTGTTTTAAGTGGACGTCCCTCTATTTTGAGTCTGTCCCTTCTGGTCTTAGACTCCCCCACATCCTCTCCACATTCACTCTACCCATGGATAGGTTTCATTGTAGCGCATCCAGGCCCAGAATAATGGCATGAAGACCACAGGCCCAGCACACCACAAACTATCCGAGGTATAAGATATACACTAAAGACAAGAGGGTACAGTACTGTGAGATCATGTGTCTGAGATTGCAACATGTACACAATGGACAAATTAAGAAAAAGATGAGCTTTATTTGTCATGTACACTGAAACATGCAGTGAAATGCATCGATTGGGTCTGAGGATGTGCTGGGGGCAGTCCGCAGTGTCACCATGTTTCCAACGCCAACGTAGCATGATCACAGCTTATTAACTCTAACCTGTCTATCTCTGGAATGCGGTCACGGGGAGGAAGTACAGACAGCGACAGAAGTTGAATCCTGATCACTGCTGCTGTAAACAGTAAGCATTCACTCTCCATGGGCTCAGCTTTTCCTTTATAATTGCACCAGTCAGAATCATGGAGTAATGTTTTGGTTGTCCAACAAAGTCAGAAGTCCTGTGTGGGAGAGTTTTTAAAGTGGAAAAGGGTCTAGTGGTACAAGTAGTCGTGACAACGTGGTCTTTCGTGCTTGCGGTAGATTGCCATGACCTACTTCTTCTGAGCCTCACCACGTCCTTCGCTCTCCACGGGGTGCTGAATCTCTCTGTTGATCCACTGACTTCACATGTTAGGGCAGACATATAGAGTAATACGTCACAGGAACAGGCCCTTCAGCCCATCTCAGCTATGCTAGTCAAGTTACCTATCTGAACCGTTTCTTGGATGTGGCTATCCATTGGGAGATTCCCTCTGGCCATATATCTTCAGTGTGACCCTTGCCCCATCAGTGAGAGTGTGCTGACTCCAAGCAGGGTTTAATACTTTGCAGTGAGTTCAAAGTTCTAAGTAAATTTATTATTAAATTACATGTATGTCACCATATATAGCCCTGAGGTTCATTTTCTTCCAGGCATTCACAGTAAATAAAAGAAATATTAAAAAACAGGCAAAATAATAAATAAACAATAAATATCAAGAACATGAGATGAAAAGTCCTTGAAAGTGAGTCTATAGATTGTGGGAATAGCTCAGAATTTGGGCTGTGAAGTTGAGTGAAGTTATCCTCTTTGGTTCAAAAGCCAGATGGTTGAGGCTAATAACTGTTCCTGAACCTGGTGGTGTGGGTCCTGAGGCTCCTCTACCTCCTTCCTGATGGCAGCAGTGGGAAGGGAGCGTGGCCTGGATGGTGAGATCCTTGATGATGGATGCTGCTTTCCATAAGACCATAAGACAAAGAAGCAGAATTCAGCCATTCGGCCCATTGGCTCTGCTCTGCCATTTCATCATGAGCTGATCCAATCTCCCCTTTAGTCCCATTCCCCCACCTTCTCACCATAACCTTTGATACCCTGGCTACTCAGACACCTATCAATCTCTGCCTTAAATACACCCAATGACTTGGCCTCCACTGCCGCCCGTGGCAACAAATTCCACAGATTCACCACCCTCTGGCTAAAAAACATTTTTTCGCATCTCGGTTCTGAATGGGCGCCCTGCAATCCTCAAGTCATGCCCTCTCGTACTAGACTCCCCCACCATGGGAAACAACTTTGCCACATCCACTCTGTCTATGCCTTTCAACATTTGAAATATTTCTATGAGGTCCCCCCCTCATTCTTCTAAACTCCAAGGAGTACAGTCCAAGAGCGGTCAAACGTTCCTCATATGTTAACCCTCTCATTCCCGGAATCATTCCAGTGAATCTTCTCTGAACCCTCCAATGTCAGCACATCCTTTCTTAAATAAGGAGCCCAAAACTGCACACAATACTCCAAGTGTGGTCTCACAAGTGCCTTATAGAGCCTCAACATCACATCCCTGCTCCTATACTCTATTCCTCTAGAAATGAATGCCAACATTGCATTCGCCTTCTTCACCACCGACTCAACCTGGAGGTTAACCTTAAGGGAATCCTGCACAATACTCCATGTAGATGTGATCAACTGTAGGGAGGGCTTTAATAGTGATGGACTGGGCCATATCCACTACTTTTTGTGGATTTTTCCATTCAAGGGCATTGGTGTTTCCATAGCAGGCCATGATGCAGCCAGTCTATATGCTCTCAACCGCACATCCATAGACATTTATCACGATGGGTGCTTTGTTTTCATGCAGTGCTTGATGTCATCCATTGGTAGATTTCTATTGATTCCATCTGTTCCATCTTTGAACCATGCACCAAATGTTAAGCAGATGTTGGGCTGCTCTGAGAGGAAGCAAGAGTTTGCCAAACTAAATACCACTTAATAGCGCCCTCCAGCTCTTTAGTATACACAGATCCCTTGATGTGAGTGTGTAATGTACACCTACCATTGTGTAAACCCGAAAGAGTTTAAATCAGGAGGCGCTTCACTGCCAATTTACTAGTTGGTGTAAACAATCACTTTAATATTCACTCTCTGAAACTGTCCTAGAGAATATAGTTCTGGTCTTAAGAGCCTCTTTAAAAATTCCATCTCCCCCATCCCTGATGCAAATTCTGTAGATTTTAATTGTACTTTCACGTTTCTTGTAAAATAGATTGAGTATCACCATATGATTAACAACAGGAAGAAATAACTTGAGTTTCTGATCAGTCCCTTTGCCTATAAAATCCTAAAGCCCGTTTTTGCACTTTTCCTACACCAGTCTTCTCCCTTTTCTTTAAGAAGAAACAAGAGAAAAGTTGGAAAAAGTTCCTGTGAGGTTTTAACATCTGTTAACATGCTTGGAACTAGGACAGCCCTTTCATCACCAGAGCCCTGGTCAGGCTGATGAGATGAAAGACTTTTACATGGGACACTTTAAGAATCCTGGGTGAAGTTTGCTTGGTCATGACTATTGTTTTACTAGGATGGAATTGCAACTAAAACTGCCTTTGATTTGAGCTGATTTGACATTCTTATTCCAGTGATTTAACGATGTGAGAAAGAGTTCAAGTTCAAGTTTATTATCACCTGGCTGTGTATATATATATATATATATATATATACACACAACCAAATGAAACAATGTTCCTCTGGACATAGGCACACCCACAATACAAACATGTATCACACATAGCATACAAAACAAAATATTACCACAAATAAGTTAATAAAACAAATCAAAAATAAATTTGTTATTTTTATTCCTTCTGGTCCTTTGAACCATGCTCCCCAGTGAACCCCGACATCCCCTATTTAACCCTTACCCAACCACAGCATAATTTACACCAATCAGTTAACCTACCCGGTTTGCCTGGACTGTGGGAAGAAACCAGCGCACTCGGTGAAACCCATACATTCCATGGGGAGAATGTACAGAGATCCCTTACAGAGGATGCTGGAGATTGAACTCTGATGCCCCGAACTGTAATAGTGTTACGCTCTGGTGGTGCCCGTGTGAAGTGTTACGCTCTGGTGGTGCCCGTGGGAAGTGTTACGCTCTGGTGGTGCCCGTGGGAAGTGTTACGCTCTGGTGAACAGTAAACAGCTCGCTGTCCTAGTGATGAGACCTCGCTGATTCATTAGGGTCACAGAATGGGGGAAGAAGCTGCTACCCAGTCTGGCAGTCCCAGTCCTGATGCTCCTGTACCTCCTTCCTGATGGTAGTGAGTCAAAGAGTTTGTGGGATGGGTAGTAGGGATCCTCAACAATACTTCAGACCCTTTGTCTGCAGCACTCCCACCTTGGGGGGAGAGAGCCCCGATGATCCTCTCGGTGGTTCTGACTGTCCTCTGTAGGGTTTTACAGTCCGGTGCCCCGCAGCTCTGTACCACACAATGATGCAGCCAGACAGGACGCTCCTGTGGAAGGTTGTTAGAATATAGGCGTGGAGCCTTGCATTCTCCAGTCTCCTCAGAGTGTGTAGATGCTGCTGTGTCTTCTTGACGAGTGAGGTGTTGTGGGTCCAGGTTAGATCATCCATTATGCACACACCAAGTGACTTTGTGCTCTTCATTGCTCCATGGCAGAGATATTGACGAACAGTGGAGATAACATGGTGCACTGGGGTGTATAGTGAAGCCAAAGCAACCCTAAGTAGTTTACAGAGACCATATAGGGAATGAGGAACTGATAAAAACTGCAAAGAGTAGAAAAAAATGGACTGAAATAGAGAAAGAATGAATAAAGTTTCAGATGAGTGAAGTACAGAATGTTCTCAGTGCAAGTGGTTTAAATGAGGCAGAATTTGTTAGGTGTATCCAGGAAGGATTCCTAATACAATACAATCAGTGGTACCTTCTGTACCTAATAAAGTGGCCACTGAGTGTATGTTCATGGTCTTCTGCTGCTGAAGGCCATCTGCTTCAAGGTTCGATGTGTTATGCATTCAGAGATGCACTTCTGCATACCACTGTTGTTACACATAATTATTTGAGGTACTGTTGTCTTCCTGTCAACTTGAACCAGAGGAGTCGAACTCCTCTGACGTCTCTCATTAACAAGGCATTTCGCCCACTCTATGGATTTCTTTTGTTTTTCACACCATTCTCTGTAAATTCTAGAGACTCTTATGCATGAAAACTTCAGATAGACTGGGACTTCCATACCATAAAAGGACTAGATGAGACAGAGTTTGTCAGATGTGGTCAGGAAAGTTTTCTTAATCAGTACGTAGAAGTCCCAATGAGAGAGAGTGCGGTACTTGATCTGCTGTTAGGCAATGAGACAGGGCAGGTGACAGATGGTTGCATAGGGGAACACTTTGCATCTACTGATCCCAGTGTCATGTGTTTCAAAATAAATATGCAAAAAGATAGGTCTGGTCCACAAGTTGAGATTCGAAATTGGAGAAAGGCCAATTTTGGTGGTATCAGAAATGATCTGGCAAGTGTGGATTAGAACAGGGTGTTTTCTGACAAAGAAATACCTGGTAAGTGGGAGGCCTTCTAAAATGAAATCCTAGCAAGCACAAAGCTTGTATGTGCTTGTCAGAATGAAAGGTAAAGATAACAGGTATGAGGAACCTTGGTTTTCAAGAGATATTGAGGCCTTGGTTAAGAGTAAAAGGAAGTGCATAGCTGGTATAGACAGACAGGAAAAAATGGATTACAAAAAAAGCAAGAGAATGCTGAAGAAAGAAATCAGGAAGGCTAAAAGAAGGCATGAAGTTGCCCTAGCGGACAGGGAGGTGTTTGCTGTCCTGAAGCAAATTAGGGGGGATGAATCTCCAGTGCCTGATAAAGTGTTCCCTTAGACCCTACAGGAGACAAGTGCAGAAATTGTTAGGGCCCTAGTAAAGATATTGAATTGAATTAAATTGACTTTATTTCTTACATCTATCATATACTTGAGGAGAAAAAATCTTTATGTTACGTCTCCATTCTAAATGTGCAATGTGCAATCATAATTATAGTAAATAGAACAGTCAATATAACATAGAAATACACTCAAATCAGCGTGAGTTAATCAGTCTGATGGCCTGCTGGAAGAAACTGTCCCAGAGCCTGTTAATCCTGGCTTTTTATGCTGCGGTGCCGTTTCCCAGATGGCAGCAGCTGGAATAGATTGTGGTTGGGGTGACTCAGGTCCCCAATGATCCTTCGGGCCCTTTTTTCACACCTGTCTTTGTAAGTGTCCTGAATTATGGGAAGTTCATATTTAAATCATCCTTAGTGACAGGTAATGTTCCAGAGGACTGGAGGATAGCTAATCTACATGGACTTTAGCAAGGCATTTGACAAGGTCCTGCATGGGAGGCAGATCAAGAAGGTTAAGTCACTCTGCATTCAAGAGGAGATAGTAAATTAGATTAGATATTGGCTTTCTGGTAGAATCCAGAAAGTGGTTGTAGAGGGTTACCTCTCTGACTGGAGGCCTGTGACTAGAGGAGGGTTGCAGGGGATCAGTGCTGGGTCCTTTGTTGTTTGTCATCCATATCAATGATATGGATGATAATGTGGTTATCTGGATCAGCAAATTTGTGGATGACAGCAAAATTGGGGATGAAGTGAACAGCGAAGAAAACTATCATGGCTTGCAGCAGATTCTGGACCAGCTGGAGAAATGGGCTAAAAAATGGCAGATGGAATTTAATGCAGACAATTGTGAGGTGTTGCACTATGGTAGGGCCAAACAGGGTCGGTCGTGCAGTGTGAATGATAGGGCACTGAGAACAAAGAGATCTGGGAATACAGGTCCATAATTCATTAAAGTAGCATCACAGATATATAGGGCTATAAAGAAAGCTTTTGGCACATTGGCCTTCATAAATCTAAGTATGAAGTACAGGAGATGGGATGTTAAGTTGGAATTGTATAAGATGTTGGAGGGGACTGATCTGGAATATTGTGTGCAGTTTTGGTCACCTACCTACAGGGGAGATGTAAACAAGGTTGAAAGAGTACAGAGAAAATTTACTGAAATGTTGCCAGGTCTGGAGCACCAGAGTTATAAGAAAAGACTGATTAGGATTTTATTCCTTAGAATGTAGAAGATTGGGAGGAGATTTGATAGAGGTATACAAAATTATGAGGGGTATAGATAGGGTAAATGCAAGCAGGCTTTTTCCACTGAAGTTGGTGGGACTACAACCAGAAATCATGGTTTAAGGGTGAAAGGTGAAAGTTTAAGGGGAACATGAGCAGAACCCTCTTCACTCAGAGGGTGGTGAGAGTGCGGAATGAGCTGCCAGTACAAGTGGTACATGTGAGCTTGATTTCAACATTTAATGAGAAGTTTGGATAGGTACATGGATGGTAGGTGTATGGAGGACTATGGTCCCGGTGCAGGTCAATAAGAATAGGCAAGTTAAAAGGTTTGGTACAGAGTAGATGGGCTGATGGGTCTGTTTCTCTACTGTACTTTTCTATGAGATCAGCAGTTTCTGAGATACTCAAATAACTCCATTGGGCACCAACAATAATCATAGTCATAGTCACAGATCACATTTCATCTCCATTATGATGCTTGATTTGAGCAACAACAAAACCTCTTGACCATGTCTTTGTGTGTTTATGCACTGTGCTGCAGCCACATGGTTAGCTGACTAGATATTTGCATTAACGAGCAGATGTACCTAATAGAATGATCATTGAGTGTACGTGAACAGGCTGACAGGGGAGAGGTCTTACTGGATCTGGAATCAGCAGAGGTGACAGATCTCTTGGTGGGTAAGCACTTGCAAGACATTGACCACAATTCCATGACCTTTAGCATTGCCTTGGACAGAGATAGGAGCAGATGGAATGGAAAAGTATTTAACTGGGGAAGGGCTAATTGCTATGGCTATTAGTCAAGAACTTGGGAGCGTAAATTGGGAGCAGATGTTCTCAGGGGAATGTACAGCAGAAATTTGGAGGCTGTGTAGGAAGCACTTACATGGAGTTCTGGATAGGTTTGTCCCATTGAGGTAGGGAAAGAATGGTAGAGTGAAGGAACCACGGTTGACAAGAGATGTGGAACATCTGGTCAAAAGGAAGAAGGAAGCATTCTTAAGGTTTAGGAAGCACCCTGACAGGGCTCTTGAGAGTTATAAGACAGCTAGGAAGGAGTTTAAGAATAGACTTAGTAGAGCTACAAGGTAACAAGAAAAGTCCTTGGTATGTAGGATTAAGGAAAACCCCAAGGTATTCTACACATATGTCAACTCTACCCAGAATAGAGTCAAGGTAAGACTGTTCAAGGATAAAAGATTGATTTCTCAAAAGTTGCCACACGAGTTGATAAAGTGGTTAAGAAGGTGTACTGTGTGTTGGCCTTCATTAGTGGGTGTTTGAGTTCAAGAGCTGTGAGGTAATGTTTCTGCTCTATAAAACTCAGGATAGACCACACTTGGAGTACTGGGTTCAGATCTGGACTCATATGGGAGGGATGTGAAAGCTTTAGAGAGGGTGCAGAAGGAACTTACCAGGTTGCTGCCTGGATTAGGGATCATGTCTCTGGGTGAGTTCAGGCTTTTCTGTTCGGTGTGAAAAAGTGAATAAGGTGATAAGAGGCATATGTGCTGCTGGGATTGGTGCTGTCATTCTCTCTATGTCTATTTGGATGAGAATGTACCTAAAACAGAAGAGTACAGCACAGGAACAGGGCCTTCAGTCTGGCATGTCCATACCAAATGTAATGCTAATTTAAATTAATTCTATCTGCCTGCACATGATCTATATCCTGTATTCCCTGTCACTGCATCTTCCTAACTAAATGCTTCTTAAAGTTGCTATTGTATCGACTTCCACAACTTCCCCTGGCATGCCATGTGCCCCTACCACTTACTGTGCCCCACCCTAAAGCTATGCCCTCAAGTTTTCAATATTACCACCCTGGAAAAAATACTTGGCTCTCTACCTCCCATCTTTATACTTACTTCTATCAGGTCACCCCACAGCGTCCGATGCTGGAGAGAAAACCATTCCAATGTCTCCAACATCTCCTCATTGTTAATACTCTCTAATTTAGGGGAAATATCCCGAAAAATCTTTTCTATATCCTCAGATGACAAAGCCACTAGTATTTTGGACACTAAAGGTGACGAGATCTATATCGACTTAGAAAGCAGACAAGAGAATGGGAAGTGGAATTTATCTCAGATAAGTGTAGTGTTACACTGTGGGCATTGCCTTCATTTAGTGAGTCGTTGATTACCAAAGTAGGGATGTGATTTTATGTTTTACATGTAGTTGAAGGAGTTGAGGTAGGAACAGTAGCAACTTTTAAGAAGCATCTGGACAAGTTCAAGCAGGGCATAAAGGGATATGGAATTAACAACAACAAGTGTGACTAGTGTTGATTGAGGTAATAGTTGGCACAGACACATTGGGCCAAAGGCTGCTTCTTTCGAGAAAGAAATTGTTTAGATAGAGTGGATGTGGAGAGGATGTTTCCCATGGTGGGAGAGTCTACGACCAGAGGGCACAGCCTCAGGATAGAGAGACGTCCATTTAGAACAGAAACGAGGAGGAATTTCTTTAGCCAGAGGGTGGTGAATCTGTGGAATTCGTCGACAAGGACGGCTGTGGAAGCCAAGTCATTGTGTATATTTAAACGGAGGTTGATAGGTTCATGATTAGTTGGCATCAAAGGTTCCAGGGAGAAGGTAGAAGAATGGGACTGAGAGAGAGAATAAATCAGCCATGATGGAATGGTGGAGCAGATTCGATGGGCCACATGGCCTAATTCTGCTCCTATGTCTTATGGACTTTATTTTCCCTGCTGAAGAGGCCACACTCGGAGTACTGTGTGTAGTGTTGGTCCATTGATTTAGAAATTGATTACTAGTATTAGAGGCAATTGAGAAGAGATTCATTAGACTAATTCCTGGGATGAAACAGCTGTCTCATTACAAGTGGCTGCAGAAGTTGGATCTATATCTGAAGAATGAGGGATGATCGTGGATGATACAACCTCCTTGGGGCACATGGAAGGGTAGAAGTTGGGGAGAGAGCCTTGAACACGGCAACATGATAAACTCATTTCAAACTGCAGAGCATTGCAAAGGATGTGAATCCCTGGAATTGTCTGCCCCTGAATGCTGTGGATGCTAGTTCATTGCAGGTGTTTAAATATTTAAATTTCTGAAAAATCAGAGAATGAAGAGTTATTGGGAACTGGTATAGACGAAGTGTTGAAGCCTTGGACTGATCAGTTATCATCACAGTCAATAATGGAGGGCAGTCTTGATGGACCAACTAGCCTAATTCTGTTTGCTTAAGAACAATTTTCAGATAATTTATGATCTTTCTGGAAATTTATCTCTGATTCTTGAAAGGGATTAATCTAAATCATGCTCATGCCCCCTACCCCCACAGTCCATTTTATTCACGATGCCCCTCACTATGGAGATCTTGTCTAACTTCTTTGTGCGTGTCTACACAAATCCTGCCTTCAGCAAGTAGCTGATTCCCAAGGCCCTCAGTTGGTTGGGTCAGCCATGATGTTGCGTCACAGCTGTCATAAGCAAGCCAGAGTAGTACGATGTGGAGGACAAGCTGTTGCCCATGCAACAGGCTCCCCCTCTCTATGGCCGATGGATCGAAAGGAACAGCAGAGACCGATACAGTTTGACATCAGCGACATCACAGGAGTTTGCCAGTCTGCATTGAACTCAACGGAGGACTGCCTTAGGGACTCCAGCTCTGGATTTTTCCTTGGGGTTTACTCCTGAAGCATTCTCCATGAGTGGATAAAGTTGCCAGGCAGTGGAGGTTTGAGATCAGAGTTTTCCTTCTCCTAGATGAGCTGCTGACCACACTGAAGAACATTGCATGAACCACTACACTACTGTGCCACCCTGGTATGGTGGTCAGGAATGGGATTAAACTAGTGAGGATGCAGAAAGGATTCACAAGGTTGTTAGCGTCATAGAAAAGTACAGCACAGGAACAGACCCTCCATGATGAAACCTTTTAAACTGCCTACTCCCATCAACCTGCACTGGGACCATAGCCCTCCATACCCCTACCATCCATCTACCTATCCAAACTTCCCTTAAACTTTGAAATCAAGCTCACATAAACCACTTGTGCTGGCAGCTCATTCTACACTCTTACAACCCTCTGAGTGAAGAAGATTTCCCTCATATTCCCCTTAAACTTTTCATCTTTCTCCCTTAACCCAAACAAAGTGGAAAAAGCCAGCTTGCATTTACTCTCTATCCCCATCATAATTTTGTATACTCTTATCAAATCTCCTCTCAGTCTTCTACATTCTGAGGAATAAAGTCCTAACCTGCTCCATCTTTCCTTATAATTTATAAGGAAAACATTCTTGTAAATTTTCTCAGCACTCTTTCAACTTTGTTTATATTTTTTCTATAGTAGGTGACCAAAACTGCACACATTACTCCAAATCAGGCCTCACCAACATCTTATCCATCTTCAACAGAACATCTCATCTCCTGAACTCAATACATTGATTTTGAAGACTTTCTTAACAATCCTATCCTATCCAATCCTTCTTAAAATCACCAACAAAAGAAAATCTGCAGAGGTCTCATTTCCGTAGTCTCATGGGACATGATTAGTCAGAATGAGATCTCAGACATGGCACACAGGGCCTCCTTCACCCACCCATCCTGTCTGATATCCAGTCTGGGACTCTGAGGCCTTCTAACTGCAGAATGTTTGTCCCAACTACAGACAAGAGCCAGGTCAGATAAGTTGTACAGACTGCATTTTATCACAGTGTCTTGTGCCACTGTTCACTCTGTTAACAACCCCTGTAATAGCTGCAATACAATTCCTAACTTTCCTATTCTACTAGCTTGTCTCAGACAGACAGACATACTTTATTGATCCCAAGGGAAATTGGGTGACCATAATTTTGTTTTATGATGCTTTTCAACTCCAGCCAAAGGGAACTGATTTGTGTATCTGAAGTATTAACTGTGGACATACTTGCCAAATATCCTGCTCCAAACAACTCTCTCAAGTTCCTTTTCCCTCTCCGCCTCTCTCTCCTAAACTCACCGTGAGTAACTTGCCTGTAAAGTAAATTTTGGGAAAGGCAATTAGGACTGTCCCTGCAAAAATTAGGGAGTCATAAAGCTGGTGTCAGGTTAAAAACTGCCTGCATGTGTCTGTAGCATTAACCTTCCAATACTAACCAGTCGTATCCAACTCCCCGTGGGCAGTGAATGAAGCAGCCAGCCCTGTCACATTACCCCACAGCTTCGTTGCTGCACTGAAGTGTGAATGGTTCATTAGTCACGTGTCTGTGAATGGCAAATATTACCCTGGGATCCCACTTTCCACCTTCGCGTACGCCCACTGCCCGCCAGATGTCCCGAGCGCTGGTTTTCAAATGTCCATTTCACAGCGAGGCTCCATGTGAAACTGCTTACCAGTGGTACACTCACAGCTGGGCATCCTTCCTTACTCCCTCCAGTTTCAGTCTGCCTTTTGTTTGCTGTCGAGAAAGAGAGCTCAATTATCCCAATTCTCTGAACATAGCTGTCCCGTTCCATGTTTACTGTTCCTCGCGCTGCTGGCAGGTTCCCCTTCACCTGGGCATTCTCGTACTCTCTGTCTGTCTGTGATCGTGTACATGAATGGCTCTGTCCCATGCAGACTGGCTAATGCAGTCCTTATCATTGTCCCTCCCTCGTCCATCTGTAAGCACATTGTCCGGTAGCCATGGTGGTGTAGCAGTCAGTGTGACACTGTGCAGGTGATGAGAGGCATTGATCGTGTGAATAGTCAGAGGCTTTTTCCCAGGGCTGAAATGGCTGGCACAAGAGGGCACAGTTTTAAAGGGGCTTGGAAGTAGGTACAGAGAAGATGTCAAGGCTAAGTTTTTTATGCAGAGAGTGGTGAGTGTGTGGGATGGGCTGCCGGTGACGGTGGTGGAGGTGGATACGATAGGGTCTTTTAAGAGCCTCCTGGATAGGTACATGGAGCTTAGGAAAATAGAGGGCTATGGGTAACCCTAGGTAATTTCTAAAGTAAGTACATGTTCAGCACAGCATTGTGGGCCGAAGGGCCTGTGTTGTGCTGTAGATTTTCTATGTTTCTATGACACTATTACGCTCGGCATGTCGGAGTTCAGAGTTCAATCCTGGTATTTTCTGTAAGTAAGTCTGTACCTTCCTTCTCATATGCATCTGGGTTTCCTCTGGGTGGTTTTCCAATAGAACAAAGACATTCCAGTTCGTGGGTTAATTTGAAAGGAGTAAATCCTGCCCCATGAGGAGGGGTCTCTCATAGTTTCATCATCACTGCTGGTAAGTTCCCCAGCCTCCAATAGGATCATCATTAGGCTCCCTTTTAGGGTGCATTCAACCAAGCCAGAACTCTGAGGCCAGCATGGAATGTAAAATTAACAACATGCTAGCGCTCTTCACCACCCTCTCTGTCAAGTGGCTGGTACCCCTCACTCGGGTATTACATTCTCAGCAAGAGCATTTCCAACCTGAGGATGTCTTCACCCACCTGATGAAGTGATCAATACTGTGAGGTCCATCTGAAGTTGCTCCCGTGAACCTAGTCGGATTTTAATTGCTTTACCTGAAGCACTGTCGGCAGAATCTAACAATATCTCCCTCATCCCTGGCCATCACCAGCTAGGTCCTCATCTTAATCTGCCCTATGTCAGGTAAAGCAAGGTAAGTTTTTAACAACACTCTGGGGCTACCAAACGTTCCCCTTCTCAGCACATCTCATCTTCCCTTTGCACTGCTCCTGTCTATTCCAAAATCCAATGGTCCTCTGGTGATGGCCTCACTTGTATCACCATTAATCCTTCCTCCTTCATCTCCCTGACCATTGCTAACTCTAGTGGGACTGGACCAGATCCCTCTACCATCACATTAGCTGCTTGATCAGCAAAATCATTTCCCATTTGCTCAGGGGTGTCTACCTTTCTGTGTGTCTTAATCTTTATGGCAGCCACTGGGACTGTTTAGCAGCTTTGAATAACTCTTTCTCCATTTCTTCATGATGTGTATCCCCTCCTGTTGAGGTCACATGGCCTCTCCTTGCCCAAATTGCCATGCAATCATGTACGACTCCAAAAATGTCCCTGCTGTCTGTGACAATGTTCATCCTCTGTCCCTGGCCTAATTTAAGGACCTCTGTTAGTGCTTTTAGTTCTGCCCCTTGTGCTGACCTGTGGCCTGGGAGTCTTCCTCATGCCATTAGGTTCCTTTCTTTTCCCATCCCACTCATGGAGTGTTGTCATGGTAATTCTTAGACCCATCTACAAGGTCATTCTATGTCACAGAATCAGAGAGTACTACAGCACAGAAAAAGGCCCACACTCCATCTAGTCCCTGTCTAGTTCCATGGATTTTCTCCCAGACCACAGCGCTCCATACCCTTCCCATCCATGTACCTATCCAAGCCTCTCTTCATTGAACTCAAACCCAAATCCACCATTCCAACCGGCAGCTCGTTCCACACTCTCACCACCCGCTGAGAGAAGAAGTTCCCCCTCATGTCCCCTTAACCATTTCACCCTTCACCCAACCTCTTGTCCTCATCTACACAACCTCGGGACAGTCCCTGTCTATCCAAAGAACTGACACGTTAGTGCCTCGTTAGTCTCTCGTTCTAGTCTCACACAACCTCGGGACAGTCCCTGTCTATCCAAAGAACTGACACGTTAGTGCCTCGTTAGTCTCTCGTTCTAGTCTCACACAACCTCGGGACAGTCCCTGTCTATCCAAAGAACTGACACGTTAGTGCCTCGTTAGTCTCTCGTTCTAGTCTCACACAACCTCGGGACAGTCCCTGTCTATCCAAAGAACTGACACGTTAGTGCCTCGTTAGTCTCTCGTTCTAGTCTCACACAACCTCGGGACAGTCCCTGTCTATCCAAAGAACTGACACGTTAGTGCCTCGTTAGTCTCTCGTTCTAGTCTCACACAACCTCGGGACAGTCCCTGTCTATCCAAAGAACTGACACGTTAGTGCCTCGTTAGTCTCTCGTTCTAGTCTCACACAACCTCAGGACAGTCCCTGTCTATCCAAAGAACTGACACGTTAGTGCCTCGTTAGTCTCTCGTTCTAGTCTCACACAACCTCGGGACAGTCCCTGTCTATCCAAAGAACTGACACGTTAGTGCCTCGTTAGTCTCTCGTTCTAGTCTCACACAACCTCGGGACAGTCCCTGTCTATCCAAAGAACTGACACGTTAGTGCCTCGTTAGTCTCTCGTTCTAGTCTCACACAACCTCGGGACAGTCCCTGTCTATCCAAAGAACTGACACGTTAGTGCCTCGTTAGTCTCTCGTTCTAGTCTCACACAACCTCGGGACAGTCCCTGTCTATCCAAAGAACTGACACGTTAGTGCCTCGTTAGTCTCTCGTTCTAGTCTCACACAACCTCGGGACAGTCCCTGTCTATCCAAAGAACTGACACGTTAGTGCCTCGTTAGTCTCTCGTTCTAGTCTCACACAACCTCGGGACAGTCCCTGTCTATCCAAAGAACTGACACGTTAGTGCCTCGTTAGTCTCTCGTTCTAGTCTCACACAACCTCGGGACAGTCCCTGTCTATCCAAAGAACTGACACGTTACTGCCTCGTTAGTCTCTCGTTCTAGTCTCACACAACCTCGGGACAGTCCCTGTCTATCCAAAGAACTGACACGTTAGTGCCTCGTTAGTCTCTCGTTCTAGTCTCACACAACCTCAGGACAGTCCCTGTCTATCCAAAGAACTGACTCTTAAGGCCCTTGAATTCCATTGATGCTCTCATTAGAGGATCCATCGTGTCCCATCAAACCGGCTGGGTTAAGCAAACTATCTATCACTATCTGTACATGTTTGTCAGCAGGCAACAATACAGTCGCCTGCTGTCAGACACTACCTGTAGTTTCCCTGTCTCTAGGAGAGTGACTGTGCTGTCACAGGGGGTCTGTGCAAGACTATCTGACCCATCAGGGTAAGACCGTAGGTCCTGATGCTGCAACAACCTCACTTGCATACAGCGGTGCACTGCTGTCGCTATTGGATCCCGTTTTACAGAATAATATGCGACAGGCTGCAAATGTCACCATGCTCTTGACGTACAATAGCATTAAAGCTCCCTCTTTGTCACAAAACAGATGGAACAATTTGTTAAAACGAGGAAATCTGCAGATGCTGGAAAATCAACCGAACAATGGAACAATTCGTTCATGTCCGGCAAACCCAAAGTCAGCCCTGTAGCTAGAGTTTGCTTTCAACAGAAAATGGCCTGACCTACCTCTGGTGTCTGTTCCACCTGGTCTTTGCCCTGCTACCTTCTTCTTAAGAGAGCTTGTGCAAGCTCAACATATTTATTATTTAGTTTTATTGTATTTGGAGATACAATGCAGAACAAGTCCTTGCGGCCCAGTGACTGCACAGCTCAGCAACCCACCGCTTAACCCTAGTCTAACCACAGGACAATTAACCTACTAACCGATACAACTTTCCACTGGGTATGAGGAGAGGGCAGGAACGGGGTACTGATTGTGGATGATCAGCCATGATCACAGTGAATGGCGGTGCAGGCTCGAAGGGGCAAATAGCCTACACTCCTGCACCTATTGTCTATTGACTATTGACTGGGGGGGAACCCATTGGCACACGGGAAGAAATGTACAAACTTGCGTACAGAAGATGCAAAACTGAACTCTGAACTGTGATAGCGTCGCACTAATTGCTACGTTACTCTGGTGCTTGACAGAAAATTGTGGCAGTAAATTAGGACCCTAAAGTCAGCTGGATTCTCTTAAACTCCTCCACCCACATTCTCTTCACTGTGGGTGGAGTATTTAAGCATTGCTTCTTTACATTCCTTGGGAATTACTTTCTCACCCTGTCTAAACGTGTGTCCCAATACACCACTTCAGACTGTCCAAACAGTACCCTGGAGTTGTTTGCCTTCAGTTCTGTACTTCCAAAAACCTATAAAATCATCAAAACCATGCAGATCTGCTCTTTCTCTCCTCCTCCTTCTTCTTAAGCCCCATCATCTCTTCTGGAGCATAGGCTGCTAACAGCAGCTTGTCAGCGTCCTCCGTCCAGCACTGGTGGCCCTGGATGGCAGAAAGATAATTGGCCCTGTGGCTCCCAAGGACTTGCAGCTTTCATCACATGACTTCATATGTCTTCTAAATGAAGATCTTTCCTCTCCCAGGGATGAGGTCCTTGGGGCAGCTTTTGGCGTTTCTGTAGCACTGGGCCCATATGGGATGGCGTTGCTAACCCCATCCATGCTCAACCCTCCTCCTTTCACAGCCAGACTTGGGGACGCGCATAGCGTTCTTCCTTTCTCTCCTGGCAATGGAATTAAAATACCATCCACATATTATAAAATACTGCTTCTGGTGTCTGCCAAGGGAACATGGATGATTATCTTGGCCATACATCGATGGAAAATGTCAGGGCTGTTATGGAAACCTTGGGCAACCTTGTCTTGTCCAAGCATCCTGCTGTCCATACCCAATAAAAGCTAACTTATCCTGAATATCAGGATGTACCGGAATCTACCAAAATCATTGGCATTAACTAAGACATTAAAAATATCCTGTTCTGCCCTCAGGCCATTCAGAAAGATAGATGGAACCGCCACTGTAGGATATTCCTAAGTGTCATATTTGCTCAGGAAGGTATAGCCAATGGTTAACCAGCCTGGCTTAGTACAGGTCAGATCTGGGAATTCGTATAGGCAGTGGTTCGCTGGGTCATTCCTTGTTGCTGTAGTCCTGTGACGTTCTTTGCCACTATTGCCTCTGCTTCGAGTTTAATGGGGTACTGTCAATGGGGTGGGTGTGATGTCTGAACGGGTGTCACAGTCTTGTTTGTGAGTGATTAGGCTCGGGTTGAATCAGGCGTTTCTAGGGCGGCGAGACTGGAAGGGCCTGTTTCATGCAGTATCTCTAAATGAAATGGAATAAAATGCTCATGTCCTTGATCTGTGTCAGGATGGGTCCATGTTATTGGATAAGTATGGATCCTGTGCCCACCCCCACTACCACTGTAGTTTTACTTGTAATGGCTCATCCAGGTTTAGTCAGATATCGAGGCCCCAGTGCCTAACAACATAATGCACTGCCAGACCCCTAATTACACACTGACAAACATTCTGGGGTCCCCACCCTTCCCACTGAGGGACTATACTAATTATTCCATCAGCGGTCGTTTTAACTCCTCTGCAGATCTGAAAGGCAGTTCCCGCTGTACCATCACTCGCAGCGGAGTGCTGATCCTCATTTTGCTGGGAGCACAGACATTGTCCCACTTTTCCACTTCCTTTTTACCAACAATTGTCTGGGATTGTAAGGAAGTTAAATGTGGGAAGTCTTGACCTTTTCCTCTGTGCTTACAATTCCGGGCCATGTGACCCCCTCCTTCCGCATTTGAAACATTCCACCTGCCACTCCAGTTGCACTGTCTCCGTTTTCCCACTCTCTGCTTGGCCAGTTAAGAACTATAGAGTCATGGAATACTACAGCATAAATCCTGATTAACTGTGTGGCCACGGTTTTATTATCTGGGTCAGCTGTGGACCCATGCCATCTTTCAGAAGTTGTAAGCCGTTGTTCCCCTTTGGGCTCATTTATGCTGTTGTTTCAGCATAATTCCCAAACTTCTCCCTTGGCTCTTGCTTAATTAAAGTAATCTTGGCCCAGTTTGCCTATCACACCTTCTACAGGCTCAGTAAGGTCCCCCGGTTTGCCCTCTGGGGATTTGTTTACCCTTTAATCCATTTTTTATTTTGAATATAGCTAGGAAATGTGGACTAGACCTGCCTGGGTATTTTAGCCTTTGAAAGGATGTCTATATATCTCCTGGAAGGTGGGGTGGAGATATGTCACTACCAAAGGAAATGTAAGGCTAGCCTGTGCAAAGTATAGCACCAGCTTAGCCCCCCATTCGGGATCACATGAAGCCATGGGAAGTGGTGGTAGATGGTCATGTGAACAGCTGGTGCAGATCAAATTGTCTTACTGCTTATGTCTCTCCAACTACCAGTGACAAAAATCACTGCTCTTTGAACACAAACACATGCAACTGATGCCATTTAAAAACTGTTTTCTCTGAGCACGGTGAGCGTCTAATGGTCACACAAGACCGATGCTAGTGAGAAACTTCAGCAACAGTCTCCTGGCCCAATTAATTGGCACAATGTCCCAAATAAACAGACAGAATTTCAGTAATTTTCTCAATTTAGTTTTTGTTCTTTAAGAGTTGTTCTGAATAATCCGCTGCCCGATGGCCCAATTAATCAGAATTCCCTGTATTCAAAGCGGAGGTTGATAGATTCTTGATTAGTAAGGGTGTCAAAGTGCAGGGAAATGGGGTTGGGAGGGATAATAAATCAGCCATGATGGAATGGTGGAGAGACTCGATGGGCTGAATGGCCTAATCCTGCTCCTGTGTCTTTTGGTCCATTCCATGTCTCCACTTCCAGGCTTTATGTGCAGTTCCCTGTTCCCACATTAACACAACCATATTCCTATTTGCTAGTTATTAGTCCTCACTATTCTTTCCCCTATAGCAATATCCAAAGAGCACAGTTTTAGGCTGAGAGGTAAGGGGTTCTGAGGAGATCTAAGGAAGAGTATTTCACCGGCTGGAATGTGGAGAGAGTCAAAACATGTAAGGACTATTTGAATTTACCAGCGTGGGGCCTGTAGAAGGCCATGAACCAGGCTCTGTAAGTGGGAGAGTATGAATGTGTACGTGACTGTCAGCATGGGGTGCCACAGTACATCCTCCCTGTGAGAAGCATGGGTTTCCCCAGGCGCTCTGGTCTCCTCCCACAATCCAAAGACAGACCGGCTAGGTTAATGGCTCGTTATAAATTGTCCCATGATTAGGTTATGGTTAATCAGGGTTCTGGGGTTGCTGGGGTGACGTGTCTCAAAGGGATGGAAGGGCCTACTCCACACCGTATTACTAAATAAAATAAATAGATAAACAGGGTGAGCCAAACGGCCTGTTTCTATAACTCGGAGGCTGAGAACTGAAGCCCTTCACTCCTGACGAAGGGTCTCAGCCCGAAACATCAACTGTTTCGATGCTGCCTGGCCTGCTGAGTTCCTCCAGCACTTTGTGTGTGTTCCTTCATTCCTGGTGTTCTTTATCAGATGTTAGGGAGATCACATCAGTTTTGGTCTCTGTTTAAGGAAGAATGTAATTACGGTACAGTGGAGGCAGAGAAGGTTCACTAGGTTGATTCCTGGGGTGAAATGAAGATACACAAAGCAGGGCAGGCCTGTACTGATTAGAGTTTAGAAAAATTGGAGGTTATTTTACCGATGCTGAGAGATTTCTCAAACTATGGGGTGTAGTTTCAGAAGAAGGCCTTGCCCATTTCAGAAAGAGTTGAGGAGGGATTTCTTCTCTCAGATCATCCTGAATCTTTGCAATTTTGCAGAGTAGGGAGCTGTGGAGGTGGTCACGCTGGAGATTTGAGCTTCAGGGGGTGTGAGAGCCTGGGAGTTGAGGCAAAGACTGGAACAGCTTTGATCTCATTAACTGACAGAGGAAGCTGGAGGGGTTGATTGGCTGCTGCTCCTGTTTCTGATGTAAAATGTCTCCAGGCTCTCTCTTCCTACGTTGAAGATGTTCAAAATTAACACGGGTTCTGATGGAATACGTTGGGGAATCACAAACGCAGAGATCCTGCAGATGCTGGAAATCCTGAGCAACACACACAAAATGCTGGAGGAACTCAGCAGGCCAGGCAGCATCTATGGAGGGAAGCGAAGGGTTTCCTGAATCATTGACGGTCATTTCCCTTCACTGACACTGCCTGCCCTGCTGAGTTCCCCCAGCTTTCAGTACATGCCTCATACACGGGGAGAACCTCGTTTTAACCAGCAGAAGTTCTCTGACAGAGCCAAAGGGGGAGAAGAGCACTGACTTGGGCAGGTGCTGGCACACTCTACTGAAAACTAAAAAGAATTAAATGAATGCCAGCAGGAGAGAGCAGTGGAGAGGGACTGATGAACATCATCTTCAGAGGCTTCCTTTGGTGTGTTGCAGGATGGTGCTTGCTGACAGATTCACTCCGTACTCTTACTCCCACAGGTACTGGAGCGGTTGTTGCACAAGGGATTTCGTGTAGTGGCTTCCTGCGGCGGCGGTGTCGATTCTTCACAGTTCAGTGAATATGTGCTGTACCGTCAGGACAAGCAGTTACAGCTCACGCCAACAACGTTCAGAATAAAACAGGAGCCTCTGGATTAGCGTGAGCACAGACCTCCAGCCCGGTCTCCAGGCTTTCTTATGTTTTGTTTCTAACAACCCTCACCCACCCCCAACAGTCTACCTGTTTTGTTTTAGTTGCTGGACTCGAGAGCAGGCATCTGTCAACAAGGAAGATTTCTTGATGATGATATTAGTCAATGGATGGGTCAGCTGCACTCCTGCCTGCTACAGACAGTTGATGCCACCAGCCTTCATTTCAGGAGCTCAGGAGCCGGGAGGAGAGGCGGATAAGAAAGGGCTTTGGTTACAACATGGAAGGAACCAACCATAAACCAACAAGCGATAATCCGAACTGCTGTAATTTGTAAAGTATTCTCTGTCCCATCATATTCTCCAGACAACTGCTACTACAATCCCAACTGGGCACAGAATGTCACACCAACGCAGGACACAGAACATCTCACCAACACTGAGCACAGAACATCTCACCAACACTGGGCACAGAACATCTCACCAACACTGGGCACAGAACATCTCACCAACACAGGACACAGAACATCTCATCAACACTGGGCACAGAACATCTCACCAACACTGAGCACAGAACATCTCACCAACACAGGACACAGAACATCTCACCAACACTGAGAACAGAACATCTCACCAACACTGAGCACAGAACATCTCACCAACACTGAGCACAGAACATCTCATCAACACTGGGCACAGAACATCTCACCAACACTGAGCACAGAACATCTGACCAACACTGAGCACAGAACATCTCACCAACACAGGACACAGAACATCTCACCAACACTGAGCACAGAACATCTCACCAACACTGAGCACAGAACATCTGACCAACACTGAGCACAGAACATCTCACCAACACAGGACACAGAACATCTCACCAACACTGAGCACAGAACATCTCACCAACACTGAGCACAGAACATCTCACCAACACTGGGCACAGAACATCTCACCAACACTGAGCACAGAACATCTGACCAACACTGAGCACAGAACATCTCACCAACACAGGACACAGAACATCTCACCAACACTGAGCACAGAACATCTCACCAACACAGGACACAGAACATCTCACCAACACGGGACACAGAACATCTCACCAACACAGGACACAGAACATCTCACCAACACTGAGCACAGAACATCTCACCAACACTGGACACAGAACATCTCACCAATACAGGACACAGAACATCTCACCAACACTGGGCACAGAACATCTCACCAACACTGAGCACAGAACATCTCACCAACACTGAGCACAGAACATCTCACCAACACTGGGCACAGAACATCTCACCAACACAAGACACAGAACATCTCACCAACACTGAGCACAGAACATCTCACCAACACTGGGCACAGAACATCTCATCAACACTGGGCACAGAACATCTCACCAACACAGGACACAGAACATCTCACCAACACTGAGCACAGAACATCTCACCAACACAGGACACAGAACATCTCACCAACACTGGGCACAGAACATCTCACCAACACAGGACACAGAACATCTCACCAACACTGGGCACAGAACATCTCACCAACACTGGGCACAGAACATCTCACCAACACTGAGCACAGAACATCTCACCAACACTGGGCACAGAACATCTCACCAACACTGAGCACAGAACATCTCACCAACACAGGACACAGAACATCTCACCAACACTGGGCACAGGACATCTCGCCAACACTGAGCACAGAACATCTCACCAACACAGGACACAGAACATCTCACCAACACTGGGCACAGGACATCTCGCCAACACTGGGCACAGAACATCTCACCAACACTGAGCACAGAACATCTCACCAACACAGGACACAGAACATCTCACCAACACTGGGCACAGAACATCTCACCAACACTGGGCACAGAACATCTCACCAACACTGGGCACAGAACATCTCATCAACACTGGGCACAGAACATCTCACCAACACTGAGCACAGAACATCTCACCAACACAGGACACAGAACATCTCACCAACACTGGGCACAGAACATCTCACCAACACTGGGCACAGAACATCTCACCAACACTGGGCACAGAACATCTCATCAACACTGGGCACAGAACATCTCACCAACACTGAGCACAGAACATCTCACCAACACAGGACACAGAACATCTCACCAACACTGGGCACAGAACATCTCATCAATACAGGACACAGAACATCTCACCAACACTGGGCACAGAACATCTCACCAACACAGGACACAGAACATCTCACCAACACTGGGCACAGAACATCTCACCAACACTGGGCACAGAACATCTCACCAACACTGAGCACAGAACATCTCACCAACACTGGGCACAGAACATCTCACCAACACTGAGCACAGAACATCTCACCAACACAGGACACAGAACATCTCACCAACACTGGGCACAGGACATCTCGCCAACACTGGGCACAGAACATCTCACCAACACTGAGCACAGAACATCTCACCAACACAGGACACAGAACATCTCACCAACACTGGGCACAGAACATCTCATCAACACTGGGCACAGAACATCTCACCAACACTGAGCACAGAACATCACACCAACACTGGGCACAGAACATCTCACCAACACAGGACACAGAACATCTCACCAACACTGGGCACAGAACATCTCACCAACACTGAGCACAGAACATCTCACCAACACTGGGCACAGAACATCTCACCAACACTGAGCACAGAACATCTCACCAACACAGGACACAGAACATCTCACCAACACTGGGCACAGAACATCTCACCAACACTGAGCACAGAACATCTCACCAACACTGGGCACAGAACATCTCACCAACACTGAGCACAGAACATCTCACCAACACTGAGCACAGAACATCTCACCAACACTGAGCACAGAACATCTCACCAACACTGGACACAGAACATCTGACCAACACTGAGCACAGAACATCTCACCAACACTGAGCACAGAACATCTCACCAACACAGGACACAGAACATCTCACCAACACAGGACACAGAACATCTCACCAACACTGGGCACAGAACATCTCACCAACACTGGGCACAGAACATCTCACCAACACTGAGCACAGAACATCTCACCAACACTGGGCACAGGACATCTCACCAACACTGTGCACAGACCATCTCACCAACACTGAGCACGAAACATCTCACCAACACTGGGCACAGAACATCTCGCCAACACTGGGCACAGAACATCTTGCCAACACTGGGCACAGGACATCTCACCAACACTGGGCAAAGTACCTATAAAGTCTACGTTCAGAGTGTTGACCCAACCTACTTCATATCTGGAACTCACTGCTGGGACCCTCTTTCCATGTGGCACACATCTTGTCCTACTTTAAACATAGCTTCTCGGGCCTCTCCGTGATGCCTGACAACGTGATTTTAGTGAGCACTTCACTGCTCCAAGGTTTTCGTTGTAGAGACCCACCCAGTGGTTCTTCCATCACCACTCCCTCACCCGTCCCCCTGCCAATATGGAGTCTCCTGTCTCCTTCATTTCCTTGCCTTGACTGTCCTTCATCTCACTCAGTCCAAGGCTGGTCCCTGACCCACGAGACTAAAACAGTGAAAATTAAAGTACAGTTCATTAAATGCTGAAAAGAAAGCAGTTGATTTTTTTATTATAAATAAACGAAGATGTTTAACTGAAACTTCTACTTGTACTCATGATTTGTAACTATCTAATTAACAAGGCTCATGACCCAGTGCTTCTTTGTTACTGAATGGGCAATATTCTTGTATCCGAGTGGGGGGTCCCTACTGCCACCCGTCCCCTGAGGGTGGCCCCACCCATATCCGAGTTGGCAGCACCCCACTGCCACCCGTCCCCTGAGGGTGGCCCCACCCATATCCGAGTTGGCAGCACCCCACTGCCACCCGTCCCCTGAGGGTGGCCCCACCCATATCCGAGTGGGGGGTCCCCACTGCCACCTGTCCCCTGAGGGTGGCCCCACCCATATCCGAGTTGGCAGCACCCCACTGCCACCCGTCCCCTGAGGGTGGCCCCACCCATATCCGAGTTGGCAGCACCCCACTGCCACCCGTCCCCTGAGGGTGGCCCCACCCATATCCGAGTTGGCAGCACCCCACTGCCACCCGTCCCCTGAGGGTGGCCCCACCCATATCCGAGTGGGGGGGTCCCCACTGCCACCCGTCCCCTGAGGGTGGCCCCACCCATATCCGAGTTGGCAGCACCCCACTGCCACCCGTCCCCTGAGGGTGGCTCCACCCATATCCGAGTTGGCAGCACCCCACTGCCACCCGTCCCCTGAGGGTGGCCCCACCCATATCCGAGTGGGGGGTCCCCACTGCCACCCGTCCTCTGAGGGTGGCCCCCTTGTGGATGTGCTCCATTGCCAGACGAATAAAATATTTCACAGATTTCATATCTGTTATGGGGAGACCACGAAGGGCATTGTGAAGAGCAGGGGTAATTGCCCATGTTTGGAACAGCACGTACTCTGCATCAATGATCACTAAAGCATTAGAGTCATAGAGTACTATGGCACAGAGCAGATCCATGCTGAACTGTTACTCTGCCTAGTTCCATGGACCATAGCCCTTTACACCCCTCCCATCCATGGACACCCAAACCCCTCATCCACTGGCAGCTCATTCCACACTCTCACCACCCTCTCAGTGAAGTGGTTCCTGCTCAGGTTCCCTTAAACATTTCTCCTTTCACCCTTAACCTATGACTTTTATTTGTAGCCCCACCCAAGCTCAGTGGAAAAAGCCTGCTTGTATTTACCCTATCTATACCCCTCATAATTTTGAATACCTCTATCAAACCTCCCCTCATTCTCCTACGCTCTAGGGAATAAAGTCCTTATCATTTCAACCTTTCCTTATATATTAGGTCATCAAATCCTGGCAACATTCTTGTAAATTTTCTCTGTACTCTTTTGGTGTCACTTTGGTATTTGTGGGAGCTTGCTGTGCACGATTCATTTGCTAATATTTTCATTATCACAGTGAGCACATGCGGAAGTGAGCCTCTGACATCATGAGAGGTAAAGACATGCAGCCATTCTTTACGATATTAACCTACAGAAGGCTAACCTGCACCAAAAAAGATGATAAGCTAACTGTATTTAAGGTTGCTTTTCATACAAAAACTCCTTCACTCAGAGGGTGGTCAGAGTGTGGAATGAGCTGCCAACGCAAGTGGTAAATGCAGATTCGATTAAAAATTTCAGAAAAGTACATGGATGAGAGAGGTGTGAAGGGCTGTGGTCCCAGCACGAGTTGATGGGACGGCAGAATAGCAGTTCGGCATGAACTTCATGGGCCTGTTTCTGTGCAGGAAATCCAATTGAACAATGGGGTTTGCATTGTCCCAGTTTCTGCACTGACAGCTTCTTACCTAAAGGTTTCATAAGCTCTTTATTAGTTCATCCTTCTAGTTTGTTTATGGTGAAAATTAATCTGTGGAACTCACTTAGTCTATTTACCATAATGTGGCCATCTGGAATGCTTTAGCCAATTTCTCCTTTATGGATCCATTTTGGGCTTTGATATTCCTTCCATTATCATTGTAAAATTATTTTGGGTCTCTTTTGCTGCACCTCAAAGTTTAAAGTAAGTTCATACTGTATTTGTCACCACAGACTACCCTGAGATTCAATTTCTTGTGAACATTCACAGTAAATACAAAGAAACACAATAGAATCAGTGAAAAACTGCACAAGATGGACAATCAGTGTGCAAAAGACAACAAACTGAAAATACAGAAAGAAAAATAATAAATAAATAAATATCGAGAGTAAGAGATGCAGGGTGCTTGAAATTCAGTCGATAGGTTGTGGAAACAGTTCAGCACTGGGGTGAGTGAAGTTTCAAGACTCTGGTTTGCCTCTATCTCTCCATTAACTTTAGCTCCAGACTTTACTCTGCAAGACTTAAAAGCCTTTCTTGTAATCAAGTATAAAGAATTGTGCCTATTTTTAATTTTGAAATCCAGTAATAACCAGTTATTCAGCATCCGAATGGGGAAGAACAGATAATGATTCAGATTTGGATTTATTTATCACATGTACATCAAAACATGCAGTGAAATGCAGCCCACAAGAGCCGCCACACATTCTGGTGCTGACGTTGCAGACCCACAATGATTCAGACTGATGCTCCTTCATTGAGTGAATAAACTGGCATGCTGGAGAATCAGAAATGCAAATACAGTTTTATCTGAGCTGTATTTTGCTTCATTGCTCCACTGGCTAGGCTGGGAATTTGTCTCTGCTACACAGAGTGATGGATTAATGTCTATCTTGGGATTACTGCTGTCAGAACTTGGCTCGGCTTGGGTTTTGTGTGTTCAAGATGGCGAGGGGGGAGATGGAGACACTGTGACTGAGTTGTTCTGTCGAAGAGCTGGCTAAAGGAGATGAATGCATTGGTCCCCCTTAATGGCAGAATCAGAATCAGATTTAATATCACTGGCATGTCGTGAAATTTGTTGTTTTGTGGTAGTAGTATATTGTAATACATCATAATAAAAATAAATCCATGTAAATGAAGTAAGCAGTGCAAAAAGACAACAGTGAAAACAGTGAGGTAGTGTACATGGATTCATTGTCCATTCAGGAGTTTGATGGCAAAGAGGGAGAAGCTGTTCCTGAACCACTGAGTGTGTGTCTTCAGGCTCTTGTACCTCCTCCTTGACGGTAGGAGTGAAAAAAGGGTATGTCCTGGGTGACGGGGGTCCTTAATGTTGGATGCTGCCTTTCTGAGGCATCACCTTCTGAAGGTCTCCTCGATGCTGGGACGGCTAGTGCCCATGATGGAGCTGGCTGAGGTTACAATTCTGTGCAGTGGCCCTTCCATACCAAACGTGATGCTACCAGTTACAAACGTAGAATGCTCAGGTGCCAATCAAAAGTATTCCCCCCCCACCAGAAATTTTTATGTTTTATTGTTTTACAACATTGAATCACAGATTTTTGACACTGATCAGCAAAAATGACGCTTTTGTGTCAAAGTGAAAACAAATTTCTACAAATTGGTCTAAATTTATTACAATTATTAAGCACAAAATAATTAAATGCATAATTACTCACCCCCCCCCCCCTTCAAGTCAGTATTTAATAGATGTACCTTTGGTAGCAATTACAGCCAATGTCTGTGTGGATAGGTCTCTATCAGCTTTACACATCTAGACACTACAATTTTTCCCCACACTTCTTTACAAAACTGCTCAAGCACTGTCAGATTGCATGGGGATCATGAGTGAACAGCACTTTTCACATCCAGCCACAAATTCTCAATTGGATTGGGGTCTGGACTCTGATTTGGCCACTCCAGGATATTAACTTTGTTGTTTTTAAGTCATTCCTGTGTAGCTTTGGCTTTATGTTTGGGGTCATTGTCTTGCTGAAAAACAATTCTCCCAAGTTGTAGTTCTCTTGCAGACTGCATCAGGTTTTCCTCCAGAATTTCCTTGAATTTTGCTGCATTCATTTTACCCTCTACCTTCACACTTTCCAGGACCTGCTGCAGTGAAGCATCCCCACAGCATGATGCAGCCACCACCATGCTTCATGGTAGGGATGGTGTGTTTTTGATGATGCGTGGTGTTTGGCTTACAGCAAACATAGCTTTTAGTCCAATGGCTGGAAAGCTCAATTTTGGTTTCATCAGTCCATACAACCTTCTTCCAGCTGACCTCAGAGTCTCCCACGTGCCTTCTGGCAAACTCTAGCCAAGATTTCATATGAGTTTTTTTAACAGTGACTTTCTCTTTGCCACTCTCCCATAAAGCTACGACTGGACTACGCAACAGTTGTTGTATGCGTAGGTTCTCCCATCTCAGCCACTGAAGCTTGTAACTCCTCCAGAGTTGTCACAGGTCTCTCGGGGGCCTCCCTCACTAGTCCCCTTCTTGCACGGTCACTCAGTTTTTGAGGACAGCTTGCTCGAGGCAGATTTACAGCTGTGCCATACTCTTTCCATTTCTTGATGATTGACTTAACAGTACTCCAAGGAATATTCTGTGACTTTGAAATTTTCTTGTATCCATCTTCTGACTTGTGCTTTTCAATAACCTTTTCATGGAGTTGTTTGGAGTGTTCTTTTGTCTCCATGTTGTAGTTTTTGCCAGGATACTGACTCACCAGCAGTTGGACTTTCCAGATACAGGGATATTTTTACTACAATCCATCGAAACACCTTGACTGCACATGGTGATCTCCATTTAACTAATTATGTGACTTCTAAAACCAATTGGCTGCACCAGTGATGATTTATTGCATCATATTAAAGGGGGTGAGTACTCACGCAAGCAATTATTTTATGTTTTATATTTGCAATTAATTTAGTTCAATTTGTAGAGATCTGTTTTCACTTTGCAATGAGTGTCTTTTTTCTGTTGATCGGTGTCAAACATTGCCTGATTAATTCCACTGTGATTCAATGTTGTAAGACAATGTCCAAGGGGTGTGTATACTTTTTATAGGCACTGTATATATAGAAATTTGCAAGAATATTCCCCAGATGACTTCCGTTGTGCACACTATAGACATGAACCCATCCTTAGTTGTGTTTGCAATTGATCCCATCCCGTTCACCAGCCACAGGCTTCCTCATCTAAACCATTCATATACAAGTTTCTGATTGAAGGCCCCAACTCTCATCACTGTGGAATCCCACTCTTCACTGTCTGCTCCTCAAAGGACCCATTTATTCCTGCTCTTTGTCCAATCAGTTCTCTATCCTTGTCAGCACCTCATTCCCGGTCCCTGTACATTACATTGGCATGTTAGTCTCCCATGTGGACTTTGCCAAAAGCTTCTGACTATCAAACTACAGTAGTTTCCAGTTAATTAGGACACATCGGGACCAGAACATTTTGGCCTGATTAAGCGGCTGTCCCAATTAGCTAAATTTTTATGGAAATGGTTAAAAAGGTACAAAAAGAACAAAGTACCATTTAAATAAGTTGCAAATATCATGGAGGTACAGGAGCCTGAAGACACACACTCAACATTTCAGGAACAGCTTCTTCCCTTCCACCATCAGATTTCTGAATGGACAATGAACCTGTGTACACGACCTCAATATTTTTCCCCCTCTTTTTTCACTACTTATTTAATATAATTTCAAAAATATATACTTCTTTTTGTAATTTATAGTTTTTAATTTTATGTATTGCTACCGCAAAACAACAAATTTCACGATATATGCCAGTGATAATAAACTTGATTCTGAAATTATGTATTTAAATGAAATTACTGGTTTCATGAGAATAGTTAGGAAGATATAAAAACTGACGAACAAATGAAACACAGAATAAATTACAGCATTACCAAAATTACTACAGTTCTATAAAACTGTGTATTAATTCTTTGTAGATCCTAACTTATTGAAGTAATGAAAATGTTTCATTTTCACTCCTGGCCATTTCTGACATCTCCAAGTCTGAATACTTGAAACCACAGTGAGCAAAACAATTTTTTGAATTGTTTTACTGCTTATTTCTCACCAACTATCAGTGACCAAAATCACTGCTTTTCGAACACAAGCACACGCAACTGACACTATTAAAAAAACTCTTTGTTTGCCTTAAGCATGGTGTAGTGTCTAACAGCCACATCCACTGATACACCCTCATCTCCTACTATCTTAATAACTCCAGTGCTGTGCTGACTTTGACCTAGCCTGATTTCCAAGTGTCTGTGATTGCAACTCTGTCCATTTCCTCACCTGCTGACCCATTCAATAATAATCTCTGTTGAACTGTCACAGGTCTGGCTCCTCCACTTACCCTACACTGTTATAATTATCACCTCTGCCCTCCCGAATCCCGGGCACCACGGTAGCGTAGTGGTAAGCACAATGCTATAAAAGCTCAGGGAGTTCCGGGGTTTGGAGTTCAATTCCGGCGCCATTCTGTTAGGAGTCTCTGTACGCTCATCCTGTGGAATGCCTGGGTTTTCCCCGGGTGCTCGAGTTTCCTCCCACTGTCACATTTACAACTCTCCTTTAACTGAGAAGTTGTATGATTGTCAGTCCCTCTGTCCCTCCAGCCATCGGTCTGGTGGAGATTCTCACATCCTGCCGTTCAGGGAAGGAAGCACAAAGACCAAAGGTGCTGCATGTTCTCAGGCTCCCCATCCATGGGGGCACTGCCAAACCAGCTTCGGTTTGAACGCCCCCACCCCAGTCCGGAGCCCGGATATGGGACAAAGATTGAGTCTCTCCATACACAAGCATGCTCTCTTCTTGCTGCTGCCTTCAGGATGGAGGTCCCACACCTCCAGGTTCAGGAACAGTTATTACCCCTCAACCATCAGGCTCCTGAAACAGAGGGGATAATTCTACTCAACTTCCCTCACCCCAACACTGAACTGTCTCCACAACCCATGGACTCACTTTCAAGGACTCTTCATCTCATGTTCTCAATATTTATTGCTTATTATTTTTTCACTTTGTGTGTTTGCAGTTTGTTTTGCACATTGGTTCTTTGCCCACCCTGTTGGGTGAGTTTTTCATTGATTCTATTGTGTTTCTTGTATTCACTGTGAATGGCCACAAGAAAATGAATCTCGGGATTCAAATGGTGACATATGTACTTTGATAATAAATTTACTTTGAACTTTGAGGTTAACAGCTGAACGGGCAGCCATGAACTCCACCTTAACCATCACAGTTCCACAGATCGTGCTTGAGGTTTCAATATGACAACAAGGCAGTAGTTTGTGGAATTTGCAATGTCACCCATATTCTATAGATGTACCGTAACAACAGGTTGGCAGGTTTGGGGGACTTAAAAAACAAGTACAGGCCAGGAAAAGGTATCTAAAGGTTGTACACAAACATAGACACCAAATGCAGCAGACACAAAATAGAGGAACTCAGCAGGTCAGGCAGCATCTATAGACATGAACCAACAGTCGATGTTTCAGGTGAGACTCCTCCTCGGGGGAGATGCCAGAATAGGAAGACGGGGAGGGGAAGTAAAACGAGCTAGAAGGTGGGAGGTGACTCCAGGTGATCCAATGACACCAAATAACCTGAGGGGAAGGCACAAGGAGACTCACTGAATACTGTACACCTGGAGACGTGAAACAGCAGAGTCTCTCTCTGCCTGCAGACTGTAAGATCAGCAGTGCCCGGTTTAGGGTCAGCGAGTGCCTGCTGCCCCTCTCCTGCTCCATGTATCAGATGAAATCCCCAAGGTTTACCTGAGTTACCCTCCATGGTGTGGACTGTCTAGACAAGGTTGAACGTGAATCCTGTGTCAGAAACGCTCTCTGTGAAATGTAGAGACCGAGGTCACTGCCCGAATGAAAGCCAGGCCTCATCATCCTGATCCACAACAAAATCTGCTGCTGAAAGGTTTCGGCCAGAAACGTCAACCGTACTCTTCTCCACAGACGCTGCCTGACCTGCTGAGTTCCTCCGGAAACGTCAACCGTACTCTTCTCCACAGACGCTGCCTGACCTGCTGAGTTCCTCCGGAAACGTCAACCGTACTCTTCTCCACAGACGCTGCCTGACCTGCTGAGTTCCTCCGGCATTTTGTGTGTGTTGCTCGGATTTCCAGCATCTGCAGATTTCCTCTTGTCTGAAAATGAATCTCCATAACCTTGGCGATGAATCACTGATGTACTGTGTGTTGTGAGATTTGTATAGATGTTAATTTCTACAGGTGAGTGATGGGGAGTATATTGACTGGTTGCATCACTCTAAGTCTGATCCCTTCCTGAGTATTCTGACCCAGAAACCTTGTTTCAATTCACTGAAGTGTCCAGGTCCTTTAAGCTCAGATAGTGTTGTTACCCCTCAACCATTAGGCTCGTGAACCAGAGTGAATAACTTCACTCACCCCACACTGAACTGATTCCACAAGCTATAGACTGACTTTTAAGGATTCTTCATCTCATGTTCTCGATATTTATTGCTTATTTATATATTTATTTATGTTATATCTGCACAGATTGTTGTCTTTTGCACACTGGTTGTTTATCCAATCTTTCATTGATTTCTTTACGTTTCTTGATTTACTGTAAATGCCTGCAAGGAAATGAATCTCAGAGTTGTATATAGTGACATATATGTACTTTGATAATAACTTTGAACTTTGTTGTTTTGTGGCAGTGGTACACACACACACACACACACACACACACACACACACACACACACTCACACACAGACACACACACACACACACACACACACATACACACACAGACAGACAGACAGACACACACACACACACGCACACACACACACACACACACACACACACAGACACTCACACACAGACACACACACACACACTCATATGCACACACGCACACAGACACACACACATACACACACACACACAGACAGACAGACAGACACACACACACACGCACACAGACACACACACATACACACACACACAGACAGACAGACAGACACACACACGCACGCACGCACGCACGCACGCATGCACACACACACTCCATTATATCCAGTATGTGTGTGTATGTGTATATATACACACACTGTTTATACCACACTCAGTTAGAGGAGGTACCCAATATAGTGGCCATTGAGTGTACGTGTGAGTGAAGTTATTCACACTGGTTCAGAAGCCTGATGGCTGTAGAGTAATAACTGTTCCTACAACATAGTCTAATCCCAAAGCCAGTCCATAGACCAATGAATATTTATTTTTATTAGTATTTATATATATTCCTATTGTAATTTATAGTATTTTTATGTATTGCTCTGTACTGTTGTTGTGAAACAACAAATTTTTAAAATATCAGTTTATTCGAAACTGATTTTAATAAACTCCTGAAATGACTCCACAGACATCCTACCTCACCTCCCAGAGAGGAGATACTAACAAAGGAGATGTCATTGTAGAAACCACTTGATGTTCAGGAATTCATAGACAGTTTTGGAATTTGCTCTTATATTTAGAACACAAAGGAATTGACATTTAAAATCTCCAGGCCTATGAACAGATGCAAACAGTTGGTTATGGATAACCTGTACCAGGAAGGCTTCGACCTGCATCCATTGTCCACAAGATGAACTGACTGGAATGTCTGTACCGCACACACAAAGGGATGCAATGGTGGGCAGTGGGATCATCTTCATGTACATTCTATGCTTGAGGGTCTCCATTGGTTGGGATCGACCAGGGATGTTGCTTCCCAGCTGCCACACCCAAGCCAGTGCTCACGCCTGGGCAGTACGATATGGAGAGCAAGCTGTTACCCACACGGCAGGCTCCCATCTCCACACAGCTGACACACCCAAGCCAGTGCTCACGCCTGGGCAGTACGATATGGAGAGCAAGCCGCTACCCACACGGCAGGCTCCCATCTCCACACAGCTGCCACACCCATAGGAACAGAAAAGACTGATACAGTTTAGCACCAGGAGTTGCCAATCAGCATTGAACTCAATGTAAGACTGCCTTAAGGACTCCAACTCTTAAGGTTTTCCCTTGGGGTTTTCTCCCAGAGCCTTCCCCCATGAGTGGGTATAGCCGCAAGGCAGTGGAGGTTTGAGATCAGAGTTTTCCTTCTCCGAGATGAGCTGCCAATCACAGCTAACAAGCCCCATATGCCCAAAGCGACTGGTTTTAAAGCACCAGTAACCTACCTTTGCCCCTTCTCCTGTCAGTAGAAACGGTTATGCTGGGCTAAGTAGCTAAGCCTCATTTGAAGGCCAGGAGCTGGAATTGGTAGAGGGATTTTATCCCCACTACCTAACCCAGCTATAACTATCTTAAGGAACCCCTGGGACTTACTAACTGCAATCTCCTCGTCATCCACCTGACCCATATCTTATGTCCAACTCCCATTCACTCCGAAAATGTACATCGAAAAATGGACACCGTTGGAAACTTAATTGACTCCACAACCCCAGGCTTATTTATCTCAGTTTAGTATTAGTCAATGATCAATCGAATTCACACCTAACCAGAGAATCAATGGTGATTTGGTGATATATTAAAGTATTTAAAAATGTTCTGTCCACACAAGCTAATTCTGAAACCACACAGCCCATACCTCCAGACTCTCTGAAAGAGTCTACAGTGGGGAACCTTATCAAATGCCTTACTGAAATCCATATACACCACATCCACTGCTCTAGCTTCATCAATGTGCTTTGTCACGTCCTCAAACAATTCAATCAAGCTCATGAGGCATGACCTACACCTCACAAAGCCATGCAGACTACCCTTAATCAGACTATGCTTTTCCAAGTACTTGTAAATCCTGTTTCTAAGAATCCTTTCCAATAATTTGCTGACCACTGAGATAAAACTCATTGGTCTATAATTCCCAGGGCTATCCCTACTCCCTTTGTTCTGGAATGAAAAATTCCATCTGCCATTTTTCAGCCGATTTGTCTAGGTGGCCCAGATCACGCTGCAAGCTTTGACACTTCCTCGCTGTCCCCGATCTTTCTGTCATTCGCAAATTTGCAGATCGAGTTAACCACATTATCATTCAGATCATCGATACAGATGACAAACAACAACAGACCCAGCTCCGATCCCTGCGGCACTCCACTAGTCACAGGCCTCCAGTCAGAGGAACAGACTAACGTTTTAGGTTTAAGTCGTTACAGCTCAGTTCAAGTTCAAGTTCAATTGTCATTCAATCAAACACATGAGCACAGCCAATTGAAACAGCAATCCTCCGAGACCAAGGTGCAAAACACAGTACACAGCATATATAGCACATATTATGATTGTAGAAAAACACATAGTTACAAAAAAATTAAAAGTAATGATAGAGTCCAAGTCTAATGCATGTCATAGCCTGTAGAAGAATGGAACATGGATGTTGTCCTGGAGCCATGTTTATGCAAGACCAGCCCGCAGCAGCTCCTCATCACGTGACAACACAATGCTGCTTGAAAGGTTAACCCTTCTTCTCTCCCCACAGACGCAGTTTGACCTGCAGAATCTCCCATTCCCACTCTGATTTTGTGGAAGAGAGCCTTTTCTTCTGTGTGGTACAGCAATTGATCTGCTGCCACACAACTTCAGTGACCTGCTCCCATCCAGAGCTACAGTGCTGGCTGTGAGGAGTTAGACCTCGTACCATTGCCCCCAGGGACTCTGATTTTGTCCCACATCTCAAAGATGTCTGGGTTAATCACTGTAAATTGTACCTGTAGGTGAGTGGTCAAATCTGGGAGGCAGATGATTTAAATGTGCGGAGACGAAGGTAAATGAATACTTGACGGTTGGCATGAATTCCGTGGGCAAAGGGTCTGTCTCTATGCTGTCATTTCCTCAGAAAGTCTGGCCCAGTATCTTTGGAACTTAGAGCAAAGCACAAAATGTTGGAGGAACTCAGCAGGTCAGGCAGCATCTATGGAGATGAATAAAGAGTCAGTGTTTCAGGCTGAGACCCTTTATCAAAGTTCAAAGTAAATTTTATTACATATCACCACATACAGCCCTGAGATTCATTTTCCTGCAGGCATACTCAGCAAACCTATAGAAAAGTAACTATAACAGGATCAACCAGAGTGCAGAAGACAACACCAGCTGCTGGAAATCCAAAGCAACACATACAAAATGCTGGAGGAACTCAGCAGGTCAGGCAACATCTATGGAAACGAGTACGGTCGATGTTTCCGGCCAAGACCCTTCATCAAGTCTGGATAAAAAGAAAGATGAGAAGTTAGAGTAAGATGGTGGCAGAGGAGAAGGAAGTTCAAGGTGGTAGATGATAGGTGAAACTGGGAGAGGGGCAGGGGGTGAAATAAAGAGCTGGGAAGTTGATTGCTGAAAAAGATACAGGCCTGGAGAAGAGGGAATCTGATAGGAGAGGACAGAAGTCCATTGAAGAGCACCAGAGGGAGGTGATGGGCAGGTAAGTAGATATGGTGAGGGAGGGGAATGGGAATGGGGAATTGTGAGAGAGGGGAACGGGAATGGGGAATGGTGAGGGAGGGGAATGGAAATGGGGAATTGTGAGAGAGGGGAACGGGAATGGGGAATTGTGAGAGAGGGGAACGGGAATGGGGAATGGTGAGGGAGGGGAATGGGAATGGGGAATGGTGAGAGAGGGGAATGGAAATGGGGAATGGTGAAGGAGAGGTAGGGGACAGCTGGAAAATGTAAAAGGCTCCAAAGAGAAAAATCCTAACTTGCTCAACTTTCCCTCGTAAAACATTTAAGAGGCAACACAAACAAAACGCTGGTCAGACAGCATCTATGGAGAGGAAGAAATAGCTGATGTTTTGGACCTAGACCCTTCATTTTGGAACTTAATTTTCATATTTCATGATTTATCAAATTTATTTTCATATTTTAATTTTTTATTTAAATTTTAAACAAATTAAAAATTAAATATATTAAATGTAATAATTTTGTATTCATGATTTGATAGAAAACAAGTAGATTTATACATTTAAAAAGGTGCTAATCTGAAATTCCTGAAGGGCAAGAAAAAGCTACCTGAAAATCAGAAGACTGGGAGAACTCTGCGGTCAGGCGGCTTCTGTGGTGGTAGGCCAGTGGCCGAAGCCCCACGTTGCCAGTCAAAGTCCACTGGGAAAGGTGAAAGCCCATGAGGCCACAGGGGGCTCAGAGGTCTGTCCCGGGGTTGGAGGACTGTCCGTGTGTGTGTAGGAATAGGGTTTGTTTTACTGTTGTCGTTTTGCTCCTTGTGTTCTGTGTTGTTTTGCTGAACATGTTGGACATTCTCCGCTGGCACCAGAATCTGTGGCTGCCCCCGGCATCGTTAGACTGAGCTGATTGTTAATGCAAATGAGGCATTTTACTTTATATTTCGCTGTACACATGATAAATAAATCTGACATCTCAGGTTCAGACTCAGCGTCGATACATGAAACACCGACTTGCCCCTCAGCCCTCGGCAGGTGCTTCCTGACCCGCTGAGCTCCTCCAACATTGTTCTGTTGCCCCAGATTCCAGCATCCGCCTTTTCCAAAAGCTTCCCTCTGGAAAGCGCTAGAGGCTATTAAAACAAAAACTTCATCCGAGCAGTTAAAAGTAGCTCTCCCCAGGCAGTTAATCTGATTAGCCCCCACCCCACCCCTCTCTATCTATTACCTCTGGCACTGCACTGTGAACACTTTAAACCACTTTCTATCATTGATTCTATTATGGCTATTATTCTATTATGGATTTATTGACTATGCCCACAAATAAGCACATCTCAAGATTGTGCTTGGTGACATACAAGTACTTTGGTAATGAATTTACTTTGAACTTAGAATGCCATTTACATTGTAAATACACACTGATATTCATGTATTTATGCACATTTTATTCCATATCCATACTTTAACATCTATTTTTATATAATTATTTTATTCTTTAAGTTCAAAGTAAATTTAATATCGAAGTTCATATATGTCATCCTTTACAACCCTGCGATTCAGTTTCTTGTTGGAATACTCAATAAATCCATAATAGAATAATGATCATAATAGAAGCAATGAAAGACCGTGTTCAATCAGTGTGCATAAGACAACAAATGGTGCAAATAAAAAATTCATAAATAAGAAAGCAATTAGTATCAAAAACATGAGATGAAGAGACCTTGAAGGTGAGTGCATAGGTTGTGGGAACAGTTCAGAGATGGAACAAGTGGATTTGAGTGTAGTTACCCCCTTTGGTTCAAGCGCCTGATAGCTGAGGGGTAATAACTGCTCCTGAACCTGATGCTGTGAGTCCTGAGGCTCCTGTACCTTTGTCCTGATAGCAGCAGAGAGAAGAACATATCCTGTGTGGTGGGGATCCCTTACGACGGAAGCTGCTCTCCTGCGACAATGCTTCATGTAGATGTGCTCAGTGGTGGGGAGGGCTTTACCCGGGATGGACTGAGCTCCATCCGATACTTTGTAGGATTTTCCATTTGAGGGTATAATGTTGAATGTTGATGTGACCAGCACACCACAGCAAACCCCTTGGTCGTTTGGGGTTGACCATGTATGCTGTATCCTAGCTGTTTACTGTCTACTACGCAAGCCAGGCCAGTACAATATGAAGGGCAAGCTGTTGCCCATGAATACAAAGGAACGGCAAAGTCTGATACGTTTTGGTACCAGTGGCATCGCAGGAGTTGCCAGTCAGCATTGAAGTCAACTTGGGCTGCTTAGGGACTCCAGTTCTGGATTTTTCCTCGGGGTTTACTCCCGAAGCTTCCCCATGAGTGGGTATTACCGCAAGGCAGCAGAGGTTCCTAATACATCTAAATGCACAGAAAATGGTGAATAAAGTCAATCCTCCTCCTTGTGTCTTCAGAAGCTATTTGCAGACTGTGTGGCAGGTGAATTAACTCGGTGTCTGTTGTGGACTTCCTGTTCCAACCCAAGCCCTACTGATGGGTAGGGAGCAGATAGGATGTTTATTCTCACTGAACTTTCGTATTTGGGTCAGATATACTTGAAGGGATGTCTCTGCACTTTATCCAGACCTGTTCAATACTACTGCCTGGTTATAGTGTGTTTAAAGATGCTTTATTTTTGGCAGTGTTGGCTCTGATCAGGTATGGAGAAATCTGGGTTCAATTTGGATGTGATTGGATCCGGTTTTAATTTCCTACCTGGGCAGATCTCCAAGCCTAGGGCATTTCAGGGGCTCTCCAGCCCCACAGCATTGTCTGCATCTGTACAAGAGAGCTGCTAAACAGTGTTACAGAATATAGAGCTGGACAGGCCATTCAGCCCATGATGTTGTGCTAACCTCAAATACAATTTATAGTAAACATCCTCCTCCTGCGTATCATCCATATCGCCATTCCCTTTACCTTCCTGGATCTGTCGAAAGGCCTCTTTAACTCCACCACACTGCCTGTTTCCATGACTACCCTTAGTAACCCAGTCTATTCTCTGTGTAGATAACTTGCCCCTCAAGGCTTAACTAAAGATAAAGGTCCCCCCCAACCTTAAACACATGTCCTCTGTGTTTGACATTTCAATGTTCAAAGTAAATTTATTATCAAATTACATACATGTCACCATATGCTACACTGAGATTCATTTTTTTGTGGGCATTCACAGCAAATACAACGAAATACAATAGAATCAGTGAAAGACGGTACCCAACAGGACAGACAGTCAATGAGCAAAAGGCAACAAACTGTAAATAAAAATAGAAAAAAATACAACAAATATCAGGAACAAGAGATGAAAGGCCCTTGAAATTGATTCCATCGGCTGTGGGAACGGTTCAGTGTTGGAGTGAGTGACGTTATCCCCTCTGGTTCATGAGCCAGGTGGTTGAGTGTTTTACCCTGGGAAAAGATTCCGTCTACCCTATCTCTGTCTTTCATGATTCAGGTCTCCCCTCAGCTTCTGATGCTCTAGACCAGGGATTTCCAGCCTTTTTTATTCCATGGACCAATACCAATAAGCAAGAGGTCCATGGACTCCAGGTTGGGAAGCCCTGCTCTAGGGGGAACAACACAAGTTTATCCAACCTTTGCTTCTAGCTCATTGGCAGTCGGCATAGGCTGGTTACCGTGGTTATAGAGGTAACATACAACAACAAGATGCTCAGTGACCAAATACTACAAAGCCCAGGGTATGTGGAAGGGACCTGTCGTGACTGTGATCAAGGTCACCAGGGAGACGCTGAAGCTGGTGACAGAGAAACCTTTAAAATCAAGGGCGACAGCAGGTGATTCAACACAGTTTCCAGAGTTACAATGATATCATTTGCCTCAATACTTTAGCTTGACAATGCTTCCTTTGAAATGCACATCTAAAGTGGGAGAAAGCTCTGAATGTTCAAACAGCCCTGCTGGGACGTAGGATGTCTAGAAGCTGCTGAAGGCAGAGAGTCAGACACCCAAACTTAATTTTGCCTGGCCGACTCTCTGAATATGTCCTGCTCTATCAATAACTCTAGGAGACTGGAAGTAGAGTAAATAACAATAGGCTTTTATTAACAGCGAAAATGGAGCACAACCATGTTGGATGACTGAGGGAGGAGCAGTGCCCCAATCACCTTTATCCAGGGGTCTGTGGGGGGAGCCACAGGAGCAGTCAGCAGAGGGGCGTGTCCAGACAGGTATACATGGTTTACCACAATATGTGTATATCCTGAGGACACAAATATCCCAACTATTGCCTTTACCTGGGACCATGTTTGATGTGCCAAGTGACAATATCCATCTGGTCTGCTAGCTTGAACTCAAGTCACAAATGGTGCAAGATAATTCAGCCATGTGGTCTGGTTTGATGCAGGTCAGTTAACACAACCCCGTTATCCTGAGCACTGCATCTCGTGTGCTAGCCCTGTGCCGTGGGTCAGCCTGTGATCCACAGATAGTATTGTTTAGTTGCAAAGGTGTGCTTTAACTTCAATTTACTGCTTGTAATTTACAATTTACATGAAGAACTGACGACTGGTTCAGTTTGAATTAATATCTGCTCTGTTCACAGAATACTCCCTTCCAGGCTCAGATGGAGAGAGAGGGCAGGGGTTTGAGCTGTTAACCTAGCTGCACGCTGACTGGATATAATGCATTTCAGAGTCATAGAGCGATACAGTACATCCACAGGTCCTTCGGTCCAACCAGTCATGGTGCCCACCCACCTAATCAGAATTTCCTATGTATGGCCCATATCTCCCCAAGCCCTGCCCCTCCACGTACCTGTGCAAGTGCTTCCTAAATGATATACAATACCTGGCTCAGCTGCAGCTAATTCCTTACACTCGGTGCGGAATAAGTTGCCCCTCTGCTCCCTCTCTCAGTCTAAGCCTGTGCCCTCTACCCTGGGGAAAAAAACTGTTACTCTCCACCTTATCTATGCCTCTCATAGTTTTAATTATTTTTATAAGGTCACCTGCCAGCTTGTCCTCCTTCCCCACCACCCCCTGCCCCCCAACTTCATTGCTTTTCTGGCTTCTGCCCCTTCCTTTACAGCCTTGATGAAGACCCTGGGTTTGAAATATTGACTGTTCCTTTCTATAGACGCTGCCTGACCTGCTGTGTCCCTCCAGGATCTGTGTGTGTTGCTCTGGATTTCCAGCATCTGCACAATCTGTGGTGTTTATAAAGTTGTCCCTCGTTCCCTTTGCCCCAAGGAGCCTCATGTAGGTTCATGAAAGGAACCCAGAGCGTGTAGTGGTGATGTTTGGTTCATCAACCACTCTGCGGACGTAGGGGAGGGCTGTAAGTGCATGGCAAGTCAGCTGGCATCAGGAGAGCTTTGTTCTGCAGCAACTGGGAACCAAAAGGACCCAGCAGCTGAGCGGGCAAAGACATCAACAAACTCTACTTGTTTACTGTTAAGTAACTCCCAGGTTATGAGAATACACTTGTTTTTAGTACAATCTGAAGCACACAGGGAAAAAAAAACACCTTTAATAAAGTAACTGCACCTTAAGGAACTCAAACAGAGGCCAACGTTGTCTG